>NC_091436.1:16415728-17044498 GCF_964237555.1 Oryctolagus cuniculus | reverse complement strand
CTCTCCACCTGGGTGAGACCTAGATTGAGTTCCCAGCTCCAGTCTGTTCCCAACCTGGTGATTGCAGGCATTTGCAAAGTGAACCAGTGAACGGGAAATTTCTTTCTCTTGTCTTTCTCTCTCTCTCTCTCTTACAGCCTTCATTCCTCCACTACTTTCTCCTCTCTCTATCTCTCAAATAAAATTAATTAATTAATAAATTATTTTTAATACAGGTTTAGACATCAGCAATCATACAGTTGTCAAAATAGCAAATCCTTACAATTGCTAAGTTTATGTTAATGCAAGTGACACTGTGGGAGGTGAAATATTCTTCACTCACTTGAATATTTGTGATTCGATTCTGGAAACTTGCGTTTATAAATTGACACCAGCCCCTGGAATATAATTTTGTCTTATTTCTCCATCACTTAAAGAAAGAATGAGAGAAGCATTTTTTTCCTCCTAGAAGTTGGACAAGATCAGATCTCTGGTGGTTAAAAACAAAACAAAACAAGCCTCTCTTGCCTCTGGCCTCTTGGCTTTTGCCTAAACACAATTTATAAAACTGAAGTGTTGCTAATCTTTCAACAATACCTGGGGGATGTGATTTTCCCACACCTAATCCATTTGACAGGAGAACATCACACAACACATACTCTGAAGTGCTTTGTGCTCCTTCCCACAAAGGACTGTCAGCAAAGTGGATCATTTAAGAGTAGAGTGGAACAAAAGGAGAAAATAGTTTATTTCCAAAAAGTTGCTATTAGAAACATTTCTGTTCTCTAAGGGAGGATGCTTGCTACAAATTTTTGCATGTGTGTTTACTTTTCATAGATTTGTGTAAGTGATAACTGAAGGAGGGAAAAGTAGAATTCTTATCAGTGCCTTTTTTTTTTTTCTCCAAATATTGATTTATTTATTTGAAAGTCAGAGTTACACAGAGAGAGAAGGAGAGGCAGAGAGAAAGGGGGAGGGGTCTTCTATATGCTGGTTCACTCCCCAAATGGCTGCAACAGCCAAAGCGGCACTGATCCAAAGCCAGGAGTCAAGAGCTTCTTCCAGGTCTCCCATGCAGGTGCAGGGGCCGAAGGCCTTGGGCTATCTTCTACTGCTTTCTCAGACCATAGCAGAGAGCTGGATAGGAAGTGGAGTAACCAGGACTTGAACTGGTTCCCATGTGGGAGGCGGCTTTACCTGCTACACCATAGCGTCGGCCCCTCAGTGCCTTTTGAGTTTGAAGACCAGTTATTTCCTAAATATCCTTAAATGAATACTCTTAGTTTTGGTGGAATGTTGGACATTATCACTTCTACAATAAGGATTGTTTTTTTAGAAAGATTTGTTTGTTGGTTGGTTTGAAAGAGTGAGGACCAGAGAGAGACTTCTCTGTCCCTTGTTCCCTCCCCAGATGGCCACAATAGCCAGGGGAGGTCCAGCTTGAAACCAGGCCCCAGGAACTCCAAGTCTCCCACATGGTGGCAGGGACTCAGTTACTTGAACTGTCATGTGCTGCTTCCCAAGCACATTAGCAGGTAGCTGGATTGGAAACAGAGCTGCCAGGGCCCAACCAGCACTGTCAGTTGGGGTGCAGACGTCTCAGGCGACTGCTCTACCCTCAGTGCCGTACCCTATGTATGTTTCCATCCTCCTCCATTGCCTGTGTTCACAGGCGAAATTGCGTTTATTTTCTGTATATTGTCCAATAAAGATTGCAGATACTTCTCATGAAGCCCTACTGTGTCCAGAACTGAGCAGCTTAGGATACTGCATTGACAGTGCAGCGGGTCACCTGTCCCCAGCCCCTTCCTCCAGCACGCCCTTCCCTCTGATGGTTTAAACATGCCTGTACGCTGAGCCCATTTCACTTCCATAAGACGCTGAAGTCCCAGTTGCTCCTTAGAGGGGGAGTCGTGGTTATAATCCTGTTCCGGCTCAAAAATGTGCAGTCCAGTTGGCGGGTCTTGCTTCCTCCTGTGATGTGTGACGGATGTTGCCTGTGAACTGTTGGGTGCATTTATCTCTAATGGTGCCGTTTTGAAAAGACCCAATATGATACTTGGGGTTGTCTGGAGAGACTGTGTGCCTAGCTGTTTCCCTCTGGTTCAGTGTGAGAAATGCTGTCTCAAAACATGGTGCAATTTTGAGTAAGTTACACCTCCATTTTATCCCAGGTTAATGGTTTAGATGGATACTTCTCTAATGTAAAAGAGACCCAAGGCGATGCCCTGACATCCTGACTTCCTTGGTTGAAAAGTGAGGACATTATTCAGTGTCCAGGCTTCCTGCTAAAGGCAGTTAGTGATACCTGACTTTCCTCCCATTTTTCACAGAGAAGCTTGGCTGTGGTTCTCACGGGGTGCATTGTGGGGGCTCCATTGCCGAAGATGATGTGAGTCTTCTTGCTGCAGCTCTGAGGATTCAGGTCTGTGGAACACGGCGCACACGGCGCTTTGAAAATACTGACTTTGGAGGTTTGATTAATACTTGCTAACATTTTGCAAGTGTTTCTTTGTTTTTTGCTTTTTTTTTTTTTAATTTACCAGATGTAAGGTTAAACACTTTAAATACCATTTGATAAATGAGGAAATGGAGACTTAGGAAAAATAAAATCAGTTACTTGTGTGTGATCACATGACAGGTATGAGCTAGGGACCCAAGTCAGAGTCTGGGTATTAGTTGTCTGTTGTTGTGTAACAAATTATCCCCAAATTTAGCAACTTCAGACAGTGGTTACCTCCCAGTTTGCAGGAGCAGGTTAGCTGGTAGCTCAGGGTCGTTCATGCGTGTGAAAGCTAGAGGTCGCCTGAGGGCCCAGCTGTCTAAAGGCTTCACCAGGGCTGAAGATCCGCTTCCAGGGCGGAGCACACGCCTGTGTGGGCCCTTTGCAGGTGCCTTGTCCCTCAGCACGAGGCCCTCATCACAGGGCTGCTCTCCACCCCAGCCTCTCCCCATCCAAAGCAGAGGACCACAGCGGAAGCAGAGTGTGTTATGACCTAGTTTGCCAGATCACACGTAGCCACTTCCTTTGTCCTGTTTGTTAGAAGCCAGTCACTAGCCCGATGCCCATACAAAGGAGAGGCAGGCTCAGCTTTTGAAGACAGGACCATTAAGAAATTCGGTAGACCCTAGGTGCCCTTTTCTCCACCTCGATAGATAGGCTGGGCCCACGCGCGTGGGCAGTGTCTGCTGGCCGTGGCACTCATGAGCAGTGCGGAAAACCAACCCTCTGATTGCCTGCACCGCCCAGAGGCAGGCTTTAGGTCGCTTCTTTCTTACGTAGTTTATTTCTTATGAGATAATGCACAGTTAAAGCTTCTTACCTCAAAATAGGATATTGTACATTTTTGTAGGGAGTATGAATTACATTTCAAATAAAATAAAACTTTGCTTCCATTTATTTTAATGTACTTCTATTTATGCATATGCATATCTGAGGGCTCTCCAAAAAATGTATGAAGAATGAATATTATGAAAAAACTGCGTGTGTTTTGCAGCAACATGAACTTCTCTTGTAATTCCCTTTTTACATTTATCTCTCTTTCCTTATTCAGTTTGCTTGCTCTTACACCAGTTGTAGAAGGGTAATATTGAAATGGTGTGGCGCCAAGCTAGTCATTGTGCTGCCTCGTATTTTCCTCGTTTTTCTTTCCTAACTGAGATGAAGAACCCACTAAGTGTAATTTTATCTGCACACTCAGTGTCTCCGGTGAACACTCAGGAAATCATAAACAATACTTATATCTCACGTTTTCTTTTTTAAGAAAACTCCCCAAACCTAATTATACGTGCATAAAATTGTCACCAGCGGTCACCCAGATTACTGCATGACCATCTGCTCTTGGCTGTCGTGTAACACCCAGGCACCCTGTTGTCATGGGCTGGCTGCACCCCGTCAGCTTACTGTCCTAATGTGTGCTTGCCTCTCTGTCCCCAAAGAACATGGTCAGCAGTGGCAGGAGATGGCTTCGCGAGCAGCAGCACAGGAGGTGGAGACTTCACTGCTTGAAACTGCAGCCTCTCTCCCCCGTGCCCAGGTAAGACCTCGCCTTTGGTTCTGCCGAGGCCAGCTCACCCGAGTGCCATCCATACCCCGGAGTCCCTGCTGGGCTGGCGGCAGGACGCATGGCATTTTTGTTTTGATGGGGAGGAACTGTCTCTAATCATCATCAGATGGCCATACCTTTCTCTATCATAGTTCCTCCAAAACGGAATCATATTGAACTGGTTTACTGTAGTCTCATCAATTCTAAGAACACGTATTTTTCATTTTGTTTCAACGGCAGTGTTTGTTCTTGGTAGCGATCCCTAAAACAACAGTTTTAGATTTGACAAGCTGCAAAAAGGCAGTGTTGGGATATGCTTGTCAGTGTTAGACATGTTCAAGACGTACGTCAGATTGCTCTTAAGGGCTGTGTTGTTTTCCACTCTGGAAACAGATGAGCAACCAAAGCAGATATCACTCCATGTGGGAACTGACCCCAGCTTTCCTCAGAACTGTGATAAGATGCCCAGTGATCATCCTGTGGATATTTTCTTCCAAGTGGTATTTCGGGAGGCCTAAGCTAATAGTCTCTTGGTATTAATTTGGAAATTCAAGCTGCAGGATGTCATCCCAGCATGTGAGTTGGAATCGCTGGATGGCCAGGATGTCTGAGCGAGCAGCAAGCATTTTCCAGCCTCATGCTCAGTCGTCTCTGGCCGACCCCCTTTCTGCAGGTGTGTAGAATGCCAGGGAGTCCCCAAGTCCAGCAGCTTTGGAATTCGTGGTGGATAAAGTCGATAAACCCTCCAGTAACTGACTGATTCTTCGCTGGGGAACCCGTGCTTTTTAGAATTGACCTTTGTCCCTGTGGGCAGCCAGATGACCCCTGTGGGTTGAACTCACCCACCAGGCTGGCAGAACTGTGCAGTTTTCACCCCTGCCTTAGACTAAACATCTTAGTCACGCCGCGTGTCCATTAACGCATACATTCCAGTGAGAAGTGTTTTTCCTTGTAACTTCATCCGGGCAGTTGTGCAATCTTTTCATAAAACATCTTCAGTTTTGAAGCTATTTATGTTGTTAACGGGCCCTCATTTTTTTAAAAGTACATTGGCATATTTTACTTAGATAAAAAGGAAATTTAGAGTTTACTAGCATGTGTACCAAAGTCTTTTAAAGTCAACAGGGCAAAGTGCTTGTGTGACCGAAATTGCTTTCTAGAGCCACTGGGGAAAGAAAGGCGGGCTGAGTTGTTTATAAATCACTCGGAAAAGCAACACGACGTCAGTGGGCCTCTTTAGCTGGTGAAGAGAAAGCCTGGGAGATCGTCCAAGGGTAGGCTTCCCAGTGTGGGAGCCCGTGAGGGAAGAGGAACAGAAAAGTCTAGCTAGGAAGACCACGTGCGGTAGGAGCCTGCAGAGTTAAGAGTGGCTGGGAGGAGACCAGAATGGAAGGCGATTGGGGCATTTGAGGAGGGGGTTGCCTGGACAGAGGCCCCGAGCTCAGCTCACACTCGGGCCTGGGGCCTCTCTGCCCTATCCTGGCTTCTCAGGTGCCTTTTGGTGAAGTCTGGCTAATGCATCTTTATTGCCATCCCAGACTACGGCCAGACCCCCCCAACAGCGGCTCGGTGGAGGAGAGCGTAGGGTGGGATGAGGGCTGAGAGTGGTAGCTCTTCGGGGCAGAGGCCTGAAGATGCTGTGGCCCAGGAAGTGCTCCACGGTGTGCCCGGAAAGGGTGAGCCACTCTGGTGTGCCCTGGAGGAGCAGTTTTCTTGTGTCCAGCCTCCCGTACTCCATGCCCCGAGTTAGCCTTGCTGCTCTCCAGTTCACACCCCCCAACATCTGCTCAGTCTGATGCACTGCCTGGGACCCTGACAAACGAAGCAGCTGAGCCCGTGAGTGCCCAGGGGCTGTGAACAACCACCACGCAGCCTGGCATTCGGGGTGCTCCTGGCTGGCGAGCAGTGGCGTCCTCGCATGGCCAGTTATGTGAAAAGAGTTCGGTTATGGGGCCAGCCACGCCCCAGAGTCCCTAAAATGTCCCCAGTCTGAAGTCGAGCTGTGAGCACTCGGTTCTTTTACCAACAGTTGTGTAATTAATAAAATATTTTGAAATATGATTCTGGATTGGAAGTAGGAAAGAGAGAGGGAAAGTATGGATAGAGATAAAACAAAACCGCATTTCCACAGTTTTGGATAGAGGAGACACATGTGGCCAGCCCAAGAAGAGGGCCTCATGCAGTGCTCGCTCTAATTCAAGTGTTCCACAGAGAGCACTTGAACACTTTGTAATACCCGATTCTCTGCTCCCGTGGCATAGGAGTTATCTGTGTGCCTGTGCACAATTCTGGAGTCTTTGTGAATTTCTTGGAGTCACTTCTCTAAAAGAAAAATAAAACGCATCATTTTCTCATGCACGTTAATCGTTAGCAGTTGGGCCTCATGCTGGCCGGGAGAAGGGAGCCCGCGTGGTGGCCGTGAGTTCACTGTTGGCGGGGCGTCGTCTTCAGCTCACGCCAGCAGCGACCACCTGAGCCGAGAAGCCTCTTGTCTCTCATGTATTTTCTTTCCCCGCAGCGATATCGAGATTTCAAGAGGACAGACTCCAAAAGCTGTGGATGTGCTTGCCAAGGAGATAGGATTGCTCGCAGAGGAAATTGAAATCTATGGCAAAAGCAAAGCCAAAGTGCGCTTGTCCCTGCTGGAAAGGTTAAAGGACCAAGCAGATGGAAAATACGTCTTAGTGGCTGGGTAAGATACGTGTGGACTCCACAAAGGAGACGTGGCTCCAAAGCTGTCTTCCCTGTTATCGGTGCCCTCCCACCCCTCAAAGTTGGTGTCGTGCTGTCCCCTGCACTTGGCACAGGGAAAGATTTTTCCTTCAGTGCAGAGAAAATGAGACTCTGCCACCAGGCATGAAGCATAATGAGTTGCTCTTCAAGTACTTTATTATTTGTTGCTCATATTATGATGTGATCAGCCCCTGCCCACCCTGGGCCTTTTTATTTAATTTTTCTTGATAAAAACCAAAGTAAGAATTGAAAGTACAATTTATTTATTTTTTAAAGATTTTATTTATTTGACAGAGTTATAGAGTTACTTGACAGAGGTAGAGACAGAGAGAAAGGTCTTCCTTCCATTGGTTCCCTCCCCAGTGGCTGCAACAACCAGAACTGTGCCGATCTGAAGCCAGGAGCCAGGTGCTTCTTCCTGGTTTCCCACGTGGCTGCAGGGGCCCAAGCACTTGGGCCATCTTCTACTGCTATCCCAGGCCACAGCAGAGAGCTGGATTGGAAGAGGAGCAGCTGGGATTAGAACCAGCGCCCATATGGGATGCCGGTGCTACCAGCAGAGGATTAACCCTCTGCGCCATGGCACCGGCCCCGAAAGTGCAATTAAGAAAAAAAAAAAATTCAGGGGGGTTGGGGTCGTTGTTCGAGAGTTCACTTCTCAAATTCCTGCAATGGCCATGCCTAGGCCTGGTCAAAGCTAGGAATCAGGAACTAAAAATGTGGGTGACAGAAACCCAATTACTTGAGCCATCCACTGCCACAGATAGTGTGTTTTAGCAGGAAGCTGGAGTCAGAAGCCAGAACTGGGTATCGAACTCAGGTACTGTGAAATGGAATAAGGGCATCTTAAAGGGCGTTTCAACTGCTGGACTAAACACCTGCCTCCAGAAGTTTTGTGAAAGGGAATGTTTGCCCCACCCCACCCCCCCATTAAAAAAAGACTTTAGCTGGAAAGATGATAAAAAAAAGGAATTTCAAATATTTGTTCTGTGGACCTGAGGGAACATCAGGAGACCATCTAAAGTCTTCTGTTTTGAAATCTCATCACATTGACTAGTGCTGATGATAGATAGGCCCAGGCTTGAGACGTGAAAGTCTGTGTGTCAGGTAGAGACGTTTCTTGTAACTGGACTGGACTTGTAGTTAACCTTGATTTTGCATATTCAGTTATTCATCTAAGTGCTTTTTTATTTATGCCTTCTTCTGGTTATAAAAACAAGGTGTTCTCACTGGAGATAAGTCACAAAAATAGAAACAAGAACGTCAGACATCCCAAACCTTACCCCCTAGAGGAAACACCTGCTCCCATTAGAGGACCATCCTGCTCTGATAGGGCCTGTCATAAATGAGATCATATTAGTCATGGCTGCTCTGTAAGCGACTTCAGGATTCAGTATTTTGTGTGTACCCCATAAAAATGAACAACTATGGCAACTTAATAAAAAAAATTTATAGGCAATGATAACACTATGTTTGAATGCCTAGGTCTGTATGAGTAAATATAGATAGAGCAGCTACATACCATTATGTAGCTCACATCTGAGATTCTTAAATGGGTCAGGAGTGGGTAGCAAATGTCCCCCTAGGTGAGGGTGGAATCCGTGTTTTCCCATCTTCCTGTCACCCCCAGCTCCACTGAGAAGGGCTGTGATGGCTCAGCCCTGGTGGCCAAACAGAGCTGGTGCAGCAAGCTTCTAATTCATGGGTATAGAGGCAGAAGAAAGAGTTGAAAATATAATAGGGATGTTCCGTAATTTACATAACGAGTTCTCTACTGATGGGCATGAAGTTTGTTTCCAGTTTCTGGCCATTATAGATGATGTTAAAGTCAACAACCTTGTTCAGTTAGCGCCTTAGAAAAAGAGCCTTCAGGTGAATTCACGTCTTTAAACTACAAAAATAAAAAAAAGCAAAGTATCATCCCATAGTATCACCTCTTTATTGTTTTTCAAAGATTTTACTTATTTGAAAGGCAGAGGCAGAGGCAGAGAGAGGTCTTCCATCCACTGGTTCACTCCCTAAATAGCTACAACAGCTGGAGCTGGGCTGATCCGAAGCCAGGAACCTGGTGCTTCTTCCAGGTCTCCCATGTTGGTGCAGAGGCCCAAGGACTTGGGCCATTTTCTACTGCAGCTGGGACTTGAATTGGCACCCATATGGGATGCTGGCACTGCAGACGGGTGCTTTACCTGCTGTGCCACAGAGCTGGCCCCAATATCACCTCTTTAATAATTTGTTAATTTCCCCCTGACACTTCCTCCTCCTCCTTCCCTTTCCCACCTCCACGTTTTCCTCCTTTTTGTCCTCCTCTGTTCCCTACTTGTGGCAGGGGGGCACAGCGGAGCCTTTCAGAGCCACTCATTTTCGGGAGTTCCTACTTAGCTGCAGTAAGTCCCTTGCCTGTGGCTGAAACCTTCTCCCTGGGGCTTCCTGGCTCACTGTGGTTGAACTCACAAGCTTTCAGCCAAGGACCCTGTCCTAATCCAGGGTCAGTCCCTACAACAGTACCTGAGGGTGGATGACTTATCTGAAAAGGGGGTTTATCTCACCTTACGTTTCTGCAGGCTGGAATGTCCATGAGTGTGCCACTGGCTTCTAGTAGCTTCTGTTGATGACCTTGTGCTGTTTCCCGGCATGACTGCAAGGCAGAAGGCAGGCGGGCACCTATGGAAGAGGCAAAATGCAAGGGATGGGCTGCCTTTATAACAGCCCAGGAACTAAATTAACACAGTCTCACAAGAAAGGTATTAATTTCTTCTAATGACCCAATCACTCTTTTTTTTTTTTTTTTTTGACAGGCAGAGTGGATAGTGAGAGAGAGAAAGGTCTTCCTTTTGCCGTTGGTTCACCCTCCAATGGCCGCCGCAGCTGGCGTGCTGTGGCTGGCGTACCATGCTGATCCGATGGCAGGAGCCAGGTGCTTCTCCTGGTCTCCCATGGGGTGCAGGGCCCAAGCACTTGGGCCATCCTCCACTGCACTCCCGGGCCACAGCAGAGAGCTGGCCTGGAAGAGGGGCAACCGGGACAGAATCCGGCGCCCCGACCGGGACTAGAAACCAGTGTGCCGGCACTGCAAGGCGGAGGATTAGCCTAGTGAGCCGTGGTGATGGCCCCCAATCACTCTTAAAGGCCCCACCTGTTGACATCACAATGGCAGTCAAATTTCAACATAAGTTTTGGAGAGGCCGAAGTATATTCAAACTTAAGCAAGTCCAGGCCGCAAAAGTGAGCTACTGGCCCCATCCATGAAAGGAGCCAGCAACCTGACTGGGGAGCAGACAGGTTTACCTGGCTCCAGGGTTCTGAGTTTGGACAATCACGCATCTGATGAGAAAAACATTGATAGAAGTATGCTTGATGCACGTTTGTTTGCAATGAATAGGAAAACTCTTAGTCTTTAAAGAGCTTTAAAAGCATTTTCTCCACTGATTTGCTGCCCTCCTTCCTGGCTATAAATGAACTTGGTAGGGTGGGCTTGCTGGTTTTCCTACCTGGCTTAATATGGAAAGGCTGAAGGCAAACGGAAGAGGGTTTGTTCTCAGAGTACAAAGGAAGACTCTTGCAGCAATGTTTCTTATGGAGTGGTTGGCTGTATTTACTCCATTTGGGACTTGTCAATACTAGAAATAAAAACACAGATCTGGACATGACCCTGCCTTGAACTGGGAACACCAAGTGGAAACTTGTTATGATGGTATTGTGATCAAGTTCCTGACTTGGAGTCTAACAGTCCAGCCCTGGCCTCCCACCACATGCTAAGGGATGCTGGTTAACAAGGCTAACTGGGGTGTAGCTAGTGTCAGTCCACTCCCAGCAGAACGGCCCACAGTCTTTGCTAGTATTAGTAAGCAGCAGTGAGCTGAACTGGCCTGCAATGTAGTAAATAGAAATGAAAATGGGACATGAATTCTGAAGTACAAATTTAATACCCAGAGATCAACAGCCCTTTTTCTGAATCTGTGCTGTAAATTCTCTTAATTTACAGAGACCATTGATGGAAGAAAAGTTGAAAGGTCTCCCATTTAACTGCATTAAAAAAAAAAAGCTGTGAGGGTAGGATTTGGAGATCTACAAGGAGACTTCAAGGAGTTTGTGGAAAAATTGGATTTAAAGGATATCTTTAGGAGCAGGTAGCTGGTGAGGGCTAAGCCGCTGCTTGGATACCCACTTTCCATATTGGGGTACCTGGGTTCTAGTCCTGGCTCCGCTCTCTACTCCAGCTTCCTGCTAATGTGCATCCTGGGAGGCAGCAGGTGATGGCCCTTCTGTTTGGGTCCCTGCCACCCACGTGGGAGATCCAGACTGAGTGCCCAGCTCCTGGCTTCAGTCTGGCCCAGCCCTGGCTGTTGCTGCAATTTGGGGAGGGAGCCAGTAGATGGGAGATCACTCTCTTTCTCCCTATCTCTTTGCCTTTCAAAGAAAATTTTTTTCAAAAAGATTTATTTATTTGAAAGAGTTACAAAGAGAGAAAAAGCCACAGCAGCTGGGACTGGGCCATACTGAAGCCAGGACCCTGGAATTCCATCCAGTTCTCTCACATGGATACAGGATCATTTTCTGCTGCCTTCCCAGGCTCATTAACAGGGAGCTGGATTGGAAATGGAACACCCAGGACTCAAACCAACACCCATAGGGGATGCTTAGTAGCTGAGGATTAACCTGCTTCACCACAATGCCGGCCCCTCAAGCAAATTTTTTTTTAACTTTTATTTAATGAATATAAATTTCCAAAGTACAGCTTATGGATTACAATGGCTTCCCCCCCATAATGTCCCTTCCACCCACAACCCTCCCGTTTCCCACTCCCTCTCCCATTCACATCAAGATTCATTTTTGATTCTCTTTATATGCAGAAGATCAGTTTAGCATACATTAAGTAAAGATTTCAACAGTTTGCTCCCACACAGAAACATAAAGTGAAAAATACTGTTTGAGTACTAGTTATAGCATTAAATCTCAATGTACAGCACACTAAGGACAGAGATCCTACATGAGGAGTAAGTGCACAGTGACTCCTGTTGTTGACTTAACAAATTGACACTCTTGTTTATGGCATCAGTTATCACCCTAGGCTCTTGTCATGAGCTGCCAAGGCTGTGGAAGCCCCCTGAGTTCACCAACTCTGATCATATTTAGACAAGGCCATGGTCAAAGTGGAAGTTCTCTCCTCCCTTCAGAGAAAGGTACCTCCTTCTTTGATGACCCGTTCTTTCCACTGGGATCTCACTCGCGGAGATCTTTCATTTAGGTTTTTTTTTTTGTTTTTTTGTTTTTTTGTTTTTGTTTGTTTGTTTGTTTGTTTGTTTTTCCCAGAGTGTCTTGGCTTTCCATGCCTGAAATACTCTCATGGGGATCTGCATGCCTTAAGGGCTGATTCTGAGGCCAGAGTACCCTCAAGCAAATTTTAAAAATAAAAATTTTAAAAAGATAAGCGTATTCTCTGGTATGAAAACATGAATCCTACACCCATGTTTTTCATAATGTGCATTTTCCATTTTCTACAGCACAGCTTGTATCTGGATAGGGAAGACAGTACTACTGTGTCTGTAAGAGGAAGTAGCACCTCCCTCCCCTGCTAACGATCCATCTTAATGTAGGTGAGCAGCCTTTGGAATCTAATCCTTTCATCACTGGATGATTGAGGTCAGTTTAGAATACAGTTACTTTTAAGTGGAATCTAAAATGAATAGTAAATATCAAAATAAAAATCATAGTTTTACTTTTGATCAGGTCAAGAGCTAAGGGGAAAATGGTATCTACTCCTGATATGCCCTCTTGCAACTTCCTTAAAAATATAAAAGACCCCTCCATTAAATGCAGAAGTACTGCCTTTTCTGAAAATCTGCAGTTGAAAATAATAGTGGCTTATTGTACAAAAGCTTCACGTAAGGAAGAGTAAAGTGAAACAAAACCAATTCCGCACTATTCAGAAGCATTAAAAATATTTATTATTTCCTTCCAGGACTTGAGGTCATGTTACGAATACCATGTTGTGTCCCTGTTCCCTGAAAGCCGTCACATCAGTTCCTTCCAGAACGTGCTTTAGTATTCAGACACCCAAGTAATTTTTCAATCAACCTAAATAACAATACACTTATTATTGTGCATTTATCTATAAACGTGACTTCAGCATATCAACAGTGGGATTAAAGTATAAACCAATGGGATTTTTTTTAAAAAATCTTGTATTACCAACCCAAATGCAGAACAGATTAATTCCTTTTTCAAAAGCCAGTCTTCAAAACTGAAGGGTTTCTTACTCAGTCAGAATCATCTGCAATTCATCAGCTACACATCGCATGCTATTTGCACCTACACATCACTGTATTTTCTTTGCCTGACAAAATGAGGAGGACTGGGAATTGCTCAGGGAGATAGGCCAACAAATCTTAGGGACTCTTGAGTTTTACATATTTTCCCAGTTACACTAATGAAAAGGAATTTTGTTTGAGAACTTGATTCGGAGTACAGCTGCGGGGCATTTGAATGTGCACTTGGTCTCTATTGGGCCTTCGCCCATGTCCATGCAGAAGTTTCTCTGAATTGCTTGGACAGAGCAAGTGAAAAAGAAACCCAGACCTGTTTCTGAAGAGACAGAGCTTCACATTAAAGAAAAATCAAAGTCACTCATGCCAGTTCATCTTTTGTTCCTGCAGATTTCCAAATCCCTGATTTGGCATTTTTTGATTATTATTGTTTCAACCCGTTATTCTGGCACAATGTCAAAATAAGCTGTACTAGGTTTTCTAAGATTTTGCCTTTCTGTCTTGAGTAACCTATTATTTAACTATGAGTTTTATTTGTGCCACTTGAAAAATAACACACTATTTAGAAGAAGGCTCTGTGGATAGGGCCTCTGAACTCTTTACCCTAAACACAGCCAAATGGACTAGAAGGTTTATCACTAGATAATACAAGGCTGTAAAAGACCTTCCAAGCACAAGAATGCCTGGGACGAGTAATCCACATTCCTGTGCAGTTTCAACACTGGGTTTTGGAGTTCATGGGTAGGCCTACGGCTAATGGCAGTAATACTGTCCAACACGATTCTGCATTTTGAGAATGGTTGTCTTAACAATGCTCTGTGTAAGGAAGCAGTCCCTTGGGCCTTTGGGTAAATGGTATGTGTTTTTCAGATTGTGTCCAAGTCGTCACAGAGTACAAATGTTCACTACAGTTGATCATAAATAATATTCATCTTAGAAAATGTGCCCTTACATCATCGACCGATTTTGCTCATCTGTGCCCAGACGGGTGATAAGAACCTTGCTCATCACCTTAGTAAACTTGTGGCACAGTAGGCAACACAGACACGTCCTGAAGCATTGTGATGCCGACTGCAGTTACTTAAGGACTGTGTAATAAACACTGGGGGAGAGCAGGAAGGGAGCGCCTTGGTCTGCTTGGAAATGTGGAGGAAGCTCATTTTAAAAAAATCACATCTCCATCTCCATGAACTCTGAGCGAAAAAGAAATTAGATTAACTTGGTGTTCATTCTTTTCTAAATCAACTTGATGATTTGGAATCAGAGCTGAGGATCCTGGGGAAAAAATTAAACCAAATTTTGATATCAATTGCAGAAGTGGGGTAAAATAAATGTTTTATCGTAGCTCTCCTTTTATTGCTCCCAGTAAATACTTCCTCCTTTCTGATTTCCCTGAATTGTATTCGTTGGCCGATAGCTGAGCAGACCTGTGTTTCTCATTAAGAATTGGATGGGTAACTGAAGTTTGAGGAGGTCATCTCTGGGCGTGTCTGCTTTTGGCTGTCTCCGGCAGCTATGCGAGCACAGCCTTGGGAATGAAAGTGCAATCCTTCATGTGACACCCCCGAAGTAGGCTGCATCCTCCTTCGCAGACAGGGCTGCGCAGGTCTTCCTGCACTGACCTGCGGGATGCCACTTTTCTTTGCAGGCTTCTGTACGATGGTGAGCAGCTTTTAGCTGCTGTTACTCGTGTTGTCTCTGAAGCAGTAGAAAGCTGACTCCCAGCGGAGGTAGCTTTATGGAACCTGGAGTCTTTCTGGGGACCCCTCTCCCTAATTTGCTATTGCTCAGGGTTTATTTTGGAGTGGCCCAGAGTGCCTACCCCCGGGGTAAGGACACCGGCTACCTCCTTGTTACTGATCCCGCTGGCCCCTTCTTAATCCACACCCTGCTTCCAACCCTGGGGGCATCTGACTGCCGTCACCTTGAAGCAGTGTCCTCCTTGGGCTTTTTCATTCTTTTTTTTTTTTTTTTTTTTTTGGACAGGCAGAGTGGACAGTGAGAGAGAGACAGAAAGAAAGGTCTTCCTTTGCCGTTGGTTCACCCTCCAATGGCCGCCGCGGCCGGCGCGCTGCGGCCGGCGCACCGCGCTGATCCGATGGCAGGAGCCATTAGCCAGGTGCTTTTCCTGGTCTCCCATGGGGTGCAGGGCCCAAGGACCTGGGCCATCCTCCACTGCACTCCCTGGCCACAGCAGAGAGCTGGCCTGGAAGAGGGGCAACCGGGACAGAATCCGGCGCCCCAACCGGGACTAGAACCCGGTGTGCCGGCGCCGCTAGGCGGAGGATTAGCCTAATGAGCCGCGGCGCCGGCCTTCCTTGGGCTTTTTCTGAGACCCCCATTCCCTGGGTCCTCTGTATTCGCCTAGTTTTTACTGCTCCCTCTTGGCTTCCCTTTGCACTCTCTGACCACTCCTTAGAAGGAGCTGCACCATTCTGGCCCTAGTCCTTTTCTTACTCTCTCTGCTCTCCCTGGGTGCTTGTCCATACCTGTACTTCAAGTTGTTATTTATAGCTAGGGTTTCCACCCACAGAAATAATAGCCTAGTGAAGTCACACCACTTGCCTGGGTTTGATTCCAGTCTCTACTGCTTTCCAGTTGTGTGACACTGGGCAAGCTGCCTTTTGATAACTCTGCCTCAGTTTCCCCATGCATCAAATGGGAATACAAATAATGAACCCAGTAAACACAAAGCAGAGTGCCTTGGCTGTTAACTGTCCCCAGCTCACCCTTGATTTTATCTGGCTAGCATTTATTCATCAGGTGCTAACTTGCTGCAGGAAGTCCTACCTTCATGTGCTCTCATACTGCGACAGTCCAGGTGCCCAGTTGTCCTGTCTTAGTGTTGATCTCCCTTATTGTAATTGAACCATGTCTCCCATCAGCTAGAATCTGACTTGGTTGGCATTGTGTCTCCAGGGTCCAGCACAGTGCCTGGCACTTTGTAGTGCTTGGTAAATATTTGCTGAATGAATGATCGATTGTATTGCAGGAGTGGTCTGAGCAAGCAAGGGAGCCAATCATGTGTCTCCAGGCATTCTTTCTTTGTGATCACATTGCTCAATCCTGTAGGCCAGAAAACCCTAGAAGATTGGCTGCTTGAGCATCCTAGACAACCTGGCTCATATCAGTTAGCTTGTAGAACAAATTTTGTAAGCTCAAATGTTAGTACTTTAAAATGCCAACAATGATTATGCTAGGCTAAAGAACAATTTTATGAGACCTCTAATAGTCTCCCATCCTAAGTACATAATACTGTGATGTTGCTATGCACCTGTGAATGTTGGCTTTGTTGGGTGTTCTGGTCTCCATTCGGCCCCTCCGGGGCACTGCACATCTCCTTGGGATGCAGAGAGACTTTCCAAGTATTTGAAGAGCTATTGTGCTAAAAAGGATTTAGGCTTGGTGTGTAAGACTCTAAGAACTAAGACCCACAGAAGTGCAGATGTCTCCCCCTTTAAAACCAGGCTGTCAGGGCCAGCATTGAGGCACAGTGGGTTAAGCTACTGCCTGCAACAGTGGCCTCCCATATGAGTGCCAGTTTGAGACCCAGGTGTTCCACTTGGATCCAGCTTCCTGCTAATGGGCTTGGGGAAAGCAGTGGAAGATGACCCAAGTGGTTGGGCCCTTGCATCCACATGGGAGACCTGGATCGATTTCCTGGCTCCTGGCTTGGGTCTGGCACAGCCCCAGCTGTTGCAGCTATTTGGAAAATGAACCAACTGATGGAAGATCTCTCTCTTTCTCCCCATCTCTCCCTCTCTCTCTCTGTAACTCTGCCTTTCAAGTAAATAAGTAAATCATTAAATAAATAAATAAATAAATAAATAAATAAATAAATAAAGCCAAGCTGTCTGGAAAGGGGAGAGCCTGCCTGGCACTAAGGAGCTCATGTGCCGGCCTGGGTGTGAGCCCAGCAGAGACAAGCCCTGGCCAGGGACGCCTGGAGTAGATGGATGGGGGCCGAGTGTAGATCCTGCTGGTCCTGAGGGGCTGTCCGTGCCCCACCCACTCAGGGACCATTGACCTGGGCCTAGGGCATAGTAGGGGGCTCTGGAAGGCTGACTGCCAAGTTGCCAATGAACAAGAAACAACAATGGCTTCTTTCCTTAAGTCTCACATCCATGGTTCTTTGCCATTCTTGAAATTGATGATGTTATTGGCACTACTGCCCAATGACTTTCCTAATTTCTGTGGTCCCTTGGGAAAGCTGTGTCTTGTCTTGACTTGCATATGTGTGGGGTGTGTGCTGCGGGCAGACCATAAAAGCCAAGAAAACGGCATCTTTGAGTGGCTTTTGGAGTGACATCTCTGCTGGACTTGGTTCCAGTACCTGAGGTTAGTTTCCCGTGGGCCACCTGGGCAATATCATTCAGTTCTCCTTTTCTTCAGGATCACACCGACCCCTCTCGGAGAAGGGAAGAGCACAGTGACGATCGGACTGGTGCAGGCACTGACCGCACACCTGAACGTCAACTCCTTCGCCTGTCTGCGGCAGCCCTCCCAGGGGCCGACTTTTGGAGTAAAAGGTACAAGCCAGAAACCCAGTGTCGTCTGCAGAGCACAGTTCGGGAGAGAAATGTTCATCCAGAGATACGGAGTTAAACCTCGCCAGAGGACTGGGTAGCAGCATCCTGGCACACTCAGGACACAGAGGTCACCCCAGCTTGGGCCCCCTGAGTGTGACTATGAGCAGAGGGAACTGCAGGGGGACTCCCGTCCTTGGCTCCACTCAGGCCTCCCACCAGCAGCCCAGCCGGCTGTCTCCTCGGCGCCCTCCTTGCTGTCCACGCTGGTGTTTTATCAGCAGCCAGCGAGAGTCTCCCTCTGCGCCCCTGCGTCTCAGCTCATGGGACTGCTGCGTGGGGGCCACGGTACTGTCAGGGCTGCACTGGCTGTGCACAGCGTGTGGTGGCACAAGTCCTCCTGGGCAGCGGCTGGGCTGATGTCCAGCACCTTCCCGTTCATGACTGATTTGTCAGGAAGTCATTCCTTAGCTCACTTTTCGGTAGCATTTATTGCTGCACTCGCTATGGGCTCTTGGCACCTGCAGCCTTTACAGTATCATCCTTCCGTTTCTGTAACAGATTTTAATAGCTCCTGGCTCATTAAGTAGTGGCAAACCATAGAGTCATCCGTTGTGCAGCAGAATTAATGCTGGAGCCAGAGAAGGAAGCTGAGGTTTTGTTCATGGCTCTGCCTCCTGCTGCTGTGTGACCTTTAGCTAGTCATAATCGCCTTGAGTCACTTCCGTGAAAGTGTTAAAAAGGCTCCTAAGTACCAGGCGCTCCAGGTTGGTGTGAGACTGAAGTGAGACAGTATACAGAGGAGACGTAAATTGTTACATGACGCGCACATGGATGTTATTATTTTAGAAATGACAATTGTTTGTAATAGAACTTTAATAATTTTGGTAAGCAGTATGACAGATCTTACCTAGCACTATCTAAAATAAATTGAGTAAAGTTTATCATTTGTAATCTGAGATGTTTACAGGTGGGTTTTTTTAAACAAAGATTTTTGATAGCTCCATGTATATCTGACTTAAATAAAGCATAGCCACATAAAGCTAATAATAAATAATGTCATATCCTGATGTCTTACGGTAATGACATTTGTTATATTACTTTTACCTTTGGTTTATTTATTTAAAAGGCAAAGTTACAGAGAAACCAGGCAGAAAGAGCGAGTAAACAAGTGAGAGTGGGCACGAGAGAGCTTTCATCTACTGGTTCACTCCTCAAATGGCCACAGTTGCCAGGGCTGGAGCAAGCCAAAGCCCAAGCCCACATGGGTGACAGGGGCCCAGCTACTTGGGCCATCTTCCTTCCACTGCTCTCCCAGGTGCATTAGGAGGGGGCTGGATCAGAAGTGGAGCAGCTAGGACTTAACCGGCACCCATATGAGATGCTGGCGTTGCAGGCAGTGGCTCCACCCACTGCACCACAGTGTTGGCTACACCGTGTTGTCAGAGAAAAAAAGTCTTTAAATTGTAGTTGGACACCGTGTGGGCTCTTTGTCCTTCAGCGTCGTCAGAGCTTTCATCTTGGTTGTCAGTGCCTCCCTCCTGGGTGGGGAGCCATGTGTGTCACCTCTGGTGTCGGCATAGCTGCACTTGGTGACTAATTCAAATGCCACTTACTCTGTTGTTCAGGAGGAGCTGCTGGTGGTGGATACGCCCAGGTCATCCCCATGGAGGAGGTAAGGCCACGGGAGATGCACATCGCGTCTCCTGACACCCACAGTCAAGGTCCATGACCCTTCGTTCACAATCCCAAGGCCCCGAAAGTGTTTGCGTAACTCATTCAGTGGCAGAATCTGACCTTGACTCTTACGAACCAGGCATGGGTTTTGTTGATGCTGTAGAAATATAGTGGCTGCCGAACCAGCCCCTGCCTCAGCTGTTTTATAAGCACATTATGTGTACATCACTACTTTTCTAAATTCCAAAATATTTTGAATCCCAAAACCTATCTGATGTGGAGGATTCTGGGTAAGAGGATATAGAATTTTATCTCCATCCATTAGAGAAGACATAGATGCTTGCTTTCTTTCAATCAAGACTCCAAAATAAGATAATTCCAGAGAAAAATGGGCCAAAAGAACAGACAATGTTCTTGTTTTCCTTCCTGCCTCTCCTCTCCTTTGCGCCCCGTGTCTAGTGACCACTTCTCGTCAGCTCTCCTCTCAGCTGCCTAGTTCTGGTCCTGAGCCATCTTCCTAAACCCAAGTCTGAGCAGGTGACCGTCCCACCTGCTGCCAGCCTCCTGCACCGTGTGGGAGGTCCCCACGGGCTCCTGCTTCCTCGTCTGTGGGACAAGTCAGTGCCTTGTCTACTCGCCTCCATGCCTCTGGCTGCCACATCAAGCTCCTTACAGACTCCCGTGGTAGAAATGCATAACGTTTCAAGGAAACAGAAATTCAACATAAAATAGAACTTTCAACCATTATGGTTTTAGTCTGAAGGCTACTTTGTTTCTGAAGTGGTTGATTTACTAGTGCTGTGCAGTTGACACTTCATCCACTTCAAGGAGCAGTTTGGTCCTATTGTCCATTTCAGTTAACCCAGTAACCGCATTCCTGAAGATATATTGCTTTCTAGTAATTAATTCCTTCACAAGAGAAATGCTATTTGCATGTATTCTTTATAGTCTTACCATTTTCTGCAAAAGTGGAAATTGAAGAGTGACTTAAATATCTAGACATAAGAGGCTAAACATTTTGATACACCTACTGGATTATAAAATCCTCTATAAAGTGTAACTGTACACAAACAAGGTTATTGTAAAATATTGAGGTTTTTATTAAAAGTTACATTTTATTGATGTTTTTGTATATTTTTATTTATTTGGAAGGCAGAGAGAGAGAGAGGTCTTTTCCATCTGCCTGTTCACTCCCCAGTTGCCCAAATCCAGGAACGCAGAACCTAGACTGGGTCTCCCACAGGAGTGGCAGGCATTTGAGTCATTACCTGCTGCTTCCGAAGCTGGAATAGGAAGCGAGACTTGAACCAGGCATTCTGACATGGGAGAGCATTCCAACAGCATCGTAACTACTAATACTAAGTCAGTGCTTACACCACAATAGTGAGTTTTTTAATAAAGAAGCTTCCCAATTATAATTATACAGATTTTACAAGCAATGATCATATAGACTTGAGACTAGAAGGAAACAGCAGACAATAGAGTTGTGAGGACAAGATGCTTTATTTCTGTAGCTTCCTGTACTATATTATTCTCATTATTGTCTGTTTTACAGCCTGTCGCATTCCAAAAGATGCATTATTTTCTAAATAACAAAACAGTGCATAAAGTCCAGTGAATCAGAATAAGGAAGTTAGTTATTGAGTCCACCAGCGTGTTTCACCCCTAACCTGCTGGTGGAAAACTGTGCCGTGAGAGCAGGTGCTCACAAGGTCTGTGTTGGCCAGGTGCAGACCTTCCCATCGACGTCCTGGTTCACATTGCCTTAGGGACTCAGCTCATAAGGACACATACTTAGCATATTATTTTATTCATTCAGACAGTCCTTGCATGCTGCTGTCTGGTCTGAAACAAATGAGTGTTTTATTTCATTTATAGTTCAACCTCCACTTGACGGGGGACATCCATGCCATTACTGCTGCCAATAACTTGCTGGCCGCTGCCATCGACACGAGGATTTTGCATGAAAATACTCAAACAGATAAGGTGAGAGGATCCCTCGTTAGCCATCCTGGGCATCTTCTTCAACAATTCCTGGTCCTTGAGGAGTTCCTGGAAACTCTCCAAAATTTTATTCTGAATTTTGGGAGTTTTGTGGATGTCTCTGCTTCCCAAGGAGAGGCTACCACACTTTGCTCCATTTCTCAGATGGGCTCGTGACCAAGCACTACCAAGCCAGACATTCTTTGAGATGAGTCATTAGTTTAAAGGTACTTGGTAGATCACTTCTCTTCATTCTGGTCAAAAATACAGACTCTGGTCTACACTGAGGGCGACTGGATAGATGTTACCTGCGGCTGTCCTAGATGAGATGTGTTATTAAGAGGTTAGAGAGCTTGTTTGGCTTCACAAGCATGGGAGAGGTCAGTCACACACCCCAAAGGAGAAGAGTACCAGGTACTGATTCTTTGCAGACATTGAATGTGGATGAAATGGGAATTTGGGGCCTGAATTACAGCAAGGTCACTGACTTTCTGCCGTGACAGTAATTCCTTAGGCTTTGAAGCAAAATCCAGATAAATATTAGTTTGGTTGTTATAGGGCTGTAAGGTCACAAAATAGATTTGTGCGAACTCTTTGCAATGTGCATTATTTCAGATCTCGTGAGTCTTATTAAAATGACAGAATTTAAGTCAAATTGTTTATATTAGCCCAAAAATCTTAATGTGGTCTTTAATTTCAATAGTTGGATTATAAATGAAATGGACCTTGTCATATTGTGTAAATTGTCCAAGTTCATGGTTGGATATTAAACTTTAGGTGATTTTTTTTGTGTTTTGCTTTTTTAAGGCTCTGTATAATCGGCTGGTTCCTTCAGTGAATGGTGTGCGGGAATTTTCAGAAATTCAACTTGCTCGGCTGAAGGTAAGTTCATAGTCACAGGTTCTTTGCAAATATCCTAGAGATAGATCAGAAGGATTATCAAAGCCAGAAAATTTGAACTGGCTTTGATTTTGATTTTCAGATTCTCTTTTGGTTGTTTACATCCAGAGAGACAGAGTAAGATGGCAGCGTAGATGCTGAAATCTCGGTCCTATACCAAATCAGTGAACACTGTCTAAGACTGAGGTTCCTCATCCATGAGGACTGCTTTGCTCATCTAGAAGATTACTCACCAACTAACAGTTTACAGTTTTCATACGTTTTTTCTTTGTAAGAAAGGTATTTTCATGAAATTTGTTAAACCGCAGGAAATGGTAAAATGGCCTTTGAAGATTCCTGTATCTCAGTTTTTGTTGTAGAAAGACATTACCCTTGTATTTGCCAAAGTCATCTTCATTTTATTTTAAAGATGTATTTATTTATTTGATAGGCAGAGTTAAAGAGAGAGAGAGCGCGCGCGAGCGAGCTTCCATCCACTGGTTCATTCTCCAAATGGCTGCAGCTGCCAGGGCTAGACCAGGTTTAAGTGCGGAGCCTGGAATTCCATCTGGGTCTCCAGGGTGGGTGGCAGGAGCCCAACTGCCTGGACCATCTTTTGCGGCTTTCCCAGGCACATTAGCAGGGAGCTGGATTGTAGGTGGAGAAGCCAGGAGTCAAACCTGCACTCATATGGTATGCCATTGTCTCAGGTGGCCTGACCCACTGTGCCACAATGCCAGCCCCAAACATCTTCATTTTTATCTATGTTATCTTTGTTTTAATGTTGTTTCCTGTTGGGTCCTATTTATCCCATTGCTTTTTCCTAGTTCATTTACTAATGTTGATCAGCATTAAATGGTTTTACAAATTCACCCCTTTCTGTTTATTCACTTTGTTGAGAACAAGCAGTCGGTTACCCTCAGCAGTTGTTACGATTTCTACTTCCCAAATTCTTTCTTTCTTTCTTTCTTTTTTGACAGGCAGAGTGCACAGTGAGAGAGAGAGACAGAGAGAAAGGTCTTCCTTTTGCCGTTGGTTCACCCTCCAATGGCTGCCGCGGCCGGCGCACCGCGCTGATCCGATGGCAGGAGCCAGGAGCCAGGTGCTTTTCCTGGTCTCCCATGGGGTGCAGGGCCCAAGCACCTGGGCCATCCTCCACTGCACTCCCGGGCCACAGCAGAGAGCTGGCCTGGAAGGGGGGCAACCGGGACAGAATCCGGCGCCCCGACCGGGACTAGAACCCGGTGTGCCGGCGCTGCTAGGTGGAGGATTAGCCTAGTGAGCCGTGGTGCCGGCCTTCTTTTTCTTCTTTTAAAGATATATTTATTTATTTGAAAGTTAGAGTTATACAGAGAGACAAGGAGAGGCAAAGAGAGAAAGAGGTCTTCCACTCTCCAGTTGGCCCCAACAGCCAGAGCTGCACCAATCCGAAACCAGGAGCCTAGGGCTTCTTCCAGATCTCCCACGTGGTTGCAGGGGCCCAAGGTCTTGGGCCGTCTGCCACTGCTTTCCCAGGCCATAGCAGAGAGCTGGATCAGAAGTGGAGCAGTGCTGGCGCCGCGGCTCACTTGGCTAATCCTCCGCCTGCAGCACCGGCATCCCAGTTCTAGTCCTGGTCGGGGCGCCAGATTCTGTCCCAGTTGCTCCTCTTCCAGGCCAGCTCTCTGCTGTGGCCCAGGAGTGCAGTGGATGAGGGCCCAAGTGCTTGGGCTCTGCACCCTCATGGGAGACCAGGAGAAGCACCTGGCTCCTGGCTACAGATCAGCGCAGTGCGCCGGCTGCAGCGGCCACTGGGGGGTGAACCAACAGAAAAAAGGAAGACCTTTCTCTCTCTCTCTCTCTCACTGTCCACTCTGCCTGTCAACAAAAAAAAAAAAAAAAAAAAAAGAAGTAGAGCAGTCAGGATTCAAACCAGTACCCATATGGGATGCCGGCACTGCATGCAGCGGCTTTACCTACTGTGCCACAGCGCTGGCCCCCAAATTCTTTGTTGGCATGTCTTCTTTCTGGTTGGAAATTTGCTGCAGCGATGAAGTCATTGCTTGGGACACCTGCATCCCATGTGAGAGCTCTTGGTCCTGGCTTCCAGTCTAGCTTCCTGCTAATGCTCATTCTGGGAGGTGGCAGATAAGGCTCAAATACTTGAGTTGCGGCCGTCTTCGTGGGAGTCCTGCATTGAGTTCTCAGCTCCCAGCCTCGACCTGGCACAGCCCCAACTGCGTGGGCATCTGGGGAGTGAACCAGTGGGTGGAGGTCTCTGTATCTCTGTGTGTCTCTCTGCCTTTTAAATACATAAAATTTAAAAAATAAAAAATATTTTTAAAAAAACACTTTCTTAGGATTTTTCTTCATGGAAATAGATATGTTTAGAGTTGTAACTTTTTTTTTTTACTCAAAATTAGAAATAACTTGTTTGGAAACATAGGCATAAGCCTTCCATGAATTACTGGTGTGTATATTTGGAAAGAAGAACTAATGACCCAGGGCACCTGTTGCATGGGCAGCAGTTACGTCCCCTCTGAGTGTGGTACACAGAGGCCACGTGGAGCGCCTCAGCCTGTGGCACAAACATCAGTCAGTGCTCACTGAATGCAGCTGCACACAGTTCCACATCTACCACTTGAAGGGCATTGTACACATTTTCCGCATCTTCCCCTCGCAGGAGATACTTGGACTTGGGCGTGTGTTGATGTGTTTTTCCCTACACTACAATTTAGAGTTCAGTTTCATTCTCTAAAGGCTTTTACTAGTCATGGAGAAAATCAAGTCAAAGGGATAATTTCGGTGACTTTTCCTTTCTGTTCCCTCTTAATCATCAGAAACTGGGAATCAATAAGACTGATCCAAGTGCGCTGACGGAGGAGGAAATGGGGAAATTTGCCCGCCTCAACATCGACCCCTCCACCATCACCTGGCAGAGAGGTAGGAGCTGGGAGACCATGGAGCTGGGGCCGGAGTCAGGACGTCTGTTCGAGGCACAGCTCATGAGTGCACAGCTGTTCTTCCTTCCCTTTGTCTTCCTAACCTGGACTTCATAAATCCCACTGTTTGTTTCGATGGCTGTTATTTTACCATCCTCTTCCCTCCTTGCCTCCTGTATAGATCAGCTACATTATCTGGGCTTACTCCCATCCCTCTCCAAATTTCCAAGATAAATGACTTAATATCCTCTTCTGTCTCTTCCTTGGCCCCTTGTCTTTGCATTACGAAATATTTAAAACCTGCCTTCCCACTTCTTTGTCCTGCTGCCTTCTCTGCCCTCCTTAGTGCTGGCTCTCTCTGCTTTGTTTCCAGCGCTGAGCTTTTTGAGTCTGGTAGGAGCTTCGTACTGGCTCTGCAGCCCTGAGCAAGTGCTGTGAGGGTTCTGGGCCTCGGTGTGTGGAGATAGGAGATGGTTGCATGTATGCATGACGTCCACTGTACGCGTGACATCCACACCTTATGCATCCTGAGGGCTTCCTAGGAGTCCGATGGCATGACTCTTCTCTCTCTGGTCACTCCTTTCCTCACTGTTGGCCCGTATTTGTCAGATGTCTGATTGACAGCAGACACCTTGTAATTCATTCGCCAGCGTCCATCTCCATCCCCTGTGTTTACAGCGGCCTGCCTGTCACTTCTCTGCTCGGCAGCCTGCAGGGCACCCTGCTTCCTGGGTGAAAACGTCTCTGGGGCATGGCTTGACCTTCAGGACCGTGGCAGTGACTTCCTGTCCCTTTGCTCCTGTTTGCTAGGCCAGTCTGGCTCTCCCAGACCCAGTCCAGGTCACTCCCCTTCCCATACATTCTCCTCACCCCCGACTCAGGAATCTGTTCACTTAGGCCTTTCATGTTTTCCCAGCCCATCAGGTGGCAAGACCAAGACCAGAGTGGTGCTGGGCCAGTTCCACATCACATCGTCCAAGTGAAACGCCCTGCCAGCTCCCCTCTGGGGTGCTGCCCTAAAACCCGAGAATCCCTTCCAGACCCTAAGGCGCTGCCCTGCCCCATGGTCTCGAGATGTCCCTGTAGCTGCACTACACAGTTCTCTGTGCTTCTTTGTCTCCCAAACTAGGTTGAAATCTCCTTGGAAACTTCAAAGATATATTTTTCACTTAAAAGTAGTGATATTATAGAGATTTTTAAAATGTCTCTGAAGTATAAAAAATATGATCTCATATTTATACAACTATAACCGCTACTCTTTATGCATTTTTATGCATCTAGGTCTTGTAGATATCTCTAAAAATAATGTAGGTATATAGACTTTATATCCTACTAACTTCACTTATATCATAAGCCTTTTTTGTTTTTTGTTAGCTCTTTGTTGTCACGGTCATTTTAAGTGGCTCGGGACCATTCCTTTGTGGGATGAACTGCAAAATACTTAAATATGCCTCTGTTGTTGAAAAGACTGATAGACTGTTTAATAACTGACATGAATGTTTTCAGCATTTTATTGAAAAGCCTACAATTTTTCCTAAAAACTTCTTATAACTAGGCAGATGACTTACTAAACTGTCCTTATGTCCAAACATAGAGTTAACTTTTGCAAGGCATTTGTGAGTCTGTGTTACACTTTGAGGGAGTTTACTTATGAAAGAAAAACCATGCATTTGGAAACACATGTATTTTAAACTCACGCATTCTCTACCAACTGGTCTCCTTCCACTCCGGCTTGGGGCTCCAGTCCAGGCGTCCATCAGAAAGAGGGCAGTGGCCCCGTCGTGAGTCTCGGAACAGGAAGGACACGTCCTCTCTTCCATCTAGAGCCAGCGCACGATTGAGTTCTCTCTGAGGAGGCAAACAGAACTGAAGCAATCTTTAGTTGCAAACCAATTTTAATGAAAGTGACAACTTCAGAAACAATTCCAGAAAAGTATTAGAATTATATTACTGTGCAGGACATGAAAGGGAAGAAAACTTTATTGCTGTGGACAAGCCACCTAGGTCAGAGGAACTTGGAATGACATTTGATAAGCAGTTTGGCTCTTACTCCCGCAAATTATTGTCAGCAATAGGAGTGTGCATCAGAGGAGTTGAGGACATGGAGTTGAGGGGCTTGGGCTTTGATCTAGAACCAGCATAACCCACGTAATGAGATTAGATCCCTATTTAATAATGAGAGGGTGCCATGCAAGTACTTTGGTAGGATGAAAACAGTGAGACAGGCCATGTGAGTGTCGGACCATCTAAGAGTCACCCCTTCCTATCAGGTTGTGTGTGAAATGCAAAGATTGGCTCATCCAGTGCCTCATATCAGAAGCTTCAAGGTAACGA
This sequence comes from Oryctolagus cuniculus, assembly GCF_964237555.1. NCBI lineage: Eukaryota > Metazoa > Chordata > Mammalia > Lagomorpha > Leporidae > Oryctolagus > Oryctolagus cuniculus. Next base: position 17,017,154 of record NC_091436.1, on the reverse strand, counting down.
GGTGGAACCAGATTCAATAGGCTACTCCAGGAACCCTTAACGTAGGCTGAGCCATTTAGTCGTTCCCAGACAAACACGAGCAGGGTAGCCGGAGCTCCTGCGTCTCAGAGCATCCGAGCCCTCCAGGGGCGTGCAGCCTGGCTTTTTTCCCATCTCCCTTTTATCTTTTTTCTCCAGGTTATGGAGAGAGGGCAGCCAGCCCCAGTCCCCCTCAGTGAATTAACATCAAGTCACTGGTGCCCAAACTGCCTGGATAGTATTGTAGATTCGGTATCATGTCTTGCACCAAGCCAAAACAGCGTGCTGAGGACAGCACCGTGCACCCTCCAGGTGCTTAGCATGCTGGCTGTTTCACAGGCTGTTAGGCTCAGGACAGGACGCATGGCCGTCCTCAATGGACTGGCTTGCCGCCCAGACCCCATTCTTTGCACACATACTCCCTGGCCCTCCACACATCTCCCCCATGCCAAGAAAGGCCTGGGTTAGAGACCACTTTCCTGCCCTTGGGAATCCTGTAAAGCTAGCACCGTACTGGGTACCAAATCAGTTCTCAATCCATATTTCAGGAATGAATAAACACATTGCTTATTCCTCCATTGCTATATCATTTAGAGACGGGGAATGGCCTGCCTTGTGTCTGTCTTCCTGTGCCTTGGAAGTTGCCATCACATCTCTAACTTACTTATCACTGGCACTTTCCCACACCTCTTTCCCAGAGATCAGAATTCTGGTGGGTGCAAGGCTCCCTGCCCCTCAAGGACTGTGTGAAATGCACACGTGCACATTGGATCCCACTGGTGATAGTTGGTTTTGCCAACAGACGTCTTTTTTTTTCCTTGCTTATTTTCTCTTTGCTGAATAAAGAACAGCTGACGTTCGGTGGTTGACTTGAATAGGTTTGATAAAAAGATCGCTTCAATCTGGTGCCAAGGTACTACACATCAGAAAAGGCAGTGTTTTTCCTTTCTGTGATGTGCAGCAGGCACCTTGGGCGTAGGAGTAGGAGTAGTAGCTAGTGATCATATCGAGAAACAGCCCTACGGTTTTGCGTATGTTCTGCCTCACTATGTTTGCATGCATCTGAGCGTGTATGTGTACGTGAGAGAGGGAGCATACCGTAGGGAAGCACCCAGCGACAGCAGCTGACGGAGGGAGCAGCCGAGGTGGGCGGGGCGCAGAGCTGCCAGTGCTGTGTGCACAGGAGGGGGCAGCATTCGCCCCCTACGGATGCTTACGGCACCTGAACCCATCACTTCCATCTCCGTCTCCGTCAGTGCTGTGCTAGACACTGGGTAAATCGGATCTTAGTTGTCAGTGCAAGTAGTTTGTTATTTGATGCTTCGTAAATTATTGGTGAGGTCTCTGTCCTTCTGGCCTTGATTCCTGACATTGTAAACTTGGTTTTTCACAAAACCAAATCGAGTCTCCACAAACAAGTCCTAGCTCAAACAAGCCACTGCAGAAAATCAGAGAATCTGTGCTTGTTTTAATCATGACTGCTCCCCCTCCTAATACTCGATTTACTTGTTTTTTTGAGTTGTGGTAAAATATATGTAATGTAATAGTTATTTTAACCATTTGCAAATGTTTGATGTGTGGCATTAAATACATTCACAGCGATTATACTGTCATTGTTGTCTGTACCCAAAACTTTTTCATCAGCAAAGAATTCTGTACCCATAACTCCCCCTCCACCCCAGCTTTTCACTGTCGTATTTTCTATCTCTGTGGGTTCTACTATTCTAAGTACCTCACATGAGTGGAATCAAGCCATATTCGCCCTAAGATTTTGGCTTATTTAACTATGCCGGTTTTCAGCATCCATCCAATATTGTATTGTCTATCGAAATTCCCTTCCTTTATACTCCTTTGTATTTACATATATATACATTTTATTTACCCATTTACTGTTTTTTTTTTTTTTTTTTTGGACAGGCAGAGTGGACAGTGAGAGAGAGAGACAGAGAGAAAGGTCTTCCTTTTGCCGTTGGTTCACCCTCCAATGGCCGCCGCGGCCGGCGCGCTGCGGCCGGCGCACCACGCTGATCCGATGGCAGGAGCCAGGAGCCAGGTGCTTTTCCTGGTCTCCCATGGGGTGCAGGGCCCAAGCACCTGGGCCATCCTCCACTGCACTCCCTGGCCACAGCAGAGAGCTGGCCTGGAAGAGGGGCAACCGGGACAGAATCCGGCGCCCCGACCGGGACTAGAACCCGGTGTGCCGGCGCCGCTAGGTGGAGGATTAGCCTAGTGAGCCGTGGCGCCGGCCCCATTTACTGTTGATGTACACTTTCACTGCTTATACCTTTTGGCTGTTGTAAATATTGCTACACATGAGCATACAAGTATCTATTCAAGTCCTTGCTTTCAATTTTTTTTTAGGTGTATTTACTTATTAGAAAGGCACAGCCGGCGCCGTGGCTCAATAGGCTAATCCTCCACCTTGCGGCGCCGGCACACCGGGTTCTAGTCCCGGTCGGGGCGCCGGATTCTGTCCCGGTTGCCCCTCTTCCAGGCCAGCTCTCTGCTATGGCCAGGGAGTGCAGTGGAGGATGGCCCAGGTGCTTGGGCCCTGCACCCCATGGGAGACCAGGAAAAAGCACCTGGATCCTGGCTCCTGCCATCGGATCAGCGCGGTGCGCCGGCTGCAGCGGCGGCCATTGGAGGGTGAACCAACGGCAAGGGAAGACCTTTCTCTCTCTGTCTCTCTCTCTCTCACTGTCCACTCTGCCTATCAAAAAAAAAAAAAAAATAAAATAAAAAAAAAAAAAAAAGAAAGGCAGAATTACAAAGAGGCAGAAGCAGAGGGAGGTCTTCCATCTGCTGGTTCACTCCTCAAATGGCCACAATGGCCGGAGCTGGGCTGATCCAAAGCTGGGAGCCAGGAGCTTCTTCCAGGTCTCCCACGTGGGTCAAGGGGCCTAAGGGCTTGGACTGTCTCCTACTACTTTCCCAGGCCATAGCAGACAGCCTGCATCAGAGGTAGAGCAGCTGGACTCCATGGGGTGCCGGCATTGTAGATGGCAGCTTTACCTACTTTACCACAGCGCTGGCCCCTTAATTCTTTTTTGAGTAATGCATAACAATATAATTCCTGGTCATATGGCTGTCGTACAAGTGTGCTTAATCTTTTGAGAAGTTAGATTGGGTTCTTCTTGTGACTTAGGTTTCAGTGTAAAATATCAATGCTTCAGAAATGCTTTCCTTTGCCATCTCATTACTAAAAAGGACGTCCTCACCGCCTCCCCTCCCGTTGCCTGGCACACTCTGTCCAGTCAGCCTCGGCCCTTAGCATTAGTGGGTATCTTGTCTGATTCCTCGGGGGATGCTGCCCCTTGTTTCCTTTGCTGTCTGCCAGTTTCCTGGCATCAGAACAATGCCAAACACACCAGAGAGACAGCCCATACTTGTCAAGTGAGTAACTAATCTCTCCTCTTTCAGTATTGGACACCAATGACCGATTTCTGCGGAAAATAACCATTGGGCAGGCGAGCACGGAGAAGGGATATTCCCGGCAGGTAGGTGGCGCTGCTTCCCAGGCGTGGCTCTGCTCTTCTTGCCTTGGTTTCCACCAGAGCACGAGGGGCTCTGTGCTCCTCGCTCCCTGCTGCCGTGCAGTGGCTCTGCCGCCCTTTCAGGGTGGCTTTCCAGCCCCTCCGCAGGGCATGGGGGTCAGGAGCTGGGAGGCTTTTCAAATGTGTTTCTGGGTAACACCACTCGGAGTGTCTTTTGAATATAAACCCTTACACGGTTATTGGAAAACCAGTTATACAACATCTGCATAACAACTGAAAATAAAAATCTCAAACACATTAATTTCATAAGCCAAAGAGCAAACACCTAATTATTAGACTTAATAATAGCATGAGCTGTGTTATAAAGGATAATGGCTTATTATCCCAATACGGAGAATGTGGGAGAAGAATTATGAGTCTACTTCATTTTGATAGATCTCTGATGTGGGTCAGGGGCACTTAGGGACCGTAAATGTGCTCTATTATTTTTTCAGCCTGGCTCACCAAGCCTCTGGGATTTTGTTTTGTTTTGGTTTTTGTTAATGATCTTTATATTTTCAGACAAATTTAGAAATATTGCCTCTAAGTCTTTATTAGCGGGAAAAAAACCTCATTTTACATAATAACCAGTCTTCTACCAAATAGACTTTGGCCTTGTGCAATACGATGATTTAAGGCGTGCATGTGAGGAATGTGAGGAGTGAATCAAGAAGGCAGATGCGGCCCGTGTCCATTGTTCCTCTCAGTCCTGGGACTTGCATATAACCAGTACGTGGGACTTGCACATAATCAGATAATCAGTATCGACCCTAGAAAGCCAGGATCACTGCCGTGGAGTTTGCGGAAGATCTGAAACGTAAGAAGGTGGATTGGGTTGGCGGGAAGGCCAGCCCAAAATATGGCATGAGTGTTGTTCTAGGGTGATCCTCTCAATTGTAGGCACTAGAAACGCTACTTCCTAGATACAGGTGAGGTCGGCACCCTGCTGGGCCTCACTGGTTGCAGACCCCTCTGAAGATGCTGCTTAAGGGGTCCTTGCCATGGTACTGGCGCTGAGCCACACGGCCTGGATGTGCACGTATCAGCCTGAGGCCCGAGTGTCGTCCCACGGCTGCCAGGGACAGTGCTGGGCATGCCACCCCCAGTCGTCACTGATCTGCATGTGCGCCGTGCCTCTGGTCTGGAAGATGTCAGTGAGAAGAAAACTAGTATATTGTGACACTTATATGGGGAAGGGATCACCTTTGGCCATATGCATTGGGGACTCGCTTAGGGCTAGGAGGGGCGCCAGGGTAGGGAGCCAGCAACAGCGTATCCTGCCTTGCTGAGTCTGTAGAGACAGGCCAGAGCTGTTGTGTCCACAGACAACAGCAAGGAGTTGCCCATCATTTAAAAACACCTGCCTGGGCACGCCTGCCACCCAGGCCAGCCGAGAAGTTGATGTGTGTACGGAAAGTAATGGTGCATCAGGTGGACGGAGTCGGTCCCTGTGCTCAGCTGTTTTCTCAGATTGTTTGTGAAGCTTTAGTAAACAGAGCCATGCTCATCAAAATCCCGTTCTCGGACCCAATGCCAGAGTAGGCTCCCGGGTGCCGGGGAGGGGCACCTAAACCAAGAAACACTCTTAGTACACAGGTGGAAAGCAATATAAAGCCTCAGAGAGACATTCGAGAGACGGAGAACACCTGTTGCAGAGTTCTAGTGGACATCTGATAAATGTGGCCAAAGAAAATGACAGAGAATGGAGGAAAAAACTATCTTTAAAGAAATAATAAAATGGGGGATTTCCTGACTTGAAAAAAGCACAAATTTTCCTATTAAAAGAATCTAAGAAGTACAGAGTGGGAGGAATGGAAAAGATAGACCCAGACACATCGTGTCGAAATTTCAGAACTGAAAGGATAAAAAAAGAAATTCCTGGCCAAGGCCAGGGGAAAAGGGCCCTGCTTAGCCGCAAAAGGAAGAGGTCTTATCGACAGCGTCTAGCGCCAGGTGACCCCGCGTGATACATTCAGAGTTCTCAAGGAAAATGATGTTTCATCCCAGAGTCCTCCAGAGAGAGAGGGAGACAGCAGCAGCAACAGTAAATCACATTGGCTAGAGAAATCTTACTAGAGGAAGCCAAACACAGGCACGGTTGCCACCGATAGAAACCGTCACAGAAAATGCAGCAACTAGAAAGAAAAGATGGTTTTCTTACAATAAAAAATCAAAGTCTTCACACATACACAAAAACATGAGAAGATCAGGAACAGACTGGGAGTATTTGCAACACATATAACAAAAGGATTAGTATGCCAAACCTAGCAAGAACTTCTGGAAATTAACGTTAAACTATTGTTCTCTCAGTGAGGCCATTCCTGGCTGCGTATTTAGAACTGGAACAGCCTTTCCCAAAACTGCCCCCAAACTCCCTCCCTCCCTCCTTCCCTCCTTCCTTTTTCTGCTGGCCTTAGCGCATAGCTGATTCTCAGTCTCAGCTTAGAACAGAACTCTATCACATAGTGGCAGGTATTTGTAGAAATTTGTTGAATAAGTAAGTCCAAAAAAGGGAAAGTTTACGTTTTACAGAAAGAAGTAAAATACAAACATGAAAAGGTATTCACGTGTAGCAAGTGCCCACATCCCATATCAGAGAGCCTGGGTTTGAATCCCAGCTCTGACTCCCAACTCCAGCTTCCTGCTGTTGCAGACCCTAGAAGGCAGCAGATGGTGGCTTACGTAACTGGATTCGTGCCACCCACGTGGGACACCAAAATTGAGTTCCTGGCTCCTGGCTTCAGCATTTGTGCAGTGAAACATCAGATGGGCACTCTCTCTCCCCGTTTGTGTGTGTGTGTCTTCTTGTGTATGTGTGTGTGTCTCTAGTAATTTTTTTGAAAATCAAAATCATAAAATTGCTAATGAAAACGACGGAGTAGCATTTACCTTTGAGCTTATAAAGACATACATAGCATTAAGTGTTCATGAGGATGTAACGAAATGGAATTTTTAACTACAATGATAGGATATAAATTTGGCAAAGTACACGTGTTCCCATGCAAATATAAGCACCTAAAATGAAAACAGGAAAGAAATCCAGCAACCGTTGATATTACTTGCCTCTGGAATGAACAGCTTATGTACATGGTATAAATTCTACTTCTTCCGTAGTATTACAAGAATATTTATAGTCTCATGTTATATACAAAAAAAACCCCAGTGTTTTAGTCACTTTCTTCCATGCACTGCATGTAATGGAGCCAAGAGTCCTAAATCTCTTACAATGAAAAATGACTTAGTTTGGAGTGGCTTCGGTTGAGAGTGCATAATGAATATGATTGCATTTGGCTTTGGGGGAATATTTTTTCTCTAAATCAATGACTAATGCGATCTCAGCCAGGCAGGAACCAGAAAGCTCCATCTGCCTTCATTTCCTCATTTGTCAGGGATGGAAATGGACACTGAAATGTCTCAGAAGGGGATCCTGCCAGGGCACAGCCTTTTCCCCTCTCTGCAAACGCAAGCCTCCCTGGCTCACACCCCCCTTGGGAAGGAGAAAATGAAACTGGAGCATAATGTAGTGGTTTTAAGCAGAAGAACCTTCCTGGTGGCTGAAATATGGGGAGAGGAAATAAGCATTGTTCATATTCTTTCTGCTTCCTGTTGGTCTTTGCACGACCTGAGCCAGAGCCAAGAGGGGAACTCATGGAGAAAGCCGTTGCTCTCTAACGTTCTTTGCAGGGAGCACTGAGATCGGCTGTCACGTGGCCCACGTGCACACAGCAGCTGACAGCTCATTCTGGTCACATATGACAGAGCGAGTCCTCTCTTCTGTATTGAGATCTCGCTGTGGGAAACTGGCCTCACACACAGGAAGCTAGCAGAACCCTCTCCTGTCGCCATCTGCTCCTTATCTCATTGCTGGACAGACCCATGGCTAATTGTCCATTAACTAGGTCTGTATGTACTGAGTGCCTCCTGGGGTCCTGCTCAGTCTTCCCTCCTGGGGATTCTGAAGATGACCCTCCCAGCGTGGTCCTTGCCTTCATGGCACTTCCTGTCTCTCCAGGTATGGAGACAAGACCCAGTTGGATACTGGCATTGAGAATTGATCACAGTCTGAGACAGGCTACAACAGCAACACGTGGTGCCGTGAGCAGGAGCAACAGGGGACCTCACCCAGTCCACTGCTGCTCAGCAGAGCACAGTAGAGATCATGGCCGCCCCTGCGAGGCTTCCCTGGAGAGTACCACGCTCCAGACCCTGTGGGCTCTTTTAGATTCTCAGAATTGTGAGCACGGGGAAGGCCCACCGAGGAAGCCCCCCGGCCTGCTGTCACTTCACTGCGGAACTCCAGCTCCCGTGGAAATGGCCGTGCCCATGGCGCTGTAGCTGACCACTGCCCTTGCTTTTCCGGTTCAGGCGCAGTTTGACATTGCTGTGGCCAGTGAGATCATGGCGGTGCTGGCCCTGACCGACAGCCTCGCGGACATGAAGGAGCGGCTGGGGAGAATGGTGGTGGCCAGCGACAAAGATGGGCAGCCTGTGACGGCGGAAGACTTGGTGAGTGGTGTCCAGCGTGGAAGCTCCAGGGAGCTCACTGTGCCCGCTGTTTTGTAACCCGAGGATTTTCTTCCTCTTCAGAAAATGTCTGTACACACGTTTTTTCCCCTTCTAAAACTGTGTGCCTTACAGCTTGTTCATGTTCTCACAAGCATTTGTAACATGCTTGTACCTGGCTGCCACCCAAGCACTCGAATTTAGCTTTTCACCATTCCTGCCAGTCCTGATCTCTGCTTCTGCCTGGGGTGGCGTGGGGTCATTGCCCTGCCATCTTTGCCTTTAAAAAAAAGTCTCATCTATGGCCACCTTAGACTGAGGGCAGAACTCCTTTCTAAGGAGTGGAATTAAGTGGCTCTGCTTTTTTGAGTGGGAAGCAAAAGCTAACATTGGCACCTTTGGGCACCTGCTCCCTGGGTATTCTAGCTTATTTAATTCTGTGCCTTAGATAGATTAGGGTTTTGCCTCATAAAAACAGATCTCCACCTTAATTGGTCTTACTCTTCTCGCTCACTTTTGAGTGGACAGACATTTTGTGTGAAGCTCTCACGGAGGCGAGCCTCACCACTGCTTGTTCTAATCGGGCATGCTCATTTTTCACTCTTTTTTAATAACCTTGACTAATCATAATCCACTAGTGCCATCGTTTTTTCCTTTGCTTTAGGAGTGCACAGGTCTGATAGACCTATTATTCTAAATTTAAGGTTACTTTCCCACATATGGACATAAACACATCTATTTAATTTTCTTGACAAGACCTATGAGATGAGTCAGTTAGATTTACTTCTCTAAAAGTAGCCAAAAAATAATCAAGATACCAAGGCAAAGGAATAGATGTGTTTATGTCAGTGGCCCCACGGAATATTTGGTTTAAAGCTTAAAGAAAAAGCCCTCTTCAGCTTGTTGTCAAAGGGCTGCTCTTTAGAAATTGCCAATATCTCAACCATTTCTAGTCTGACACTACAGTTTCTATGTACGTATATTTCTCTGTAACCTCTTAATCATAGCTCACAATACATGTGTCAGGAGTGCTTCAACCCTAACCCTCAAATAGTTGCTTAAATTTATTTTTGTGTCTGAACATAATGTCGGATTCAGAACAAATCCAGAGTTCAGTCTTTTTCAGTCTCTTATTTCAGAAGGTACATAATCCCTCCCTCCCTCCCTCCCTCCCTCCCTCTCTCCCTTCCTCCCCCCTCTCTTTTTCTTTCTTTCAAGATTTATTTATTTATTTGAAAGGCAGTGTTATAGAGAGGCAGAGGAAGAAAGAGAGAGAGGTCGTCCATCCACTGGTTCACTCCCCAAATGACTGCAAGGGCTGGAGCTGGGCCAATCCAAGGCCAAGAGCCTGGAGCTTCTTTCAGGTTTCCCATGTGGATGCAGGAGCCCAAGGACTTGGGCCATTTTCTGCTGCTTTCCCAGGTTCATTAGCAGGGAGTGGGATCAGAAGTGGAGCAGCCAGGACTGGAAACAGTGCACGTGGCAGTTTTACCCGCTGCACCACAGCACCAGCCCCTCTTTTTAAGATTTGTTTATTTATTTGAAAGTTAGAGTTACAGAGAGAGAGGGAGAGACAGAGAGAGATGTTTCATCTGCTGGTTCACTCCTTAGATGGCTGTTATGGGGTGACTGCTGAGTCTGGCTGAAATCAGGGGCTTCCTCTAGGTCTCCCATGTGGGTTACAGGGGCCCAAACACTTAGACCGTCTTCCAGTGGTTTTCCCAGGCCCTTAGTAGGGAGCTGGATCAGAAGTGGGGCAGCAAGGAAATGAACCAGTGCCCATATGGGATGCTGGTGTCACTGGTGGAGGCTTTTACCTGCTACACCACAACACCAGTCCCAGAAGGTGCCCAATTTCTTATAATTGATTTATCAATAGTTGGTAATTTGTTGCAAGTGGAGGGCGGTGGGGCAGCGCTGTGGCCCAGCAGGTTAACGCCCTGGCGTGAGATGCTGGCATCCCATATGGGCGCTGGTTCTAGACCCAACTGCTCCACTTCTGATCCAGCTCTCTGCTGTGACCTGGGAAAGCAGTGGAAGATGGTCCAAGTCCTTGGCCCCTGCACCTACGTGGGAGACCCATAGGAAGCTCCTGGCTCCTGGCTTCAGATCGGTGCAGCTCCCGCTGCGGCCAGTTGTGGGGTGAGCCATCGGATGGAAGACCTCTCTCTCTCTCTCTCTCTCTGCCTCTCCTCTCTGTAACTTTGATTTTCAAGTAAATAAATAAATCTTTAAAAAAGAAAGAAAATAGAGGAAGGGTTTTAGGAGCTGCTAAACTTTGCTGAGGCTCAGATACACCTTATCCTACCACAGGCACGGCATATGGAAGTGTTGCAGTGGGTGCAGGGTGGCATAGCTTACACAGGATGTGACGGCCACACCTCCCAGTGTGAAGTTCTCCTTGCCTGGGTTTGGTCACTGTTGATGTATCGGGAGCACCCAGAGCTGAGATGTTTTGCAGAAAAGTAGCAGATGGCAACCTGGCTGAGACAATATAATTGCATTTTTTTCTTCACTTAGATTTGTTTGACTGGGAAGCATAAGAAAAAAAAAATGCCTTAGTCCATTTTCTGTGCTAAGAGGGCAATACCATAAACTGGGTGAGTTACAGAAGTTTATTTTTGGCTTACAGTTCTGGTCCAAGGTCAAGGGACCACATCTGGTCATGGCCTTCTCACGGGCATTGTCCCAGAGCAGCACAGGGGATCATAGGGTGAGAGACAGGATTTTTATATGCTATCCACTCTCCAGATAACCCGTTAATCCATTAATCACATGAGTGGATTTATCTCTTCATGAAGGCCAAGCCTAATCACCTCTTCAAGGTCCCAGCTGGTTCCACCTGCTAACGTCTCACAATGGGGATTAAATCTCAGCATGAGTTTCAGAGGGGATAAACCATACCCAAACCTTAGCAGGGGGCACAGCAAAACTGGCAGGCTACCTCTCTCTTCTACCTGTCCTCTGTCAGGACAAAAGGACTAACTTCTTTGAGCTCTTCCCATCCTGTAGATTTCTTCAGTAACCATCTTTGTCTGTTTACAATGGGTAGGTTATGTTTCTTGCAATGAATGTTTTGTACAGAAAGTTGGAAAATAGAGTGCATTTTCTTATCACTCTTAAGTGATTAATTTTGGTGGTAGAAGTAGCGTAGAAGATGCTCTAGAATCTGCTGTCCGATCAGTCAGGTCTGTGAGGTGGTTTGGAGACACAGGACTGTGTATTTTGTGACGCTGTGTGCAGTGAGGGGTGGTATCTTTTTTTTTTTTTTAATTTTTTAACCCAGAGCTACATTCACAAGAATTGGCCCAGTTATCTATAGTCGTCTACTAACTGACTGTTACTAAAAAGTAAGAAAGAAAGTGAATAGTGTCGTCTCATTTAGGACAAAAACAAGCAATCAGTTCTCAAGTATCATTACCATTCTGTCTTTTCTCTAGGAATGGAGAAAGGTGACTTGGAAAGAACCCAGACTAGTGCTTCCTAGGACTGGAAGGAGACAGCCTTAGTTTATGTATGAGGGTACTTCCAAAGTTTGTAGGAAAATGAATGAAAAGCTAAGCTTGGGCAGTCATTAGGCACAGCTTGCCTGCATTCCCTATCAAGGTGCGTAAGTTCAAGTCCCAGATCCTCTCCCATTTCCAGGGTTCTGTGCACTCTGGAAGGCAGTAAGTGATGGTTGGGTTCTTGCTCCTGACATGGGAGTCTCAGGTTGAGTTCCAGGCTCCTGGCCTCAGCCTGCCCCAGCCCCTACTGTTGCTGGCATTTGGGGAGTCAATCAGCAGCTGAGAGATCTCTGTCTGTCTCTCTCTCTCTCTCTCTTTGCCTTTCAAGTAAATGATAAATAAAAAATTCAAAAAGGTCAATTTCTTTTGATGTGAAAGATTTTGAAATCCATGCATAGTTTTTTTATTTCCATAATATGCATTTCAATGATCTTTTTTAAAAAGGTCCCTTATATATATGGATTTCAAAAACTTCAGGGGCGTCATCTTCAGGCTAAGAGCGTGGGGCCTCTCAGGTTTGCACAAGAAGTGGGTTTAGAGAGGAGTGGAGGCCAGAGTGGACGCTTTGCCTCCCCTCTTTGCTCTGTCATAATCTTATTCCAGTTTTTTTTTTTTTTTTCACATTTCTTTGGGCAATATTAAAGCTTCAGATAACAAAAATATGATGTGCCTAAGTTGCCAGAAGATTCTGCTAGGCAGATTGAAAGATCTCTTTACCATAAGCTTCCTGCTTATTGACAAGGAAAGTTTTGGGAGAAGAGCCCCCCTTGCCCATCCCAGAATGGCTGCATCCGTTGCCATAGAGGTCAGAGGTGAGGGTAGCCAGTGGATTCAGCCATCCCGGGAGCAGCCTGTCTGGGAACAGCCTAGACCTGAACGACCCTGCCTCGTGTGCTTTGGCAGTAATCTAAATGTTTTCTTTCTCTTTTAGGGGGTGACAGGTGCTTTAACGGTTTTGATGAAAGATGCAATAAAACCAAATCTGATGCAGACCCTAGAAGTAAGTGATTTTCTTTTTATAGTAATTGTTTATAGAGTTGGCACCAATCAGATTGCCTGTGTGTCACTGTAGAATGTGTGCAGTTCCAGCCAAGAGGAGCCAGGCCAGGAGCAGTGTAAGAATTCTTGGTCATCCAGACACACACATACACACACGCACATACACACGTGAAAAAATCTATAATGGAGTATTTGATAGGATTCGTATTTTGGCTTACTGGACCATAGTAGAAACTTAAGAAGTCAATATCTGTCTAACATTCTAATCAATTTTATAGTCAAGTTTATTTTTCTGTTTTTCTTTTTTTTTATGATTAAGCTTAATCTCATATCATTAAGTTTTGGGGTTTGCTTTGTATGTCTTTCCCAAGTAAAATACAGTAAATGCCAAGAGACAGTTTCCAAGAAAGCATGCTGTACTCTACTCGTATAAGAATGTTATTTTTGTGCATGGCTTGTGCTGTTCTTGTCTTTACTGAATTTAATTTTTTTCATAAAGACCTCTGCATTTTAATCTAATTTTCTAGTGACTAGTTGTACTCAGTTGATAAAGTGACTGCCTAATTGGTTCCTTTCAGCTAATGAGACCCCAGGGTTTGGGCCCACACAGCGAGGCAATATCTGGGTCAAGTTGAGCAAAGAGATAAACAGGGGGATGAGGAGGGGCAGACAAGGTTGTACTGGTAAGTGTTCTATAGTCAGTTCCTTGGAGCGAAAAAAAATCCCTGGTTTAAAGCATTTGCCAGTTTCTATGGTAGGGACACTCCCGCAATGGTCAACTTGGAGCCGATGTCATTAAACACACGGTTGGGAAGAAACATACCTTTTTCAGGGTTCAGATGAGCTGTGTGTCCCCAGGCTGCTGAGGGGCAGAGGAGGTGGAGGCAAGCGGCAGGCAAGTGTGCCCAGGACACAGAAAGACAGCAGACTATGCTACCATCTGTTCTTTCACTGTACTGCTAGGACGCGGAGTTTGAGTGGACACTGCCATGCACTAACTTATTTACTGCCTCAGCCTTCATTCTCTCTCCTGTAAAATGATCATAGCAGCAACCAGCCTAACAAGGTTATTGTGAAGATTCTGTGTTTGGCTGGGCCAGCAGTAGGTGCTAAGGCCACAGCAGGGAACAATCTAAGGTCTCTGCACTCAGAGCCCCCACCATGGTGGTGGAGGCAGACAACAGACGAGTGAGTAAACATGTCTTGTTACCTGGTACAAGGACTGCAGAGGGGACATCGGAGTGAATGAGGAGACAGTGATGTGGGCTGGATGTCTCTAAGCCTGCTTGTTAAAAAGCGATATCCAGACAGAGGTGTGTGCAAACCAAGGAGCCAGCCGGGCAGAGGGTGACCTGAGTACAGAGGCCCTGGAATGGGTATATGCTTGGCAGTGTGAAGGCAGAGGGAGCAGGGATTGAGTTACAAGCCAGTGTGACCCAAGTGGCGACACTAGATGTAGCCAGAGGGGCTGAGTGAGGGATGAAGCTGTCCCTGGAGCTGAGTAGGCAGGTGGAAGGACCTTGTCCTCAGGTCCTGCAGCTGCTGGTCACAGTAAAACACTCTGCGTGCTGAGACCTGCCCCTGCACCCTGAGTCCTTGCCTCTGTCCTGTCTGCTGCACACACACTCTGGTGTAGACTGTCGTGAGCCAAGGAAGACTGTTTCTGAGTCCCTACTCCCCACCCAGCTACTCCTCCAACCCACTGTCCCCCTTCCCAGTAAGACACTCAGTCTGCAACTGGCGTCTCCACTTTAACTGGCCTTCAGGTCCACCTAACCCAATAGCTGTTAGCAGGGTCACCTGCTGCACTGTGTAGCCAGGCCAGCATTTCTGTCGCTGTCTGACATGACCCCCAGAAGGGGTGACGACAGCCAACCATGTCTCCTAGAGGAACGCTTGCCGCTCTGGCTTCTGGGACCCATTGCCCGCCCAGGCTCTCTCCTTGGCATCTTGGACACCTTTGCCTGCTCCTCAACTCACCTGTGAATTGTTGGAGGGCCGGTCCCGCCCCTCTGTGGCCATGCTGTCCCCTGGGATCCACCACGTGCCGACTCCACACTGCTTCTTGAGCTCCTGATCCTGGGATTGCAGACTTGTGGGCCTAGGTATGGAAATGCCTGTGATTCCTACCTGCTCCCTGCTTCCTCTTCCTCGGGTGCTCCTTTCCCAGGCCTGGCCGGTTGCAGACCAAACACCTGGGAATCCTGGAGGCGTCTCCTCCCCTCTCCCCACCCCATCCCCACAGTCTTCCTCCGTTATCCCCTCTGCTCTGTCCACTTCTCTCATGGCTCTCCTCTGCTTCCTCCCTGCTCCAGCCCCAACCTGCACCCCCACAGCAGCCTCCCACTCACCCTCTGTTCCCACCCTTCCCTTCCAAAGTCCTTTTTCTACTCGGCAGCCAGGGAGCTGGAAAACCTAAGCAAGCCACTTTTCCTCCTGCTGAGTGTCCTTTGGCAGCTCACGCTCAGCCCCGCTCTCGTCTGGAAGTCCTAGGATCTGGTGACGCCCCTACCCTCATCCTCATCCTCATCCCTTGCTCCTTTGCACACCAGGGCAGCTCTCTCTGATCTCCAGGTGCCTGGCTCCTTCAAGTCTGCCCAGGTCTCACGCCCAGCGGGCCTCTGGGTCCAGTACAGCCTCAGACACGCTGTACCTGTGCTTTGTTCCTCTCTCTTTAGCACAGGATGTTGTGAGAGGTCCGCCTCCTCCCACCAGGCTCACAACAGGATCTTTCTATCTTGGTCCCCTTCATATCTCCATCTCCTAGAAGCACCTGTGATGAGCTAAGTAAATACTTGTTGAACAATTGGATGGATGCTTATTATTTTTATTGCGTTGCTCTTGAAACTGCACACTTGTTCAGTAAATATCTGAATAGAAAAGAAAAAAACATAGGAAGAGACATGATACCACTTCCTCATAATACTTCTCCTTCAAAACTAAATACTTATTATGAAGGAATGTTGTTTTAAGCAATCAAATTTTTCATATTAAAAATGACTTGGGGTTGGCATTGTGGCACAGTGTGTGAGCCACCACCTGTAACACCGGCAGCTCATATGAGCACCAGTTTAAGTCTTGACTGTTCCCGTTTCTGATCCAGCTCCTTGCTCATGCACCTGGGAAAGCAGTGGAAAATGGCCCATGCCACCCGTGTTGGAGACCTGGGTGGATTTCCAGGCTCCTGGCTTCCGTGTGGCCCAGCCTCAGCCGTTGTGCCCACTCAGGGAGTGAACCAGCCAGATGGAAGATCTGTCTCTGTCTCTCGTTCTTTCTGTGTAACTATGCCTTTCTAGTAAATAAGTGAATCTTTTTTTTTTTAATGACTTGCACCTCTAGGGTATTTCCCACTCTGCAAATGTGGTTTCCACTGGAGAAATGAATGACTGGCTGGGGTGCCCACGGCTGGATCCCCTGCTACAGGAGTTCCCATACCCCATCCATGGTTTGACTTTCCATGGTTTCTGTTCCCCCAGTCAACCATAGTCCAAACATGTTAAGTAGATAATTCCAGAAAGAAGCAATTCATAAGATTTACTTCGTTATTTGAAAGAGAGGCAGAGACAGAGAAGGCAATGAAGATAGATCATGCATCTGCTGTTTCACTCCCCAAATGGCCAAAACAGCCATCCTGGTCTCCCACATGGATAACAGGGACACAAGCAACTCGAACATCTTCCACTGCCTTCCTGGCGCTTTAGCAGGAAGCTGGATCAGAAGTGGAGCAGTTAAACTTGAACCGGTGCTCTGACTTGGGATGTCAGGATTGCAAGTGTGGCTTCACCCGCTGCAGAACAACACTGTTATTATTATAATTGTTCTATTGTTGTTAATTTCTTACTGTGCTTCATTTCTGAATTAAACTTTGTCTTTTGCATGGGTATATTGAGTAGATATAAAACAGTCTCTCTTGGTTTTGGCACTATCCGTAGTTTCAGACATCTGTGAAATATCTGAGAATGTTTTCCCACATATCAACAGTACCAATGTACTTATTTTTGTATCTAGTTTTCATTTAAGTCTTTGGTTGTTTTGAGATTTAAGTTAACAGATAATGAGTCTTGCTTCAAAAATGAACCACAGCATTCAGCATGCATGGATTGTGCTGTCTTGATCCTGCGCAGTCACTCAGATTAATTTAGCCAGTCCAACAACACCAGGAAGCCGTACCAGTGGACAACCTAGAAAATCACTGATTAGCTTGCAGATTGTGCTCAGTGCTCATTTTTTAAAAATACTTCATTGTTCGTCCCATCAGCAGTTAGGTTTAATCAAAAGCTACATCTCAGAATTTGCCAAGAAACCAGTAGTTCTCTATCCTGGCTGCACACAGGGAGCTCCTGGGAAGATTTTGGAACAATGACTGATGCCTGCCCCCCTCTCCTCCCCCCCCCCCCCACAGTGAATCAGAATGCTGGGGTGAGACCTGGTTGTCCCAGGTGACTCTGGTGTGTAGCCAGGCTGAGAAGACTTAAAACAACAAAGCAATGGAGAGGTCTGTACATTTTCCAGGGAATAGCAATATGCGGGGTTGACAGAATCTCCCTCGTGGTGGAGTGTCAGAGGTGGTGGCCACTGGCCAGATGTCGTTACTTCAATCCAAGTAGATGTGAAGAAAGGAGAAAATTGATTTCTTTAATCATTTTAACCACATTTGAATGTATTTCTTTCTTTCTTTAAAAAAAAATGTACTAGCCACATTTTAAGTGCTCTGCAACCTCCTGTGGCTGGTGGCTGTTGCACTGGACATAGCAGGTAAAGAGTATTTCCAGCAAGGCAAAACGTCCTGGACAAGACTCTTATTCTTATGCATTTGAATTAATTGTACAATTTCTTAGAGAATGTATTTACTTCAGAGTATTCTGTCTTGTAGCTGTTTCCATCACCGAGGGTATATCTGTCCCTGTGTTTACAAACTCAGTATCAGGAGTTTTAAACGATTCCCTTAGCATCTCTGGGCCTTAGGCTTCCTGGGTGAAGGAGAAGGTGACCTTTTTTTGCCCTCTATTGTCTGGCTTTGTGATTGCCAGCTAAAACTGCATTTATGCAAATCTACAAAATGCTGTTGCAAAACAGAGCGTAGAATGGTGGAATGGGAACGGAGAGATGTTCCAGACAGGAGGGGTGAGTTTTCAAGATCTATGCACAGCAAGGAGACCGTTAAGTAGTCCCGATATTTACGAACTGCTTAAAGAGTAGGTTTTGTGTGTTCTTTTTTAAAAAAAAAAAAAAAAATGCTAACTGTATAAGGTGGTGTGTATGTAATTTAGCTTGATATATTCATTCCACTATGTATCAGAATATCACATTGTACCCCATCAAGTTTTATTTATCGACTAAAACCAAATTTTTAATTGAAAAATGCTTTTATTAATAGATTAGTATCTAGCCTAAAAAATAAGAAAGATTTTGCAAATACCTTTCTTTTTTTTAAAATTTATTTATTTTCATCTTACTTGAAAGGCAGAGTTACAAAAAGAAAGGTGGCGAGGGAGAGAAGTCTTCCGTCTGTTGGTTCACTCCCTATATTGCTGCAGTCACCAGGCTTGGGTCGGGCTGAAGCCAAGGCAGGAATTCCGTCCTGGTCTCTCACCTGGGTGGCAAGGGCTCAGGCACTTGAGCCATCGCCTGGTGCTTCCCAGGGTGCATATTAGCAGAAAGCTGCATGGGAAGTGGGGAAGCCAGGACTCCAGCCAGGCTCTCTTCCATGGGATGTGGGCATCCCAAGCAGTGGCTCAACTACTGCCCCAACCCCTGCCCAAGTCCTTGTCTTTTTTAATTAAAATGTTGCTGTGGACCTAGTAGCAACTTCTAGAGGTTGTCCAGGAACAATGAGCTGTTTTTACCCTGCGTTTCTCAGCCAGGTGGCCAGGGGACAGGCTGCAGGCCTGCGTATCTGTGTTTGATACTCCTAGCTTTTTGTCCACACACATTTGTGCACTTCTCAGGCCCTTGTACTATTCTCTCCTCCAGAGGACTCACAGAAGAAAAAGGTGACAGAAAACACATAGTGGCTTTGAGAAACTCTGTCTTTTTCATCCTCAGAGAGGACTTTTCTTCCATTTCCTGCTTTTGTTGAGCCTTCTCATTTTTGAAATGTGTTCCACTAATAGCCTGTCAGGGTTCGTGGGAATTTTCCGTGGCTCCCAGCCCCCGGGCCCCCCGCGTGGCTCCCTGCCTCTGCGCCCCACCCCATGTCAGCGAAAGGGCACGCGGTATTTTCACAGGTGGAGCCCAGCCTTGGTATGCACAGACCTCAGTGGCCTTGGCTCGACTCTTAATGAAACCTAAACACATCGATGCATGTGGATAAGCATTTTAGATAGGGCTCTGCTCTATGCTCATCCATAAGGCCAAGGACAAGGTATAGAAATTTCAATAAAAATGAGTATGTAAACAGATTTTGTTTAAAGAATTCAAATGTAAAGCTTTTGATGATTCCTCTATTGCCCTGTCATCCTTTTTATTAATAAGGCTCACTGTACCATTTTATTATAACTAAATTTTTTCTTTGCTTCCATTATCTTAGTAGTTATCAGATTTCTAATACATGAGACAGTTAAGCAAGGAGAAAGACCTAAACTACACTTTCAGGTGTCAGAATAGCTGTGTTATAATTAAGATGCAAACAGCCTGTATTCAACTGAATCACTGTGTGTTTGACCTGCCCTGACTTTCATAGTTCATTGATTTGAATTGATTTTTATGCTTACTCTAGGTTTTTCTTGAACTGATTAATTTCCTAATTGAAAAAAATAAATAAATAAACCTCTTAGACCAGCAGCTTCCAATTCCTTTCTGTTAAAAATTGCAGTGTAGAGCACTATAACGTAAGGTGCATCATGGATTTCATGGTCACTGAGGCAGCACACAGACACACACACACACACACACACAGTAGCTTGTTAACATTATAGTCAGATATGAGTTGTATTCTTAAGCTTTGTCTCCATGGTTCAGCATTAAACGTAAAATACTAGCATAGGATGCATAGGATAATAAAGTGCATCGAAATGTTTTAACTCTCTGTGAGAGATTTTGTGTAGTAAATGTGCAGTGTAGGTAAAAGCACATTGACTCGCCTGAGTCTCTGGAACACTCTCCAGTCTGTCCCATCTTGTGTGCCCCAGGTTGAGCTTGGTTTCCAGCCTTCGACTTGTCTGCTGAGAATTCATGTGTTCTGTTTCTATAGGGGACACCTGTATTTGTGCATGCCGGCCCCTTTGCCAACATCGCTCATGGCAACTCTTCGGTGTTGGCTGATAAAATTGCCCTGAAACTGGTTGGGGAAGAAGGATTTGTCGGTAAGTCATTTAATTTCATTTAGTCATGGTAGAGTCGTGTAGAAAATTAACAAATGATGACTGGAATAGCGCATTCTCACACTGGCGTGAAATACATTCTTTTAGACCTGGTCAATGCTAATGAAATTATTTTGTGGTTGAACTCTAGGTGATCCTGTCAAGTACAAATGGGTTTGAATACAAGGTTTGACATCTGCTGTGAGTGGGAGACCCCAATGCATTTTAATTACCACCAAACCTCAATTTTCTCTTCTTTCAAATAGTGCTAACAATAGGGTTATCGTGAAAATTCAACACAATTGTTCAGTCGTTCAGCAAGTGTTCACTGAGCATACCATTTACAAGGCAAGCTGCTCAGAGCCGGGGATCCGGGGGTACGCAAAACAGACCGGGCCTGGCCCTCAGGCAGCAGACTGTCTAGTGGTAAATGCAGTTCACTAGTGCTCATTAAATAGTAGCCAGTGTCATTAGTAGCACCGATACTGGTACTCAGAACTCAGAGTCCGTTTTCTTTTCCTGGAATCCTAGTGTTTGTTTTTTTGTTTTTGTTTTTGACCTGGAAGTTTTCACGGGTAGGACTTCACCCTTTTTGCTGCTGTCAGGTTCTCGGTAGTGCCTGCACCACGTTGGCTTTGGTTGCACGTTCTGTCCGGAGTCCTGCTGCAGACTCTGCTCAGTTAGGCTGGGAGGAAACAAGAGACAAAAGCAAACCAGGACTCCTAGAAGGTACCTTCATGTGACATGCGTGGGATCACATCCACAAACTGAACACGCCTAGAAATAATTCCCACTAGCCACGCGCATGCCTGTAATGAAATATAACAGTCATCCTTTTCACACTTATCATCAGCCTTGTATTGAACTCAGAAGTGAGTTATTCGACCAGAAAAGATTCTGCAGACAGAAGACTCTAAGGCTGTACTTTTGTGCTTGCACATCACAAAGTTCATTGAAGGTTACTGAGACCAAATTCTTTATATACAAAGTCAAGATCAAGTGAGGATTTATGTAGTTCTGTTCCTCAGGTGTCTGACTTGTACAGCAGTCCTGAGCTTGGCTGCCTCCACACCAGCTCCACTACCGGAGGAGGCAGACATGCTGTCTAAATGGATTCGCTTGATTGATCATGCGTAATAGCAGAGCTAATGGACAAGGAGACAGGGCAAAGGCAGCCACAGAAGAGGCGGGTGCATAAGTGAAGTGATGCTTCTAATGCATCAACGCTGGGAATAAAAGGGCTGCTGGGAAAAAAAACACTCTGTTTTGTGCTGACAGAGCTCTGTGCCTCTGTATCATTCCTTCCTTTATCAAACACGTATTTATAGAATATGCTTCGCCATGGCAAAATAGCTTTAAAGGCATGAGTACATACACAGAGCACACTAGCACTCTATATGACCCTTGGATGAAGCGTTGACCTCTCTGTGTGTCCTTTGTAGCAATTCTTATCTGAATAACGAGGAGTTGGATGCGCTGGGGAGCTTGTGTGCCCGTTACTGCTGTGGATGGGCAGCAGTGAGCCACAGCTGGAAGCCGGGGGATCCGAGCCTTGTCTGGTGGTGTGACCCGAGGCCGGTTCCTTTACTTCTCTAGGGCTCTTTCAATAAAAGAAGAATAAGTATTAATGTGTTTTAATGAATAGTATCCAGTGAGAAAGTGCTTTGCTAAACATGGAGAACTATGCAAATGTCAGCGATTATGCTAATTATGGCTCTGATCCCTTCTGATCTGAGAGGCTGGGAGGGTGCTCTCCCTGCCAGTGAACTCTGTGCATTGCCAGCTGGCTTAGAAGGCAAGTTCCAGGGTAGCATCTGGCTCACCTCTTTTCATGTACTCTGACCTTAGCCCAACCCTTCTGGCCTCAGTTTCCTTGTCTGTAAAACAGATCGTGTCTCATGGGTCTGAAATGAGGACTAAATGGGTTCACGCATATGAAGCGCTGGCACGATACCTGATAGGCATGGAGACCCAGTAACATTTGGTCATGCCTCATTATTGTGTTCCCGCATTACTGATGCATGACCAATAACCATCAAATTTCCTTTTTTATTTAGTTATCTTTTCTGAATAATGATCTTATTTTAATCATAAAATAGATGTAACATGAAATTGACCATCTTAACTTTTAAGGATACATTTCAGTAGTGAAGTATATTCACATGCTGTGCATCCAGTCTCCAGAATTCATTTCACCTTGGAAAAACTGAATTTCTCTGCCCAGTAAGCATTCCTCCCCTCCCCTCCTCTGGATCTTGGTAACTATTCTGCTTCTGGCTCAAATTTGGCTCTACTTGGCATCCCATCTAAGTGGAATCATACTGCAATTGGTTTATTTCATGAAACATTGTGTCCAGAATTTCTTGGTTTAAGGCTGAGTAGTAATCCAACATATAGGTATCTACCACAGTGTATCCATTCATCCACCGATGGACAGTCAAGTGGCTCACATCTTTTGGCAGTTGTGAAAGTTTTTCCTGTGAAGACAGATACACCAACACCTGTTACTTCTAGTATATGAAAAGCATGCTCTGGTATGTATACATGTGTGAGACAAGTGCACAGACCACAGGACTCTGTGTGATAGGACCAAAAGCAGCATTGCAGTGCCACAGCTCCGTTATCATGTGGGCAGCAGTGCCCGTGGCATGAACTGTGGGACCGGGGCACCATCGTGGGGACATGAGCCTTTCCAGTTGGCCTTCTGAAGCTCTGTTCCCCAGCTCCAGGAAGGGGGTGCAGCAGTGGCGGGGGTGGAGTTTGGAACCCCTTTCCTGGGTTCTGACCTGCTCAGCCCTCTGGGAACCTTCAGCCGATGGTTGCTCTAAGGGATACAAAATCTGTTTCCCTCAAACCCTCTCTTTGGCAGTCCTGCCAGGTCAACAGGCATCACCCACTGGCCTGTGAGCAGTGGGCCTGAAGCCAAAGAGAGCCCAAAAGAGTCCCGTTCGAGTGTCCCTCCACAGAAGTTAACAGCAGTCAGCGTAAACAGAAGGTATGAGGTCAGACAAGGGACAGATTGGGAGGAAATGTTTGCGAAGGTAACAGACGAATGATGAACAGCACGAATGCTTCAACTCTGCAGACGAGGTTGATAGGGAGAGGATGGATAATCCAGAAGAAAAATGGACAAAGGATTAGAAAAGACAGAATTTCGTAGGAAAACTGAAGATGAGCAAATAATGTAGCAGTTTGACTTCTGTGTGCGCCCTAGAAAAGGAGTGACTGAGAATATGTTGTTTTAGTTCCTTAAAATGCTTCTGTGCATACCTGAGGAGCTCCCGCTCTGTGTGAGGTCCTGTGTGCTGGGCGCAGGGAGTCAACCATGAGCACTGCACGTTTCTCACGCTCCTGCGGCTGGCGATGCGTGAGAGTCGTGCCAGCAGACGGAAGCTCAGCGGCGAGTTCGGTGCGCTAGGGAGGCTGGGTATTAAATGGGTCCACCAGGAACGATTGAGCATCTCTGAGTACTTTCTCCATACTACTGCTTGTACTCAGGAACGTTTAGCCCAACTTTTTGCTCTATCCCAACACATACAAGAAAGGAATTATTTTGTCTTCTTGCAATAATTATTCCAAGATAATGGAATCAATAGTCCATTTAGATTTAAAAACAGAGTGAAGTTCATGTTAATGATTTGCATGGATTTGTCAGCCCACAGTGAAGCACTTCAGGAGAATTTTTGGCCAAGTGCGTGGTGATGTGATAACTGTTTTCTCTCCTGAGTCAACATTCCTCATGAGAGTCCACTCAGCCTTCATGTACTGCTGTAAAGACAGACATTTTTTTTGGCATCAAGTGCTAATCATGTATATAAGAAAAAAAAAGAGAGATGAAGAAAAGAAAAAATGACATTGAGTTCCTATTGGCTTGTTTTTTTTTATTATTATCTCAAGTTTAAACTATAAGAATCGCAGACTTACAAATGACTCCTGGATTTTTGTTTTCTGCTCTTCTTTTAAAAGATTTATTTTATTTATTTGAAAGGCAGAGTTATGGAGGGAGAGTGAGAGAGTGAGGGAAAGATCTTCCATCTGCTGGTTCATTCCCAAATGGCTGCAACAGCGAGAGCTGGGCCAGGCCAAAGCCAGGAGCCAGGAACTTCTTCCGGATCTCCCACATGGGTGCAGGGGCCCAAGCACTTGGTTCATCCTCCACTGCTTTCCCAGGCCAGTAGTAGAGAGCTGGATCGGAAGTGCAGCAACCAGGACTTGAACTGGTGCCCAGATTGGATGCCAGTGCTGCTCTCTCAATTGGCTTCGATTCTGTTTTGAGAAAAGTCTGCCCTTGCAGATGAATACTGTGTACTTATATTTTTAAGATTTATTTTCTTATTTATTTGAAAGGCAGAGTTAGGGCCCGGCACCGTGGCTCACGTGGCTAATCCTCCGCCTTGCGGCGCTGGCATGCCATATGGGCTCTGGGTTCTAGTCCCGGTTGCTCCTCTTCCAGTCCAGCTCTCTGCTGTGGCCCATGAGTGCAGTGGAGGATGGCCCAAGTGCTTGGGCCCTGCACCCTCATGGGAGACCAGGAGGAAGCACCTGGCTCCTGGCTTCGGATCTGCACAGCGCTGGCCGCAGCGGCCATTTGGGGGGTGAACCAGTGGAAGGAAGACCTTTGTCTCTCTCTATCACTGTCTGTAACTCTACATGTCAAATAAATTAAAAAAAAAAAAAAGAAAGAAAGAAAAGAAAGGCAGAGTTAGAGAAGGAGAAGAGACGAAGCATACTGTGTACTTTTGTACTATAGCCATGGGACCTAACCGAGGGTTACCCACACCAGGGGTCCAGGGAGAGACAGGAGGGGTTTACAGACCCGTCTTAGACTTTTGTGCAGACTTAGATTTGTGGATATTGACCTGGCAGCTTTTTTACTGGTGAACAGCTTTCCATTCTCATCAGGTTCTCAGAGGCAACTGGGAAGCACAGCGGTGTACATTACACAGCCTCTTGGCACCCCATGGGCTGTGTGTTGCTGGCTTTCTGTGCTCTGTCTGCATTTGATGCCCATCACCCTCACCCACAGTGCTTGTCCAGCAGCTCACTCCTAACCCATCGCAGAGCCTCCTCTCGCTTCTGTAAACAGTTACTCAGACAGGGCTCTTTCTCAGGTGCTTCCTGGGTGCATGTGTGTAAGTATGAGACTCTACCCAGCTGAAGCACATGCGAGCTTTGGCCTTGGATGTGCCAGGATTGGGGTTTGGACAGATATCGCGGTTCCAAGACAAACTGTGCAGGAAGGGGAAACGAAGCTTGAGCTTTGTTTGTATTTCTCCTAGAAATGGCCCCTTTCCCGAGTCATTCCTGGGTGCCGGTCCTGTCCTCTATGATCTCACTCAAGCCTGGAAACAGCTCCATGGGCACAGTTATCGCTGCCTTCCAGGTGATGCAGCGAGACACCAACACCTGTCCGTGACCGCCCAGACAGACTATGGCTGACCTCTCTCCCCCAAAGCCTGCAGCCGATCTGTCAGTCCTGCCTTCAGTGATTTCTCTCACCTCGCTTTACCTGGTTCCCAGCCCCTTCCGTTAGAATATAGCGGGGGCTGGCGCCGCGGCTCACTAGGCTAATCCTCTGCCTTGTGGCGCCGGCACACTGGGTTCTACTCCCGGTCGGGACGCCAGATCCTGTCCCAGTTGCCCCTCTTCCAGGCCAGCTCTCTGCTGTGGCCAGGGAGTGCAGTGGAGGATGGCCCAAGTCCTTGGGCCCTGCACCCTGTGGGAGACCAGGAAAAGCACCTGGCTCCTGGCTCCTGCCATCGGATCAGCGCGGTGCGCCGGCCACAGCGCACTGGCCACGGTGCCCATTGGAGGGTGAACCAACGGCAAAAGGAAGACCTTTCTCTCTGTCTCTCTCTCTCTCACTGTGCACTCTGCCTGTCAAAAAAAAAAAAAAAAAAAAAAAAAAAGAATATAGCGGGTTTCCGGTGATCGTCTGCACAGTAGAATTCCATCCTGCCAGTGTGCTGTCATTGTCCCAGTGGTGGTGGCCCTCCTCTGCTGCCTTTTCCTCCATTTTCTCCCTGCTGCTGTACAAGTTCTTCCTCCTGAAGAGTAGCCGAGTTCCATTGCGTGCCATCGTCTCCCCGTCCCATCCTGTGGTGGCCGAGCTGGATCTCTCTCCTTGGACTTCAGAGGACACTGCTGGTGGCTGCATCTAGCTCGTGGCTCCTTCTCAGTTTTGGTTTTCTTTGCTATGAACTTTTAAGTAGTCCTGCATTTTGGTAGAACAACCCTAGACCAAATTAAATATTCCTTCAAAATAAATGGGGTTCAGGTGATCTTCGGCCTCTGAGCTCCCAGATGGCACCCTGTTTATGTTAAACACTCATCCCAGGCTAGGCCCACTTTGTTAAGCTACATCTAAATTTCTTCCCTTGGTAATCATATTCGTAATTAACTCAAGACTGAGAAGAGGTGGGTTGTTAGCTGCCGTGGCTGAATGTCGTGTGCTAACAGGAAACCCCTCGTCGTGGTGCGCTGATGCCAACTCCTAGGCCTGGATTGGTTCCCGCGCGAGCAGATTGCAGCAAAGCAAGGTTGCCGCTAGTTCACTTCTTCTGCACCTGCTTGCTTTTCCCCACTCCACCAGCAGTCCCTCACCGCACGGTGAGTCGGTGCTGGCGCCGAGCTACTGGGCTTCCACAAGTGGGAGCCCAAGTACACCTCAATCCTGTGTAAGTTGCGCAGTATCATCATGCATGGACTAGGACACGCGGCCTGTCCATTCCTTTCTCTTCTTCTCCAGAGGGAAACGCTCCCCAGATGTGAGGGGCTCTCATTCCTGGGTGTACATTTATTTGCCCCATACATGGGTGTCCCAGTGACTCTCCATCAGAGGTTCCCATACCTTCTCCCTTCATGACGCCCTCGGTAGCTGTTCAAGCACCCCAATGCCTGCATTTATTAAGTAGGTATGTCGTAACAGCTTAGTACCTGGCTGAAAATCCATTACATAGACATGGAAAAGAAAAAGCAGTATTAGCTCATGCTTAAATAACCACTGTCCCTCATTAGCAAGACTTGTGTCCCTGTTGGGCAGGGATTGCCTCATGGGACCTAGGAGCCAGGCTGTGCCTGCAGCCTCACCCCCTGGCCCAGGCTGTTATCAGAGTTCTTGGTTTTTACTGCAGCACCTGCCACGAAGGCAGCATTACAAGAACAGGGTGTCACTGAGAGGACGGAGGGGGCTGGGGGGGGCACAGACGTTGCAGGCCCTCAGATGGGCAGCACTTGCAGCATCTACTGGATTGCCCTCAGAGTTTAAGGCATCCTGAGTTCGCTGGGGTCCCTCCTGCTACCTCAGCACATGATGGGGGACCACAGATGTGCAACTATTTTCTTGCATTTTGTTAAGATTGTAAGTTTTTGTCAGCGTTATTGCCTGCATTGAGCTGTAACAGAGATGGGCACGTTTTCTGTGAACGGTATGATAATGAGCATTTTAGGTTTTGTGAGTCTTTGTGTCTCTGTCACAAGTACTCAGTTTAGGAAGCAGCCACAGACAAGATGTAAGTTCAGTGTTTATGAATGGCAGTGGCTGTGTCGCAGTAGACTTTATTTATGAACCCTGATTTGAATTTTGTGTGGTTTTCACGTGCAATAAAATACCACTCTTTATGAGGTGTTGTGTTTTTATTTTGTTTTGTTTGGACAGGCAGAGTTAGACAGTGAGAGAGAGAGACAGAGAGAGAGTTAAAGACAGTGAGAGAGAGAGACAGAGAGAAAGGTCTCCCTTTTCCGTTGGTTCACCCCTCAAATGGCCGCTTCGGCTGGCACGCTGCACTGACCCGAAGCCAGGAGCCAGGTGCTTCTTCCTGGTCTCCCATGCGGGTGCAGGGCCCAAGCACTTGGGCCATCCTCTACTGCCTTCCTGGGCCATGACAGAGAGCTGGCCTGGAAGAGGGGCAACCGGGACAGAATCCGGTGCCCCGACTGGGACTAGAACCCGGTGTGCCGGCGTCGCAAGGCAGAGGATTAGCCTAGTGAGCTGCGGCGCCAGCCAGCCCATGAGGTTTTTAAAAACACATTTGAAGATGGAAAACTTGCAGAACAAGGTTCAGGTGTGCCTCCGTCTGCTCTATGTAGCTTAAGATTTTGTCCGGCATTACATTTTTGCATGCATCTCTGTCGCTGTGATCAGAGAGGCCTCATTGGACCTGCAGTGAAGTTCCCCCTAGGCGTGGACACAGCACCTGCTGATGTGCAGGCTTTGTGGGGGCGGTTAGATGCCTTCCATGGTTCTGCTATTACGGTAATGCTGCGGGGGCATCCTTGTCCGTGTCTCTGAGATTTGCAATGGGTTTTCTGTGATCTGTTCAGAACTTGTGCTGAGCATCAGCATAATAGGTAAAGCCAAATTATTTTACCAAGTTATATCAGTTTATTTTAAATTGTTGATGAGATTTCTGACTTCTCCAAGGTCTTCCTAACACTTGTTAGGTTTTTTTAGCTCTTGCTAGTATGATGGTAGAGAAATGACATTTCATTATACCCTTGAGATTAAATGTATTCACGAAAGTCTGGGCATTTTTGAATTGTCAGTTTTCTATGTGCTATTCATCTTTTTCTCATTACTGTGTGGAAATCCAGGCAGGCATTTGGCACAGCACTTAGGCTGCCATTCATGTGGCCCACAACTCGCATCCTGTGTCGAAGTGCCTAGGTTTCTGTCCTAGCTTCACTTCCAGTTCCACCTTCCTGCTAAGCCACACCCTGAGAGGCAGCAGGTGATGGCTTAAGTACTTGAGTCCCTGTCTCCACATGGGAGATGTTGATTAAGTTCTTGGCTTCTGGCTTTGGCCAGGCCCAGCCCTGCCAGACATCTGGGGAGTAGACTGGCAGATAGAAGATCTCCCTCCCTCCCTCCCTCCCTCCCTCCCTCTCTCTCTCTCTCTCTCTCTCTCTCTCTCTGTGTGTGTGTGTGTGTGTATGTGTTTGTCTGCCTTTCAAGTAAATAAAAATAAATTATTAAAAAATAAAGTGTTAGGAATTTGACTCCTTATTTGGGAAGGAGTCACTGCCAAGGGGAGAGACAGCAGAGACAAATCCTTCTGTAAAATAGAGTTGCTAAATCATTTAGAGTGTGACTTTTAGCCAACATTGTAGAATTTGTAGGCTCATATGATGTAGCATCTATTACTCTAAATTAGTTTTGTTTTAAAGATTTATTTATTTGAAAGGGTTACAGAGAGAGAGGAGAGAGACAGAGAGAGGTCTCCCATCTGGTAATCCACTCCCGAAATGTCTACAGTGGCCAGGGCTGGGCCAAGCTGAAGCCACGAGTCAGGAGCCTCCTCTGGGTCTCCCACATAGGTGCAGGAGCCCAAGGACTTGGACCATCCTCCACTGCTTTCCCAGGTGCTTTAGCAGAGAGCTGGATCAGAAGTGGAGCAGCCGAAGTGGAGTAGCAGCTCATATGAGATGCTGACACTGCGAATTGTGGCTTAACCTGCTGCACACAGCACCAGCCCCTAAATTCATTTACTTTAATGACGTGCTAGCCAACAATATAGAACTTAAATGGGCAAATTTTTTATAAATGTGTTTACCTTACAACCTGTTTTTTTTAAATCATAATGTCCTCTAAGGCCACAAATCGAGGACTTTAATTTTTTAAAACTAAATTAACTTGTATGAGAGGTTCAGAAAGTTCATGGAAAAGGCATCTTAAGAAAAAAAAAACTGTTAATGGATTTCAAAATTTTTTTACCCCATAATAAATTTATCTTTCAGGTTCATTTTTTTCATGAACTTATTTTTTTTAAAGATTTATGTGTTTATTTGAAAAACAGAGTTACAGAGAAAGAGAGAGAGACAGTAGAAGGGAGATCTTCCATCCATTGGCTCATTCCCCAGGTGGTGGCAATGGCCAGGGCTGGGTCATGCAGAAGCCAGGAGCTTCATCCAGCTGTCCCACGTGGGTGGCAGGGGCCCAAGCACCTGGGCCTTCCTCTGCTGCTCTTCCCAGGCCACTAGCAGGGAGCTGAGTGGGAAGTGGAGCAGCTTGGACTGAATCATCACCTATGCAGGTTGTCATTATTACCTGTGGTGGCTTTTCCCTCTACACCACAACACCAGCCCCTCCACAAACTTTTTGAACTGTTTATTCAAACAGTTTATAGTTCAACAAGGGAGAGAAAGAGGCAGACAGACATCTGCCGTCCACTCGCTTATTTTCCAAATGACCACAATGAATGGGGCTTGTCCAGGCTGAATCCAGGAACCCAGAACTCCATCTGTATATCCCATGTGGGTGGCAAGGGCCCAAGTACTTGGGCCATCATACACTGCTTTACCAGGCACATTAGCAGGGAGCTGGATTGAAAACGGAGCAGCTGAGTCTCAATCCAGCACGCTAATATGGGATGCTAGACTCTCAAGTGGCAGCTCAGCCCACTGCCTCTGAATGCTGGCCCCATGCCAGATGTATCATGCAGAACAACAGAAACAGTGAGTTTAAGTTTATAGTCTTATTTTTCTCATTTTTGAAATAATAGGTTAAAAATAATTTGAAATTACCTTTTTCATTGAATATTAGGTTTCTGATATTCATCCATATGGTCGCATCTAGCAATTTATCATCCATTTAGTTATCAGTAGATAGGCTGCTTCCATCACAATTGGCTGTGATGCGTGAACTCTCTTGTTCTTATCTCCTTGTACTCTTGTGCAAGAATATTACCTAGAAAAAAACTAAATATGGTTGTAACATCCTACAGGTGTGTAATATAAATCAATTTCAAAAATAACTTTTCTTTGTTAACTATTATGGAAAAACTAGACAGTATTTGTGCCTGAAGAAGAAAATTCAAATCATCTATAATAACTCCACTAAAAAGTGATTCACACTTTGTCCTTATACTACCATACCTCTCCTATGACGTCTATTAATATATTTATTTTTGAAAGGCAGAGAGATAGAGATCTTCCACTTACCAGTTGCCACCCAGCTGGAGTTGGGCCAGACCAAAGCCAGGAGTCCAAACTCCATCCAAATCTCACACCTAGGTGGCAGGAACTTGGGTACTTGAGCCATCTCCTGCTCATTAGCAGGTGCACATTATCAGGAGGCTGGAACTAGAAGTGGAGCCAAGATTCAAACGCAGGTACTCCTGTATGAGATGCCACCATCCCAAGTATTGTCAGCCCCCGGGCCATATGCTCACCACTTGCCTTTTCTTCTCTATCCACACTGCCCCCGGTCCACTGCTGAGTTTTGTGAGCGCTCAGTTTAGATTTACATGATCCAACTGCTCCTGTCCTGTGACACACTCTCCTAGCCAGGTCACCACCTTCTCTGCCTGACTTTCTCACAGCCACCGGCACGGCACTCCTGCCGGACTGCAAGATCTGTTTCCCTAAAGCTACAACAGCAGTCCTTTCAAAATGAAGTCAGGTCACACACCATCTGGTTTCAAACCCATCTAGGATTTTCCATCTCTCAGAATAAACCCAGGCCTACTCTTTACCTGGCACCTGCCACTGCCCAGCCTTTCACCAGTTCTTCGTAGCCCCTGGCTTGGTCCCAGCAGGCCTCCTCCTCCATGTCAGGTCTTCGTATGCACTGCTCTTACTTCCCAGGGCTCCCTCAACACTGCACAGTGTGCTGCCTCACTTCTTTCAGGTCTCTGCTGACATCTCACAGAGGCCTTCCTCATCGCCCTCGGCCTCTGTGCGGTGAACTCCATCAGACACGCTTGAGTCTGCCTGACTACCATCTGTCTCTCCACTAGGGTAGAAGTCCACTTGTGCATCGGCACGTTGGCTGTTTCCCAGCATTCTAGAACAGTGCTTGGCCTTGAGTGAGCGCTGAGTACATATCTGGTGGGCCACTTCCCAGCTCCAAGAACTCCACAGAGGCAAGGAGCGGCAGATAGATTAGCATCACACACATGGGTGCCGGGGATAGCCATGGTTCACTGGGATCTCACGAGCAGTTCCTTGTCTTGGTGGTGCCACTTTCTGAAATAGTGAGCATCCTCCTGTTGTTCTCCCGTGTCCGCCGTCCTCAGAAGCAGACTCAAACTGGTAGTTGGGAGAGCATTTTCTGCTTTTATGTAGAAGACATTGAATGAGGTTCTAGGTTCATAGGATCATAAACAAGTTTTTCAACCTGAAGAATTTCTCTCTGGTGGGGAACCCTGTGGGGAGTGGGGCAGGTCTGCGTGAGACTGTCAAGGGTGTTGCCAGAGGTCTAGCATCCCTGGCCTCCCTCACCAAGTGCCACGCCTCTTCCCGATACCTGAAAGCACCCAGGGGTGGTACCCGCACATGGAGCTACCCCAGCCCCATGTGCCTCATCAGTAAAACTACAGAAAATAATAGCAGCTAACCCGCAAGGCAGATGTGAGGAGCGCGGAAGTGGTTTTTGATGAGGGCCCTGCAGAAAATTCCTGGAGAATGCATCTTAGGAAAAACCACCATGCATGGATTTCAAAATTGATTTTACATCCAGACAGACTGGTCTCATCATTCCATTTTCCCAAGAGCCGTTTGAGCCCTCGTGTAAAGCACGTGGTGCAGTTGTTGGCATGAGTAATTGTTTTTACTGAGAGCAGCAAGAGTTTTTGTTTCTGGAGGGCCTGCTGCCATGCTGGGCAGCCTGCCTGGTGTTTGCCTTGTGTTGACTCAACCGAGTGTTCTGACAACGTGATGAGGAAGGTACCAGAGCTATGCCCATCTTATAGGTGAGAAAACTGAGCATCAGAAGGAATTAGGAATTTTCCCAGAAGCAGACAATGAGGGTAAAGGGGAGCAGGAATTTACAACAGAGCCCTTGGCCCCAAGGCCTTTTCTGTCACTGCTGAACCTCAGCACCTCTGAGTGTCTGCTGTCTCGCATGACCCTGTGCACAGGACAGGGCAGGTACTACATAGTGTTTGTTGAATGAAAAACTGTCAGTACATGTCAGGTGGTAGGTGACACATCTACGAGTAAATGAATTGCCACTATGCTTTTGATCTTGAACCTAGGCATATTTGCCACATGATTTGTTGAAGCAGCAATTAAATTTGAAAGTTAAAAGAACAATTAAGCTTTAAAAAGTACAAAGTTTGGAAGGAGCTTTGAACTTTAGGAGTCTCTAACCTGACACTGTTTCTTTATGTGTGGTAAATGCAGATTCATTGTCAATGAGACATGGAACCCATCTCTCCTTGTGATTTACGTGTGTTCTAAGTAATGTGCTCAGAATGCAGCTCTACTTGCCATCATAAACCGTGCAGTTAAAATAAAACTCATCGAAATATTTTCATGCAGAGGATAGTGGTTAACATAAAATGATCCAGAGGTTAAACATGAGTTTTTCTAATTCACAAAATGCATAGATGGAAAATTCTTTTAAAAGATTCATTTATTTTATTTGAAAGGCAGAGTTACAGAGAGGCATAGAGAAAGAGAGAGAGAGGAGAGAGGTCAGCTATCCACCAGTTCACTCCCCAGATGGCCCCAGTGGCCGGAGCTGCACCAATCTGAATCTGGGAGCTTCCTCTGGATCTCCCACGCAAGTTCAGGTACCCAGAGACTTGGGCATCTTCCACTGTTCTCCCAGGCCATAGCGGAGAGCTAGAGCGGAAGTGGATCAGCCAGGATAGGAACCAGTGCCCATTTGGGATGCTGGCACTGCAGGCGGTAGCTTTACCTACAGCACCAGCCCCTTAAGGAAATCTTCTGAAAAATAACCATTGTTCAGAGACGCTTCGAATGACACGTGTGGCTGCCATCCTGCCCCGTGTCGGCAGAGAGCAGTGAGCCTGGGGATGATGAAAGGAGACCAGTTGCCCTTTCCGTATATAAACTATACTTTAGTACTTGCACTTGTATTAGGTCATTTTAAAGTGTTGAGCAGTGTTGGGAAGAATCACAATGCATTGCTTCTACTGAGTAAGCAGAGTGGAATTTTACACCAGGAATGTTGGGAAACGAGCCGCTGCTACAGGCCTGTGTGATGGAGTCAGTTAAGTAGGAGAAACAGCTAAGTAGGGCTTTGCTAAAAGTCTCAGCCTCCTGCTGCAGCCATGAAAGTTGTTTTCGCTAGTCGTACTTCAGTACAAACAGCATCAATTAAACGTGCTCTGTAAATCACAGTAAAGCCAACTCAAAAAGTATCTTCAGAGATGAGAGGAAATGGAGTATAAGATCTCATGCAATAGCAGAATCTAAGTAAAATTGAGAAGTAGGAACTAACAGCATCCCAGTAAATGGTGCAAACCCCTGCCCCCCGCCCCGGGCACACGTGTTGTACTCTGGGCCATGACAAGAATGCTTTTAGCCAACACTTACTCATCGCTAGTCTGAAGCCCTGGCCGATGGAATAAAGCGGGAACAGTTTCAAAGTGTAAATATAGGGAAAGAAGAGACAAATTTTTCATTATTTATGTACAGTATGTGCAAGGGGAAAATTCAAGTGAGTTGATTGAATTTATGTAAAGTCATAAACATTTTCATTTATTGGTTATAAGCATGTAAAAATCATTTTTTAAAATCAGCGTTAAACAGATATTTTAATGGGAAAAGTGGTACTATTTATAGATGTTCCCAGAGCTCTGAAATAACCCAGGAATAAATTTAGCAAGAAATGAGTGTACAGAAAAAAACTATAAAATTTTATTGAAAGACATATAGAAAGACCTAAATAAATGGCGAGACATGTAACATAGTCTCAGGTGGGAATAATTAATATTAAACAATCATCATTCCCCTGTCAAGCTAACATAAATTCCTATGAAATTACTATGCCGTGCTATCCTGTACCATAAAAACTGTGAGGGACAATGAGCTTCAGCATTAAAATGTTTGTCTAGTTCTGAAAGAATAAATTTGTGAGCATAAAGATTATTTTGGAGAATAATGAGGGATGACTCACCCAACCCTAGGCAGTAAACCCGGGTTATCTTCCACCATAATAAATACAGAGAGAAGCACCTCTGAGTGTCTTCAATAGACCGGGTACAGTAGGTTTGCCAAAGATGACCCTTCCACCCAGTAGGGAGTAGCCAGATACCTGTTACATGACAGTGAGACAGCTGACCTCTGAATGTCCAGCC
This sequence comes from Oryctolagus cuniculus, assembly GCF_964237555.1. Lineage (NCBI taxonomy): Eukaryota > Metazoa > Chordata > Mammalia > Lagomorpha > Leporidae > Oryctolagus > Oryctolagus cuniculus. Next base: position 16,982,247 of record NC_091436.1, on the reverse strand, counting down.
TGAGCGTTATTGTGATATATCACATTATCATCAGGGACAGATCAAGTCAAGTTGAATGTGAAAAGTAAAATATGAAGCTTCAAGAAGAAACCAGAAAACAAAGGCACAGTGTTCGCAGTGTGCTAGGCATTCTGTTAGGCTGTCCAGAAGAGCAAATGTTTGTGCATGGAACACGGAAACACAGGCACAGCACGTGAAGTAAAGCAGAATCACGTTGTAAAGCAGTGTGTCTGTCACTGTTTCAGTTGTTGAAGAATTGTGACGTTCATCTCTGTATCAGTGAAAGGTAGAGAAGCGTATCCAGTCATGAGTTTTACTTCCCTGTATGAAGACAGTCGTGGTGACTTGCACTTTAGATTCTGTGCACTGTGGTGGTGTGAAGTTTATATGCTGGGTGCCTGTCTCCTTCATGATATTTAAAAAAGAGAAAATTGACTTGACATGTCTGAAGCCACGCGGCCTACAGCGAGACGGAGAGGCTGCTGGGTGCTGAGGGTTAGTTAGCTGGACGACAAGATGTGGGGAGATGAGGTTCATCATGAGATCAGGCCACATGTAGGGCAGGAATAAATGCTAGTCTGAATTATTGTGCTTGGTAGTAGAACACTCTGAAAGTATGGTTTAGTTATGGTGCGGTGAAGCCGAGCTGGGGGGGAGGAGGATGGGTCTGTATTCAGTAAGCCCCAGATAGCCCAGCAATGGTGCACAGGAAATAGACTGGAGTTGTACACTCACCGTCTCTCCAAAGTCCTGGGAAGAGTCCATGGGGATTTTCTCAGTGATCTTCCAGAGAGAGGACAAATGTTACCAGGACTCCAGTCTAAGATGGTGTTTCTCTCCAGCACCCCGTCACATAAGTACATGCACACAAGGGGAAGGAGAAGCCAGCATGTTATCCACAGGTGCTCCCTCCCCAAGAAAAACACGTTCCCATGACAGAGACATGCGTGTGTACAGCCAGCAGTGCCACTCCTGGTGGCATCTGCTGGGCTGGGACTCCAAAGCGTGTTGTGACAAAGCAGGGCGGGGTAGAATTGTACTTCCGATAGCAGGTTGAAAATATCATCATTGGAAAGTGCATTTAATATACTAGCCTGTGGGACTGCACCAATGAGTGGCACAACGCCCTGTAGTGTGTCGCCAGCTTCCCCTCACTGCCTTGGGGATCCCTAGAAGCTGTGCTCATTGCCCGCGCCCGCCATCACCAGAGAGGACCCAACCACGCATTGCTAGTCCAGGAAACAAATTCACAATTCCCTGGGCAGCTTCTACTGAAGGCATATTGCTTTTTCACCAGTATAAAGTCAGAAATTCAAAACTGTCTTACGTTAGGAGCCATCTGTATGGTGCATTACATTTTCAAAACACAACAGAGTGGCATGCAGTCACACATGGCTCCGCGAGGCATATATCCAGAGAGATGCATCCTTCGTTGATCTCATTGTTGCATAGACACCATAGTCTAGATAGGCACACCTATGCATGCAGCTTGGCCTGTCATTGACAGATGCGGCAGATCTGTGGATGTGCACACATCTAGAAAAGGTATGAAAACATCATCTGGATAAACTCCGAGTTCTCAAGAGTTGTCACCCTGGGAAGAAGGGAGGGCACTGGCCCAGTATAGGCGCATGGGAAACATCAGCTCTTATCTGAGCAGCTTTAGTTCTCAGAGCAAGGGAGGGGCTTAAGCAGTTGTACAAAATTTTGATAGATGTTCATGGAGGAGCGGGGGCTGGGGGAGAGACAGAAGCCAGAGCCGAGGTTGGTAGCCGTGATCAGTATGTGACCAAGCCTTTACTTTCCTGTAGAACGGAGTCTGGACATTTTCAGCCACATTCAGCGGGCCAGGAACTTGGTTCATTCTGAGCAGTCCGATAGGTTTTGTATTTCACTATCTGCACTCGTGCGTTTGCCTTGGTGTGAGAGGTAGAGAAGTGAGCCACAGCTAACTGGGATGAATCTGACTGACCTGAGCTGAGGTGAGACTGTGTGCAGATGGCCTGTTCCCAGGGGCTGGGAAGAAGGTCGGCTCACCCACACCAACCCCCGCTTCAGCCCTGAGATGTCCGGTTTTGTTGTGAAGAGTTCTGTTTTCTGTGTTTTTATGTGCACAAACGTTCTGAATATCAAAAACAAGCAGTCTGGGTAGGTACCTTCATGTGGGTTTTAGAGGACTGTAGGCTGTTTTTATTTTCTAGGGACAGGCAAGAATGTCATGTTGTAACATCTCAAAATGTTTTACAAGCAACTATAAATACAGTTTTCTGTCTCTCAAAAAACCATTTCTTGGTGTAGCACACACAAAGGAGATTTGGAGTAAAACCCGTTTTTCAAGTCTCATGAACAGGACACCTTCTGGAGTCTGCACTTACATCTTGGAACTGACAGGCACACTGTTTTCTGCAATCTTGATCTAATTCAGTGTCTGGAACTTGCAGTCCTCCCTCTCTTGGTTACATTCAGGGCCGTAGCTTTGGGGTGTCAATCAAACCGTTCTGGCCACATCTCAGCCTCTGCAAGTTGAGCTCTTTCATCAGCAAAACTTTGGGCAAATCTCACATCTCGTCTAAATTAGAGGTGTAGCCTTGACTTCAGTCCCACAGTTAATGTTGTACAGAGAAAGAAAACAGTGCGTAATGTTCCAGTAATGTGCAAACCAAAGTGATTGAAATGAAAATGATGTGATACTTCCAAGAAGGTCCTGTTTTCACACATGGATCAGTTAGGATTAGGCTCACCCACAAGTAACAGCAACAGTGAAAAAAGGGACCTGAAGCTGTAGATGTTTGTTTTGCTCTTAGATAAAAGAAGTTCAGGATAGACAGTGTGGTCTAGTGTACCAGCTCCTGGATCGTCAGGGGCTCCATGCTGCCTGATAGTAGAGTAGAGGATGTTTGCCCAAGCCCACCCATCACATCTATATCCCAGCCAGAAGGAGGGGCATACATAATCCCTCTTGAGGAACCTTCCTGGAAATTATGTATAGCACTTCTGTTTGTGTCACGTTGGTAGCCTTGATCCCAGAGCCACAGTTAGCGAGAAGAGAAGCCCAAGAGAAGCTAAGACATTTCCTGATTCTTATCTGTTCTCCTTCAGGTTAAAAGGTGAGTTGCTAATCTACAGTCAGCATGGCACAGTTTCAGAGGCTTCCCCAAACACAGCATTGAGTTTCTGCCAAGTCACCCATGTCCTGCTCTCTGTCAGCATCTGCCAGGCCACCAGCCAAGGACTGGGAGAGCAACCCTTGGCCTTTTCCACACTACATGACTAGAATCTTTTTTTTTTTTAAGATGTATTTATTTATTTGAAAGGGAGAGTTAGAGAGAAAGAGAGAGAGAGAGGTCTTCCATCTGTTTGTTCATTCCACAAATGGCTGCAACGGCTGGAGCTGTGCTGATCTGAAGCCAGGAGCCAGGAGATTCTTCCAGGTCTCCCCTGTGAGTGCAGAGGCTCAAGGACTTGGGCCATCTTCTACTGCTTTCCCAGGCCATAGCAGAGAGCTGGATCGGAAGTGGAGCAGCCAGGACTTGAACCAGCGCTCATGTGGGATGCTGACACTATAGGTGGTAGCTTTTACCTACTACGCCACAGCACTAGCCCCTAGGAAGTCTTCTAAATCTGCCAAACTGACCAGCCTTGCTATGCATTCCTGTGTATAGTAAAGATCGGTTTTGAAAACGGTTTAAAACACAACCAAAAGTAAGAATGTGATTGTATAAACCATGACTATTCCTTCTCGAGGAATGTGATGCAATACCCTTTCATATCATCATGGTGCCGTGGGGGAGGCTGTGTGCAGAGCACAACAGTGAGGCTGAAGGTGACGCATGCAAGTCATGCAGGCCGTCATCATGGGGAGCAGCCCAGCTCCCCCTTGGGAGACTCCCAAGTTTGCAAGTGAAATGGGCATAATGAAACCTTAATTTTTTTACCAACCAGCTTAAAGTTTATTTTTTATACTGTGTAACATAAGGCAAAATTATTTAAAGTTATTCTCCATGTTGCAATTCCTATCACTGTCCATCAAAGTTGTCTACTTACTTCTCTTAAGTCTTGAAGGCCTTTTGAACAAACTATTGCTTAATTCAAGGTCGTCATGTCAGCCCTGCATAAGAGTGACATGAAAACAAGTCCACTTTTTCAGGGATGCTCAGAAGTCAAGAATCCTTTCTGGGGGTTAGTCTACTTTGGATCCTGCTACATACAAACTGGTTACTAGCAACCCATAAAAGATGCCAGTGATGCAGGCATGCATTGTGATAAAATCTCAAACTGGCTGTTGGAAAACTTCATTATGTATAGCTATTAAAACACACATAAACATATATATGAAAATGTTCCCAGTAGACTTGATGGCTAGCACGGTAGCAGAGAAAACCTGGTGGGAAATTTTTTTATGGTCATGTCACAGCAAGTGAGAAACTGTATTCTAAAAGCATTGGTAATGACCAGAAACCTTATTTTTAAAAGCCTATGTTTTGAATGGACAATAATCATAATAAGATACTTATATACATTCAGTAGCCTCCTTGATAATAAAAATGATCATGTTTTTATCAGCTGGTTTACCTGAGTTGGTCTCTGTTCCATCTATAAGGACATAAGGCCAGGCTGCAAACAGGCCAATGAGAAGAGGGAGAGGGGGATGGCAAATGGGGGACTTTTTTTTCTTTCTTTGAAATGAGACTTGAGTCTCAGCTTAGAGATGGGGTGGAGCTGGGGACATGGGGGTGTGAGAATTGTTCCCGATCTTTGTTCCCATTCCCTATAAATAAAGCTCTCTCTTGGGGCATCACCGCTCTACCAACGGTAAAAAGTGGGCAGTGAGCGTGGTTGAAAGTGCTGGCCTTTCTTTCTTACATCACATTTGCTGATAACCATGCACTAATTTTATAAATGAACTTATTTGGGCACTGGTTTGAGTCCTGGCTGCTCTGCTTCTGATCCATTCCCTGCTAATGCAGCAGAAGATGGCCCGAGTGCTTTTGCCCCTGCCACCCATGTTGGGGACCTGGATGGAGTTCTAGACTCCCAGCTTCTGCCTGGCCCAGTCCCCGCCCTTGCAGCTGTTGGGAGAGTAAACCAGCAAATGGAAGGCTCTGTTTCTCTCCCTCTTTCTCTGTCACTCTGTGTTTCGAAACAAAATGCAGAGAAATCTTCTCGTAAAAAAAAAATGTAGCTGAGAGCCACCTGCTGTCCCAGTGTGCCCCTGCTGTTCGTGTTACACTGAATCCCCTGAAGTCCTAGGTCCACTGCACAGGCAGAGAGACTGGAGGGACACAGGAGAGGCAAGCTGGTGCCTGCACGCCCCCCCCCCCCCCCCCCCCGCTCCAGCCACCCCCTGGGTTAGGAAGCAGGACTGCTAGGGTGCCGTGTAGAAGCAGTCACTTGACAGCCCAAACCATCAGGCTCTGCCCTTCATGCCAGCCCACAGCTGCCACAGAGACCAGCCAGGCTGATCTGGCTGTCAGTGTTATCTCCCTCCCCACACATCCATTCCCCCTTTCCCAAGCAGCTACCGTGCAGCTCTTCTCTCTTCTGGCCCAGCCCTGGCTCCCCCTGAGCCCAAGAAGTCCCAGGGCTAAGCTAGCCCAGGCCAAATCAGCCCCCATCTACCTCTGGAAGACGCCCTCAGAAAGAACAGAGATTCTCTACCTGACATGGGAGCCCCAGCTTTGGATACAGGTCTCTTGTTGCAAGGTGGGGAATAGGGGGTGCCTGAGCTGTCCATCAGCCAGTCAGAAGCTTCCGCATCCGAGCTGTCCTGCTGGTGGCTTGGTTCAGGCCTCCACCCAGTCACCTGGGGGCAAAGCCAAGGGTAGAGGCAGCCTCTTCCAGGGACCTGGGCAGGTGGAACCCAGAGGCCACAGGCACGCAGGAGCCGACATGGTTCTTCGGAGTCTGACCCTTTCTCATGCTGCTGACTCTTTCTTAACTCCCCAGCACCTTCTCCTGGGCTCGATGCCTCAGATATCTCTGAGCTGCTTGGCAGGACATGCCAAGAGCTTGTTTCCTTTATTCTCACTAAGACCCAAGACCCTGTATTCCCTCCAGGGTGGTGGGGGCCACAGGCACAGCCCCTGAAAGGGCGAATGAAATGCCCCAGGCCAGGGCATTTGACTTTCCTGATTGCACACAGTGAAGGGAATGATGGCATTAGGGCTCCCTTCACTTGCTCCTTTTTTTGTATGACGCCGACTTTTCCGTGTGGTTCCACGAATCTGGTAGAACAAGGCATCCTCAGATGCTGGAGAGGGAAGATGTCCCTCTTCATCCTCCGGCCTGCGACTGTGCTTTGTGACCTTAAATGCAGATTCAGTGGCTGAGACTCTGGGATGGGCGCCCCAGGGAGCAGCCTGTGCTGCAGGTACGATACCTAGCAGGCCTGAATAGTCATGAAATTGACCTGCTTGTGAGAATCGGGTAGTTCCAGACAGCACCGCAAAAATTGATGCATCTGGCTCTCCCATCCTGGTTAGAGATAGTCAGAGGTAGCCTGTGCCAGTAAATCCTGAGTGTTTGGGCTGAAATCCAAAGGAGGAAGTATCTTTTATGTCACAACCATGTGCCAGACCCAAACAATAGTCATATGAAACAATGTACCTTGACTTGTTATGTGTGAAGAATCCCAGTGTTTTCTTATTTTCTTCCTCTTTTAAAAAACGTTGGCTGCAGCTCAATACACTGATAAAATGACGCATTAATGGAATGAGGTCACTCACCCTTTGTTTCAAAAACTCTGAACTGCCTTCTTACATTAAGTCAGTACCCCGTGCCAGCTCACAGCTCACAAGTTTAGAATATTTTCCTTCTGTCTGACTGCCTTCTACAATCTAGGAATTATAGAAAAATACCAGGATTGCTGGCCTATTTACTTGCTTTTTAAATTCTGTCATCGGTTTTCCTGTTAATTTGGAGTAATGGTTCCAGAAGAAAGTTACTGTCATTGTGTGTGTATGTGTTTATGTTCTTTCCTAAAAAGTTTTAAGATACAATGCACTCACCTCTTGACAGTTATACTTTTTGCCTCTTTGCATTCGTTCTCCTAAGCTACTCAGTAGAATGTTCTGTTTCGTCTTTGCATGGTTTTAGGTTAAGTCATGTTGGTAGCTGAGTCTATCAGATTTATTCAGGTTCAAGTTAACTTTCAAGTGTCCAGTTCTCAAGAGCTGCAACAGGACAGCTCTGCCCAGCGCCAGCATCCCACACCCTGGCCTCGTGCCAGAACTTGCAGACCCTGATTGCTAAAAGGTTAAAGGTGGTCATCATCATGACAGTGTGCAGATGCTCAGGCTCCCTGTGAGAAGATGGGAACCATCTGAACATGCACTCATGAATTTTAATTCAGCTGGATTTTCATCAGGGAGGTAAAAATAACATACATAATTTAATTTTCATCTAAACACATTTTTTTCCCCAAAATTAAATTTCACTCTGGGCAAAATCATTTTACAAAATGTGATGATCATGGTTCCACATGAAGTAAACCAGTGTCTCTAACTGATTAGCTGTCTGGGGGCAGGAGCCTCCAACACCAGGGTTGGAGTGGCCTCACTGGCATGTCCTAAGTTCATGTTACTGTCCCACCATCAAGTGTGCACCTGTGTCCTCCTCATACATTGTCTTCTGTGTCCCTTCATCCACTTCTACCCTCGGTAACTTTCTCCCGCCCTCTATACCACTGCATAGTCTTCCATCTTATGCATAAACCTGGTCATCACCAAACCGTTACATAGGGGAGGGGGAGACACTGTTATTGATGCTGGTTTATGTACTGGTTTCTTCTTCCTTTGGGACTCCTGGTACATCTGCGTGCCCTATGGGAAGCTCACCCTAAGGGGATTGTAGATTAAATAGACACAGCCCAGTGATCAGAAAGGATTTGGTTTTTAGTAAGATTTCGTTAATTTGAAATGCGTTAGATCTCCCAAATTAACATGTTCGTGGTTTTTTGTTTGTTTTTTTTTTTTTGAAAGATTTATTTTTTTATTTCAAAGTTACTCCCTGAACGGCTGCAACCACTAGGACTGGGCCAGACCAAAACCAGGAGCCTGGAATGCCGTCTGGGTCACATGTACACAAGCCATCTTCCACTGCTTTCCCAGGTGCATTAACAGGGAGCCAGATCAGAATCGAAGCAGCCAGGACTTGAACGGGCACTTATATGGGATGTCAGTGTGACAAGTGGCAGCTTAACTCACTGCACCACAGTACCAGCCCCAATTAATATGTTCTAAATCAAGTTCAGTGCCGTAATAATGCTAAGCTTTCCTTGAGTTCATGTAATGGTTCACCCTGATAATTTTAACCTTCTAGTCACTGAAAAAATGATTAAAAATCCTCAAAGGCTGGCCCACCTGGAGTGCAAGTTCAGTATTCCCCTGCCTCCGTGGCTTCAAACTCAACATTTCCCGAGTTTATCTGCAGAAAGCTACAGCTGAGTAGACTCAATTACGTAGTGCAGAAAATGGTCCAGTTTCCTTTTTTTTTGGGGGGGGGGTGTTGTTCAGAAATTACAGCCCACACTACTAAAGCATGAAATCCCACCTGGCGTATACCTTGCTTCTTTCTGTGTGGAGATTTTGTTTTTGTCTTTGTTTCTCCTGAGGAAGTAAGAGTGCACGCTGCATGAAAGCTGCAGTTTCATCCGCCCCCCTTACAAGAAATTTTTCAAGAATTAAGTTAGCCAGGTCTGCTCCATGTGGACATATTTCTTATCTCAACCCATTTTGAGCTGAGCAGGTTACAGAGACTAGTTCTATTGTGTGAGGCCGCTAACAGTGCATAAATTCAAGTTCATGTCCAAAAGTAATGGGCAACTCAGTATATTGTGTATTTGATATATATATTTGCATGTATGATAGAAAAACTATGCCATTATAAAGTGGCTATGAAGGCCGGCGCCGCGGCTCACTAGGCTAATCCTCCGCCTAGCAGCGCCGGCACACCGGGTTCTAGTCCCGGTCGGGGCGCCGGATTCTGTCCCGGTTGCCCCTCTTCCAGGCCAGCTCTCTGCTGTGGCCAGGGAGTACAGTGGAGGATGGCCCAGGTGCTTGGGCCCTGCACCCCATGGGAGACCAGGAAAAAGCACCTGGCTCCTGGCTCCTGCCATCGGATCAGCGCGGTGCGCCGGCCGCAGCGCGCTGGCTGCGGCGGCCATTGGAGAGTGAACCAACGGCAAAAGGAAGACCTTTCTCTCTGTCTCTCTCTCTCACTGTCCACTCTGCCTGTCAAAAAAAAAAAAAAAAATTAAAAAAAAAAAAAATAAAGTGGCTATGAAACGTGATGGCTCTAATTTCCTTTATCTTCTGAGCACATAAGGAATAAAGGAGCCTCAGTGACGTAACAGTGCAGAAATTCGTTTGCAAATCCATGTGGTGTCATTCAGGTATTTCAAGCAGCCAGAAACTAAAGGAACAAGTATCTGGGTTCCTCAGTTTAACTGTAGCTCACAGACCGGAGATGATTCCTTGCAACATAAAGGACTGGAGCTAAATCCTGCGGAGAAAGTTGCATTTCCCCCCTACCATCTGCATGTGCATCTGATAACCAAAAATGAGGTCTAGAAAAGAAAATCAGGATGGGCTTTAGAGTCCCCCGTTTTCCCACTCGGTGATGGGAGGGCACTCCTGCCTGGAGGGCGTTGGGAAGACAAGCTGGGGTCTGCCCACTCGGAAGAGGGTTGATGGAATTCTTCCTGTCCCCAGGAGGCCACACGCAGTGTGGGAGCTCTCTGCCTGTGAAAGCTGTTCCTGTGTGGTGTTGGGTACCATGGCCAGGTGGAATTTGTGCTTGGAGCATCCTCTCGGGGCTGTGTCCATCAGACTCCCCTGCTGCTGCCGCAGGACGAGAAGGGAAGGTGCTCTGTAGTCCCTCACTGCTCTGCTCAGTGAGAGAAAGCAGGTTTCTCAGTTCAGGAAAGGGAGAAGCAAAGAGGGAATAGATAGAAAGAATTGATCATTGGCCGGCGCCGTGCCTCACTAGGCTAATCCTCCACCTGTGGCGCCAGCACCCCAGGTTCTATTCCCGGTTGGGGCACTGGTTCTGTCCTGGTTGCTCCTGTTCCAGTCCAGCTCTCTGCTGTGGCCCAGGAGTGCAGTGGAGACCTGGAGAAAGCACCTGGTTCCTGGCTTCTGATCGGTGCAGCGCACCGGCTGTAGTGGCCATCCGATGGGTGAACCAACGGAAGGAAGACCTTTCTCTGTCTCTCTCTCTCTCACTGTCTAACTCTGCCTGTCAAAAAAAAAAAAAAAAAGAATTGATCACAAACTTCATATTACCACAGCAGGTCATGTTTTAAAAAAAAGTCTGGATCCACTTAACCTATCAGCTCAAGAAAATTTGAAACTCCTTTTTATAGAATGAAATATTGAAGTACAAAGTCACAAAAGGAGAGATCAGGGTGACACTTCCTCATTAGGTCGTTCACCTTCTCCCCTTTGCCATCCCGTTAATTCGGCTGCCACTCTGCTTCCACTCGTCAGTGATGGCTTCCACCCTGGCAAGATAGTGGAGGGTCAGTTATAGTCAAATGAGAAGAAACGAAGGTGGATCCTTCATTCTGTGAAGTGTGCGTTTAATCAGGAGTGCTTTTGAGTCAACGCCAAGTGGCAGAGTGCGCTTTGTGCAGTAGGGACAGCTTCAGGCCTGGCAGCCAGGGACCAGGGGCCAGCACCGTGGGCTCCGTGGCGTTATCTCTAGAAGGCTGCTCTCCTGTTACATCAGATGCAGGAGGAAATATAGTGCTTCTCTCTAGGTCACCAGGATTTTGTGAACCCTTGCTTTCTAGGGCTTCCCTGTGATGTGCTAACATGCATGATTTTTCTCTAAATTAGCATTTCCATGATTGTGTGACAATCTGAGTCGTAATTATCGCCACAGCTTTCCTGTGCTCTGTGCACAGTAAGTTGGGATGTGTTAGGATAACGTGAGATGCAGACACCGTCTCTCTCACAAATTTTCGTGGATACCGCAGGTGCCCGCAGTGATGTTTTGTGATTGTCGTTGTTCTACAGCACAACCCTGGGTGGCAGAGCAGGTCATCCTGACACCCGGCTTCCTGGTTTCCCAGTTCTGTTCTCCACTCTCCATCTGAACCCAGATGGGCAGGTTGCTCCCAGTAGTTTTGTGCAAACAGCCCCTCCCTACGCAGCTTTGACCCACTAACCTTCCTTTCGGAGCTGACTACGGGTCTTACGGTTTGAATCAAGCTATGCTGCAGGCCCTGCCAGTGACTCCTGTGCCTACAGAATCGGAGTATCCGACGGCGTTTCCTGTTTTCATTCATGGTGGAAGTTGAATAACTGTAACACAAAGAAAGGAGATTGCCAAGACAAATAATTGTTGTGGCTTGTGCAAACACTGTATGGCGAGCCTTGTGAACTATGCAGCTCTGAAGTCTGCACGGCGTGCTTTTCAGGAAAGCTGAGTGGTATGAAGTGGACCTGCTTCGTGGCTCAGGAACAGGTCTACATTAAATTCAACTTGAATAAATCTACACTCACGTAGCTCTTAATTCCCGAGCAGGAGCAAATATGATAGAGGAACACATTGCTGATTTTGGGTCACAAGGAGAGCTGCACTTAGCAAGAGTGCTTTGCCCTCTCCAAGATGGGTCTTCATATCAGTGTCTGCAGGGGGCACAGCACTTGCCAGTGTCAGTTTCCAGGTCACTGGTGATTCCTTATTTAAGTGGTTCTTATTTTTGAAATTACTGACTACACGGCAGCCTACCTTTTCCGTGCTGTTTTTCTTGGCAGCCTGCTATTTGAAAGCAAACAACATGAAAATGATTACATGCAGTATTTCAGAACAGTTTTCAAAGCATGAGAATTTGGCACTTTCGCCTGTTTTGTTCACACGGTCTGCCTCCATGTTTCCTTTGCCTGTGGAAGCCTTTGTACCTACATCCTGTTTCCTGCCCCCAAGCAAAGCTGTCTTTATTGCCATGGTTTTTTTTTCCCCAGCTTGGCTTTCAAAATGTGAATTCAGGCTTAGGTAGCTTAAGCAGACATTTGAGATGATCGTATCTCATCAGATACGGCGTTCTTACCTTTCATTAAAACTGTTTAGGTATGCTGAGACAACAAAAAGACAAGTGTCATAGGGAAGATTATCAACATAGTCTTCATTCTATCTAATTCTATTTGATAGATCTGTTTCTCTGTTGAATTATGGTCTTTACACCTCCGTGGACTCCCAAGTCCCACACTCTTATTTCGCTTGCATGTGCCAGGGTCTGGGGATGCCCGGGTGGGTAAGGCATGGTCCCCTCCTGCCAGGGGGGTGGCATGTGAATCTACCTATAGGCCTGGGGCAGGAGCACGGTGGAGGGCAGGAGGGGCGACACGGGCAGGAAAAAAATGCCAAGACATTGCAGAATTGCACAGATGCTTATAAATTGTGTGTGGTTTCTAGCAAATACGAGGACTGTCATTTTTGGTAATGGCAGTGCCAAACTGTTTTTGTGAGCGATCACTGGTCCAAAGAAATAGTGATCAGTACTTTGAGATTTGCAGCGCTGGGAAGGACTGGTGACTCTATCCAGTGTACTGCTGCACAGGCTGGTCACCCATGAGCCAGTGCCGTTCCCCACCAGGACCCCCCCATACATAAAGGCCTTTGCCTTGTTCCTCTTTTGGGATCCTGTGCCATCAACTTGGGAAAGTTAACATTTGCTCTGCAGGGGGTACCCATGAGATAGGGATCGGAACTGTAAGTGGTCCTCACTGGTTTTGAGAGCTACCGGTAAAATCCAAAATTGTCCCAACTACAATGTACAAAGGAATCTCTTAGACTTTCGTCAAACTGTTCTGCTAGATTGTTTGTAGAAAGAAAACATAATAAAAATAAAATGGCTTATATCAATATCATTTCCAAATGACCATTTTAAGGAATATTTTTTTAATTTGTGAAAAGCATATCAGTGGTCATAAAAACCTTTACATCATCTGGGCCTATGCCCTCACCCTCGGGAATTCATTCCAAGAATAGAATTTGAGAGAAGTTAGAGCTTGCATGCATGGACCTTTCTGATATAGCATTGTTTGCATTGGGAACAAGCCAGGCGTTCAAGAACAGGGGAATAGTTTACTTATAAACTTGGTACATCGACAATAAAATTATGAATTGCCACTTATAAATTTTGAATGCAGTACACAAGGAAGCTGATCCTTTTCAAGTGAAAGGGCAGACTACAAAATTCCACCTGCTCATCCACGTTACAGAGGGCTGTGAAGTACTAGTGGGAACTGTGAAGAACTAGAGCAGCTAATTATCTGTTCACATTTTGAAATGCCGTGTGAAGTTTCATCATTTATTCCCTTTAATTCATGTTAAATTGCATATGTCAGTAAATGCTAGAGACGAATATCTTCATTTGTTCACATTTAAAAATTTTTTTTTTACATCTTAGAGCATTTTGTTTTTCTGCTATTTCCTATCTGTGCCATAAACTATGACCCGGGGTGCACTGTCAGGATCTGGGGGATGTTTCAGAACTAACTAACTTTTTACTCCATCGTTACTGTTCCTCTCCTAGAACAGCCTGCTTCCCAAATTGGATTTCCTGCTTCCCACATCTTAATGAGCATTTGTCTTACCTGGCATTTAGCTAAAATGCTGGTTCTGACTCAGTGGCTCTGCTGGGAGGCCCAAGACTCTGCAGTTGTAAAGTCACTCTCCGACGCAGCTGTAGCGATCTGTGAGTCACGTGTTGAGTAGCCAGGTCCCGGAGCATTCCTTGCGGGGTGAGAAAGATGCTCGCCTGGTATCTGGCATTATCTCAGGAGGCGATGTCAGTGTCCTCTCTGCTCCCTCCCAGCTTGCCACCATGGCATTTCCAGCAGCTCGAGGAGGTGATAAGTGTGAGGAGCCCTGTGGTTCTGGAGTAATGGTGCTGCCTTCTAACAAGTCTGATGATCCACAGAGAAGCCATTTGACTAGCTTGAATGTTGTCAGTCAACAGCTGACACTAAAAGCAATGATTCTAAGTAGAAAGAGCGCGAAAGGCCCTTCAGTTACGCTGTCATTGTCCTTTGATATACCTTTGAACCTATCACAACATTGAAATTCTATCCGTATTAAGAAACGCTTAGGCCGGCGCCGCAGCTCACTAGGCTAATCCTCCGCCTTGCAGCGCCGGCACACTGGGTTCTAGTCCCGGTCGGGGCGCCGGATTCTGCCCCGGTTGCCCCTCTTCCAGGCCAGCTCTCTGCTGTGGCCAGGGAATGCAGTGGAGGATGGCCCAAGTGCTTGGGCCCTGCACCCCATGGGAGACCAGGAGAAGCACCTGGCTCCGGATCAGTGCAATGCACCGGCTGCGGCGGCCATTGGAGGGTGAACCAACGGCAAAGGAAGACCTTTCTGTCTCTCTCTCTCTGACTGTCCACTCTGCCTGTCAAAAACAACAACAACAAAAAAAACCGCTTAATCCTGGAAGAAACGTGCTGGCCTTGGCAGTGGATTCTCTAGGCCTGGGGATGTGAACCCCTCTGTTCGGGGCATCTGATGGAGTAGAACACAGGAGAATCCGTTTACCTCTTCCTAGGAGCAGAAGGTCCTGGTGTGTGGCAGCCCAGAAGTGCCGAGCAATTGAAGCCGTCCTTTGCGCTTCCGTCGAGACAGTGAGGCCGGAACCGACTGTAATTTGGAAGATAATAACACTTTTCCCACTTGCCTCCCCACAGTGACTGAAGCCGGTTTTGGAGCTGACATCGGGATGGAGAAATTCTTCAACATCAAATGCCGAGCGTCTGGCTTGGTGCCCAACGCGGTTGTGCTGGTGGCCACCGTGCGAGCGCTGAAGATGCATGGGGGTGGCCCGAGCGTAAGTCCCCCTGCTTCCTGACATGAGACACAGGCTGGCCTCTGAAACCTGGCTGCCTGCTCCTTCCCTGCAGCTGTCTGGAGTCCCTCCTGTCTGAAACCTTGCTTTACGTGTGGCCCCCACCGGGCTCTGAGGGTTTGGGGGCTTCAGGGACAGTAGTGCTCATGGGTGATTTCTAGGCAGCCTTTCCGACAGAGCCCAGTGGAGTCACTTCTAGTCTTCCGTTGCGCACCTGGTTCTCGGTGTTCTCTACCATGTGGTAGTGGGAGAAGAGAGGCCCTTGTTGCTGGAGGAAGAACGCGAGGATTCACGCACTTTCTTTGATGCCTGAGGCTTTGCAGTGTTTATACAGATAGTTTTTTGGTTCACTGATGCTGCAGCTCCTCAGATTTCATCTAAAACTGTTTTCCTTCTGTTTCTGTTTATTATGATTTCACCTCATGGCTCTGTTATTGAGCTGGAATATTTCTAAGTGAGCTTTGCTTGGAAAATACACATTCTGTTTTCACATTTTCAAAGACTTTTGATGGCCATCTGTCTTGATCGGTATAGAATTTATAGACAGAAAAGGTACGTGTATTTTGTTTGGGGTTTGTTGTCTTTTTTTTTCTTTTTTTTTTTTTCTTTTCTTCCATTTTAGTCGTTTCCAAGTGGAGAAAAGAAACTTTCCACTGGTTAATCATTTTGAAATAAAATAACTTGAGGTTTCCTTATCATTATAATGTTGGTTTTTGGGACAAACAGACCATCCTCATTTCTTAATTGGTGTATTTTGTAAACAGATGTCATGTAAGCAGTGATTATTACACGATAAAAACAATAGCAGATTGGCCATCAGGCAACACCGACATATATACTGTTTGATCGTCTTAGCAATTGTTTGTCCTGGGAGAGGCAAGCATTATTTTTCTATCATTGTACAGACAAATAAATTGACGTCTGCTGGTTTTACGGAATGTGGGCAGTATCTCCAGGTCTGTAGAGAGCCAGATCGGAAGCTGAGGACTTGAGTTAACTCCCTTGCTCTCTCTACCATGTTGAATTTAATGTTAGTGAAAAATAAAAACGCTTTACATCCCAAATGTCGGAGAATGTTCCCCGGTGTTCCTCACCTAACCCAGTAGCAAGCTGTAGACAAAAGCAGTGTGGGATGGGGAAAAGGTACTAATGTGGGCTTTTAGAACCTCTTCAGTTCATGTCCACGTGTACCTCTCATTTGCTGTGCAGTCTGGCTCCTAATGCCAGACACCGAGGCAGCCCCTCACCTTTGCCTAAACCTTCCAGCGTCATTTCAAATGCAAGATTGATATACTACATAGTAGTAAAGCTTAAAGAATTCTGATTTTGCTCAGAACACTGGTTGCTGCAGTCATTCTTGGATATGTCTTTGAATCTATGTGCCAACTTCCATTTTCAAATTTGGATTTCTGTATGTGTAAGACGCAATGGAGGGTCCCACTCCTGTCCTTCCCCACCCCCCCTTAAAAATTATAAAACCGAAGTACTTCAGTGTGTAAAAGGGCTTAGAAATTAATCTGTTCTGGTTTGTTCTGTAAAAAGAGAGGCAGGGGCTTGGTTATGTCGGCAGCTAGTTAGACGGCTCATCAGACTTGAAAGTCAAGGTCTCTCCCACTCCAGTATTCATCCAGACGGTAAGCCTGGAGACCTTCTCTCCTGTCCTGTAAGACTCTTCATGATATGTGAATATAATCCTGTTTCCTTCCTTCTCAGTGTGCGCTCGGTTTGCGTTTAATGCTTCCAGCCTCTTCCACTCCCGTGTACAGTCCTGGTTCTGAGGCAGGGAGGATCGTAACCAGGCTCGGGGAGAGTGGAGGAGAATGACGGGCAGATTGGGAAGCGTGGTGAAAGCCACGTCTCCCTTTCCAGGCCTCCTGTGGCAACTCGGGCCTCGTTATGTTTTATGAATGTGTGTTTCCTACTCAGTTCTGAATGGCTTGAGATTAGGAACTGTGTCTTATTAATTGGTATGCCCCTGGTGCCTGGAATAGTCTGTATCCAGGAAGTGTTTTCAGTAAGTGGATGATAAATGAACTTCCATCTCCTTAATCCTCTGCTTCATATTACCCTTCTAAGGGTCGCTTCTTACTGGAAACATTCTGTGGTGGTGTTTGTGATCCATTAGAATTCCTGCTTCCTTTTGGTATCATTACACAAATAACCATGGCTGCCTCTAAGTTTATTCAGCTTGGTGGGTTTTTTTTCCCCTTCCCATAATTTATGCAGTGGAAAAGTTTGTGACCTTTGAACTTGCCCATTTTAGCCGTGAATTTTAAATTCACATCCTGTCTTCTAAACGGCTCGCCATTCTTGGTGTAATCCAAGCTTCTCTACTCTGTTATACTTTTGGAACCACATAGTCCTTTTGCAATTAGTTCTTATTGGGACTGGCATTGTGGTGCAGCAGGTTAAGTCAGTACCTCTGATACCAGAATCCCATATGAGTGCTAGTTCAAATGCAAGCTGCTCCATTTTTGACCAAGCTGGATGCACCTGGGAAAGCAGTGGAAGATGGTCCAGGTGGTTGAGCCCCTGCCACCCATGTAGGAATCCTGGATGGATGAGATTAACATGTCAATCAGTGGCCTTTGGGTATAGCAGGCTGCCTTCCATAATGTGAGTGGGTCCCAGCCAATAAGCTGAACATCTGAATAAAACAAAATGGACTCCCCTAAGCAAAGAAGTCTCCAGCAGACTGGAACTGCACCATTGGTTCTTGTGGGTCTTGTGCTACCATAACCACGCGACCTAATTCCTCACAACAAATATCTTTACACATATATTCCTTTTTGGTTCTAGTTTTCTGGAGAACCCTGAAAAATATAACAGGCTTATTTGTATTTTTGAAAGAATTATTTATTTATTTGAAAGGCAGAGTTATAGAGAGACAGAGATATCTTCCATCCACTGGTTCACTCCCCATCTGGCTGCAATGGCTGCGGCTCAGCCAGGATGCAAAGCCAGGAGTCTGGAGGTCCATCCAGGTCTCCCCTGTGAGTAGTAGGGGCCCAAGCACCAAGTGTGTAATGGGTAATTTTATGTGTCAACTTGGCTGGTTCACAGAGTACCCAGATATTTGGTCAAATGTTATTCTAGGTTTCATTTAGCTCCCTGTTTATGTGCAACGAAGGATGACGGCCCAAGTACTTGGGCCCTTACCACCCGTGTGGGAGATCTGGGGGGAGCTCCAGGTTCCTGGCTTCAGCCTGGCCCAGCCCTGGCTTTTGCCACCATATGGAAGATGCCTCCCTTTTGGTCTCCTCCTCTGTTTAACTCTGCTTTTCCAATAAATAAATTTTTAAAATTAAGATAAAGTCAAATTAAGGCAAAGGTTTCTGGAGCACTGGTTAGAATGCCACTTGGGATGCCCCCTATCTCTTCTCAGAGTGGCTACTTTCAAGTTCCCAGTCTACTTTTGATTCCAGCTACATGCTAATGCACACTCCAGGAAGCAGCAAGTGATGGCTCAAGTACTGGGTCTGCCAACCATGTGAGACTCAGATTGAGTTCCAGGCTCCTGGCTGCAGCCTGGCCCAGCAGGCATTAGAAAGTGAACCAGCAGGTGGGAGATACCTCCCTTTCTCCTCTCCCTTTTCTTCCTCTCTTTTAGATAAATAAATAAATTTTATAAAAAATAAATGGAAGCAGATTCTTTCATTGGCATAGAGCTTACCTGTAAAACTGTCTGGGCCTGTTGCTCATTGGTAGGGTATAGATTTTCTTAACTACAGGTTAATCTACTTATGGAATAGAGGAACTTTTAGGTTTTTTGTTTCTTCTTAAATGAATGTTAATAAAAATATACTTCTGCAAATTGCTCTTTTATCTATGTCTTCAAATGTATTGCTATAGAGTTGGTCATAGTAACTTATAATCATTTTTATTGTTTTGTTTTTTCATCTTACCACAATTTTGTGAATTTTGCTAGTCTTTTCTACAATCAACTTGATAATCTTGATCCTCTGGCCTTGGCTTACGATGTATCCTTCCTACTTTTACTTAATCCTTGGATTCTGTAGAATTCTGTGTGTGTACAAGCCTGCGGCTTAGCAATGCTGATTACTAGGTTCTTAATCTAGATTTTGGTTGTTTCGCTTGCGAATGTTGCCTGATAATTGAGTCTACAGTGTCTCTGGACACCGTTCTGTCCCAGTGGTAACTCCAGAGGATTGCTGACACCCTGACGACTTCTCCTCTATAGAAGAAAATCACCATGTCCTAGGGGAATCAGAATGTTCCCCAGTGTTCCTCACCTAACCCAGTAGCAAGCTGTAGACGAAAGCAGTGTGGGATGGTGAAAAGGTACTAACGTGGGCTTTCAGAACCTCTTCAATTCGTGTCCATGTGTACCTCTCATTTGCAGTGCAGTCCTGGGCAGGACACCTACCGTCTCTCTACAGTTTCTTCATCTTTACCCTGCTGTGCCAGCCCTCTGAGTTTTGTGAGAAACTAGATGATAAAATGCAGAAAAGCGGCAACTACTTTGGCAAGATAAAGAACTGATATAGAATGTTGATGTACTCACTATAAATTAGGTGATAAATATGTCATTAGTTCATTTTACACGAGGATAACAAGGAGCAGTATGAATTTCTCAGCCTTGGCCCAGATTGGAGTCACTAGTGAGGTTTGGTTTTTTTGTTTGTTTGTTTGTTTTTTTCGGTGAACATGTCTGTTTATTAACAATCAGGCACAGGCTTTTGTGGAGCAGGCAAAGGGGGAGTAGCTAGTTCAGGGCAACACTAATTCTGTAGGATAAAGCAAATCACTAGTGAGTTTTTAAACATTACTGATGGGGCCAGTACTGTGGCGTAGCAGGTAACGCCACCACCTGAATGCCTGCATCCCATATGGGTACCAGTTATGTCCCGGCTGCTCCACTTCTGATCAAACTCTCTCTGCTAATGGTCTGGGAGAAGCAAATGAAGATGACCCAAGTGCTTGGGTCCCTGCCACCCATGTGAGAGACCCAGAAGAAACTCCTGGCTCCTGGCTTCGGATCAGTGCAGTTCCAGCCGTTGCTGCCAGTTGGGGAGTGAACGAGCAGATGAAAGACCTCTCTCTCCCTCTCTCTCTCTCTTTCTCCTTACTCTCTGAAACTCTGATTTTCAAATAAATATGTAAATATTTAAAATCGCTGATTTTGGGTCCCATTCCCAGAAATCCTGGTTTCTCTGATCTCGGTGGAGCCCAGGTATCTGTCTGAAAGCTTCCCACAAGGCTTTCTGTTTACCCACACTGCCAGTTCCTGGTTTAAATGCTCAAAATGTAGCACCACCTTCTCACAAAGTGACCATAGCTTGTTTTTCTATCAGAACTTTATCCACCAGAATAAGCGTTTTTCTGGAATTATTCCAAATTTTTGTCTCTCTATTTCAGGTAATTCCTGGTGTCCCTCTTAAGAAAGAATACACGGAGGAGGTAAGTGACACTTGGGTGAAGCCACATTCATATCCACTTAGCTCCTGGCTTGCAGTTAGCAATCAGTTTCTAATGTAATGGATGTGATGAAAGGGATAAAATCTATTAGGTTACAAAAATCTCAAAAAAAAAAAAAAAAGCTGAGGGTAGGTTTTGTCTACTGTTCCCTCCAGCCAGGGCAGTGTCAGAGCTCAGTTCTCCAGGACAGAAGCAGATGTGATGTTTATACCTAAATCTTTTCTGGTTGTGGATAAGACAAGCTTTTGGAGTACAATACAGTCAGTTTATGACTTCTGCCAGTACTGTATTGACTTTTCTGTAAATAGATTTGAGCTTACTGGCAGCAGTACCTCTTAGTTCCTACAGGTGGCACTAGGGATTTGAGGCAAGAGTAGCTGACATGGCTCCTCACCACCTCCAGGCCTTGTGCCTTGTGTCCACCAGCCTACAAAACAATGGCACGGTTGCTTGTATCCTGGCAACTGCCAGACTCAAGACCCAGAAATGCCATTGGATCTGGAATAACTGTAGACATTATTTTGAAAATGAAGCTCCTCCTCCTGCAGCCGTCTTTCTCAGAGGAAATGGTAGTTGGTGGTCTTAGTGAAAGAAGCCCAAGCTGCCCAAGTGGTGCTGCCCTTCCAGCCTGGCGGTCTGGTTGTCTTGCAGAACATCCAGCTGGTGGCCGACGGCTGCTGTAACCTCCAGAAGCAAATTCAGATTGCTCAGCTCTTTGGGGTGCCCGTGGTGGTGGCGCTGAACGTCTTCAAGTAAGTCAAGCCCCCTGCTTTCCACGTGGTCCCACCGTGGGGCCACCCGGTGAACTGCGCTTGTGTCCGGAGGGTGTCTGGTCTTCTCAGCCTCACCTCAAAGCAGGCTGTTTGTGTGTTCGGTTTCATTTTAGCAGATGCATTCTCAAAATGTTATTAGAGAAATGAAATTTACATACTGAATTTCCATTTCCGTAGCTTTTCCTTTTTCTTTAATTCCACGCAGCATGTCTTTCTAACTAAATGATCAAAAGGCTGGGTTGTGGAATTTTTCTCAAAAGAACCCTTAACAACCTGTGTTTCGAGTCGTGTGCAGAAGATATTTTTCCAGGCCTTTCTTTAAGTTTGATTTATTTAAACACAATGTGACCACTTTTGATGTTTAAAATATATTCAGTGTTAGGGAGCAAAGTTCCATATAAACGGTTTATCTTTCTTTAAAAACATTGCTAAGTGAACACAGATGCGAAACCACAAACGTTTTCATCACCAGGACCGACACCCGCGCGGAGATCGACTTGGTGTGTGAGCTGGCCAAGCGGGCTGGCGCCTTTGATGCGGTCCCCTGCTATCACTGGTCGGTTGGTGGAAAAGGGTCCGTGGACTTGGCTCGGGCTGTGCGCGAAGCTGCAAATACAAACAGCCATTTCCAGTTCCTGTACGATGTTCAGGTAAGATGCGATGACAGTGACACCAGCGCTAACGCTGGCTCACGTTTCCTGCTCCCTAACCATGCGCCCAGGCGGCAGTGAGCACTCTGCGTGGGCCTCCCTCTTCGGCTTCACGATACCCTGCAGAGAAGGAACCTGGGGATCACAGAGAGCAAGGCCCACTGACAAGAGTCCTGTGCCATGAGCAGACCCCAGCTGTGTGCCCCAGAGCTGTGCTCTCAGAGACAAAGCTCCGCTTCCAGGTGGTGGCCCAAGTGAGGAGGCGCCTTGGGCACCAGGGCTGTGCCGCTCACACTTTGAGGGACTGGCCGGGAGTGAGACTGCTGAGCAGGTGCCTAAGACCTGTGAAATCATGGAGGTACTCTCCTCATCTGCTCCTGCCATGGTTCCTTTCCCTCCTCGTGGCTTCCTTGAGTTATCACTAGTGTATGGGTGGGCGACTTCAGCCACCTCACCGAAGTGCAGTCATGCACTACTCGTCTTTTTGTGACTGCCTGATTTCACGTGCACAATGTTCGTGTGTATTGTAGCATGTGTCCAGCTTCCCTTCCCCCCTCCTTTTTAAAGATTTTATTTATTTATTGTATGCGTAGAGTTACAGACAGGGAGAGGGACAGACAGAGAGAAAGCTGGTTCACTCCCGAAATGGCTGTAACAGCGGGAGCTGAGCCAGTCTGAAGCCAGGAGCTTCTACTAAATAATGCTTCGATGAAGCTGTGTGTTCAGGTTATTTATGCAACTATCTTGTCAAGACCTTGTTTTTAATTCTTTTGATTGAATAGTAAGAAGTAGGATTTCTGGGTGAGTACATACACACACACACACTTGTCCTCGTGGGGCACCCATCACTGCCAGAGGGCTCGGCCTGGAGGCTGCAGCGTCTTCTCCCTTCCCTTCACCCATCTCACGTTCTGCTGGCCTGTTCCTCCGACGTCACCGACGGCGACATCCCTCCTCTTTCCTGGTCAGATGCACGACTCAGCAGCAGAAGGGAAGAGGAAAGCACAGGAAGTGAAGAGAGGGCTGAGCAGCATTGCGTGTGAAACAAGAGTTATCAACAACCGCCGGAGGTTGACTCCTTAGTGAGGCTGTTGCTTTAGGAGGACTTTTGTGTGTCACATAGATGGGCATCTTGCATGTGTTCAATTTTATATGTATGTGTTTGTGTGTGTGTGTATACACACATACATACACACACACTTTTGTTCATTAATGTAAGAGGCAGCGAGAAAGAGAACTCCCATCCTCCAGTTCACTCGCCAAATGCCCCTAGTGTCTGGGACTGGGCTGGACCAAAGCTTCAGGCTGGGCACTCAGTCTGTGTCTCCCACATGGGTGGCAAAGACCCAACTTCTTGAACCATCACCTGCTGCCTCCCACGCGGCACAAGAGCAGGAAGCTGGAAGTGGGAGCAGAACACTTACTTGGATCCTGGTTCTCCCACGTTGGAAACCCAAGTGGCATCTTAACTACCAGGCCAAATGCCAGCCCTGCTATGTTCTTTTTTTTTTTTTAAAGATTTACTTACTTATTTGAAAGAGTTACACAGAGAGAGAAGGAGAGGCAGAGAGAGAAGTCTTCCATCCACTGGTTGACTACAATGGCCAGAGCTGCGCCAATCTGAAGCCAGGAGCCAAGAGCTTCTTCCGGGTCTTCTACATGGGTGCAGGGGCCTAAGGACTTGGGCCATCTTCTACTGCCTTCCCAGGTACATTAGCAGGGAGATGGATCAGAAGTGCCCATATGGGATGCTGGCACCGCAGGCATCTGCTACACACAGCACCAGCACCTATGTTCACTTCTTTAGTCCCATTTCCGTCTTGAATATAAGCTGGTGAGATTGTCCCATATATGATAATGAAAACGCAGAGATTCAAGTTGCCTGTCCATTGTTGCACAGCCAGGAAGAAGTGGGCCTGTGAGAAGATCCTGGAATGATGGGGATTGTTGTCCAGCTCTGTCTGTCTGAGCTCAGGACCATGTATGGCTGTGGCAGGGGGCACAGAAGATACATTAAGTTCTGGGGATACTGATGAGCCGCCCTACCTTAAGAAGAAGGATGACATGGGAACAGGAACAGAACCTGTTCCGAACAACAGACACTGTCAGCATACCGTCAGCATTTGTAGAAGGAAGGACAGGTTTGTCTCATTTAATGAATGAGAATTGAGAATAACCTGGGTTCCAGAGTTCAGCAGCAACAAGAGGAAAAGATGGGATCAGCGTCCAGAACATTCTAACTGGAAGTTGTGTGTTCTGTAGCATTGGAGGTGTTAAGTATAAACCAGACGGTGTTTTGCAATGGGCAGAGCAAAGAGCTTGGTGCCAACTCAGGTGACTAGTGGCTGGGCCAACCCTAGGTTCCTGTGCCTTCGTGCCAGGGGAAGACAAAGGAGGGTGTGTGCAACCAACACGCTGTTCAGTATCTCAGAAAAAGGCAGCCTCCTTCCTCCTGGCTGACACTGTACCCTCTGGCTGTCTTCTCTGAGTTCCCATTCTTCGTGGCGGTGATGCTGTTACTGTCAGCTGTCCTGGAAAAGGGAGGACATGGACAATAACGTGGTCAGAAGCCCCGTGGTTGACAGGCGGCCTCAAGACCAGGATTCTCCTGTGCGAACAGCCTTCTTCCTTGTGCCATGGACGTATAATCTAAGCTGCTGCATGGTGGCCTGCTCTCAGCACCCTGGCCCCTGGGAACGTGACAGCTCATGGGAAGAGCCCTTGGTGCTCTGTTTGCCCAATGGTTGGTTCTGTACGTTGGCAAGAAGATTTCAGGCAATGCGAGGGCATTTTCATTACAGCCTTGTCCCATAACCGTGTAGAAAGCTAGAACTCTCTGGAGCAGTCAGTAATGGTGGTCATACCATTCCTTCCCCCATTCCCTTCCTGCCCTGTGTTTTTTCATTATTCAGTGCTGATAAAACATCATAGACTCAGTAGTAGCTTTCTAGAAGGCTTGTTTTTACTTTAATTTTCCCCCCATGACTCACCCTTTGGTGCTGAGCAGCCCAGTAGGTGTGGGATTGCTCTGCAGGTGAGAGGCGGTAGAAGTGGTTTTGGGAAGATGACCCCCTGCCATTGCTTTGTTTCAGACTGGCTATCCACGGGCCTTTTGCCCTCTCTTCAGACTTTATTTCCCCAAGAATGCATTCAGTTTAGGAATGATGTTGTGGCCGGCGCCGCAGCTTACTAGACTGATCCTCCACCTTGCGGCGCCAGCACACTGGGTTCTAGTCCCGGTCAGGGCGCCGGATTCTGTCCCAGTTGCCCCTCTTCCAGGCCAGCTCTCTGCTGTGGCCCGGGAGTGCAGTGGAGGATGACCCAAGTCCTTGGGCCCTGCACCCCCATGGGAGACCAGGAAAAGCACCTGGCTCCTGCCATCGGATCAGCGTGGTGCGCTGGCCATAGCGCGCCGGCTGCGGCGGCCATTGGAGGGTGAACCAATGGTAAAGGAAGACCTTTCTCTCTGTATCTCTCTCTTACTGTCCACTCTGCCTGTCAAAACGAAACAAAACAAAAACAAAAAGGAATGATGTTGTTTTCTTTACTGCTCTATCTCTCACCAAGTCTTGTTAGAGAGGAAAGAACCCTGAGATCACATGGGGGGGGGGGGGGGCGTGCAAAGTCGTGTGGGAGCCCAGGATATGGTTGCTTTGTGTATGAATTGGAAAGAGGCCAGGCTGGAGAGAAGCACAAACAGCTGAGGAAGATGCGAGCTGTGCTTGTGCCTGAGTGTTTCTGCTGAAGCCTCATACAAGACCAAGTCCAGCAGCCACTCCTACCTGGAGGACAGTTCTGTGTGTGTATGTGTCTCTCTCTCTCTCTCTCTCCCCCCCTCTCTCCCTCTCTCCCTCTCTCTCCTTCCCTCCTTAAGATTTATTTTATTTATTTGAACGGCAGAGTAACAGAGAGGGAAAGACAGATCTTCCATCTGCTGATTCACTCCCCAAATGGCCAAATGTTTGCCATGGCTGGGAGTGGGCCAGGATGCAGCCAGGAGCCTAGAACTTCATCTGGGCCTCCCACATGGGTAGCAGGGGATAAGTTTATCCTGTGAAAGTTTTTAAGGTATTTACATTTAACATACAATAAACCATTCTTGTCTCAATCCTATAGGATGCTTACAGTTCCCTGTAAGAAGCTGTGGGTCTCTGCCCACATCATCTTCTCTTTGAATTTTCCTTTTCTAATCTTTTTGGGTTTTTTAAAATATTTTTATTTACTTACTTGAGAGGTAGAGTTACAGAAAGAGAGAGGGAGTGACAGAGAAAAAGTTCTTCCATGTGCTCATTCACTCACTAGATGGTCACAACGGCCAGAGCTGAACTGATCCAAAGCCAGAGCCAGGAGCTGCCAGGACTCGAACCAGCGCCCATATGGGATGCAGCTGCTGCAGGTGGAGGCTTAACCCAGTCCATTACTCCACAGGGCCAGCCTCCCCCCACCTTTTCTAATCTTATTTGTGACAGTTACGTGTTTACATCTGACTACTATAGTGTCTCCCTGTCTTCAGGCACACAAGAAAGTCTTACAAGCTGAAAGAAAGGCCAGTCCATATTTGTACCTCCAGCATAGAAATCCCTCCTGCATACCTGCTTCCAGGTGTGCCCTAGTCTTCTTGGATGTGAACTAAGCTCTGTGTAAGAGCTGGAAGGTAGGGGATGTGCCCCGTGGCAGACAGATGCCAAAGCTGGGGCTGGCACTGTGGTATTGCAGGGAAAGCCACCGCCTGCAGTGCCAGCATCCTGTATTGTTGCCAGTTTGAGACCCAGCTGCTCCACTTCTGATCCAGCTCTCTGCTGTGGCCTGGGAAAGCAGTAGAAGATGGCCCAAGTCCCTGGGCCCCTTCACCCATGTGGGAGATCTGGAAGAAACTCCTGGCTCCTGGCTACACGTTGGCACAACTCCGGCCGTTATGGCCTACTGGGGAGTGAACCAGCAGATGAAAGACCTCCCTCTCTATCTGCCTCTCCGGCACTCTGTGTGTAACTCTTGACTTTCAGATAAATAAATAAATAAATCTTTAAAAAAAAAAAAAAAAAGGCCAAAGCTAATTTAGGGTAGCACAGCAGTGACTTCAAATCTCACCTTGGCCTCCCACGAGAGAGAGAAATTTGGGCAGGCTGTCTCATCCGCCTACCTGTACCATAGCATCTGATGTTAGCACCTGCGTCGCCACGGAGCTGTGAGGACCAAGTGAAGTGTCTCACAGAAAGCGCTGGGCTGAACGAACGCTGGCAGGCAGTATCCGCTCTCCCTCTGCTCCTGTTCCCTCCATAGAGTAGTGTCCTGCATTAGCCTTCAAGAATTCTCTTGAAGGTAACTACATCAGACTGTAGGGTTCCCTCCTGTTTCGTGTAGGTGAAACCTGTTACTGGAAGCATTTGGCACAGCAGGTAAGATGTTGCTTGGGGTGCCTGCATCCGTGTTGGAGTGTCTGGGTTTGAATCCTGGCTCCTCTTCTACTTTCAGCTTCTGCTTAATCTGCACCCTGAGAATCAGCAGGTGATGACTCAAGTAATCACATCACCCACCCCTGTGGAGGGACCTGGCTTAAGCAGTTAGCTCCTGACCTTGACCTGGCCCTGCCCCAGCTGTTACATGCATCTGGGGAGTGACTCTCTTAGTTGATAGTAGTGCCCCCTCCTCCCCTCCCCTCCCTTCTCCTCTCCTCCCCTCCCCTCCCTTCTATTCTCCTCCCCTCCTCTCCCCTCCCCTCCCTTCTTCTCTCCTCTCCTCCCCTTTCCTCTCCTCTCCTCCCCTCCCCTCTTCTCCCTTCTCCCCTCCCCTCTCCTCTCTTCTCCATTCTCCTCTGATCTCCTCTCCCCTCCTCCCCCCTCCCCTCTCCTTCCCCTCCACCTCCCCTCTCCTCTCCTCCCCTCCACCTCCTCTCTTCTTTCTCTCTTGCAAATCATTAAAAAAAATAAATGCATAAATCATTTTTTTAAAAACTGCCCAGATTTAGAAGCCAGGGCTCCTAATGTACCAACAAAGAAAGGCACCCCCCTAACTAAAGCAAAACATTTGGCATTTTTTGCTTCTTGGTGACAACTGGGACTCCTCAGTGATATCATGCAAGTAATTTCTGCAAAGAAGGCTGTGTGGCACCCGAGAGTCAGCTTGAAATTCAGCCTGAAGTTTGTTTGTTGAATCAGGGGTCAAGGTCAAGGCCTCCCCATATCCTTCCTCTAACCCTTGAGCAGTTCAAGGTACAACCTTGACAGCAAGACGGGACAGTATTTGCTTTTGTTGTGAGGTCTTTCCTGGTGCTTGCGTGACGCCTTCTCTTGATCGCAGTGGGGGCTGCAGGAAGAAAGACCGAAGCACACTGTGGGGGCTCGGCTCCGGCCCCCACCCCCTCGGGGTCTCTGAGCCGTCGGCCGGCTGCCCGGATGTTTAGATGCTGCTTTCTCAAAACCCTGTGGGTGTCTCTTAAGGCCGGGTGTGTTCTGTTTTGTTCTGGTGGTTTATTAAGAGATTATTTTATGTTTCTGAAAGATTCAAAGATAGGCCAGTTGTGGTGGGGTTTTGAGAATCGGTTGTCAGTTAGGTTTAGGGTGTTTGCAGTGAGAGCCTCCAAATTTAAATAAACAACCACATGTGTACGTAGGTTGGTATCTATGTGTATATAATAGGGGATTCTTATTGTAAAAATATGCATAACATAAAATCTCCCACTTTTACCGTTTTTAAATATACAGTTCTGAGGCATTAAATACATTCACACTGTGCATTTATTTATTTATTCTGTTGATTTAACAGAATTTTGAAATCTAAAAGGATACCTATGCTCATCTTTGTGTCCTTTTTATGTGCCATTCCATTTGGCCCTCCTTGTCCTCAAGTTGTACATCCAAGATTCAACCAACCAAAAGTGTTCAAAACAAGAAAAATTGCAGCTGTAATCAACATACACAGACCTTTTTTCTTGTCATTATTCCCTAAACAATGCACAGATATTTACATAGCATTGACATTGTACTCATATTGGGTAGTCTAAGTAATCTAGAGATGACTTAAAGTATGTGAGAGTCTTACCACAAAATTTAAATTAAAATGTAAACTATACCATCCAAGAGGCTGTGCATAGGTTATACCATAAAACCCTGCCCCTTGGCATTTTGTATAAGAGACTCGGGCTTCCCATGGTTTGAGTACCCAGGGGGGTCCCAGAGCCAGTCCCCCGCAGATGCAGAGAGACAACTGCAATAGAACAAGAAGGCTCTGAGGAGAGAGGATCGCCCTCTGTGCTGCCCTTGTCCCCACGTGATCGCGGGCCTTTGACCTCCCCCGGCTTTCTCCTCCCTTCAGACTCATGTTGGGCCTGCCTGTGCCCACCAACCCTTGTTTCAGCTCTCTCCGCTTCCCACGCGTTGGCATGTTTGGTGTGATCTGTGTACTGCTGCCTGTTATATTTTCCAGTCAGCTAAATATCTCACGGATAAGTCTTCCTCTTCCCTATGCTCTTAATTTTTACTGTCTGATTTATGGCTGAGCTGCCTATAACGAGATTTCTTTGTGCAGCATGGACTGCGTTTCATGAGCCCTGCCTACCCCTCTCCTCTGGCCACTTTGTTGTTTTTCTGCTCCAGGTTCCCACATCAACTCCCACTTGACAACACCTTCTGCCTTCACATCTCAGATCCATCTCAATACTCAATTTTTCCTCAGCGCTGGCTTCTGTCAGTCTCCTCTTGCCCGCAGTCTGAAACATACCTCCCCGGCCCACCAGGGCCATCTGCAGTCAGTGGTCTCAAGACACCTGAACCTTCTATTAGAAGTAGCCCAGCTTTCTCAAAGCACCTACTCATCCCGTGCGATTCTGGCAAAGTGTGCCCCCGCTTTGTTTCTTTGATGGTAGGAATAGCACCTAATGAGAAAGAAACAGTGGTCTCTCTCTGTTTCACTTCTGCAACGCCCCACAAGGATCCCTGAAATTTCATCTTTTTTTCATAGCTTGAAAAATGGAATGTCATTATGATGAAGTTTCTAGAAATGCATTCTTTCCTCTAAAATTATGAGAGAATATAAAATGATGGACTATCCAAGTCTCACCGCACGTTGGCCAGCCACTTCTCCCTCCTGCTCCATCCATCGTAGGCTTTCTGACTTCAGTTTGGATGCGAGGAAACCTTTATTATAATAGGGCGAGGCTCCATTTTCTCAGCCTAGAGGCAAGCACTCAAGGCACATTACTTAAATATTATCAAAGGTGTAACATTTAATAGCTTCCAAGAGGCAAACTACGGCCCTAGGATTTGGGAGAAATGTATTCCAGTAGCACAGAGTCCCAGTCACACCCTGTCTCAGAGCTTGGGGGATTTGTTCCAAGTTATAACATTTGATCAGAAAATGATTTCTTTTTCCTTTCATGAAAGCTTCCTCTTGAGTGAGACGTTTCATCTCAGAAATTCTTTTTTTTCCCTTGGAAGCACATCTCTCTAAGAGCAGTGGATTAAATACGGCTTCTTTTTTAAGTCCGTGAAGAGAGCCTCTGTAGAGTACAAGAGCTCCTTGCAGGTGAAGGTGGAAGCAGAGCTGCACCTGTGCGTTCAGTCCTATTGTTCTCACTTGACGCTGCCGCTCCCAGTCAGGTTTGTGGGAGGGGAACGCGCAGGTCGCGGGTGAGCCCGGTGCTCAGCCGCCATCAGCCCCTGCCCCTGTTTGTGTGAGATGGGACCTGTTCCTACCCATTCCTTTCCAAGACGTTGCTGTAACGTTGTCTGAGGGTCGCAGAAGCTCGCCCCTATCTTTCACATGCACAGATGCAGATTTCACAGCCATGAACCTGCTTTTCATTTCCCTGGCCCCCGTCATTTCCACTGCACACCACAGTTGCCTGGGGAGAATGAGATTCCTCTGGGAGCCTTCTCAGTGATCCTAGTGCCCCGGACCAGCAAACCAACAGGGGCAGCTGCCCCAGGGAGCAAGCCCATGCAAGTCCACATGCACACCACTGGTGGCTCAGAGGTGCTGGTTCCGGCCAACCATAGAGTTTGTGTCAAAGATGCGGGGCCTGTTGTTTTCAGTAACCAGGGCAGAGCTGCTCTGTGACACCAGGTGGTGGCTTCGTAACACAAACCCCGGCACCCTGTGTCATGTGTCAGTGTGAAGTAACATCCATGGTTTCATGTTATACCTCTGTGTGAAACCCAGGAAAGGCTGGGTGCCAAACGACACCTGTAGATCATTTAAAATGCATGGTTCATTTAAAATACAAAATACAAATTGAGATAATTACTGTGGGTCCAGAGGTTTCTATTCAGCTTGCAAGTTTATTAGTTGATCCTTCTGTCTCTGTTTTATGGGCATGGGAATCAGTGTTGCTCTTAGCACAGCATAGCGATATTTAACCTGCATGAATTCAACTCCGTGGCCTCTGTAAGACAAAAGAACAATGTATTTTTCATTCAGGATGGCCCGGATGTGTGCCCAAGACTTCATTTGGCAAAGGCTGAAGAAGCAGCAACAGGCTGCAACCCCTGAGCCACAGTATGGATGTACTTATTAAGAGAGAATGAAGCATTGAGAGTATGATTTCATGTTATCAGTGACTTTCAGGGTTGCTGACTTTAGAATCTGCCCTTTCAAAAACATGAAACAACACTACAGTATAAATCCTTCATGTGTCATCATTTGTAGCAGCTTCATTTTTAAACTTTGGATTTGTTTCACTTTTTTAAAAAAATATTTATTTATTTGAGAGACAGACCTACATACAGAGAGGGAAAGACAGAGAGGTCTTTTGCTGGTTCACTCCCTAAATGGTCATGATGGTTGGAGCTGGGCCGATCCAAAGCCAAGAGTCAGGAGCTTTTTCCGGGTCTCCTATATGGGTTCAGGGGCCTGGATTAGAAGAGGAGCAGGGGGCACATGAACCGGCATCCTTATGGGATGCTGGTGCCACAGGCAGAGGCCCCCATTTCACTTTCTTTTGTCCACTAGTCACTGAAAATAATTTAACAATTAATTTACTGCTTTTCTGGAATGAATATAGGAGTTCCGTCACACTAAGAAGCAGGCCTTAAATAATCTAATCTTTCAGTAGCCATTTCCAGAGCCTTTTCAAGAAGATTGTACTTACGTTGAGTAACTCGGCTTTGGTGAGCTGGGTCGGCACACCTATGCGATGAGTAAACACACAGGCCATCACATCTCTGCTTCCCCTCCATGGTATTCTCTGGTGTCTATCCAAGAGACTGTACCAACAACCAAACATTTGGTCATAGGGATTTTCTAGGGTTGTGCTGCCTAGGACCACAGGTGGCTATTTAAATATGAGCCAACTCCCAGTTAAATAAAGCTAAGAATTCGGTTCCTCGGTTGCACCAGTCACATTTCAGATGCTTTAAAATGCACACCAGGCTAGCAGCAATTGCCTGCAGGAAGTTCCTCGGCTCAGTGCTGTTTCGGGGGTTTTTGGTTTCCTGACTATGCTTTTAAAAGGGGAGTGGGCAGAATTAATGGGGAGTATGTTTAGAGTTATATTCTTGGTGAATACACAAATCTAACATTGTTAGTTCAAAAAAGACCCAAGATACTAGTGTAGATGCCAGATTTCGGAAACAAAATAGTCAATGCTTCCCAGATGAGTCTTGAGTGTGCCCCTGTCCACACCTTGGCTTGTGCCTTTCTCTTTGTGTGGGCTGGTCTTGCTCTTTGCTTGTTGAGCTTTTTCCTCTCCTTCCTTCAAGGCACTGTCCAAGTTGTTTTTATGTCTTGCCAACTTTTGCTGATTTCCACGCCCTCCCCTGTGATCTGTGATCCCTCTGCTTTAATGGTAACCTTTACGCCGAGCCCTGGCTGCACTCTCTTCCATCATCCTTGTTTGTTGCAGCTCATCATCTTTGTAGACAAGTCCCCGACACTCGACATACGGCGCTAGGACATCTGGGAAGTACTTGCTTTATAGATGGTTATTTTTTCACCCACCAGATGCTTGTGGGAGGCCTACTGTGTGCAAGGCCCTGTCCTAGACCCTGGGGCTAGCAGGATGAAGGATGTGACCAAACAGATTACAAAGTACCTACAGGGCCAAGCGAAAGCAGCAATGATTAATGCTTAAACACTCATGATTTGTTTTACCATTTTATTATTTGTTTTATAAAAGCTATCGTTTGCCACAGGGCAGTTCAAGTGAATATCAAGTTCAGATTAAGAGCATTGGACTCAGCGTGGCTTTTTTTTTTTCCTTTAAAGATGACACTTCTCTCAGAAATCAAGCAGAGAGACAACAGGAAGTCCCCTGCCTGTTGACCCAATGTAAATAGATGCACACACAGGAAAGTTCCCTATCAGGGCAGGTCTAGGTTTTTACAATAAACTCAAGAAACTTGAACTGAATGAAAAAGAAGAACTGTAGCAGGAGTCCCCAGAGGCCTGTGGCCTTGGCTTTCTAGTTGAAGCTCGCTCTTTGTTCAGCGCACGGCGGCTGGACTCGGGTTCAGGATGTAGACAGCACACTCTTGGGGTCGTGTGGTTGGCAGTGGGCGTGTCACAGCCATCGGGAAGCACTTTGATCTTCTCCAGCAGGGATGAGGCAGAGGTTGGGGCGTTAGACTTGCCAGACGCCAGGGGGCAGATGACGGTGCCTGGCGGGAGACAGAGCTCTGGCAGTGAGAGGCAGGGGAGGGGGTCAAACAAGGCTGCCCCACGGGATCCCCTCCTCCCGTGCAGCCTCTTCCTGCTGTTCCCACGGCACGGCTGGGTTTGGGTCGCCTGTCATGGCGTGGGTGACTGTAGCCTTCGTCCAGGAACTACCACTCCCAGACTGTGAAATCAGTCTGCTGCCTACCTGACAATCGCAGAATACTTTCCCGTAAATATTAGAAAAGAAGACAGGTCCATTGTTGACAAAAGAGACAGAAGAACTGGAAGCAGTCTGAACGAGATACTTGCATACCTGCATTAGCAGCAGGCAGTGTTCACAGTAACCAAAAGACGGAAAGAACCCAGGTGTGCACCATGGGTGAGTGGATAAGCAAAATGTCATCCTGCATCCAGTGGAACGTTATTCAGCCTTAGAAAAGGAAGTACATTGTGACACCTGTACAATACGGATGAAAGGAACTTGAGAACGCTGTGCTAAGTGAAATGAGCCGGATGCAGGACACATGCTGTGTGCTCCCTCTCTCCCTCTCTCCCTCTCTCTCTCCCTCTCCCTCTCCCTCTCCCTCTCCCTCTCCCTCTCCCTCTCCCTCTCCCTCTCCCTCTCCCTCTCCCTCTCCTTCTCACTCTCCTTCCCGCCCTCCCTCTCAAATAAATAAATAAAATTGAAGAAAGCACGCGTGCTTTCTCTGCCTTGCCTCCATGTAGGCAGTGAGCAGTGTACAGGCCCACCCTCGCATCTCCGTCTTGGGGGTACGGAAGCACGCTCAGGCAGGTGACAGGCTGCAGCCAGCTGGAAGCAGGGGCCGTCTTCCCTGCCCCAGCTCAGCGACCAAGCTCCCCTGCTGCCGAGCCCACAGAGGCACAAATCAAAGAGCAGAGGCGCTCTTCTCAGGAACCGCAGTCACCCCCTTAAGGAACACGGGACCCTGGGAGCCGACTTCCCCTCCCCGGCCTGGTCCTCGTGCTCGCTGCGTGGCTTCTGCATCTTAAACAAGGTTGTTCCTTACAAGAAGCCGAGCAGACCGTGCTGGCTTCACTGCAGTGTCCGTAGCAGACGCTTGAGTGACCGGCACTGTATATTCTGATGACTGAGAGCTGACATCTGTGTTAGCCCTCTCCCGTATCTTGTGACGTGGTTCATGAAAGTCCCTGCCCTCCGGGAGAGTTCAGGCGCAGAGTGTGGTCTGGCTGAGTGCTCTGGGCCTTGTCGCTCCTTGAGGTCCAGCAGTAGCAGAACTCTGCCAACAGCCACTTGCCCTCAGGCCCTGCTGAACCTGTCTTGGAATAGCAGGTGGGATCATCCCAAGGTCATCTGGAGGTCAAAGAGGGAAACGCTACCATGCCTACAGGGACCCCCACGGTGCTCCCTGGAGAGGGTGGCCTCTGCGATGGGGCTTAGAGAGCTAGAGGTGATTACATGTGCAGGGCCCAGAAGCAGGAAGTTAGCGCTCAGACTTCAGAGACAGGGGTTGATCTACTTAGGAGGCTTCAGAGGTCATACCTGTGCAAATGCGTGGATCCTGGAACCGGTTTTGTTCTGCAGTCAGCCTTGGGAAGCTGGAGATGGGATGCATATTCAGGAGAGACCTGCAATGGAGGCCATGTCAGTGCTGAAGAGACCAGTCAGGGAACGTTTGTCGTGGACCAGTCCCTTAGCTTCTCAGTTAAGGCAGGAGCACGTGGAAGAATCATTTTCCCCATATCCTCTATACTTGATATTATTATACTTTTTCAGTTTTGCTTAACTAATGGGTATGAATTTGTTTTTCATCATTTTAATTTGCATTTTCTTGATTACTAATGAGACGGAACATTTTTAGATACTTTTTCCGAATTGGTGGGAGGTTTGTTTAAGATTCATTTTAGTATTAATCTTTTCGCTTTTCAAATATTTACATGTATCTTCTCCCAGACTGTCCCTTATCCTTTTACCTTGTTTATAATGTCTTTTTTGTTAAGAAAATCTAAATTTCATGTTGTCAAGTCTATAGATCCTCCCCCTTTAGGGCTGTTGTATTGCTGCCTCATTTAAGAAATCTTTTCCTGCTGCAGGATGATAGTTTCCAGTCATTCCAGTTTTGATTTTTCAGTTGAGGCCTTTGCTCCATATTGGATTTATTTGGGGACCTAGTATATGGTAGGAATCTAATATTTTTCTCTGTAGCCAGGCTTTGGATAGTCAGTCCCACCTCTCTTAAACACTGCCCCGCACCTGCTGAGGTCTCTTCCTGGGTTGTTTATTCTCTTCCATCGAAAACTTGTCTATTCATGTGCCAGAACCACATGGAATTAATTAACATACTTTTGTGGTCTGATTGATACCTCGCAGGGAAATGCCTTCTCTTTGTTCTTTGGGTTTTATTTATCTTTGACATTGTCTTACCTATTTGTGTCATTATTCTTCATTCTGAATTTTGAGAACTAGTTGGCCAAGTAACCCAATGGACCCTTGGGATTTTTATTGGAACTGCCTTGAACTAACAGAAGACATTTAAGAGAGTTGACATCTGCACAATATTGAGTCTCTTTGTCCATGAACAAAATATTCGTCCACATTGCTTCAGCCTTTTCATTTCCCCCAGTGAAAGACTACCATGGCTTGAACCACATTTCTGTTTGTTATTTTTTTTTAATATTTATTTATTTGAAAGTTACACGGTTGGGGGGGGATCTTCCATCTGCTGGTTCACTCCCCAGTAGGCTGCAATGGCTGGAGCTGCGCTGATCTGAAGCCAGGAACCAGGAACTTCTTCCAGGTCGCCCACATGGGTGCAGGGGCCCAAGGACTTGGACCACCCTCTACTGCTTTCCGAGGCCATAACAGAGAGCTGGATTGGAAATGGAGCATCCGGGTCTCAAACTGGCTCCCATATGAGATGCCAGCACTGCAGGCGGTGGCTTTACCTGCTACACCACAGTGCCACCCCCTGTTTGTTATTTGTTGAGATGTCCATTACTGAACTCCAGACCACAGATCAACTCTGCAGTAATGAAAACTGTTATGAAGAATACATTTTACAATAGTGTGGGGTTATATCCCAGCTGGCTGGTAGAAAGAGCTATCTTTGTCTTGTTGAGTAGCTCTCCTTCCTCTATCAATAATAATTTATTAAAATATACCTTTGGCTGGCGCCGCAGCTCACTAGGCTAATCCTCCACCTTACGGCGCCGGCACACCAGGTTCTAGTCCCGGTCGGGGCGCCGGATTCTGTCCCAGTTGCCCCTCTTCCAGGCCAGCTCTCTGCTGTGGCCAGGGAGTGCAGTGGAGGATGGCCCAAGTGCTTGAGCCCTGCACCCCATGGGAGACCAGGAGAAGCACCTGGCTCCTGCCTTCGGATCACGCGGTGCGGTGGCCATTAGAGGGTGAACCAATGGCTAAAGGAAGACCTTTCTCTCTGTCTCTCTCTCTCACTGTCCACTCTGCCTGTCAAAAAAAAAAAAATATATATATATATATATACACACACACACACCTTTTGCCATCACCAAGCAGAGGTCTTGAGACCTCCACAAGAAGTGGGAGAGAGGCTTCCAGGAGAGACTTACAGCCTTGGTTAACATCTGTTCCATCAGCTCATGGTTTAGCATTTGTTCATCAGACACTAAATCCATTAACTACATTACGCTCCTGTATTTTCTTTTCTTTTTTTTTTTTAAGATTTATTTTTATTTATTTGAAAGTCAGAGTTACAGAGAGAGGTAGAGACAGGAGCCAGGAGCTTCCTCCAGGTTTCCCAAACGGGTGCAGGGGCCCAAGGACTTGGGCCATCTTCCACTGCATTCCTAGGCCATAGCAGAGAGCCAGTGGGAAGTGGAGCGGCCAGGACTCAAACCAGTGCCCACATGGATGCCAGCACTGCAGGCAGCAACTTTACCTGCTAGGCCACCGCGCCAGCCCCTCTTGCAGTATTTTTTTTTTTTTTTTTTTTTTTTTTGACAGGCAGAGTGGACAGTGAGAGAGAGAGACAGAGAGAAAGGTCTTCCTTTGCCGTTGGTTCACCCTCCAATGGCCACCGTGGCCGGCGCGCTGCAACCGGCGCACTGCGTGCTGATCCGATGGCAGGAGCCAGGTGCTTCTTCTGGTCTCCCATGGGGTGCAGGGCCCAAGCACTTGGGCCATCCTCCACTGCACTCCCTGGCCACAGCAGAGAGCTGGCCTGGAAGAGGGGCAACCGGGACAGAATCTGGCGCCCCGACCGGGACTAGAACCCGGTGTGCCGGCGCCGCAAGGCGGAGGATTAGCCTAGTGAGCCGCAACGCCGGCCCCTCTTGCAGTATTTTTAAAAATGTAGTGTATACTATGCTTTTGAATGGTTCGATAAGAAGAGGAGTCTCCTAATGAAGTCATCAGTGCTGGTTTTTAAGTAGCTCTGAACACTGGTTCACAGGATTACCCCAGAGGAAGCAACTACTAAAGAACAAGTGCATTTTTTGTGAGCTGGAAAGGCATGTGATTTTCATACAGATGTCGATGTGACTGAACTCCTTATTGGAGAGACCAAGGTTGAATCTGTGTCACGTTAGCTAATAATGAGAAATCACACGACATGAAGAAAATGTGAGAAGGCTGGGCATGGGCGAATAAAATCTATGGAGAGAGTGATTTCCATAATGCTACACGGAAATCTTGGATGCAGATTACCATTAAAATATGGAGAGTCATCTTAAGAAACCAGAATGCTTCCGCAGGAAAGGGATATGCCAAAGAGAGTGCATCTCTTAATTTAAGCAAATCCTTTGACAAAACTGTTTCTAATTTACCGTGGTTTGAAAATACAACAGCGTATGGCCTGGGATAGCAGTGGAAGATGGCCCAAGTCCTTGGGCCCCTGCGCCCGCATGGGAGACCCGAAAGAAGCTCCTGGCTCCTGGCTTCGGATCAGCACAGCTCCGGCCGTTGTGGCCATCTGAGGAGTGAACCAACAGATGGAAAACCTCTCTCTCTCTGTCTCTGCCTCTCTCTGTAACTCTGACTTTCAAATAAACAAATAAATCTTTAAAAAATAAAATAAAATACTGCGAGAGTGGCTAGTGTTGTGGCATAGTGGGAGAGGCCACCACCTGAGACACCAGCATCCCACGTGGATGTCAGTTCAAGTTGTGGTTGCTGCGCTTCGATTCAGTTCCTGTTCATGGCCTGGTAAGACAGCAGAGGATGGCCAAGTGCTTGGGCCCCTGCCGCCCACGTGGGAGACCCAGATAAACCTCCTGGCTTCTTCCTGCCCATTGCAGCCGTTTGGAGAGTGAGCCCACGGAAGGAAGATCTATCTCTATTTCTCTCTCCTCTTTAACTCTGCCTTTCACATAAATAAATCTTTTAAAAAAAATTCTCGCAAGAGATAAAATGGCTAACCGGATAAGCAGGTTCTAAATTGGGTGAACATCTAAGGCTTTGTAGATGACATCTGATCTGAAGTGTTTGGCACTGTAAGGATAAATGTTGTACTTGCTGTGGAGGGACTGGGTAGGCAGTTGTAATCAGTTCTCACACATCTCGCTAAGCTACTCCTTTAATTAATTAAACTTAACAACGTTGTTGTCATTTGTGTTCTCCAGCTTCCAATTGTGGAAAAGATAAGAAAGATTGCCCAGGCCGTCTACGGAGCCAAAGATATCGAACTCTTTCCCGAGGCACAGTCCAAAATAGATCGTTACACTCAACAGGTAAGAGTTGTACCTTGAGGAAGAAATCCACCTTAGCCTCTTGAAATACTCACTTGGATTTGAGGACCCATAGTCTACAAGGGTACTACAAAAAGTTCATGGAAATGGAATTAAAAGATAAGTTTGTGTGCAAAAACTTTGAAATCTATGGATGCAAAGAGTTTTCAAAAAGTTCATGGAAAATACATATTATGAAAAAACCAGTGGCCTGTGTTGTGGTGCAGGAACCTGTGTGAGCACCGGTTCAAGTCCCAGCTGCTGCACTTCTGATCCAGCTCCCTGCTAGTGGGCCTAGGCAAGCAGCAAACTATGTACCAGGTGCTTGAACCCCTGCCACCCACGTGGGAGATCCAGATGAAGTTCCAGGCTTCTGGCTTTGGCCTGACCTAGTCCCAACCATTGCAGCCACTTGGAGAGTAAACCAGCAGGTGGAAAATCTCTTTTCTATCTCTTCCTGTCTTTCCGGAGCTGCCTTTCCAATAAATAATTAAATCTTTCAAAGAGAGGGGTGGGGGGCTGGCGCTGTGGCGTAGTGGATGGAGCCACTGCCTGCAGTGTTGGAATCCTATGTGGGCGTAAGTTCAAGTCCCGGCTGCTCCGCTTCCAATCCGGCTCTCTGCTGTGGCCTGGAAAAGTGGTGGAAGATGGCCCCAAGTCCTTGGGCCCCTGCATCCGTGTGGTTAATCCAGAGGAGGCTTCTGGCTCCTGGCTTCGGATTGGCACAGCTCTGGCTATTGCAGCCATCTAGGGAATGGACCACTGGATGGAAGATCTCTCTCTCTCTCTCTCTCTGTCTGCCTCTGCCTCTCTGTAGCTCTGCCTTTCAAGTGAATAGATAAATCTTTAAAAAAAAGAGAGAGAAACATGCATGGATATCAAATTTTTTTGCACCAATATAAACTATGAACTTACCTTTTAATTCCATTTTTTCCCCAAACTTTCTAAAGTACCCTGTTTTGTCTCCCCAGCTGAACTGTGCTTAAATCTTCTTTGTGGTCGACAGGGACACGCTCGGGTTAGCTGTGTTCAGAACATTATGGTGAGGGAACGTATTCCCTGCTGTTTGCACCGCTGACTTCCCTGGTTGGCAGTGCCTAATGTGGGTGGTGTCCGCCTTTGTGTGTGATGTGCCCTCTGCTGTCTCTAGCGCTCAGCCCGAGACGTGGAAGCTGCCCTCCGGTGTGCAGCTCTGGGGCCTGATTTAGATGCTTTCTAGTATTTCACTGCAGCTCTTTGCTGCCTTCTCAACATTGACACACAGGAGCACAGCACATCCAGGTGGGGAAGGTCTGTGTTCTTTCCCTGCCAGGGGCTTGTTGAAGCCTCACGGCTTTCTGCCTCTAGGGAGTGACTAAGGCAGGTGACGGTGGCTTTGATCTGGTTGCACGAGCCACTCCCTAGTCCCATCAGGGTCATCATAGGCCAGCTTCATTGCGGACTGCTCAGGCAGTCTGACCGAAACAAGCATATGGCCCGAATGCCCCTCCCAGTCTGTCATGCGGTAGAAATCGGGCGCCTCCACAGCTTGCCGCCAAGACGGCGTCATGATGAGCAGCACTGGGCCGTTTGTTTGAGTCCTGTGTCCGAGTCGTATTTGACGTCTTGTTTTGTATTACCAGTGTCTGCCCAGGGTGCTCTCCGGGGTTTGGCGGGCTCACCAGAAACTCACTGTTCTTAGAGCTTTCCATAAATGCCCTTGGCTTCTCCTCCTTACAGAAGATTCCCAAACCCTGCTGCACACTCTGGGTTGTTCTGTGGTGAAGTTTTCATTCATGTTGAATGAACCCAATACAATAAGGTCATTGTCTTAAGATTTCCTTTATTGTTTCCCACCATGAGTTTTTCATAATGCTATTTAGGACCATCATTTGTTCAAATATTAAATCTTTTCTCCTGCCTTTTTTTGGTTTTTGTCTTAAGCTTTTCTTTTATGAAGAGGATGATGGTACATGGCTTCTTTTTTATTTTTTAACCATTTCTACTGACAATTTTTTAATTAGCCCAACTTTGTCAATTCATAGAAAATATTTCAATAATTGATCTTCAGTATCCAAAACTCTGGGCACCATTTCTGTGAAGCAACTGTGATTGATACTTCCCAAGCAAAATTTCTATTAGCACCTAAAGGTAGGGGTTTCGAAAAGAGAAACGCCCTTGGGAATACTCAGAAATCCTCCAGGTAGTTTTGGGTTGAATCATGCGAAATTCTGCATGGGTTACCTCTCTGCATGGGTTATCTCTGCCCATCAAGGGGATGTTCGTTAAAAGTCACGTGCCAAGTGTGTGGTTGCAGTTCATTAGCAGAGTCTCTGGGGGAACACTGTGTGCCATTTAATCAGAACCAGCCCACAAGGACAGGGTCGTTTTTGTGAGACTCCACATGTGACTTCCCGCCCTTTCACCTCTAGAACTCTGGGTCAGGCATAGACTTTGGTCCTTAAAAAAATCCGTGGCTTAAACGGTGACCTCATCTCAGTTCCTATAATGTAATCACACATCAAATAGCTGTGATTCATAACGCGGCACAAAGGAGCCCTGTGGTTCTCGACCGATCCCAGGAACGAGTGCACGACGGGACTGAAAAGCCTCTGTCGTGACGGAGACTTTCCCTCAGCTCACCTTGCTGTGTCCCAGACATCTAATAGTCCAGGAAAGCAGGGCCTGCAGCTGCCACCACCTCTGCCCCGCCCCCCCCCTCAACACACCCTGACACGTGTGCCCTCTCTTAGAGGCCTCCGGAATATCCAGCCGAGCCCTCAGCTTGCTCAGTAAGCCATGGCCACGGTGGGAGTGTTTCTGCTCAACTTCCTGCTCGCACGCAGGCCCAGGAGCATAGCAACCTCATCCGTGGTTTCAGTTAACCACAGCCCAGAAATATCAGATGGAACATTCCAGAAATAAATAATTCATAAAGCTTTAAACTACTTCTATTAGAGTACATTGTTAAAATTGGTCTATTTAATGATTTCTTGCTGCTGTTTATCTCTGACTGTGCCACTACAAGACATTGTAGGTATGTTGGTATGGTCCTCGGTTTCAGGCATCCACTGGGGGTCTTGGAATGAACCCCTGTGGATAAGGGAGGACTATTTTTATAACAGGCAGCCACCGTGTGTGCCTGCAGCAATTGTACAAATTAAGCCTTTGTGTCAGTGAACACGTTTCTTTTCCTTTCCCACAGGGTTTTGGAAATTTGCCCATCTGCATGGCAAAGACCCACCTTTCTCTGTCTCATCAGCCTGACAAAAAGGGTGTGCCAAGAGATTTCGTCCTGCCCATCAGTGACGTCCGGGCCAGCATAGGCGCCGGGTTCATCTACCCTCTGGTCGGCACGGTGAGTGCGTAACAGTGTCCAGAAGCCCTCCATCCCGTGATGTCATGATCCCTGGCATCACCACGCTCTGCCAGCTGTCTGCAAGCACCCATCGGGGAGTAATTGATAGTTCTTGCTGCTTCCAGCACACCCTCTGCCGCTGTGGCTCGAGTTTTCCTTTTTTTTTTTTTGCATGAGTATTCAGGATCTGTAAAATCATAAACCGCCTTCCCTAGGACAAGGAAGGTAATAGATAACTCAGGAGAATTCAGTTGTTTGAATGGTTCAGTGCTTCCCTGGAATGATAATAGAGTGGGGCCGGACAGGACCAGCCCAGCCACACCCAGGGCCAGGCCAAGCCTCCTCTCACCTCTGCCTTCTTGCTCAGCACATCAGGTGGGAAGGCGTGGCTTAGAGAATTTGTGAATCGTGTGAGTTCTTGTTGTGACACTGTCATGTGTTGCTACCGGATGATCATCGTGTTATTTCAGTTTATCGGTGGAGGGGAGAGAGATGATTAGAGACACAAGAGTTTAGCAGAACATTTACAGTCCACGATGGTGAGCTTTACACATAAAAGGCATTCATGACAAATTCCCTTGTCATAAACTGTGTGCAGACAAGGAGTGAATGGGCAAAATGTGCAGAATTCTTCGATATTTACACATTTCAGCTCATATTGGGCACAGTGTTTTCAGTAAGCATTTTTTGGATTCTTCTTGCATGTGAGGCATGGAGATTCTAAGGGCAGCCCATGTGAGCAGCAGAGTTCAGATCGCAGAGGCCTCTCTAATTGTCTTCAGGGCCCAGGGCAACAGCAGGGGTCAAGGGTAGAGACTGATGAATATGTCACAAAGGGCTCAGTCTAGGAGCTGGAGAAAATAGGAGCTCCTACTACAAGCCATAGCATCACAGGCTGTCTCGCCCGGGGTGGGCAGTGTGGCTGGAGTTGGAGAAATGGGATGGGGGAGAGCAGGATCTCAAATGCATCTTAAGGAACTTGGATTTCGTGCCGTGTATACTGGGGAGCAGTAGCTGCTGGGGTTGCCTTTTGTTTCTTAGGGATTTTTTTACATCAGAAGGAAAAGAAAGTGGGCCGATAAGTATTCAGAAAAGTTGCTGTGGAGGCCACGAGTAGAGGATTTCGGAAAACGAGAAACAGACTTAGAAGAGTTAAATTGGCCAGGGGCCATTAGAGACGTGCTGCAGCCGCAGGAATGGATGCGGAGGGTGGAGGTGGGTCTGAGAGGGTAGCCACCTACAGTGGGCACTGGGGAAGGGACCCTGCGAGCTTGGTGGCTCAGAGCAGTGATGCCGTCGCTTGTACAAAGAACACAGGAGGGCAGCAGGCTGGCTCGGCCCAGAAATGAGTGTGGCTCGGGCAGAAGAACGTGAAGGGGTAACAGGAACACAGCGGAGTCTTTGCGCCCCCCGCCACCCTATCAGAAATGCAGGCACTGGGCTCACAGGCAGGGAACTCTGACAGTGGTAAGAATGGAGGCCAAGGCAGTCGTCAAACAAGGGGAGCAGCAAGGATAACCCGAAGGCCAAGAGAAGAGGGAAAAGCACGCCGCTGCAGAGAGGGCCATGTGTCCATGGCTGTGGACAGCAGCCCCGGGGCAGGCAGAGTCCTAGGAGCCTGTTGGGCAGTGGCCGGCACTGTCCGGAGGAAGGGATGGTGATGGTGTTGATACGGGGGAGAAGGTGTCGAATAAGACGGGTCTACTTTAGGCACACGCTTCAGATGAGTGAGCCCAGGATTGGGGGTGGATGGGGGAGGGTGCTGACTGCAGAGGGGAAGGCGGGGACTTTGGGGCATGGCAGCGGTGTCTGTTATGCTCAGGGCAGTGGTTCCACAACTCAAGGCCAGCAGGCTTTACAGGTTGAATATTGTCGCGTGTGACTTCGTGCACCTCGCTATGTGGGTGCTGAGAACGCTTGCAACCATGCGCACTGGCTCCGGTGGGCGAAGGGCT
The DNA here is from genome assembly GCF_964237555.1 of Oryctolagus cuniculus. Taxonomy (NCBI): domain Eukaryota; kingdom Metazoa; phylum Chordata; class Mammalia; order Lagomorpha; family Leporidae; genus Oryctolagus; species Oryctolagus cuniculus. The sequence goes on along the minus strand of NC_091436.1, from coordinate 16,937,974 downwards.
CAGCTTAGGTATCAGGACAGCTGGGCAGTGTGGGTCCAGAGAAGTGGGACCACCAGGGGAGACGCGGGGCCGCGGGGGTGCCAGATGGGGCATGAGAGAGATCTTCTTCCATCCTCTGGTTGACTCTCCAAATGGCCTCAATGACCAGGGCTGGGCCAGGCTGAAGTCAGAACCCAGGAGCTTCTTCCAGGTCTCCCACATGCGTGGCAGGGGCTCAAGCACTTGGGCCGGCATCTGCTGCTGCTTTCCCAGGTGCATCAGCAGGGAGCTGGATCAGACGTGAAGCAGCCGGGACTCAAACCCGCACCCATATGGGATGCTGGCCTCACCGGCAGCAGCTTAACCTGCCAGGACACCGCGAATGTGTCCAGGGCCTTGGGGACCCCACACAGAGGAACTTTCTCTGCCTCAGCAGCTCACCGCAGAGAGGAAGATAAATGTGAAGTCACAAAAGCAAATGATTTGGTGCAAAAATTGTGTTGATACCTCTGTTTGCTTCTGAGCACTTCATGATCATTTACTGAAAATCACAATAGAACTTAAAGTCTTTGGGTCCTCTAAGCAAGCGTATCATACTTACCTCCTCCCTCCACAACCAACAGCGCCACATCCACCGCCAGGTAAAGACCGAGGCAGTTCTGGGAAATCAGAATTCATTCCCTCAGCCTGGCCTCCCTGCACCAGGCTGGACGGGAAATGAATGTGTGGAGCGGCCCTGCAGGAGCAGCTGCCGCTGGCCGCGCTTCCCCTGTGCCGTTATCTCGTCTCTGCAGCACCCGGCCAGGTTCCTCGCGCGGCCACACACGGGACGCAGCGAGCGTCAGTGCCGGCGGTGAAACCCTCCCGCAACAAGCGGGTGTGAGGAACCAGGAAGGAAGCTGGGCCTGGCCTTACAGTACAGGAGTTCCTGGAAGTCAGGAAGCCGTCCCTCGGGGGCGGTGGCCTGAGCGGGCGCTTTCTCTGACCGGGCAGGAAGCTGCGTGTGCGTCGGGCAAGTGCACGGCCGCGGCCAGGATCTCCTAATAAGGGCTGGTATTTACTTTGACTCCACTTGACCCCGTTCTGGGCCCTGCCACGGGCTGCTGAAATGCTTGTAAGATTCATCACCCATGCGGGAGAGAGTGTAGCAATTTCCTGCTGAGATGACCAAGGGCAAGGGCATGGGGACACTGCAGGTGGGAAAATTCTAGCGTAATGAATCACGGTGATGCTTAGTCACTCAGTATGTGTCCTGGAGATGCATATTCATCTGTCTAGTCCAGAATGTCCAACCTGAGACCTCAGTCAGAACAGTTCTCCATTCTGCAGCGTCCACTCGTTCATTCATTCAGTTACTCACTGAGCAAATCATCATGAAATGCATGCAAGGCCAAAAACCACATGGAAAACAAGTACCGATCCTTCCTTCACAGGACTTAGGATTTACTCTCGTGAATAAAACTGTACAAGTGCAGGACCCTGGGGGCTTTTAACAAAGGGAGAAATCCCCTCTGGGTAAGTCCGTAAGGCGGGGCAGGGCGCCCTCTCCCCGCAACACAGGCAATGCTCCTGGAACCGTGAGCATCACCAGCATGGCTGACCTTGGGGGGTGGGGGGGACGGTCACTTGGAGAAATGCTGCAAAGCTCAGCTCTTCTCCCCTGCATGTTGAGTTTTCTAAGCATTGACTTTTTTCTTTCCGTGTTTGCTTTTAGGCCATATTTTTTCTAATATTGCATTGTTCCATCCTGTTCTGTTTAGTTATCACCTTAATTGGCGCTGGCCCACACAATCAAATCATAGCAATAAGTGCCATTAACTGATGTGGCAGCTTTACATTTGGCGTCCCCATGCTGTTGTACAGAGGTACCGAGTACCTGGATTCCTCAGCTTGTGCCGTCTATGACCTTAGCTGCCTTAAACAGTGAAGAGAACACTACAGTGTGTCTAAGAAAAGGAGCCAACTTTTCCTTCCTAAAATAACTTGCTGCATTCCTAATATACCTCATGTATATTCTTGCCTCTTTTGATGGCACTGTACTTAGGTGTTCTCTCCAGCATATTAATGAAAACTGTGAAATAGTACAAGACTCTTGAACAGCACAATGCCACTTAGTGCATCTTTTTCTAAGAAACTGCTCATCAAATAGAGATCTTTGGACTGGGAGCAGAGCGAGTCATTTTTTAAGATTTTCCAACCCTGTCTTCTATAAATTGCCTCATTATGATGTCTTTCCAAACTTCTCTCCAAGCTTATGGTTTACCTAACAGCTTTATTAAATTCAAAAAGTCTAAAGCCTGCCTCCTCCAGAAAAAGATGAGCAGGTGGTTTTGGGCTTTGGGTCCCATTGTTTCGATAGCAACGTTAAGTCCCTATAGTTTACAAGGACTCTTTAATCAATTGACATAAATTTCATGGTGTAAAAATACTAATGTGTCAGCAAAGTGTGTAAGGTGATATTGTTGAGAAGTCAGTTGCTTTTCATATAGAAAAAGAATAGGAAGATGACACCAAAACCTTCACGTAGGGTTGTGATGTGATGAGGATTGTCTTCTCTACTTCGCTAGTCCAAAGTACTACACTGGACATCTGTCTTATAAAAACAAATAAAGTCAGTTGCGGAAGGGGTGGGCGATAAGCTCTACGTACTTGGGGGGAGATGTTCACCTGGGGCCAGATAGTTTCAACAATCAGAATAGGGGGCCGGCTCTGTGGCACAGTAGGCTAGACCTCTGCATGCGGTGCTGGCATCCCATTTTGGCACCGGTTCATATCCCAGCTGCTCCTCTTCTGACCCAGCTCTCTGCCATGCCCTGGGAAAGCAGTGGAAGATGGCCCAAGTGCTTGGGCCTCTGTTCCTGTGTGGGACACCAGGAGGAAGCTCCTGCTTCCTCAGATTGGCCCAGCTCTGGCCATTGCAGCCGTTTGGGGAGTGAACCAGCAGGTGGAGGACCTTTCTCTCTGTCTCTTCCTCTGTCAGTAATTCTAGCTCTTGAATAAATAAATCTTTTTTTTTTCTGATTTTTTTTTTATCTTTTATTTAATGAATATAAATTTCCAAAGTACGACTCATGGGTTACAATGGCTTTCCCCCCCATACCGTCCCTCCCACCCACAACCCTCCCCTTTCCCACTCCCTCTCCCCTTCCATTCACATCAAGATTCATTTTCGATTATCTTAATATACAGAAGATCAGCTTAGTATACCTTAAGTAAGGATTGAATAAATAAATCTTAAAAAGAAAAAGAAAAGATTCAGAACACACATGGAGTCAGGCTCCGCTCCGTGCCATTTCTTGGCATATCCTGGCTTGTCTTGCAGTGTTTTAACACCTGAAAAGTTAGGACCCAGAAGGAGGGATGAAAGAGCTAGAGCATTCCTTAGCAAGGAAGTGCCTCTTGAATATGGTTGGTCTGGACGTGTGAAATGTCAACACACCCTGAGTCTTCCCTGCCCACTGTTTTGGGTTGGGGGTGGGATAATGTGTCTCCAAAACACTTGGACCCAAGCTTGAATTCTTAGCAGAAGTCCATTTGAAATTGGTTTTTGGCACAGTTCACTCTTTCCTTTCACATCTCATTGAGATATTGAGTGAGGTCCTGTAGAACTTAAAGTACGAGCCTTTTTTTTTTTTTTGGTGCCAACATGGGAGATAATGTTAGGCTGTTGTAGCTATTTCTGACAACAATCTGAGCTGGAATGTTGGGCTTAACCAGGGTCGCAGTCACCTGTCCTGTGGCATTCATAAGGTGATCAGTGTGTGTGGACTGCAGGGTCTGCAGAGATAATAGCCTGTTGGTGCATCCACCTCCCTGACGGTTAAGGAGAGAAAGCCACTGTGGCTGGCCCTGCAGGTCAGAACCCTGGGGCCCGTCCGTGCTGTGGTCACCTCTTCCCAATTTCCTTCCCTCTGTCTTCCTGCAGCCCCTCTGCTTTGGTCCCTGTGCCTTTTCTGGGGCAGAGAGTGATGAGAAGACACCACATGAATGCACACCCATTTTGCCTGCTGTCAGGGTTGACCTGGGCTGCACCCATCACAGTGTGGAAGTCTGTCCAGGGGCAAGGAACTGAGCGGTCAGCTGTCAGTCATGCAGGTTTTGTAACCAGCATGGCCTTTGTGTCCACTCTGGATGACCTGACCCTGGCCACATCTCTACCCAGGTGCACCCCTGATGTCATTGCCAGACTGTGGAAAGCAGGAAACTGCTGGAATGTGTTTGAGGAAATCAGTGATGTCACTCACAGCTAGCACTGGCCAGCGAGAGTTCCCGGATGGGGCGCGGAAGAGAGCTGGTGATAAAGCAAAGCTGGGCCAGCCGGGCCACGACTTCACCGTTTCACTTCACGCTCACTTTGCTTTCCGTTCTCCCTCCACCGTTAAGTACGGGCCGCGGGTCAAGCTTCCTGCCGGGTCTGACTCAGGTCAGCCGGGAGAGGGTGGCTCCAGGCTCAGGGGTGACTCCTGTGGGGACCCGCCGTGCTGGGGACATGAGGTTACGCATGCACTTCCCCTGGACTGCATTTCCAGCCAGTTACGAAGTGAGAACACTCACTTCCCACGCAGCCCCTCCAGTGAGATGTACAAGTGGTGACGTGGTAAGGCCCCGCCGTGGCGTGAGTCTGTGGAGCTCTGTGGGTCCGGGATGTCCGTGGGGAGTCCAGAGGCAGGGGGTTTGTACGAAATCACCTGCTCCTCCCCTTCTCTCCCTCCCTCTCATCCCCCAAAATAAACGGACTTCCAGCAGCTTCTGCAGGTAGCCGCCCCACCTTGGGGCTCCTGGGTCCTCATCTCGATGTAGCCATGCTGTCTCTTTGCGGGCTGACATCAGCCAGCATGGGCGTGGCCGTCACTGTCTGCAGCCCTGGGAGCCCGTGGGTCTCCTCTTCCCCATCCAGCGAGGTGCCTTTCCCTACAGCTCCTTATCTCCGCATCAGAATTTCCTGCTTTCTCGCCCTGGCATCCAGCACTTCCGCTCCCTCCAGGTTCCCCCAGCAGGTTTCCAGATTGTCTTGTGGCCACACCTAGCTCCGGAGCACAGTCACGTGTGTCTGTCCAGCAGGAGGGGCGCCTTCCTCCCTCTTCCTTACTGCGAGTGCAGTGAAAGGCAGGGGGCCAGGCTCAGACTCGATTTCCAGAAGCCGTGTATCATATTGACGAGAGAAGTAGAGCCCCGTGACTCATGAGGATGACGTTCTCTCCGGCACACGGGTCATCTAGGTGCAGTCCATCCATTTGGAGGATCTTTCGCTGCACATTTGTTTTCAGGATAAATATAAAGTGACTTTAAATGAAATCAGCCTCAGTCGGGGAAATGCGCTGAGTAATGATGGCGTGGAGACTCGTCCCGTAGAGCTGAGGGTTTAGCCCACTGCTGCTAATCCCTGAGTGTTGGCCATTCTTCCTCTCAGCGTGTATAGAAAAGGATGCTTGCAATCCTCTTGTACCCAGCCCTCCAGTCGGCACACTGATCTCTTCTTTTGTCTGGGGATTGCTGGAATATTGACTCGTTCCCATTCTACTTCCATTTGTAGCCAATTTGTTTTCTTTCTCCCATTTTTGGTTTGGATCCATCATATGAAACTGAACAGAGCCACACCCCAGTTCAGAACTTCTGAAAATTGTCCGGCACTCATAGAATTTCTCCTTCTTCTATGCCTGTTTATACTTTGGATATCCCAGTGTTTGCCAGGAGGCACATGGTGAGGCAGCTAAGCCGTTTATGCAAGGGAAATAAAATTAATACAAATCAAAGTGCCAGTCTTACACAGTCAATATCCAAGCCACCCTCAGTGTCCGTTTGAGGGTTTAGTGGAGGAAGATGCATGAAACAAGAAACTAAACTTCTAAGAACAACGGCATCCTTTAAAACTGGACTTACAACTTCAGAGGACATACAATTGATCCTATCTGGAAATCATGCCAGTTTGCAGGTTAAAACCGTATATATGTTCCTTAAATTAGCCACCCGTGGATATCAGATTACATGATAATGTTTGCAGCAGATGCTTTGAGCGACTTGGTTTTCACAGCCTCTTTTCTGGGTGTCACTGAAAATTCGAACTGTTTTATTAGATCCGGATATATACCCCCCGATACAGCATCAGGGAGCAAGTGCAAACTAGGTTTAGGGTCATTTATGTTGGTTTAAGTGATCTAGTGAAGGAATTTTTTGTGATATCTGTAAGACCCAGATTGAAACTTCGTAACCACATTGCAGAACCCGTACAGGAATGTTCTGAGTGACTGCATTAAGTATGTCCCCCAGGCCACTTGTCGTAACAGTTCTACAATCTGCTGAGGAAGGCTTGGAACCTAAGGAGCTGAGTCCATCCTGCACGTTAGTCTCCTAAAATTCATCCCAGCCCCAAGAGGCAGTTATGTATAGGACCCACGGACTTCACCTGCCCGCTTCCCTGCAGCTTCCACAATCCATCATCCACTTCCCAAACTTAGCTGTCTTCCCCGTCTGTGTAGTTACTCAAACTCCCAGCCCTTTCCAGGCCTGCAGTGCCCTGTCACAGACTCTAGAATTTCCTTACCCACCTTGTTAGGGTCTGAAAAAGCCCACCGCCCGAGGAACGACTCCAAGAGACTTTTCTCTCATGCAACCAGCAAAGGGTTAAATTTATTGATCCAACATGTTGGGGCCCTCTGAACATACAAGGACAGAGGAGCCCCGAGGAACTACAGCATAAGGTTTATAAAGGCAAAAAACGCAAAATCGGGAGCGGGGAGAGAATACACAATTGCTAAGCGGTTGCTAAAATCTTATAATCAGCAATTATGATTTTAAGACATAGACAAATTACATCTTTATTATTAGCCCAGGTAACCCAGGTGCAACCTTTTTATTTTTAAGCTTGAGCAATCATACTAGGGGGTTTTTGTGCTCTGCCAAGGGTGATATAGTGCACTGCTATTGTCTGACTATTTGAGATCATGGTTTCAGACCAGAGTCTCACGGTGGCGGGGTTGCTTTCCCAAGAGTGCAGTCTCAAGTGCTCCAAAATGGAGTCCCTACTGTCAAGGTGCTACTTCATTCTGTCTTATTTTCACAGCTGCACCAGGAAGGTTTAAACCTGTAAGCTTAAGCTTAACTATTTACACCCGCACATATACAATTTTAACTCTTCAACCTCAAGCACTCTGCCACCAGCTGTAGCCCACCCAGGGTCCTCTTACTTTACGGAGTCATCTTACCTAGCATCTCATGCTACTCCAGGACCCCCAGAACGGGGATAAGGTCTTCAGTTCTTATCCGAAAGTTATCTTAGTTGGAAATCTAGTGTAGAACCTTTCACGAGATGCATCCAGTTGAGGCCAGCCTCGCGGGAGGTCTACGAATTGACGAGCGCAGTCAGATGGAGTGAGCAGTTAAATCTATTGAACATGCTGCAAGGGAGCAGTAGGCAGTTCAGCCAGAGATCGTTTGATACACAGCCCAGAGGCTACAACCTAAGGAAGCATGCCATGCTTGTAGCTACAGTTAGTTAGGGTGAGTTTTTCCCATGACCCAACAGGTTTTCCCAGGTAGGTGATTTGAATTTCTGGGTGGAGCTGAGGCGCCTGCACCACCCTTAGCTTCGGGATTTTCTTTTTCGGGTTCCCTAGGGCAACTTTCCCCAGAACCTACCGTAGGAGCTGACTAACAGTACTGGTGGCCTGTCACCTCTACAGCAAGAAGAGATTTTTAAGGATCTGCTGCCAGTGTGAGTTCACCGCTGCCAGGATCGCAGGCTCCAAAGCAGGCTAGAAAAGTAGGTATTTTAAAAACTGATTGAGGAGACTCAAATGCTTACACTTCCTGTCTGCTCTTAAGGCCAGTTCCCTGGCCCTTCATGCTGAACCAGCAACTGGCCAGCAGGACTATAAATCAAAGTCCAGTCTTTTTTAAATTATTATTGTAGGCTTATATATGGGCACACTAACATTTACTGATGTATTCTGAAGGATATGGATGGATAGGTGCCTAAGGTCAGAGAGGGTTGGGAAGGGTCCCATGTGTATGATCTGTCCCTGGGGAGATGGATGCTCATCAGATCTCCCCTTGTGTGCCAGTGTATCACAGTCCTCATTTTAGGTGGCATCATCATCATCATCATCATCATCATCATCGTGGCCTCTTCCTGTCGAAGGCCAGACTCCCAAATGTGTTACATAGATGAGCTCCTTGCTCCTACTGCCAGCTCCGTGAGCTCAGTCAACCATCAGTGCAAAAGGTCACAGGGTATTCTGTGACTATTTGTGAGACCTTTGCCCAGGAATACGTTAAAATGTGAACATCCTGGTATTTTTCTGCAGGCCGGTCAGCATGGGTCATCACAGGGCTGTGTGTGTGAGCACTGAGACCCATGGTGAAACCCAAAAGCTGAAGTCACCTTCAAGAGGCAGCAGGACGGTAGATAGATAAAACGCGAACACCAGGAATTTCCTAGCAAATACAGTCAGAGTTTGCTTGCCGAAAGGGAGGAGTAAATGAGAAGTGCAGTAGGCATTCCAAAATGGTGAAGACCACATGGGTGAGGTTGGCCAAGGAGGTTGGGGCTTTGGAGACAAACTGGAGGGGAGGACTGCCTGGCAGTCAGTGACCTCCAGCAGGAAGGAGGGACCAAGGTCAAGACCTAGAGAAGCTGGTGCCAAGGCCAAGATGAGTAGTAGTGAGCCTCCTGTGGAGGGAGTGGTGGAAGGGGGCGAGGAGGTTATATGTTCTAGAGACTGGGCCAAGTGTAATTCAGCAGAACTGACCATTGACAGCATGTGAGGAGAGAGCCCAGGGTTGGAGCTGGAAGAGCTGCGGCAGGCACCATCTTTGACTGCCGTGTCCATGTATCCAACAAACAAAGAGAAATTTGTTTCTGGAGTTCAGGAAGGAGGCCAGGTCCAAAAGGAGGAGGCTTATTTACATTGGGGTGATACACAGTCTCTAATTTTCCCTTCCTCCGGTTCAGAATATTGTTGAATGTTTAATGTGGACTGAGGGGTATTGAGACTGAAAGACCCAGTGCTTGCGTTGGAGGCTGAGTGTGGCAGGTGGGAGGGTGAAAGGGAAGAGGGGGCTGGGGACTGATCTAAGCAAGCAGAATGCTTCCAGATGCAGAGGCACACGCAGAAGGGAGCATTGATTCTCCTGTGCCCTGAACCTCACCCCCAAGGTGTCCTTAGAAAGAATGGTGTTTACTGGGGATGAGGGGACAGGGGTGACACATTCCAGAAGGGGCAGTGGCCAAGAGCCTGCCCCCAGAGCACATTGAAAGGCTGTAGCTGAGAGTTGAGCTTGACCCTGAAGACAGTGGGGTGAGCCTAAGTAGCTCCTAACCAAGGGAATGATGGGATGACAGCATTGCACAGATGTGAGCTCAGGCATTAAAGCAGTCTGGAGACACTGGGATCACCTGTCGGGGAGAGGAATGCTGAAGACTCTTTAAGTTTAAATAATGTGGTTTCTGCATGGGCTGTTGAAGTTGTTTCACACTGCATCATGTAAAGAAATAGAATTGCCTTGCACGCCAGGGAAGAAATCTCTTGTCTCTTGAGACTGCATGCATTATTTGTCTGCCTTGTACAAATTTTTCTGGGCTGTTACAATCCTCTGCTTTCAGCATCTTTGCTGCTGTACCTCAGCTGTTGTGAGGCCACTGGGACCAGTAACCTGGGTTTCCACCATCTCTGCTCTCTCTTTTTTATGGCATGGTTGATGCTACTTCCAAGTGGCAGAGAGTTAGCTTGTCATCAAAGCTATAAAACCCTAGTGATATGTGAAATATTCTCCTTTGTAGCTTTGTGTCCGTGAAAAGTGTAAATCCTGACCATGATGCTTGTATTAAGAGACAGTTCTTCATTTGGGCCTGAAAATGCTTCTCCTGCCTCTCATGAGGACTTTCTGCAAAAACCCATTTCCTAGAACTGGAGGGCCGTGTGCAGCTCCCAGATCTGTGATGGATGTAGCTGGCGTTCCCTCCCAAGATTATACAGAATGAATTCAGCGTATTACTGTTTTGTAATCCTTCATGCCATTTAAAGACAAGTTGGTTAACATGCCTTTCATGTAGATAAAAGTCATCAATAGATAGCTGCAAGTTCTTTATGATTTGTGATCACTTCAACTGACTGTTTTCCTAACACAGTCAGGACAGCTGGGCATTGTGCCCTTAATTTTTGCTAAGTTTCTCATAGAGAGTGGAATGTGCTCCTGTTTGTTAGGGAGTGAGCAAAGACACGAAGCCACCTCTCCAGGGGGTTCAGCCAGGAGAGCCATGCAGCTTTTTTAATGTACCTTTCATTTTCATTTGACCTTAATCTTTATTTGGAGTAAGAAGTATTTCAGTTGTATTGCTACAACCACATCACTGGAAAAAGAGCAGAAAACGTTTCCTGAAGAATAACACAATGAAGTTTGTGAATTTGAACTTCAGACGGAATTTTTCTTTGATTTGGACAGTCAGCAGTTAATGATACATAGAAACCACAGCGGGGAAGCTACAGCCCCGAAAAACTCGCCTGCCCATAAATCCTCCCCTAGCCCGTCCGTGTGATCACAGACTCGGGCTGCGGACAGAGATGGAACGTTCCAGTTCATCCCAAGTGCGCGCATCTCCTTGCAGCTCGCTCTGACAACCTGTCTCCCTCCTGAGTGTTGTCAGCACACAGGCACTGCCCTCCAATTCATTATGCTGAAACAAAAGCTCTACTAACCTTCCAGGACAGGTCTTCCATGAGCAGAAGAACTGATATCTCTTTAGCCCCAACTGATCATGCTTTTCCCCTAAATGGAATTGGAAATCAGAAAAAAAAAAAAAGAAAGAAAGAAAAAAAAAGACCCGTGGCAAGGAGGGTTAAAGATAGGAATGTCTAGATAGTTTCAGTCTGGAATGACTGTCTCTAAATACATATAGTCATTCTGTATCCACAGTGATCCACAGTGCTTAATAGCTTGGAGCAATGCCTGGCAGGAGCATAATGTCAACAGGGTGAAGATGCATAGGAAAGCAAGCAGGAATAAAGGGGTGTTTAAATAAGTAAAAACGATCATTGAGAATTGAAACCTGAAGCAGAGTTAAGGTTTACGCAGCACTCACTTGGTGGCAGGTGGTACTGTCAGCACTTTGTATTAACTCATTTGATGCTCACAGCACCCTTTCCAAACAGGTCGTCTCAGTGTCCCTGTTTCCACGTAAGGAATCTAAGGCACAGAGGGTTTGGTAACCTGCCCTGGTCATAGAGTGAATGGCAAAACCAGGAGTCAGTCCCAGCATTGCCTCCCCAGAAATATCATAACGTTGTTGTACGGACTGTCTGGTCTTTCCCATCCTGTGACTCTGCCAACCAGCTCATTAGAAAGGGCAGCTTCAAATGAGGGGCTATAAAATCAATGCCAATACATTGGCAGCTGACATCCAGAACCGTATTGCTTAATAACCATTATTCCCCCATAGTCTTTAAAGTTTTAGTTCCAGCATAAATTTTCCCTGTTTTTACTGTCAGTTATCAAAAAATTTCTTGCCCAAAAGGGAAAATTTTAATATGCCTTGTTGAGATTTTCTTGCAGCTTTTCTGGTTGGCCAGTGGCTCTTGCTTTGCGACTCTTCCAAGCCAGGACACCAGGCAGATCTTGGGGTTTCTGTCACTCATTAGTGAATGTGTTCTGGGCAGGGCTAGAACTGTTTTCTAAGAGAAACCCTGGCTGCTCTCTCTGTTTGGAGCAGGCTAGTCATCTCTTTAGGTGAGAAACTTGATTTGGTTCCTTGATTTCACAAAAATATTGTCAGCTCTCCCAGCCAAGCGATTGATCTGCCAGGCAGAGGAGCATAGCCCCTCAGCCTGGTGGATAGATTCACCCACGCCATCACCAGAAAATGTAACCAGGAGCGTCGGTGCCTGGCTTTCCATCAAAGACCTGCGTGTGAAATGGTGTTTGTGCAGAACTGCCCAAGAGTCTGCCGTCTGTCTGTTCCTCTGGAGGTGGCCTCGCTTTGTCCCCAGCCCAGGATGAACCTCAAGGTGCTGTGCACTTACATAGTATAACATAGTATCGCTGTCAGCCACGTGGCCTCTTTAAAGTACTTACTTATTTACTTAGTTAATTTGAAAGGCAGAGAGACAAAAAGACAAGATCTTCCATCCACTGGCTCACGCCCCAAGTTTCCGTAACATCTAGGGCTGGGCCAGACCAAGCCTGGGAACTGAGGACCCAGGTATTTGAACCAGCACCTGCTGCCTCTTAGGGAGCGTGTTAACAGGAAACTGGAATCGGGAACCAGTACTCAAAGCTAGGTGCTCTGATAGGAGATCTAAGCATCCCAAGCAGCATCTTAGCCACACCCAACGCCTACCCCTCTAGCAGAGTGTCCTTGTCATCTTTTGAGGGACGGCAGTGCGACAAGGAAGTGCTGTATGAATGTGCTGCCCTCAGGCGCTGGTGTCCCCTGGACAGCTCACAGAGGAGGGTTCCCTGAGCTAGATGGGCTCCGGCTTCTGGAGCTGAGTGCTTTCCTGTTTCTCCCAGTGTGGTCAGTCCTGGGAGTACAGGGACTGAATCCTGTTCCATCTCTGAGACGCAAATGCCAGGCCCATCACCCGGCACACAGTAGGTCCGGTTGCTGAATGAACTGTAAGGTTTTGAGGTTTTGGGGTGTTTTACTGGGTTGTCTTTGCTTTCCTCGGCAAATGAAAGTGCTTTTTCTCTGTGAAGAGGGCACATCCTGGGGCCGGCTGTTTTTCTCAGGGTTTGCTCTGATGAGCCGGAAGCTCTGTACTGAATAAGGAGCTCAGCTCAAATGGCTGCACAATGCCTGGACCCCTTGCCTACTCTCTGCCTGGATCTTGGCTTCTGTTCCATTTATGTCTTCTGTGATCCTGATCCCAAGAGCCTTACATTTAGATTTGATTCAGCGCTAAGGCTCCTCGACTTCTTTGCTGAGCCCTTCCTCCTCTGGAGCAGACACACAGGAGAACAGGAGACAAAGTGTAAATGATGCTGCTGTCCCTGGAAGCTTCAAGACCCAGCCCTGGCCTCCCCGCAGGAAATGTACGCACACGCAGTGGCACGGCCCTGCTGCTGTTTCTTTCCCCATCCAAGCACATTCCTCTTGCCTTGGAGGAAGGCGGGACACAGAATCATGGCACTCAGGGATGTCCTGGGCTGATGTATCCAAGTTATCTCTTCTCCTGCTGCATTTCCACAGGTTCTAAGAGCTCTGGCTGATGGACCCCATGGAAGTTGGGTGTTCAGAGCCCAAGATTCTCCAGGCACGTCAGGGCTGTACTGGGGCTCGGGACAGAGCAGGGAACGTGGGGACCCTGGTGCTCACAGCTTGTCACAGCTGTGCTTGGCCTTTGTAACGAAAAGGTCTGCATTTCTGATCTTAAAGAAAGCGTGTTCGTACACTTTGCAGATACGTGTTCTGCTCTGCCTCCTCTGTAGGAAGACCTGCCGCTGACAGCCAGCCAGAATCATTAATTCCACCTTGCATCTGCAGAGTTTTCAGAACGACGGATGATAATTAGCTTACAGAGGCGCATTTATCCCTCAGATCAGCCCCGTGTCGTGAACATGCTGATGTACGGCAGTGCGGGTAATCGGCCTCGGGTGAAGGAAGAGCTGGGCTCAGCCTGGCCTGGCCCCGTGAGCCGTGTGCATGGGCGTGCCGTCACCTGGGGCACCTGCGTGTGTGGACCAAGGGTCTTTTTGTGCTGTTTGAACGTACTTGGTAGCACCTCACCAATATTCTGCATCTCATAGACCATGTACAGGATCTTTTCTTTAGTCAAAGTGAGCCAGCACCCTATGGAAAGGCAGGGTGGTGTGGTGAGCACACCGGGGGGTACAGCAGAGCCACAGTGCACCTGGGCTTAACATCCTGCCCCTGCTGCAGGGCGCCTGTCTTCACCCACTCCCCACCCCCGCAGTGGGATGACGTCCAAGCTTCTAAATCCTAAACTGGATGCCACTGGTGTGTCTGTAACTTCAGGCTGTAAAGTTTGAAAGTGTTCTTTTCCAAGGAGAAATGGTGGCCACTGAAGGATCAGTTGCTATGAAAGCCATCAGGAGCTTCCCTGAGCATTGAGACTCTGCTGTACCCGTGCTCAGTAAGTGTTCTTCCTGAAACCCTGTAAGATGTTAGGTGTTCTTGCCAACCAGGCTCCAGGAGACTGGCATTTCCCAGCACACCTTCCCAAGCATCCGTGACACTGCCTTCCACCTGCAGCCCGAAGCCTGGCTGCACTCTGCCCAGCGGGTACGCATAGCTCTGTGACAGGGTGCTTAGGGAGGGTGCTTCCTTCGTATGTTACATAATGCACTGGGGAGCCATCCATTTTATGTATAAGGAAGTCGGTGCTTTCCGTGGATTTTGGCTTTGCTTGATTGCACACTCAGATCATTCCTGTAGTGTAGGTGGGGTACAACAGGGACTTGAAGAATGTTCAGGCTCCAGGGGAGGGCCAAGGTCAGCAAGGGGGCATTTCTAAGCTGAGCAGCCCAGAATTTGTGGGAAGTAATGTAGAAAAAAAATGAATTGTAAGCAAATCATTTAATGTTTCCATAGTAAAAAAAAAAATTACTGCATCATTTTAGGGTAGAGTCCAGCTACCGGCAGATTTAGGACAATATGGAATTTAGAAAAGGGAGCTCAGGGCAGCACGGGGGTATAGATGGTAAAGCCACTGCCTGCAGTGCCAGCATCCTATGAGGATGCTGCTTCAAGTACTCGCTACTCCACTTCCAATCCAGCTTCCTGCTAATATGCCTGGGAAAGCAACAGAAAAAGGCCCTAGTGTTTGGGAGACTCAGAAGAAGCTCCTGGCTGCTGGTTCGGTCTGGCCCAGCTCTGGCTGTTGCTGCCATTTGGAGAGTGAATCAGTGGATGGAAGACCTCTCTCTCTCTCTCTCTCTCTCTCTTTCTTTCTATCTCTCTGTCTCTGTCTCTGTCAATCCGCTTTTAAGATAATGAAGTCTTTGGAAAAAAGAGAGAGAAGAGGGAGCACTGGAGAATGAGATGTCACCAAGCAAGTCCAGTAGCAGAGATCAAATGAACTGGACTCAGAACAGGGGAGGAAGAGAGAATTTAGAAATGGCTCTCAAGTTTCTGATGTGTTCCCTTGGTGAGTGGAGGTGTCATTTACTTAGGTAAGCAACAGAGGGAGCAGAACCAGTTTTAGAAGGAAGAACATGGTCACCGATGGACTAGGAGGACTCACAGACTTCTAGCTACGCATGGTTCCAGCAGGACACAAAGCACGGGGGGTGAAGGACAGATGAAACCAGGCGTGAGATTCCAGTGCATCCTCTTTCTGTGGAGTTGCAAAAGATCCACCGGATCCCGCAGCATCCTTTTTTTTTTTTTTTTTTTTTTTTTTTTTTTTTTTTTTTTTTTGACAGGCAGAGTGGACAGTGAGAGAGAGAGAGACAGAGAGAAAGGTCTTCCTTTGCCGTTGGTTCACCCTCCAATGGCCGGCGCACCGCGCTGATCCGATGGCAGGAGCCAGGTGCTTCTCCTGGTCTCCCATGGGGTGCAGGGCCCAAGCACCTGGGCCATCCTCCACTGCACTCCCTGGCCACAGCAGAGGGCTGGCCTGGAAGAGGGGCAACCAGGACATAATCTGGCGCCCCGACCGGGACTAGAACCCGGTGTGCCGGCGCCGCAAGGCGGAGGATTAGCCTAGTGAGCCGCAGCGCCGGCCAGCATCCATTTGTGACAGCGCCTGAAATGCTGTCCACCAGGGAGGCTCGTTAGACCCTCAGTGCCCAAGGTTTTCACTGGGGGCTGGTCCCATAGGCACCCTCTGCCTGGCACATTCCACATTCCTGACTTCCAGAAGGAACGCAGGTGTTCAGCATAAACCCGGTTGCTTATGCAAACCCTTTAAGTGCAGTGAGCCCCTCAGCATTGAAGGAAAGGTGAGAGCCCTCCCCACCTCCCAGACACCACCCTTGCAAGCAGGTCCTTCCAAGAGCAGCAATCATAGACCTGAGGCATGACTCCTTTTCTGCATGATAATGACTTTGGTTATGCATGTATTGAGACTGACTGAAGCATTTGTTGTAAGTTCAAGTGAAGAAGCCCATTGAACAATTGGGTATTGGGGCTAAGGTTCTTGCAATAAATTAAAGTTCTGAAGTTGGACCTCAAAGATCCAACTCTGTAGCCCCTGAAACCACTGTGCTAAGACCACCAGGTTTTGGCCAGTACCACGGCTCACTAGGCTAATCCTCCTCCTGCGGCGCTGGTACCCCGGGTTCTAGTCCCACTTGGGGCACCGGATTCTGTCCCGGTTGCTCCTCTTCCAGTCCAGCTCTCTGCTGTGGCCCGGGAGTGCAGTGGAGGATGGCCCAAGTGCTTGGGCCCCTGCACCCATATGGGAGACCAGGAGGAAGCACCTGGCTCCTGACTTTGGATTGGCGCAGCATGCCAGCCTCAACGCACTGGCCATAGCAGCCACTTCGGGGGTGAACCAACGGAAAAAGGAAGACCTTTCTCTCTGTCTCTCTCTCTCTCTCTCTCACTGTAACTCTGCCTGTCAAAAAAAAAGACCACCAGGTTCAACTCTGTCCTCACATAACTAAGAAGGTGAAGGCCCCAGCCATGCGGTCTGGCTGCATGCCTTCCTGACAGCTGCCTCTCTGAACATCAGTCATAAATTGTCTGCAGATGAATGGAGTGCTATTCCGCCCATCCACATTTGGTCAATGCAAGTTATTCCCCAAAGAGCCTGATTCTTGCTCACGTCAAAGTTTCCACCTGTCCTGGAAGGAAATCTCCCATCAGTTCTAAGTCAACCATTTGTGTTCAGGCATCCTAGTGTGACATATTATGAACACCTTTCTCTCCTCTTTCCTCTTGGGTCTTCTCTATAGATTTTAATGTTCCCAGGCACTCTGGTAGCTACTGGGAATAAAACGATAAATGTGGAAATGTCTTTCCCTCAGTCCCTTCAGGCGAGGAAAGAGATAGGTGAACGCAACTTGGATTCTAGGAGTGTGTTGGGGGCAGGAGCAAGCAGAGTGACCCCTTGGATGTGGAAAAAGAAAATGAACTCAAAACAAGTTAACTTTTTGCTTGAAGCCCTGGTAAAAAATAAAGTGGAACCCAAAAACTGTCCAATGAAGCTGCTGCATGTTTATCCAGTTTTGGATTTCGTTCGTGGGTGGCCTTTAACTAGCATGGGAAGGGGAGTACGAGGAAGCCGTGTGGCTGTTGTACTCTGAGACGTCATATTCACTTCTCACTTGGAATTTGGCTTTGGTCTTTGGAGTTTACTTTTTTTGCCTACAGGAGTGACCTCCTGCGATGCCCACTCCAGCCTTTTTAGGGCTGGGTTGCATACATTTCACATGTATTTGCTGCTGCTTTTTGTGGGGTCATGCATTCCTCCTGGAGTAATAATAGGCAATTTTGTATTATTCTAAGTTGTCTCAGGGGATATTGTGAAATACGCGCCAAGTCAAACGTAATGGTGGAATGTAAATTTTAAAACAAGTTGCGGATCCTTTGTATGGTTTCAAAATGTATATTAAAAAGAAACAAAATTTTCCCCTCCTGCATCTTTATCCCTATCTCGGCTTCATTTACTGCCTCATTTGTCATCCAGTCTTTGTTCTTTGGGCTTTCAAACATGATTCATGGACGTTGTGCAGCGCAGCACGGGGAAGGGCTGAATGTTTTGTAAGATGAGTAATCTAGCTAAACGCCCATCTTTCTCTTCTTCTCAACTTGACCCATAAATATGGCTCATGCAGATGTAAGGGCAGCTTGTTTATTTCCCTGTTCAGAATTGTGTGCTTTTAGCATAACATGCTCCCTTTCCATTAGGCTTGCCAAAAATAATATTGACAAATTCATGAAAGCTTCCATCTGATACAGTTGCAAACTTATGCAAATATATTTAGACAGTTAAGTGAATAGAATAATTAAACATCCCAGTGTCAAGAATGGGATGGGGGCAGGAACGCCAGCTGTCATACTACGTTACCCGGCCTTGAAGTGTTGGAAATACACCTTGGATACCAGAGATCAGAACTGTGCTTGGTTTTTGTTTCTCAGATTTTCATCAAGTGCAGCATAAATTCATCACTGCAGCAGGAAGTTTTAAGCACTGTTGGGCGTGCTCATTTTCGGCACATGCTACTCAGAATTTCAGAGGACATTCTTGTGTCTTTGTCATGAATCGTTCCTCTGGGACCAGGCCACTCCTGGATGAACTCACACACTGAGCTTCTCAAAACACAAAATCAAATTGTTTGTCTTAAAAATATGCTATTTTAACGTCCTGAAAAATCAAAGAATGAAAATACACTAATACTTGGCAAAAATACTCAGTGTGAGGAGTTGTCTCTTGGAAAACTCTGGTTTCATTTCTCAAGCTCATTTCCAGAGAAATTGATGTTGTTAGAAATCTAAGTGTTAGAAACCTAAAATTTTCTCTTTATTCTGTTTTCTTCATTCCTGATAAATATCCTTGAGGTATTAAATTATTTTTAACTTGTTTTGAAATCAGTATATTTTTCCCACAGCTTAGTGAAGTTTGGCTTAATATTTACTATTGTTCAAAAATCCTCTTAAAATGTTAAACCAGATCCGTCGCTTAGAGCTTCTCAAGATGGCAAATCTCAACTCATGTTGGAAAGGGTGTTACTATTCTTAAGTGAGCGCTCACACCTCGCTTCACAGCTTTGTGTCTGTATTGTCATTTAATGTAGAGTTATCTGAAGTGCCAGTGCAGCCCAACAGCCAAGATCAGGTGAGCAAGGAAGTGGGAGGCCGGGGAGGCGAGCCGGCGAGCATGTGGCACTGATTGGTTTTCTGTCTGCAGGGAAGGTCTGATGGGACTCAGACCTGTCCTAGCCCCCACCCCATGCTGCCTCGCAGAGCTCTCCTGCCTGCTTCCAGGCCTCCACCAGCACTTCGCTTCTGCAGGCTGAGGGCCCTGGTTGGGGCTGAAAAGGGTCTACAACAGACATTCTCAGCCTATGAGGCCTTATGCACACTGTTGTAGAACTCTCTTGTGCTTGCAAGGAAGAGAACCTCATCTAAACACCCCTAGACACCCCTGGATTCAGGCTCTGGCTTTCGCCCCCAATTCCAGAGCCCTGGTTCCCAGGGGCGGATGCCTTGTCTCACAGAATGGCTAAGTTCAGGCTCAAAACTCCCTGTCCCAAAGGAAGAGGAATTTCCCCTCTCCTGCCATCTGCGTAGCAGTAATCAAGAATCCCCCAGAGGACCCCCTTGGCCTCCTGTGCCTTGTCCTGCCCCATCCCTGTGGCCAGCCAGGGGCTGACTGACACATGCCCACCTGCATGACCACATGAAATGACCCCCATGGTCACAAGACCACGATGGCCATGCTCAGGCCAGGCCGTGTCTGGTCTATGGAGGGTGGGAACAGAGATTTCTCACAGGCAGGGACTACTCAGTTAGGTGGATGGTGGAATGCATGAAATCCAACACATCTGAAAGCATAACTAAATTTGCAGTAGCTTCTTCTTGTGTATTGCTGTGCCGAGTGGATTCTGCCCCCAATAGAATTAAGTTTCTACTTGAAAAAGAGGTCACCATACTCAAAAAGTTGGTTAGCAGTGCTTTGTTTTGATAATGTTTGGGCTCAAAAAGAACCACACGAGAAGTGTCCTTAGTCTATAATTGGCTCTTCCGAAGGGTCACTGGCCCCCCATTCAGTCTCTCTGTGCTGCCTTAGTTGTCCCTGGGTCCTAGGACCTTTCAAACTCAATCTTTTTTGTCTTTGGTTCCCACAAAATTCCTACAGTTCCTCATCTTACTTGTTTCCTCTTCAGTTCTCTAGGGTAGTGTATGTAGATCTTTGTCTTCCGTATCAGCAAATATTAAAAACATCAATTGGATTATTATAAAATGTTAAAGACATATCAATTCTATTATAAAATCAAACAATACTAGTTTGAGCAGTTTAAAAAAATCACAAATTATTTTATCACATTCTAGATCACAAATTTTTTTAATTCATAGGTAATAGATACTAGCATAATGTCTGAAAAACCATGAGATAAGACTTTGAGCTCAACTTGGATGTACAGAGCTAACTTCATCTGTAAGCACGTATCTCCACATTCATGAAGGGAAGTCTCCCCAACTGAGAAACTCCTGGCTTGCTGTGTGGTTGTTTCTTCTCCAGGAACTGGAACGTGGTGGCAGCCTGCCAGCTTGCCATCAACATTAATTCCTCTTTTTTCTGCTGACATTGTGGGTTCGCCAGCCAAATGGCCTGTGGTATATCCCCTACATTGTACGCGGACCTGGAGTACGTATAAACAGTGGATGGTTACTCTGGATAGCACATTTATAACTTACCAGGAGGACTTGAAAGTCGCTTTGGAATAACAAGTTTATTCTCAGGCAGGGCTACATAAAAGAGATGAGTAAGTAATGCTAAACAGATAACGAAATTCTGATTCATGCCACTGGCAGCAGAGGAGACTTCTGGGTAAACACACCAAACTAAGAGCTAGAATGCAGATCTGATAACAGCCCTGTGCTTTGCTCAAACCTAAAAATGACAAAGGAAAGTTTATGCTGGTCCTCCCGGCGGCGGCGGCGGCTCAGGCCAGGCCGCCCGACCACGCTGGAGGAGAAAAGCCACTCTGTGACTTGTGGGCCTGATGCCTTTTGCCCGGTGACCCAGTAAGAGGAACTTGAGCCAAGATCTTATCAGTGATGGAGATGGAGACACCTCAGGATTTTCCAGGGTCAGTTTTCCCCTTTTGTTCTGGGACGCGGTTAATAAAGCTACCAGATCTTTCAGATCTGAGGCATTTCCTCATGGCTCCAAGTAGCTGCTCCGGGTCAGCTTCTTGAACCAGGGGTTCGGTTACAGCATCCATATGCTTCCCAGCCCACTCTCTGACCTTCCTTCTTCCTCAGGCTTTTCATGTTTCCCTCCCCTCATCCCAGGAGACCCTCTGAAATATTCTGAGGACACAGTCCAATTATTTTGCCAAAGCTAACTCAGTAGTAACTTCTGAAGCTTCATATGCGATGGGTATTTTTTTAACTTAAAAATCATTTACTTACAACCTAAGACGGTTAAACTTGACAGTATATAAAAGCTCGTAAATCCAAGAACTTTCCTAAGTAGGCACCGCTTCCACCACGCGTAGCGTGGTCAACAATGAGACATTCATTGAAGGGATCATCGACATCCTTAAGAATCTCATCAATACTTGTCCACAGCCTTATTTCTTTTGAACACAGCTCCGAGTCTTTGAAGCATGGATCATGATATCCGGCTTTGATTCGTTTTCTGTGGACTTGTGCCAGTTTGCCTGATTTCATTAAATTTTTTGGAAAGGGCTAAAACTACGGTATCATTTTATTGCAGTCTTCACATCAATCATAATTTAGGGCAGTCTTGGTGAAAGATGAGGAATTCTAACTGGGGGAGGTTTGGGGGAGGCAGGTCTGGGGCAGGGGAGTGGGATGCAGTGAGTACTTGCTTCATATTGTAAGTGCAT
The DNA here is from genome assembly GCF_964237555.1 of Oryctolagus cuniculus. Classification (NCBI taxonomy): domain Eukaryota; kingdom Metazoa; phylum Chordata; class Mammalia; order Lagomorpha; family Leporidae; genus Oryctolagus; species Oryctolagus cuniculus. The sequence continues at coordinate 16,916,515 of NC_091436.1, read as the reverse complement.
CCACCTCAGTCTTGTGATTTTCTGAGCTGTAGCTTCATTCCAGAGTGCCTACAGCCATGAAGCGCAAAGCTCTGTGCGTAGGTGCATGGAGACCACACAACTCTTAATTAGCTGCTTATCTTTTCTCTGTCTCTCCCCCGCATTCCTCCTCTCCTTGGGGAGCCCCTTGATGTCCCAGGTTGTACAGCCAGGAAGGGGGAGGTACAGTTAAGAACAAGTGTGTTCCTCTCTTGCTGGCTCAGTGGGCCAGAAGACCTTTGGATACTGGCTGTCAGGACACAGACTGTACACAGAATCCACACAGGAGAGTCTCACTACTCTGTGCTTTTGCTAACCCTGGACCCAGTTCTCCATGACACTTCCTAGGGCAGTCCTCTCCCCTGTATTTGCACCTTAGGGAAGTGCCCATCCCATAAGTAGCAAAATTACATTGCTGTCTCCACATCCCTTCCTCCCCCAGGCCTCAAGGTTTCCCTAGATAGCATCGTGTGTCATTGACCTCCCTGTACCGCAATCTCTTCCCTGTTGAGGTTTCCTTGGTGACACTCCTGGCTCAGACATCAGCAGTGCTTTGAGAGCTACTTGGCCACACAATCCCATGTGACAAAGGCCTGGGTCCAAGGGACAGTGTTAGCAAGTTCTAGCTCACCTCAACCAGCCTTCCAGAGTTCTCAAATCATACAGCAAGCCCTGCTGGTGCCACAGAGCCTGTTTCCCATTCTGCCAGTGGTCAAACACTGCTCCCTGAACAGCTGAGCCAGTGCTGCTCTTACATGGACACCAAGGGCCTGGTTCTGTGTTCGTTGAAGAGTTTTGTTCTTTCAGCCTCCAGCTGACACAAAGTGCTGGGGTCCCCACCTCTGCCCCTCGTGGAACCCTTTGGAGCAGTAAACTACATCTCTAAGAATTTGGGGATTTGTTTGGTAATCATAGAGAATTAGATTCCAAGTAAAAGTACTGTAGAACTACTGTTGCTTACTTTAACCTGAGAATAGCTGTCCATCACGGATCCCCAAGAATATTGAGGCCGCGCCAGGTTAATAGGCTTGGCCTCTCATTTGGGGAAATGTGTGTCTCGTCGAACCAGCAATCCAAATTCAAACAACCTCACCTGCCTCTCCAGCTGACCTCTGTGCCGTGCTAGGTCAGAAGCATTTTTGGTGCTTTTAGGGAAAGCTGTGGAATATCCACATTTAAATACAGTTTTCTTGGTTTTCAGTAAAGTCTTTTCTTTGGAACAGAGATCAACATTTTTGCAAGGGACCAGAGGGTAGATATCTCTAAGACAGGTGACTGACCCTGCTTTCTTCCCCCAGTGACTACAGAGAGGGGAAGCAGCCAGTCCCAGCTTACTTAGGATATTCCAAAACCCCACTCCAGATCACTTTGCCTCAACTCTAAAATACTCGCATGAAATGAATGTTTATAGTCTGGCCACATTTAGTAGATGTATGTGTTTGGAAATAAGGTTTTTATGCCAGCATCGGATTTGCAGGAAATTACATTGCAGTGGGCAGAGTGGTTGTGGGGGATGGGGAGGAAGGAAAGTGAAATGTTCGTCCAGATTTGTTGCCACCGTAGCCCCCCAGGAGATGAGTGGCATGGTGGAAGTGTTTACCATTGCACAGCGCATCTGCATTGATTGCTTGTGTTTTATATACATAAGAAAAACGTGGGCGTTATAGGCTTCGTTTCTGTGGGAAAATAGCTAATGGGCTGATGGTATCTCTCTACTTCAGCATGCTAGAGAATTACTCAGACACTTGTCAGATGCCTGAACCACATATTTATTTGAGAATGTGCCATCCTGGGAAGCTTTCACTCACCAAGGTCACCGGGAGGGCAGCAGAGGGAGGCACGTTGAACTTCAAATGCTTCTTGCTGCTTGCATCCCTCTGTAGCAAAGCAACGAGTGAGGAGCTGACTTGCCAAAAAAATAAAAGTTTAGGGAAAACAGACTTGTTTGAAAAAGGCAGATAATTAAGCAGTAACTAACCAATCTTCTTCTCGTTATTGGTGTTCAGTTTGTAAACCTAAACAGAAAAATCTGTGTTACTAAGATTGCAAACTTTTTTATATTTTTTCCTGTATTTATTTTACATGTTAGTAAATGAAAGAAATTTTGGCCCTAGATTTAAGAAAGCGGTTTTGTTTTAAACTCACTGTATTCTGCTTTGAGTTTTCTGGGTTTAAGAGAGTCATCTACTTCTGAGGTCCTTTTACTTATTTGAAAGGCAGACACAGACAGAGATCTCCTATACACTGGTTTACTTCCCAAATGCCCGCAACAACCAGAACTTGAGGAGGCCAAATGCTCGAGCCAGGAACTCAATCCAGGCCTCCCCCGTGGATGGCGGGGACCTAACGACTTGAGCCATCACCTGCTGCCTTCTGGCGCACACATTAGCGGGAAACCCAGGCACCACGTTATGGAATGTGGGCATCCCAAGTGCCAAACTCCCACCTGCAGAGCATGCTTCAAAGTAAGTTGTGTAACAGTTTTGAAAGTAAATTGCATTCGAGTGAGGTGGACTCAGAAGGACTGGATTTACCCTCCCACTTGAAACAACTGAAAAACTGGGTGAGGGCCGCCATTGTCATGCACCGGGTTAAGCCACTGCCTGCAACGCAAGCACCTCCTTGCAGCACCTGCTCCACTTCCCATCCAGCTCCCTGCAAAAGCAAAAGTACTAGGGCCCAGCCATCGCTACCGGAGACCTGGATAGCGTTCCAGGCTCCTGACTTCAGCTTGGCCAGTCCCCAGCCACTGCAGCCGTCTGAGTGCAGGGGAGCGCTCTCTTTCTACCAATCTTTCAAATAAATAAATAAATCTTTTTTTAAAAAAAATAAAGCAAAATAAAAACCCAAAGCCTGAAAATCCTTCCGCTAGACTTTGGACATCAGGTCTGAGAGGATGGTGATCCCTGAGAAGTAGAAGCAAACACGGTGAGCCCAGGGTTGGCCTGGCCTGCTGCCCAGGAACAGGTTCCGGGCTGCTGCGTAGGAAGAGGGAATTCAGAAGGAGCTGGTTCAGCTGTCCCGGTGAGTGGAAGGCGTGGAGCTGGGGTTGCATCCAGGGAAACTGACGCAGCCTGAGTTTTCAGGGCATAGTGTCCGAGGAGAGACAGAGAAAATGTGCCAAGCCGTAGAGGGTCTTCCTCAAGCGTTCAGGTGAGCACTGGCCAATGCGTGAGTTAAGAAATAGCTGAAGTTAGGGAAGGGACTCGCCCAGAAGAACGAGAAGGAAGAGTGTGTAGTGTCCACACAGAGCCAGGAGAAGTTTCCTGTTTCTAACAGCAGCGCTAAAAAAATCTCATGATCCTGGGCAGTGGTTAGAAAGACTGACGAGTCTCGCCTTGGAAGTCGAGAGAAAGTTAACCCTAGACTAGACATAGCTCTCATCCCACCCAATCAAGTTTAAAATAAAAACACAAGAAAAAGTAATCATTTCTAAGTAACTAAACTGTATCCCAGAACAAGATGATATAAAAATATCCAGAGCTCAACAAGATTAAAATGCCTGACATTCAATCCAAAATTTCCTGGAATGCAAAAAATAGGAAAACGCCATGTAGAATAACCAGTCACAATTAATTGTTAATTTTAAAGATGACAGAGTCCGTGGACAGGGACATTAAAACAGTTCATGGTGGCAGTAGTCCACGTGACCAACAAACTGCAAGGAAAATGCAACAGGTTAAATAGAGCTAAAAAAGATTCTTCAAAAACAGATTTCTAAAGATGAAAAACCTCTATCTGCAATGAAAGATATTCTGACTAATGGCACATTAGTCCTTGCGTTTGGAAAGATTAGTTAACCTGAAGATACAGCAATAGGAACTCTCCAGTTTTTTTTAAAGGCTGAAAAGAATAAAGAGAGCATCAGTGAGCTTTGGAACCTTGTCAAACCGTCAAAAAATACGTACAAGTGTAATGAGAGGGTGAAAGTAATTGAAAAGTGCTTGAAGAAATAGCAAGCATTTTTCCAAATTTGAGGTGAATTATAAGTACATTGATTCAAGAAGCTTCATAAACACAAAGTAAAAGAAACAACGAAAATCGCCACAACACATCTAAATCCACATTGTTTAAAGCCAGTGATGAAAAGAAAATGTTAAAAGGAGCAGAGGATAAAAGACATGCTATGTGCAGAACAAAGATAAAAGTGATTGCTTTGTTGGAAATAACACTTAACCAGGAGACGGCAGGTCAACATGTTTAAAGTGATCTCAGCCTGAGATTCCTCACCCAGTTAAAGTGTCTCCCAGAAACAAAAGGGAAATAAAGACATTTTTAAGCAAGCAAAAGCTGAGAGAACTCATCAGTAGCCAGCCTGAAGTATAAAAAATGTCAAAACCCTTCACATACAAAGAAAATGATACCAGTAAGAAACCTGAATCAATCAAAAAAAAAAAAAAAAAAAAAAGGAAAGCCCCAGAAGTGTTAACCACTTAGGTAAAGAGAAAGATCTGTTGTTCTTTGGTCATTAGTAGTAAAGCAGCTTTAGCAGTTACATCCGAACCAGTTGGGTGTCGATCAGAAAGAGCAGCTGAGGGGGTAGACCATGTTCCATTTCCTTTAAAAAAAAAAAAGCTCTTTCTATAAGCATGCGTCCACACACTCACACTCACCAGATACATAGTGTATGACAGACTGTTGAACCTGATTCTTTTTTTAGGTTTTTTTTAAGCCAAAATAATTTATAATTTCTCATCTGATGAATTTGTCTCTTCTACTTGTTAAAATTCAAGACTTTTTATAATATATTGGCAGTGTGTGCATACAGAAGCTTTTTAGTCTCATTAAGATGATGTATTCTGGAATAAAATGGATGGTTTTCCAAATGAGAATGAACGCTTTGGAAGGCAGAAGCTAGGAGAAATCCCACCACCGACTGCTTGTGTGTCTGTGCTGTGGGCAAGGTATGGCTTGTTGACTCAGTCTCATGATTTGGTATTTGAATCATACCCAGTGCCCTATAATTATACCCAGTGTATTATGATTTATCAAGTATAACAGGAAATTGAAAAATAATTTTTAAAAAATGTCTTCTTACTTAAGTCTCTAAAAGTTAAATCACCATATAAAGCAAAAATATTAGAAATGTTTGGGGCTGGCAACCTGTAGAGGAAAAATATGTGACAACAAAAGCACAAAATCTAGAATAAAAATGGAAGTATGCTATTACAAGATTCTTACACTACATGTGCTTTAACGTGTTACTTGAAGGTAGACTGTGAAAAGTTAAAAATGTAATAAATACTAAGAAAACTATTCAATGCACAAGGAGTTATAGTTAATATGTCAACAAAGGAAATAAAATTATATCATTAATCTGAAGAAGACAGAAAAGGGAAGAAACCACAGCAGATTAAGCCACAGCCTGCAGCATCCCATATGGGCACCAGTTCGAATCCTGGCTGCTCCACTTCCAATCGAGCTCCCTGCTAATGCACCTAGGAAAGCATAGGAAGGTGGCCCAAGTCCTTGGGCCCTGTACCCACGTGAAAGACCCAAATGAAGCTATATCAATAATCTCATTAAATGTAAATATTCTAAATATCCCCTCTCACCCCATTAAAATGCAGATTAAGACCAACCAAAATAACAAATGCAAGGCTCAACTATATGCTGTCAACAAGAAACCCACTTCAAAGACAAAAGTACAATAGTCTGTCCTTATCTTCAGGAAATACAGACAGCAGAAACTGCAGATTGTACAGGACCCTATGTTGACTATACATGTTTCCTATACATGTAAACCTATGACAGAGTTGTGTTTTTTTTTTGTTTTGTTTTGTTTTGTTTTTACAGGCAGAGTGGACAGTGAGAGAGAGAGACAGAGAGAAAGGTCTTCCTTTGCCATTGGTTCACCCTCCAATGGCCGGCGCACCGTGCTGATCCGAAGGCAGGAGCCAGATGCTTCTCCTGGTCTCCCATGCGGGTGCAGGGCCCAAGCACTTGGGCCATCCTCTACTGCCTTGCCAGGCCACAGCAGAGAGCTGGCCTGGAAGAGGGGCAACTGGGACAGAATCTGGTGCCCCAACCGGGACTAGAACCCCGTGTGCCAGCGCCGCAAGGCGGAGGATTAGCCTATTGAGCCGTGGCGCCGGCCCAGAGTTTTACTTATAAATTAGAACAGTAAGAAATTACCAATAATTAAAATAATTATCAATTATAGCAATATATTATAATAAAACATAAGCATATCGTCTGTCTCTGAGAATGTCAACTGTATTGTGTTTTCAAACTGTGCTAGACCAAGGGTAACTGAAAGCTTGAAAGACAAAACCATGGATAAAGGAAGACTACCATAGATGAAAGGTAAAAGGGTAGAAAAATGTTAACACCAATCAAAAGAAAAGTAGACTGGTGTGTTAATACCATGGTAGAAGTAGAGGAGTTGGCGTTTCCCCTAGTGGGTAAGGTACCTACATCGGAACACCTGTGTTTGATTCCTGGCTTTGGCTCCTGACTCCAGCATCCTGCTAATGCAGAACAGTCCTGGCTCTGAATTGCAGTCCTGCCACCCACGTGGGGGACCTGGATTGCATTCCCTGATTCGGGTTCAGCCTTCGTGCAGCCCCAACCATTGTGGGAATTTGGGGCATGAACCAGTGGGTGGAAGAGTGCTCTCTATAGTTCTCTCTCGAATTTAAAAAAAAAAATTTTTTTTTAAGGTAGAGGTAGAGCAAGGATAAAGAGAGTTGTTTCATAATAATAAAAGGGACATTCATCAACAGGTATAACAATCCTAAGGGCTTACATCTAATTTCCAACCCTTCAACATGGTTCGAACATAGACTTTCAAGTTACAGGAAGCAAAATAACAACAAAAAAAGATCAACTGCAAGGAAGAATGGACATATCCATGACAGCCATCAGAGATTTTAAAACTCAGAAAAAATCAACCAGAAACCAATAAGTATACACAAGTAACCTTCGTAAAGTTTATGGAAAATGTGTATTATGACAAAACAGTGCTTGGGCTCCAAAATTTTTTTGCACCAAAATCATGTTATCTTTTCATTTCATTTTCCGTGAACTTTTTGAAGCCCCTTGTAGGATGCTTGAGGAAAACTGCAATCCAGCTTGACCTAATTGGCGTGAGTAGAACACTCCACCCAACAACAGCAGAGCACACATGCTGTGCAAATGCACACAGAATGTTTGCCAAGACAGACCATATTCTGGGCCACAAAACAGATCTCAATAAATCTTAAAGGATTCAAATCATACAAAATATGTTCTCTAACCACAGTGGAATTAAGTAAGAAATCAGCACTGAAAGATATCTGAAAAAACTCCAAACATTTGGAAATTAAATAAGCTTCAGAATGGGAGAAAGTATTTGCAAATCATCTGTCTGATAAGGACTTGTGTTGAGAATAGAAAAAGGACACTCAAAATTCAATAACAAGAAAATAAACAACTCTTATTAAAAAAAAAAAAGGCAAGTAAAAGATATGAGTAGACATGGCACCCAATTAAATACATGGGTGATCATCACATAAAAATATGCTTACTATCACCAGTCGTTAAGAAAACGCGAAATGAAACTGCAGTGGATACCACAGCATAGCTTTTAGAGTGTTGAACATTAAAAAGGTGGATCATGCCAAATATTGATGAGGATGTGAGTGAGAATATATAATAGTACAACCCCTTTGAAAAACAGTTTGGTGTAGTTACTTCGGTGTAGCATTTCGCCAGCATAGAACTAAGTCATTCCATTCCTGAGTATTTACCAAAGAGAAGTGATGCACACGTCTGTATAAAGATCTGCACGTGGACTTACATAGCAGTTTTAAGCCTTGTACTTTGACATGTGCAGTATGCCAAGTTTACCTCAGTAACACTGTCAAGTAACACAGTGTGTTCCAAAAGAAAGTTAGAAAAAAGTAGAAAAACAGAAGGAAAAGTTCGAAAAGATAAGAGGGGCAGCCCTGGGGATTTAGTGTCCAAATAATTAGAATCCCAATAAGACAGAAGAAACCAGAGGGGAAGAAATTACCCCACTGCCCAAATCTTTTTTATCCCTAGAACTGACGAATTCCGAATCAGAAGGACCCACAGAATGGATTAACAGACTCACACCAGTGCCCTCCATCATACAACAGAAGAAAGCACTAGGGATCAAAAGAAGAAACTAAAAGCTTTCAGAAAGGGAAAAATAAAGATGTTGACATACAACTCATCCAGACTGAGAATGGCATCGTACTTAGCCGCTAGAGGCTAGATTGTAATACAGCAATCTCTTCAATATTCATATAAAATGATGTACCCAGAGAAACCATGGCTAGGGTGAGCTAGGAGTAATCGCAGGGCTAGGTGATTTATTTTTTTTTTTACTTGTTTTATATTTTATTTCTTCCTTTATTTGAGAGACAGAGAGAATCTTCTGTATGGTGGTTCACTCCCCAAATGACCCTGACAGCCAAGGCCGGGCCAAACAGAAGCTAGGAGCCTGGACCTCCATCCAGGTCTCCTATATGGATGGCAGGGGCTCAAGCACTTGGACCATCTTCCACTGCTTTTCCAGGTGCATTAGCAGGGAGCTGGATTGGAAGCAGAGCAGCCGGGACTCGAACCCTACTTCAGTATGGGATCCTGGTATCCTGGTATCCAGCTCCAGGGCCAGACACTTTAGAAGAACTGACCTCTGAGAGCCTTCATCTGAAGAAGCGCTAGAGGATGTATTTCACACGAATGAGCAAATCATGAAAGAGGAAATGCGTCTACTGCAAGTCTGGCGTCTGTTCCCAGCTTGGCTGAGTTCTCAGCTTTTGGGCTGCCTCACAGCTGAGGCTGGGGCCTCTTGGTGTTTAACGGGGTTATTTGCAGAATTTGGTTCCTTGAGGTTGTAGGACTGAGGGCCCGGCGTTCTGCTGGCCATCAGCTGCATTCAGGTCGTGGAGTGCACGTGTGGTATCCTTGCCACGTGACCCTCTCCTTAGGCCCACTCACAACACGGCAGCGTATTCCCTGAAAGCCATCAAAGGGAAAAAAGTTTTTCTCTCAAAACTGCTAAAGCAGAATGTCATTCCATCACTGTGTCATGTTCTTTGGGTTAGAAGTGAGACACAAGGCTGGCGCCGCAGTCACTAGGCTAATCCTCCACCTTCAGCACCGGCACCCAGGGTTCTAGTCCCTGTTGGGGCGCCAGATTCTGTCTCGGTTGCTCCTCTTCCAGGCCAGCTCTCTGCTGTGGCCCGGGAGTGCAGTGGAGGATGGCCCAGGTCATTGGGCCCTGCACCCGCATGGGAGACCAGGAGAAGCACCTGGCTCCTGGCTTCGGATCAGTGCAGCGCGCTGGCCGTGGCTGCCATTTGAAGGGTGAACCAACAGAAGGAAGACCTGTCTCTCTGTCTCTCTCTCACTGTCTAACTCTGCCTGTCAAAAAAAAAAAAAAAAAAAAAAAAAAAAGAAGTGAGGCACAGATCTCAGGGAGGACTTACCTCACACAGCATGGTCCCTGGGAAAGGGAGGGACTCCCCAGGATTGTGGGAGAGGAGCTCACCTAACAGTTTGCTTGGAAGGCTACAGGATGGCGGACTCCACATGGAGTCCAAGGAAAAGTGATCTATCCTTGAACCTATCCAGGGTGATGTGCAGAGTGTGCTGGTGTGTGAATGGCAGGTGCATCAGAAGCTAAGCAAAGGGAGAGTCAGACAGTTGGTAACTCCAGGAGAGGCAGGCATTGAACATGAATGGGAACAAACAGTATGCAAGCTGGTCTCCCTGGGAGTAGTCACACCATCTTAATAGATCCTGCTCTGACCCAAAGCCTCATAGCTCTACATTCAAGAAATGGAATGGGACAGGAAATATGGTGGGCTGTAAAAGACCTAAAACAAGGGCAGGCAGTGGGGGACCCAGGCTGGATTTCCAGCTCCTGGCTTCAGCCTGGCCTAGCCCTGGTCTCCATTTATGCTGGGCAATTGCGGCATGAATCAGCAGATGGGATGTCTCTCTCTCTCCCTCCCTCTGTGTGTGTGTGTCTGTGTCTGTCTCTCCATCTCTCAAAATTAAATAAAATGAAAGCTAAATCTTTGTCTTCTATATAGGAAAGTCAATGGATAATATCAGAAACTGCAAGATCAAGACAGGACATGATGGATGGAGAAAGTAAACAGACAGGAGTTGGTAGTGATCACCTGTCAGGAGTAGGGGTGCTGGGCGATTGGGTGAGGGGGGTGAGACAGACACAGTGGGCAGGAAACTGTCATTTTTCATGGTAAGCCTTGAGGAACAATGTGACCTTTTAAGCCATGATTTACTTTGGTAAAAATTAAATTTAAAAACAAAAAGGAATCTGTCATCTTGCTTTTTGAGAGTTTTTTCATATTTTCTAATATATGTGTGCTTGTAAGAAAGAGGGAGGAGAGGTGATTTGTGAATGATTTGGGGATGCTTGGTTTTCTTCGGCACCCACCTCAGGGGTTAACCCAGAAAAGGCAGTCTGGGCACTGCTGTGTCCCAGGAGTGTTGGAGCGATGGGGCGCCCATGAAGGAAGAGAGCGAGGAACCCACGGAAGCACCGAGCTGGAGGACAGCAGGTGCACCTCCTCTCAGGCAAGGGCTGCCCGCTGATCCTTACGAGCTTGGCAGGGAGAAGGCATTTCTACTCATAGAGGCCTTTACAGGCAACCCAGGACTGGAGAAAGTTAGAGGAAAGCGATTGTTGATGGTCGTGAGATTATCTGGAGGGCAGGAAGCAGCCACCTGAAGCACATCTGTCTGCCGGGGCTGCCGTAACTGAATCCCACAGAGCCGGTGGCTCACTACGGATGTTTATTTTCACAGTTCTGTGGAGTGCAAGTTCGCTTGCACATGGCTTTTTTTCTGTGCCAAATGCTCTTCGTGTCACTTCCTCTTCTTAAAAGAACACCAGTCCTCCTGCACCGGCCCGCCCTTAGGACCTCATTTACTCAGTCACCTGTTTGAATGCCCTGTCCCCAGATCCACAGGGGGAGGTGGGGTCCAGGAAGAGGGGGCAAGGTTAGGGCTTCAGCATAGGGGTTTCAAGGTGAACCCGATGTAGTCCATAACATACGGTAAATCACTGCTACACCCTGTCTAGCATTCTAGTGGAAGCTGGTCTGGATTACCTGAAGTAAAGATTGCCGTGGGGCAGGCATCTGGACTAGTGCTTGAGGAATGCCTGGGTTCAGTCCTGCTTGCTGTCCTGATTCCGGCTTCCTCTAATGTGTACCCTTGGCAGGCAGCATGTGATGGATGGCCTAAGTAGTTGGGTTCCTGCTACCACATGGGAGACCCAGATTGAGTTCTGGGCTCCTGGCTTCTGTCTGGCCCAGCTCTGACCATTGAGGGTTTGGGTAGTAAACTAGCTAATTAGCTAACCCTACTGCTCCCTCTCCACATTTCCCTGATTCTTAAATAAATCTTTTTAAAATGTTTACAGGGTTGTAGCACCATTTAGGCCTTTAATATTTGAAAGAGTTCAATTAGGTCACAGGGTGGTCCTGAATTCTTTCCTAGTTCAGCAAGTCTTGGCCAAGCCAGGTGTCTGGCTAGTGAACTTGCGTTGAGACCACACCCACCCACCCCCTCCTCCCCAGGCTTCCCCAGACTGCTGTCCCAAGAGAAGTTTAAGGGGAGTTTGAAGTCATGTTCCGTGCATCGTCGTGGGCTTGCCTGTTGCGCTGATTCAGCATCTCTGGGGAGGAGCTTTGTAAGCCCAGGCAGGGCGGGTGAAAACCAGAGAAACAACCGCTCAGTGGCCTCAGTGCTGGGCCCAAGGCAGTCGGGGCAGCACGTCCTGGCTGAAAAGCTCCTGGAAGAGAAAGACCCCATGGGCTGGGTAAAAGCAACGCTGGTCTCCCACTCCCTCATGATCCTTCTCCAGGGTCCCTTTAAGGGGTCACAGAATAACAGTGTCATTGCCAGTGGGACCCGGGAGTGGGACTCAGGCACAGAACATCACAGTTTGCAGGAGGTGAGCTTCTCTGAAACCAGAATTCACTTACTCCACGCTGAGTTTGCAGACTATACAACCTGTTCCAAAATTGGTGTTGCTCCACCAGAGCCAGTGCAGGGAGGTCTCCCGGTGGGTCAGGCAGCTGGGAAACGAAGGTGCTGCAGCCACCCTAGCGCAAAGAATGGGATCCACACCTCTGCTCTTTGTCCTGCCCAGGACAGGACTCTCGTCGTCACCTGGGGACCAGTGGGCGGCGTAGGATCCTGCCTTACAGTCCCATTTCTGGAGTTTTCTTCTCTCACAGCAGTGTCTGTCCTCCAGCAATGAGGCCCCTGTTCCCTTGAATGCTGTAGGTCTTGGCTCTTGCGTTTAGCTTCAGACTTGGTTGCCACGAACAGGAACTAGAGAAAGTGTGGCTTTGAAGATACAGAGTCAGAAGAATTAGAGAGCAATCTCAAAAAACTGATGAGCCCCTTTATTTTCCTATAAAAGATGCATATAATTAGTCACAGAATAGATTTGTTTAAAGTTTCCTTTTTCTGTTTTCTATCATAAATAACACACAGCTCTCATTTCATACAGATAATTGTACATTCTCAAAATAATAGTGTTGTGTATTAAATGCAAAGCTGGGGTCCTTTCTTGCTTTCATTTTAATTTTAAAGTCGATTTCATAATAGAGAAATTGCTATGCTCATACCGCATTTACAGACAGACCGAGGTTCAGGGGAGCTTGCCCAGGAAGGTGCACGTGCAATGGGACTGGAGACACAGCTCCCAGGCATGCACATCTCCGTCTTGGACTGGTTCCTCTTAACCCCTAGGCTTCATGGATCCTCCAGAAGCCTTTGCACTTGGGTCCCCCTTCGCAAGTGGCCTTGGGTAATCACACAGCTGTGCTGAGCCTGTTTGTGCACCTGTCGTTGGAGAAGGACAACCTCTCCCACCGCACCTGTCTCAGATGGGATGCTGGCTTTGCAGGTGGCTTAACCCACTGCACCATAATACCCCCCCCCCATTGCCAATTTTAAATATTACTCTCCCTGAAAAACAAATTCCAGAACTATACATGTAGAATTATCCGAGTTGTACCTGACTCTACAAGGCCACTTCAAAGGCTTCATGGAAATGAAATCGCAAAATAATTTTCTGAAAAAGTTTTGAAGTCCAGACAGGTTTTTCATGATATGCATTTTCCATGAACTTTGAAGACCCCTCATGTAGATGCATAGCTTAAATAAAAATAGAAAACTGCCTTGGGTGAGGGTGGGAGGTTTGTTCTGGTTTGGTTCTGGAGAGAGAGCAGGAGCACTCCCATCCACTGGCTCACTCCTCAAATGCTTGCAATGGCCAGGAGGCTGAAATTCAATCTAGGTCTCCCACCTGGATGGCAAGTGCCCAATTACTTGAGCTATTTACTGCCACCCACCCCCCCACACACACACACACACTTACACACACACAGGGTCTATATGAGCAGGAAGCTGGGTTGAGGAGCCAGAGCAGATGTCAGACCCTGACACCCCATTATCAGACATAGGAGTCTTAATGACCAGCCAAATGCCAGCCCCTCCCTGGGAGTTTATACAAGAAATGATTTATGGGAGTCACCCCTGGGAAGCAGTATTAGGAGTTTTTACTTTTTTTTTTAAAGAAGTACCAAGTTAGTCAAGGACAGGCGTCCTATCACTAAGAGACATTTATGCTGTCTTTTACAAAAGAAGAAATAACTGTACTTAGGCTTGTATTCAAGGCCACCGAAACAAATTGGAATAATTTGAGCTGCCTACTACTGGCACAATATGTGAGCACAATGTGGTAATTTTTATGGTAATTGAGCATGACTTCCATCTTAGGAAGTCATAAGTTAGGAATTTTTTTTTTCAGTTCATTCTTTTGATATAAAAAAGTAAAGATTGAAAGACATTTTTTTAAAGCTAAAGAGTAAAAAACTATTTGACCCAAATGTCTCAGTTGTCTACTGTATGTGGGCTGCCCCACTGGAAGTAAGGACCAGGTCCTGGTCACCTGGTGTCCTTATTGTGAGCCCATAACCAAGGTTGCCTAATTGACTGAAACATCTCGGTAATAGGCACTCAAGAAATCTACGCTCTGGGGGGATCAGCCACCATCAAGGTATGTATGTCCTCTGAGAAGGCATAGCACCCAGCTCCCAGAGTATCCCTGACTGCTAAACAGAGATCACCTTTTAAATACACCTTTTAAATACCTTTTGAATACTGTGCAGGTAGATTTTTTAAAATTCCAGGACATTCCGTGTCTATAGAGTCAAGCAAATAGAAATCCCAGTTGTGGCAATACAGTCTATTTTCATTTTAATGATTTTCCATCTCTCTCCTTCCTGTCAATCACTTGACATTTATACTAGCCCATTTTTTTCTCATGTATCATTTTGGAGTCACTTATATAATTATCTGACTGAACACTTAATACAGACAGTTCTGTCTTTTCACATCCAAAAGAGGAGAAGGGAAGAAACAAAGTAATAAAGAGCTTATTTGAGTCCCGCACCGAAGCTCACTGGGCTGCTCCTCCACCTGCGGTGCCGGGCGGGTGTTAGTCCCAGTTGGGGCACTGGTTCTGTCCCAGTTGCTCCTCTTCCAGTCCAGCTCTCTGCTGTGGCCCGGGAGGGCAGTGGAGGATGGCCCAGGTGCTTGGGCCCCTGTTCCCATGTAGGAGACCAGTAGGAGGCACCTGGCTCCTGGCTTCAGATCAGCGCAGCGCCGGCCGTGGTGGCCATTTTGGGGGGTGAACCAACGGAAGGAAGACCTTTCTCTCTGTCTCTCTCTCACTGTCTAACTCTGCCTGTCAAAAAAAAAAAAAGCTTATTTGAGCAAACAGTGCTCTATGAATTGGGCTGGTCCAAACCATAATTGGTTCACAAGATCCACCAATGGAACACAAGGTGGGGGTGGCTGTTGTGCAATGAACACAGATGTAGAATACAGAAAATACTTGGTTACAATTCTACCTTGCCCTATTTGGTCTGTCCCATTAGGAAGTTTCTAAAAATGTTTACTTCTGAGTGCTTGACCTTAAGCTCTATTGTTGTTGTTTTTCTTTAATATAGATACTTAAAAGAAATAGCTCTTTAAGTTTTCTTCTTTTTTTTGAAAAGCAAGGTTTGGGTCACTGGTGAGGCCTATCCAGCTTTGTCTACTCAGGGATTCTTCAGTCCCAATCTCCATTTTAATTTGCCTTACAGTTGTTAACCAATGCAGGTTCCTTTGGCTGTTGCATTTTTTAAACAAGATATGATATAAATCAGCCGTTAGGGGAGGAAGAGCTGCATAGAAGAACTTCTCCACTCCAGATCGTGAACTGCAGGAACAAAATGAAAGTGCATAAAATACTGTTTCTTTTCTGAACCTAGATAAAAATAGGTGATTTATTCAATAGGAAGGAGTAGTGGATTCAAATAGAAATAAGAAAATAAGATATTTCATAAACACAACTTATACTTAATCTTTTGATTAAGTAGAAGTCATAATTCTATTACTTTATGAAGCAAAGTTTTTAATAACTTTCACTCATCCAAGAATACTCTTCTCAATGGCTGGTTTTAAGCATGGAGTGTTTTCTCTTTACTGGTCTTCAGTGCATGTTCATAAAGGCTCTCGAGAGAACTCACAGTTAACTCCAGGTCACCCCAAATCACAAATGAGCTGGACGAATTGTTTTCCTGAAGGGCAAAAGCCTGTGCGTTTCAGCCTTTGTTTAAGAATCCGTTGATGTAACGGACGAGGAAGTACAGTTTATGCCTCCTTGGGTATTTTTAGCAGGAGGCCTCTGTGGAGGGCACACAGATAGTCAACAGAGGTCACCACTGACCCTGGCCTAGAGCCACAGGGCAACTGCCCAGGCTGCCTGCGTTCTTTTCTCCTGTGCGTGGAGCTGACTCCCGTCCAGGGACTACGGTTACTTCTGTTAACAGTTCTTTATTGGGGGAGAATTGGATGGGAACAGATAAGGTCTTGTTAACACAATTCCACGTAGTGCTTTCTCAGCAGGAGGGGTTTTGTGTTAAGAGTAGACTTGTTCATACACAAGTCAGGCAGTCCCTGGGCTCGGGGGCTTCTGTGTGGTTTCTGGCCTGGTGCTGCTTATCCCAAGTAAGTAACCGCAATTCTTGGAAGTGGCTGGTGCATCATGGGAAAGGGACATGGGAATCTGCTGGGTGAACTTTGTTCTCCCATTTGAAAGCAATAAATTGGAAATAGAGGAAAGACATTTCACACTTCCTGGAGTTTAAGATCTGAGCTGATTTTGACTCCCAGTTTGGTGACGATCGGGATGACCCCAGGATGCACGTTCTGATCCCCTGCAGCCAGGAGATGCAACTCCTGGAACCACGCGCATCTCACCCTGTCTTTGTCAGTCCTCGTCTTTCATCATCTAAAGATTAATAGGGGAGAGTTAGATTTTAAAACTGTATTTACTATTTATTTATTTGAAAGAGTTTCGAAGAGAGAAAAAGGGAGAGTTCTTCCATTTGCCGGTTCATTACCCAGATGGCTGCATTAGCTGGGGCTGGGCCAGGCCAGGGCCAGGCCAGAGCCAGGGGCCAGGAGCTTCATCCAGGTCTCCCACATGGGTGTCAGGGGCCCAAGTACTTGGACCATCTTACATTGCCTTCCGAGCACATTAGCAGGGAGCTGGATCAGGAGTGGAGTTGCAAGGAATTGAACCAATACCCATATGGGATGTCAGTGTCACCTACTGCACCACTACACTGGCCCCAAGTGTTGTATTTTTGTCTGTAAAAAAAAAAAAAAAAAAAAGCTCCTGGCTTATGCCTGGCCCATTCCTGGCCTTGGCAAGCATTTGGGGAATGAACCAGCAGATGGGTGATTTCTCTGTCTCTCTCTCTCCATGACTCTGCCTTTCAAATAAATAAAATAAATAGTTTTTTGTGTTTTTTTGTTGTTGTTTTGTTTTGTTTTGTTTTGTTTTTTGACAGGCAGAGTTAGAGAGACAGAGAGAAAGGTCTTCCTTTTCCATTGGTTCGCTGCCCAAATGGCTGCTACGATCCGAAGCCAGGTGCTTCCTCCTGGTCTCCCATGCGGATGCAGGGCTCAAGCACTTGGGCCATCCTCCACTGCCTTCCCGGGCCACAGCAGAGAGCTGGACTGGAAGAGGAGCAACCGGGACTAGAACCCAGGGTACCGGCGCCTCAGGCGGAGGATTAGCCTAGTGAGCCGCAGCGCCAGCCAGAATAAATTGTTTTCAAAAGAGGGGGAAGCTCCCAGCCCAAAGCCAGCTCCCAGGACATGGCCATTTTGCAGGGGTGCTTGGTGTCTGGAGAACAGGAATTTACAAAGCACTCTGGGAGCTGTAGCTTGTACGTGTCCAGAGGTGAAGAGGCCTCGTTCACTTCATCCCTGCTCGCCACCGCCGTCAACCCAACGGGCTTATCTTTGTTGGCGTTCACCATGATGATTTTATTTAGAAGAAGGGCTTAGAAAATCACTGTTGTATATTGATAGTGTGTTATGGAACCATGGGGGGAAATAAGTGGTCTAAATGTTTAGAAAGTTGATATTTGTCTTTTCTATTCCATTTCTTTGAATAGCAAATGGCAAATTTAAAGAGGTACATTTATATGTGTATGATACTTAGTTATGTAATGCTGTATTGAATTATGTGGTTAATTTGTATCATCAGATGTCCTGTAATCAGCATGCACTGACATGTAATATTTTATATTATCCAATATTTATTAATAATTTTTGTATCATTTACTGATACTTGCTGACATATAATGCTTTGCCCTCTCCTCCAGATGAGCACCATGCCAGGACTGCCCACTCGGCCCTGCTTTTATGATATAGACCTTGATACGGAAACAGAGCAAGTTCAAGGCTTGTTCTAAGTGGACAAGACTCCCACACGTCCCAGAGCAGGTAAGCTGTGGGGTTTTTACTTTTCTTTTCTTTTCTTTTTTTTTTTTTTTTTTTTTTTTTTTTTTGACAGGCAGAGTTAGACAGTGAGAGAGAGAGAGAGAAAACTCTTCCTTTTTCCATTGGTTCACCCCCTAAGTGGCCGCTACAGCTGGCAGGTTGTTGCTGGCGCACTGCGCCGATCTGAAGCCAGGAGCCAGGTGCTTCTCCTGGTCTCCCATGCGGGTGCAGGGCCCAAGGACCTGGGCCATCCTCCACTGCACTCCCAGGCCACAGCAGAGAGCTGGACTGGAAGAGGAGCAACCGGGACAGAATCGAGCACCCCAACCAGGACTAGAACCCAGGGTACTGGCGCCTCAGGCGGAGGATCAGCCTAGTGAGCCGTGGCGCCGGGCAGTTCTTTTTCTTTTAATCAGTTCCTTTCTGTTCTGTTTTGTTTTGCTGGTCCTTACTACAAAAGTGACCTGGAAAGTGATTTCCTTCCATGGATGCTATGAATTCTTACCTAGTGGCTGCCTTCACTTTGGGGTTCACTCCAGCGTGTGGGCTTGTAGTTAGGTGGTCCATGGTCCATGCAGAGGCTTTCAATGTACTTGAACTTGAGTCCGGCGGGAGTCAAATCACATCACCTTGGAATATAGATTTGTTTAGAACAGCTCTGGCCACAGCAAGGACCCTGCAAACCAATTATTTCTGTTTCCAGAATTAAAACCAGTATCTGCTATAATTTCCAAAAAGTCACTTCGTCCTTCCTACCACATCTCTCTTGCTACCAAGTTAGAATTACGTGAGAGAGGAATCTCAGTGTATTTGCTTCTTCCGGTTCCCCAAGCAGTTATCATCAACTGAGTTGGCTTCAAACAACAGAAATTTGTTCTGCAGTTGTGAAGGCCACAAGTCCAAAGTCCAAGTGTCGACTGAGCTGTCTTCCCTTTGGGACTCTGGGGAGGCCCCATCCTGGCTTTTTTTTTTTTTTTTTTTTTTTTTTTTTTTGACAGGCAGAGTGGACAGTGAGAGAGAGACAGAGAGAAAGGTCTTCCTTTGCCGTTAGTTCACCCTCCAATGGCTGCCGCAGCCTGTGCACTGCAGCCGGCGCACCGCACTGATCTGATGGCAGAAGCCAGGTGCTTATCCTGGTCTCCCATGGGGTGCAGGGCCCAAGGACCTGGGCCATCCTCCACTGCACTCCCTGGCCACAGCAGAACCCGGTGTGCCGGCGCCGCAAGGTGGAGGATTAGCCTATTGAGCCGCGGCGCCGGCCTCATCCTGGCTTCTTAGCGTGCCCAGCTTGCAGCTGCATGGCTGCATCCTGTGCTTCTGTGGTCACCTGACTTCCTCTCTGTGTGTCTGACTTCACGTGGCCTCCTGTTCTTATGACACCAGTCAGACTGGACTTGAACCCAGGCTGATGATCTCATCTCACCTTGATAACTCTGCTCAGACCCTGTTCCAAAGTTAGGACTTCCATATCTTGTGGGACAAAGTTCAGCCTGTAATATTCTTCTTGGTGCCAACGATACATTGAGCTCTCCTGCTGGTGGAAAGACACATAGAGATGGGATGGGTCCTGTAACACAGATGGCCCCATGAGTCATAGAATGGACAGGGCAACAGAATCTGACCACTTGACAACTCTTGATCTGTACAGTTTGAGAGGTTGAGCCTGACTTAGAGCTGTCTCAGACAGCTCAGAGCCAGGATTCCTGGTCTTATTCATGTGTCCCGTTCAGCTGCAGCCGCACCTGCTGGCTTCTGTCCTAACTCCTCATCACAGAGGGAAGTGACCACACTCCCAGCCCACATCCCTGGAAAACTCCCAATCAGAAGTTAAAGGCGTAGGCTGCCTTCACCACCCCATATATCAGACATGTCCTCCGAGGTTTCCAAGATACATCCCTTCTTGCAACACGTCCGGTTCCTTCTCCCCATCACTCCTATTGCTGGTCCATGGCCCTAGCTCGGAGCCCCTCCCTCTTGCCAGCACATTCTGGGCCTTCCAGATGAGCATGAATGGCCTAAATGTCCTTGTCTCCAGTTGTTCCTGGGTTAGGGCCCTAAGCCAGGCATGTTAGAGTCTCACTCTCATTAGTTTCACTACCAGTAGTCAACATGAGATTGTGTGTGTGTGTGTGTGTGTGTGTGTGCGCGCGTGTGGGTGAATGAAGACCTAGGCTACAGTGAGAAAGGTTAAGGACCCACTTAAATGGAATTATGTGAAAACAAGGTGTGGAATTATTTGTGTTGGGTTATGTGTGTGCAGTGTTTCTTGAGCTATAATAAGTTTTGACCATGTGGTTACCCCTTCATCATTTCTGAAAAATAAAACTCTAGAAAATGAAAAAAGGAGGTTAATTTAACAAAGAAATACATAAACTTGAGCTTCGATGGCAATATTATTTTGGTCTGTTCTAATGACTTTGTGCATTGCAAATGTCTTGTGTTTCCCAGCTAAGCCTTGGGAAAATAACAATATCATTCCCCTTAAACCAAAAGTTGACCCTTGTCCAAACTAATCTCTCTCTTCATGTCAAGACCTCATTATGCTTAAGTTCTGCCATTTGTCATTTTTCTCCAGAAAAATTCTCTTGTTTCTCTTAGATATTATTTTTCCAAACTTTTGGTCAATTTTCATTTGCTTTCTAAGTAGGTCATATGAGCCTGGTTATACCTTAATTATTGCAGTCCAGATGTAGGTAATGCCAGGGGGTGTGTCATTAGCTTTTATTTATTCGTTTATTATTTTAATCTTTAAGATATTTGTGTTCCTTCAATTTATTGCAAGATTGACCAGGAGCCTGCAGGTCAGGACCTTGGCCTGTGGCACCAAAGCAGCCTTTAGCGTCCAGGGTTTCCACCTCCAGGAATTTGACCCACCGAGTCTGAAAATATTTGGGAAAAAATTCTGGAAGGTTCTAAACAGCAAAATTTCCATTTATGACATACTGAGCACGACACTAAGCCACTGAGAATGAAGTGATGCACACGCATTGTATTCAGTATAAGTAACCTAGAAAAGACTGAATTTCCTTGCTTACACTTTGCATATACAGACTGGATTTTTTTAAAATAGCCATTTCCCCAAAGGAATGTGTCTTGCTTATTACTGACATTTGGTATGTTTCATTCATTGGAATATTTCTTATTTTCTACATGTTCCAGAACCTGTGAGATACAGGATTTGATAAACATTTTGAAGGCAAGAAAAATCCAATTGTTCTATGAGAGTCATGACCTTCTGGTGTAGAAAAGTTGCCACTGGAAAATTTAACAAGTTTCATTTTCTCTAGTATGGCTAAAAACTGAATAAAATGTGTTAATAGGAAAAAAAAAAAAAAAACGACTAGAAGTCGTTGAGAGCATACAGAGGGACTGCGCCAGGCTGTTTTATTGGAGGCATTTGAGCATCCATGCATTTGGTCCTGGAAGCAAGCCCCGTGGATGCCAAGCTCTGCCACTGGGCACTTCGTTCAGCAGTACCTCGGAGGCACGTGTTCTCCCCTGAGGCTACAAAGGCTTCAGGAGAATCAGTCCGTCCCCGTTCTCACTGAGAGGTGATAGCGCGGGGCGGCCCCGATCCCTGGCACTGCAGAGCTGCACTGCCTCTGGTGTTTTTGCTTCCCTGTGTCCGATCATGTTAGCACCAAGCCAGTGAAATGGGTATTTTTATTTCAGAGCTGCAAAAGAGCAGCTCAGAGAGATTAACAACATGCTCAAGTTTGCACAGCAAGCAACTACAAAAGCCAAGATTCAAGCCAAATCTGCTTCTCTGTCTCACTCCCATCCTTTATGCCCAAAACCAAAGGATGCCCTTTTAATAAATTTCAATCACAGGCAAAATGACCTTCAGCCCATTCTGAAAAATGGTAGCAGCTATCTGAATATATATGTATTCGGAGATAATGGGTGACTTTAAAAAAATTACTTGTATATTAAAAACTATGACTGTCAATTTTTTCAAAGTTAAATAAGACTGTCTCTACTTATCTCTAATTGCATGGCATTGGCACTTTCCCCGTCTTCACCCAAGGCTGCTTTCTTCTTTGTGCACTGCTAAGCACCATTCTGGGCTCGGTGGGCAGTGGTTCAGAACCCGTCACTGGCCGCTGCTCAGTCAGAAATGGATGCAGTCTCCCAAGATAAAGCCCCTGGACAAAGCAAGTGTCCTCCCTCGGTGACTCCTCAGTCTAATGACCCAGCAAACGTTCTATTTCCTGTCGGGGACCAGCTCCGCTAAAAGCCAAAGGTTTGTGGCTATTAAAAATGCATAAAAGAGAAATGTCAAACCTTGGACGACAGTCAGCTCCGACCAGTCTGGGCACTGGAAGTGGAAATGTCTGGTCTGCTTACTTTGCTCCCATGGGATCAGACTACAGGCAGCTGCATACACTCAGCCACAGCGCACTTTCCTAGAGGCACACGGAGACCTGTCCCCGGGGGAAGACGGTGCCCAGTGCTGACTGCTGCCCTCCTCCTCCTCCTCACTTCCCTGCCTCGCCCTTTAGTCCAGCTGTGAGGCTGGATGTGAGCCAGAGGTGCCAGCAGAGCACCAGCATGTATGCCCGGCTCCCTCATGCCGACACTGACTACCCTGTCGGCTTTCCTAACTGCTGGAATAAGGGCATGATGCATCCTTTCAGATGTTACTAAATAGAACTGATGCAAATAATTTGCTTGTCCCAGTGAAATCCAGCCTCCTGCTCAGTCTCTTATTGAGAGGTGATTGAGTGTGGGGCCTTTTTTTTTTTCTTTTGATCCCTCTTCTGATTTCTCATTCTGAACCTTTATCATAAAAGGGTAACTTCCAAACAGTTATGGGAAAAATAGAACAAAAAGATAAGGATTTTGGGGGGAGGTGTTTTTGGTTTTTTTGTTTGTTTGTTTGTTTGTGGTTTTTTTAGATTTATTTGTTTATTTAGAAGCCAGAGAGAGAGAGAGAGAGAATCTTCCATCTGCTGTTTCACTCCTCAAAGAATCGCAGTGGCAGAGGCTGGTTCAGGCTGAAGCCAGGAGCCCAGAACTCCATCCAGGTCTCCCATGTAGGTGGCAGGGGCCCAAGTACTTGAGCCATCTTCTGCTGCCCTCCTAGGAGCATTAGCAGGGAGCTGGACTGCAAGTGAAACAGCTAAGAGTCAAAGTAGCACTCCGATATGGGATGCTGGCATCGTAAACAGTGGCTTAACTCAACTGCGTAACAGTGCTGGCCCCAAGCTGAGTTTATTTTGGTGCAGTTTTCTCATGGCACACGCACATTTTGATGAACTATGCATTTTGATGAAATCTATGCATAGATTTCAACATCTTTTGCATCAAAATGAATTTATCTTTTGATTCCTTTCACTATGAACTTTTTTAAAAAGATTTATTTTATTTATTTGAAAGGCAGAGTTACAAAGAGGCGGAGCAAAGAGAGAGAGAAGTCTTCCATCTGCTGGTTCACTCCCCAGATGGCTGCAACAGCCGGAGCTGCACCAATCTGAAGCCAGGAGCCCCCTGTGGGTCTCCCACAGGAGTATAGGGGCCCAAGGACCTGGGCCATCTTCCACTGCTTTCCCAGGCCATGGCAGAGAGCTGGTTTAGAAGTGGAGTAGCCGGAACGCGATCCAGTAACCATATGGGATGCTGGCACTGTAGGCGCAGCTTTACCCACTATGCCACAGCGCCAGCCCCGACGTGAACTTTTTGAAGTAACTGAGTGTTTTCCAGCCTTGGCAGGATTTATTGGAATAAGCACAATAAAGTCTGACAAATTTCCTGAAGAGTTCCCTCACTTCGTTCTGATATGCAGTTGTACTTTGAATGGAATCCGATTTACCCTGGACTTATTATATTTAATTCACACAGAGGAAGAAGTAAAATGCCAGTTTGTTTCTTCCCTGTCCTGCCTTTAGTGCAGAAACTTTCAAAGACATGGAACGATCATCAGTTGATCTTGAGCAGGGTGGTCCCAGGCTGCCCTTCTGCAGACGAGGGCTGTGCAAGCCCCAGCATTGCCAGGTGCCCTGGCAGGGCGCCTGGGCTCTGTGACTTTGGCCTTGAAACTTGATCAAAGCAGCTCAAAACGTGTTCATTGCCATTGTGCTCCAAGAACAAGGGCCTTGGTCTTCACCCTGAGACATCCTTGGAGTAGAGCCTGCGCCTCTGCCTTTCCCATTTCCAGGCAGGACCCAACCAGGATGGCAGTTCAAGCTACTTGGATAATCCTCCTTGGCATCTGAAAGGGAATTTATCTTAATGAAAATGGAATCTTGTGAAGCTTGGGTAATAATTGTGAAATTTCTTAATTCCCCATAGAAGAAACTTCTCTGGGCACATTTTGATTTCTTAGGATTTCTGTACCAAAAATCAAATGTTCATATTTGCTAGCCTCAAATATTTTCTCATGGAGGAAACGTCAGAAATTTGCTTCCCCCTGAACAAACAATTCACTCTTTAAAAATATATATTTATTTATTTATTTGAAGGTCAGAGTTATACAGAGAGAAGGAAAGACAGAGAGAGAGGTCTTCTATCCATTGGTTCACTCCCCAGTTGGCCACAATAGCCAGAACTCCACCAGTCCAAAACCAGGAGCCAGGTGATTCTTCCAGGTCTCCCACACAGGTACAGGGGCCCAGGGACTTGGGCCATCTTCCACGACTTTCCCAGGGCATAGCAGAGAGCTGGATTGGAAGTGGAGCAGCCAGGACTTGAACCAGCGCCCATATGGGATGGCAGCACTGCAGGCAGCAGCTTTACCCACTACACCACAGCTCTGGCACCACAACTCACTCTGATGTTCTCACCTTAGCTGTTGCACCTGACCTTAGTCATCTGTAATCACACCTTCCAGACTGTTGCCGGCCCTTCACGTTCCCTTAAATGTGCCACCACAGACTCTGCAGCCCTGCCTGGCCACCCAGGGTCATCGCCAGCCCACCTCTCCCGTCCCCAGGGTCACTGACCCTCTCTGGAGCACCCCCCCACCCCAAGCCACTGAAGTGAGAACAGCTGTGGCTACCAGTGGAGGGCGAGATGCACCGGGTAAACCTCCCCTCGTGACGTCTGAAATATTTTCATTTTGTTCCTCTTTGTGCTGCCTGTTCTACCCCTGCTGACGCCGCTAGATCAGATGTTCCGGGAGTGCTTGTGGTGCCTCGCCCCCAACCTCATCCCCGTCTTCTGGTTTAGAGCCTCCTCTCTGGCTCCAGCCCGCCACAGCCCGCCAGCCGTCTGCAGCTGAGCCCTCTTGCCCAACAGATAAATCCTTGCACGTATGAACTCAGAGGAAAGGCCACATGCTCGCGTGTACATTTTTCCTGGAATGGGGAACACAGTTTTTTCAGAGACTTGGATGGCGTGTGCGTTTGTAGTTTTTCACAATGAAGTTTGATTACTTCTCTTTCTATGGGATTGCAGGATTCAAGAATGGCAAAGAATCTTAATAATCAAGGAATCTTTCAGGTATTGAAGGTTTAACAACAAGAGAGGCCAGCGCCGTGGCGAAGTAGGTTAATCCGCCTGTGGCGCTGGCATCCCATGTGGGCTCTGGTTCTAGTCCCGGCTGCTCCACTTCTGATCCAGCTCTCTGCTACGGCCTGGGAAAGCAGTGGAGAATGGCCCAAGTCCTTGGGCCCCTGCACCCGCGTGGGAGACCAGGAGGAAGCTCCAGGCTCCTGGCTTCGGATCAGATCAGCGCAGCTCTGGCCGTCGCGGCCATTTGGGGAGTGAACCAACGGAAGGAAGACCTTTCCCTCTGTCTCTCTCTCTCTCACTGTAAAAGCAAATCCACTGCATGCTCTCACTCTGAGGGGGAAGCTAAGAAAGTTGATCCCATAGAAGGAGAGAGGACAGTGCTCCGTAGAGGCTGTAAGAGGGAGGTTAAAACGGCTCTGAAACACGGCGAGAAGGGAGGAATCCATCCCAGTGGGAGGGTGGTGATAGATGCGATCAATGTTGTGGAGAAGGAGGTGCTGGTTACCCAGACTTGATCGCTGCACATAGTATACATGTATCAGATTGTCTCTCTGGATCCCATCAATTATACAAGTCCTACGTGGCAATCACAAAACACCAGCTGATAACAGCCTTCCCAAATCTAAAGTCCTAAACACTGTTCCCCTCTAAGGCTCCTCAGACTGGAGGTCCCAAATCTGGAGGCCCTAGGGGCTCAGCCACCGGTGCCGGGTGCTGCACGCCGTGGTCACAGAGTGGAGCACATGGGCTTCTGCAGCCCTCAGAAGGCGGTCAGCCTGGTGACCCCGGCCTGACCCCGGCCTCGGCGTCACTCCGCACTCCTGACTGTCCCTGTGGCCTGCAGCTCCAGGGCTAGAATGCGCGCGCGCGCTGCACCCAAGGAGAGCGGGGCTCCTCAGCCCTGGAAATGTGTGTGTTCTGCTTCCCAGGGCTCCTGCAGCACAGACGCCGCCTGCCTCTTGGCTGCAGCTGGAGAAGAAGGCGGCTGTGAAATACACGTGTGACGCAGCGCGGGGGCAGCAGTGGAGCGGACCCAGGATGCCGGATCCGTCTGCAGCGCAGGCCGCGGCCGCCCGCACGTGCGTCTGAAGAGCCGAGCTTTCCTGCTCCTGCGAGCTGTGCGTTGTTTCCCGCTGCTTGTACTGGAGGGTGTTTATTTTCTGGGGACTGGGGGATTCAGAGTGGGACCCGAAAGGTAACATTTTGCACTGTGGAGTTTTCTACTTTCTCTTTGAACTGAAAATAAACGTGTATCCAGCAAACGCAGGCGGCAGGCTTTCGTGCCAGACCAAACCCCTCGCTCGAGGTAGCTGTTCTCATGAAGTAGCCGGGGCCGGTCACTGGCGCTGGCTTCCTGGATCATTGGGAATGCGGCCGGAGCTTTACAAGCGTGACAAGAAAAATAAGGACATAGAAATAGCTGGTCAGGTGTGAAACGTGGGGCTGGAGACTTGTCAGATTTCTTAGAACAAACTGAGTTGTTTGAGAAGGGTTCAGGAAGTTCTTGGGAAATGGAATTAAAAGGTAACCTGAATTTTTTTTTTTTTTTTTTTTTTTTTAATTTTGAAACCTACAAAGACCAGAGACAGAGTAGATCTTCCATCTACTGGTTCACTCCTCATGTGCCTGCACCAGCCAGGGCTGGACCAGGCCAAAGTCAGGAGCTGAGAGCTCAGTTTGGGTCTCCCCCGTGGGTGGCAGGGACCCAAGTACTTGAGCCATGACCTGCTGCTTCCAGGGTGCCCATTAGCAGAAAGCTGGGGTCAGGAGCAGAGCCAGGACTCAGACCAGACTCTGCAGGATGGGATGCAGGCGTCCCAAGCAGCACTTGACCACTGGGCCAGGAAGAGGACTTCCCCCTGCATTTGGAAGCTCTCTCGAATATCCAGCATATCAGTGACAGTGGCATTTACGTCATTAACGCATAAAACAAATGGGTTTGTGCTTTGTCTCCCGTGAATGAGTGACTCTCAGTGACCATGAAGCTTTCTCAGACCCACAGGGCTAGGAAAAGCCGCTTGTAAAGGTCAGGCGATTGGCAGATCTTTTCCTTTTGCCCAGCCCTGGATTCGTAGTAGAGAATGTTCTATGGCCTATTCCCCTGTCCTGGGAGTTCCTGACCCTTCTTTGTTTCTGGTTTTTCCTATAATAATATAAAATTATATAAAAGATAAAACAAAACCAGAGATTCAGGAACAAACAAGAAGGGATTGTTCTCCAAGCTGTGTAAGTGAAATAGTCCCCATAAAGATTCAAAATGTCCCTTGGGCACATCCTGCGTGACCCTTCCTGAGTGCGCCTGCCTACACCCCCTCCCCACCATTAACTGCGCCGTTTAATTTGTTCCAAAACACCGTTTCTTAACAGCAAGGCCTCCCCATTCAACGGCTGTCTATCCCAAGAATTATTTCACTTGGCAGTTCCAAAGTGTCTCTCCCTGTCCCTGGCCTGCAGTATTACTTCTCCAAATACACAACTAGTATTGTCAATATACAAGTCTATTTGAAGAGTATAAACATCACCACTACATTTGCTCTCTACTTCATATACTTAGAAATTAATTTTTTTCCTAAGATTTATTTATTTGAAATCAGAGTGGCAGAGAGAGCAACCTTTCCTCCACTGGTTCACTTCCTAAATGGCAACAACAGCCAGGTCTGGGCCAGGCCAAAGCCAGGAGCCAGGAGCTCCACCCACATCTCCCACGTGGGTGGCAGAGGCTCAAATACTTGGGCTGTCTACCGCTGCCTTCCCAGGTGCATTAGCAGGGAGTCGGATTGGAAGTGGAGCTCACATGGGATGCCAGCATCGCAGGCATCAGCTTAACCCACTACACCCCAACTCCCGCCTATGCACTGATTTGTAAGCAGTTTCCTTCTGTTCAAGAGTTTTATTACTTTTCCTCTCTCGTTTGCTACTTTCCATTTCTAATGTTTCAGGGCAGAAAACATCTTAGAGCCGGACATTCAGCAGGCTTTGGGTCAGGGACTCCTTTGTTGAGTTTCTTTCACCAGGCCCTGCCTGCCCCCCACCTCCACCCTGCACACGCAGGTGCTGAGAGCTTCCCAGGGCTCATCTGGGAAGGGAGAACCACACTGTTCCCACAGTGTGCGTGAGTTAGCAGCCCCAGGCCTTCTGCCTGGGCTGGGATGAGCTCGTTTTCTCTGATTCACGGCCCTGCCCCTGCCTGGTGATCTGCAGCCCCCTGGAAGCTCTTTGGGTCAATGGGGGAAGCTGGTTATCAGCTCTGCCTTCTGAGGCCACAGCATGAGAATAAAAAAAATCACAGAACTGTTTGCATGGTGGGTTCCACTTAGAAGTCTTCCCAAGGAGAGTAGAACCTGTGTTTGTTTTTGTTTTTGTTTTTTGTTTTTCTGTCCCTATAGTTGAAATGTCAGAGACACCTCAGAGGTCACCATGGTGAGGGACTCCAGGTACCCACCTTGGCACACCCACAGTCCTATCCTCTGTGAGAGCTGTCGAAGAACACACAGTAGGGGTTAAAGCAGCAGCTAGGGGTTTGACAGCCCACTCTTTAATACTCTCCCTTTCTCTATTGCCAATGTTATTGTGTTTGATTTAACTGGAATGTGCCAAGGTCATCAAAGCACACAGTAGGTTTTTTTTGTTTGTTTTGTTTTGTTTTGTTTTGTTTTGTTTTAAGTTTATTTGAAAAGCAGAAGAGAGGTCTTCCTCTTCTGGTTCACTCCCCGAACACCGGCAACAGCTCATCCTGGGCCAGGCCAAAACCAGGGGCCAAGAACCCCCTCTAAGTCTCCCACATGGATGACAGGAACCCAGATACTTGGGCCATCATCTCTGCCTCCCATTAGCAGGATAGTAGGGGGGAAGCAGAGGCGGGACTCAATCCTATGCACTCTGATGTGGGGTGTGGGCATCCCAACTGATGATTTAACTGCTGTACCACAATATCCACCCCATACGGTAGGTACTTACAGACACGCCTTGTTTCCTTGTTCATTTGCTCCCATCTGACATTAGCCAGGGTTTAGTTGTTGTAATAATTTACTAATAAGGCATTTCCTTCCATCATGAATATTCTCAGCGCACTGCAGTAGCATCAGCAGAACCTGTGTCTTTGTCCCCAGCGGGAATCACTGACATCCAGACATCACAAGTCAGCGCGGGGTCCAGCAGCCTCTGTGCTCGTCACTGTCAGTGTAACCGTGGTCACCACATCTGCCGTTGTCCTTGTTCTGCAAACAGAGGCACGTTTATTGTTGTCCCAAATTTGGTTACCTTTTCAGTATGTGAATAATCCCACTTTGCGATCCTTGCTTTGCTTTCCAATCAAGTCTCTTTCTTTTGGCTTTTGGAAATACTCTTCCAAGAAAGGGTACGTGAGACCCCATCCTGCTCAAAAGGATCTGTGCATGGCACAAAAATAATTTTGACCCCCGGACCAGATGAAATTCATTTAATTTTCTTTTTTAGAGACAAAGACATCTTCCATCCACTGTTTAACTCCCCAACTACTTGAAACACCTGAGGCTGGGCCAGGGTCTCCTGCATGGGTGGCAGGAACCCAACTAGAGCTGGGACTCTTGAGTATGGGGTGTGGGCATCACCACTGAGCCAAACACCCACCCCCAGATGAAATTCTCATGGCCAAGTCCAGGCGCTGTGGCTGCTTGACTGCAGTGTCTGCTTCTGCACCAGGCCAGCCCAAAGGCACCTGCTCCAGGAGCCTGGCCCAGGTCTACTAGAGATGCTGTTCTGGGAGTCGCAGAGGCAGCACCTGTCACCAGTTTCCCTGCATAACCCAGATGGTGTGTAAGTTGCTGTGCACACTGTAGAGTGCCTAGTCCATGGGCAGCGTGGTCAGCAGTGCCACCCCTGAGCCAGCTCCCAGTCCAGCCTGCACTGGGGCAGGGCTTCCCCACCTGACCTGGTCCCCTGCATCTCCCTCTCCCTTGAGCCCACACAAGGCCTCAGCTTGCATCTGAATTCTGGAAATAACAGGCTCATGATCATTCATGTACCCAAGGCTCCCAAATTCAACTCTTTTATTTTTTTAAGGTTTATTTATTTATTTGAAAGAGTTAGAGCAAGAGAGGTCTTCCATTCGCTGGTTCACTCCCCAAATGGCTGCAATGGCTGGAGCTGGGCCAGTCCAAAGCCAGGAGCCAGGAGCATCTTCTGGGTCTCCCATGTGGGTGCAATGTCCCTAGGACTTCATCCATCTTCTACTGCTTTCCCAGGCCATTAGCAGAGAGCTGGATCAGAAGTGGAGCTGCCGGAACTCAAACCGGCACCTGTATGGGATGCTGGCACTGCAGGTGGTGGCTTTACTGGCTGTGCCACAGCACCAGCCCCACCAAATTCAATTCTTATGCTCCCTTGGGAACCACAAACTTCTTAGGGATGGGACCTCCAAGATTCTAGAGCCCTATCTGGGCTCAGAGAAACCCCCAGCTAGACTTGATCTAGGTTCTTCCTGCATAGAATACAACCGAGGGGAAGGGAAGCTGGATGGTGCAACAGGTTAAGCCACCACCTGTGACTCACATCCCATATGAGTGCTGGTTCAAGTCCTGGCTGCTCCACTTTCCACCCTGCTAACACTCCCGGGAAGGCAGCGACGATGCCTCAAGTGCTTGAGCCCCTGCCACCCATGTGGGAGACTGAGAATGGAATTCCAGGCCTCTGCCTTCAGCCTGGCCCAGCCCTGGCCATTGCAGCCATCTGGGGAATGGACCAGCAGGTGGAAAATCTCTGTCACTCTGTCTTTCAAATAAATGAAGTAAATCTTAGAAGAAGAAGAAAAAATTTAACCAGGAGACAGAGAGTAAGCAGAAAAGCAGGATTTATTGAAAGGCAAAGGAATAGCACACAGACGTGAGTTTGGGCAACCTCATGAGGGACAATTGCCCCCACCCAGGCTGGGCTCATCCCTTTTATAGGGTATGGGGGTGGCACTTGGGGCAACGCTTGACTAAAACCCAAGCAAGGCGGGATTTGGGGTGCAGTGGCAGTGCCTGTGGAGCCTCCAGAAGCTGTCAGGCATCTGTTGCCTGAAGGGAAGTGAGGCTTGGCTGCATGATGAGGAATGGGGCCATCTGATCTCCAGCCACGTTGAATGGGCGTGGACGGTGATGGGATTTGGGCGGTGCCTATGGCTTGAGTGTCAGCAGTCAGCTCACTGTCCCTCACTGACTCCCTGCCTAACCCACATCAGTGTAACAGGACGGATAGAGTCTTTCAGTTCTCCCATCCCAAAGTCCTGTCTGATAGTCCAGGACGGGTTGAGTGCCTCCCTTGGCAAGGAATCACACAAACCAGTGATAAGGAAGATGACTGTCTGGGGGTGGGGGGTTGCCCCTCTAATGGTCCCCAAGGCCCCTGGGAGGCTTCTGTGTTGACCTGGGCTGGCAGGAGCGCCTGCAAGCAGCATCAGGCTGGTGCTGGGGAGTTGCTTTTCACCTGTCTGCCAGCAGGTGCGCAAAATCACCCGCCGTGACTTTGTTGCTTTTTTAGCACCTTAGGTTTGTATTTCAGGCTCTTGGGTTGCTTGAAAAGTACAGACTTCCAAATATGTTGCCAACCATACCTCACCCAGCAATTACCTGAGACTAGAGGCAGGTTGTCTTGAAGGCGGCTCATGCGCCCCATTTGGGCAGGGCAATCGCTCTGACTGCGTTTCAGGTTAGCGTGTTTGGATAACAAATCAGCTCCACTGCTATATTTCTTGTGACACGGTCAGGGCTGCAGACCCCTGCCCAGCTCACCAAGGATAATGCTGTCTGTTTACTCAAGGCTGTGTGGGCACCCCGCGCACGTGCAAGGACCCTGGACATTTAAAGCCCGTTAAGCTTTTCAAGCAGACATCGAGTTGCTTGCGTATTTCGCAGTAAGGACTGGGAAGAGACCATTGTTCAAAGCCGCCAGACTGCTCACGTGTGTATGCACCTACGAGCAGACAGGTTGGGAGAAAGTGTTGGCGAAGTCTTACCACGAAGGCATCTTTCTTCCTCTGATCCTGTTCCTAAGTACACCTCCTGTGTGTCTCCTCCCTGGACAGAGACAGTGTGAACCAGACAAACGACAGCCTGAATGAAGGAACCGTGCGGGCTCTCCTGGGTCCAGAACACGCCAGCTCACTGCCAAGTGATGTGTCCCAGCCTCGTCAGGAGCTGGGTGCCAAAACAGCCCTCAGTGGCCAGGGGAAGAAAAGGTGCCCCTCCCCACCCCCAGCCTTGAGATGGTGGCTGTGTGATGACTGACTTTGCACACTGAATTCCCAGACACCCCAAGCTCCAGTGTGAGCGCAGAAGCATTCCAAAACCAAAGTAGATTGTTTCTCAATTATTCATGCCACCTAGCTCGCCATTAGAACGGATAATTGAAGTAACTGTAAATATGTATAAACAGAAGTGACAGGAACAAGGCTGCACCACAAACTGCAGATGCACAGAGAAATCCACTCAAGGGCTGACTAGTGGGGAGGAGGGGAGAGATCTGGCCCGGGGGCAGGGCACGTGGCCGAGCGGCAAAGGCTGCAGCAAGAGCAGGCTGTGGTGGGTTCTGGTTTCTGACCGCTCTGAACTGAGGGAGGCTAAAGTGACAGGTGGTGGTGCCCTCAGCCAACTTGGAAAAAAAAAAAAAAAAGTATGCAACTCTGGAGATGTTTGAGATCCTTCTGGAACCACGAGACGGTGCACGGAGAAATAGCATCTCGCCCGAAGTCTCCCACGATGGGCCCCGCCTCTCTCTGCAGAGTAGGCGGGGGGAAAGTGAGCCCAAAAGCCCCTTTCTCCTGCAAGAGCACGGAGCTGTTAACTGGCTGTTGGTTTGGGGTTCCCGATGTGGGAGACCTGGGTGGAATTCCAGGCTCCTGACCTTGGCATTTGCAAAGTGAACCCGCAGATGGGAGCTCTCTGCCTGCCTGCCTGCCTGTCTCTCTCCGTCCGTCTCTGTCTCTCTCCCTGTCTCTCTGCCTCTCAAGTAAATAACAAAATGAGTAATCTAAAGACGTTGTAAAGTAAAATGTTAAAAGGCTACCTGGCCCCCACACGCCTGAGTAAAGCAGACAGGACCAACGCAGGCAGACTGCTCCTAACGGCTGAACTTTCCAGGGGGTGAGGGGAAGGAGGAACCTTCATTCGGAGCCCCTGTCCTGTTGCACACACAACGAGCCTGTCCACCCCAGGGCGTTCACCCCAGCGAGACCTGAATGGGCTCAAGTCCCCAGAGACCAGCCTTCCCCTCCTCCTCACCACGTCATCCACGGCCCACAGGCACCATTCGTGTGGACACACTCCAAAGAGAAGCCCCAAGCCCTGAACTGAGGTGTGGGATGGATCAAAAACAGAAATTAATTAACTTTAAAATTGATAATATTGCTGCCCAAATATTTTGGGGATAATCATGGTTAAAGCCCTGTGGTCTTCTGGAACCGTCTCTAATTCACTGTTTCTCTGAGATACGTCGATGTTTCAATAGTAACTGAGTCGTACGCAGACACCTTGTTCAGTGTAAAGACTGCTTACCCTGTGCACGGTGCTGAGCCACCTGCAGGCAGACAAGGGCTGACCGTCAGCAGTGCAGAATGGCGAGTGCTCCTGCTGTCCGCCCATCTCTTATGCAGCTCAGCTGTGCGGCAGACCCCATGCGCCCTGGGAATGAGACAGTGACGGATGAGGTGCCTGCCCTTGGGAGGTTCCGCGTTGGGGTGAAAGAGAACCACAGGACCCAAGACAGAAAAGGGGCGGGGGAGGTGGGAGGGAGGACCCTGGGGCAGAGTCCGAAGGAGCCCATGAGAGGTGGAGATGCTGCCCGTGTCAAGCCCTAGACTAGAGGGTGGGGGCTGGTGACGGAGAGGGTCTGCCTGCCGGAATGGGGCATAGCGTACAGTGACAGATCAGAGCTGGGTTTGAATCCTGGCTCCGCCCTTCACAAGCTGTGTGACACAGGGCAGGAAACTCAGCCTCGCCCGTGGTGTCTGCACCGTGGGGATAGGTGTCTGCACCGGTCGGGCATGGGGTGCTCCGTGAGTGTTAGTGC
Source organism: Oryctolagus cuniculus (assembly GCF_964237555.1). NCBI lineage: Eukaryota > Metazoa > Chordata > Mammalia > Lagomorpha > Leporidae > Oryctolagus > Oryctolagus cuniculus. The sequence continues at coordinate 16,882,177 of NC_091436.1, read as the reverse complement.
GATGATCATCACGATCGTCACTTCTGGTATTTCTAGTCCTGTTTAGGGGCCTATAGTGGCTGTTCAAAGAGTGTTACACTGAATGAGTGAATTCACCAACTCACTGCCAACGTGAACACTACTGCAGCACGAAACAGGATGGAGAGATAACACGCCACGCAGGTGCAGGTGCCTAAGCCTTGTCTTGGAGCCTGGTAGAGGAGGGCAGTGCGGGATGGACACGGTCACCTCTCCCTCTCCGAGGCATGTCCAGGATTCAGCAGTAACGTAGGGCTGATGATGTATGCAGTGAAAGGAGCAAGACGAAGCCATGTGTCCGATTCCGGAAGCGGGTTGAGACGTGCAAGCTGAGAGGCGCCCCCCAGCAAGCGCAGGAGTCACGTGGTGGGAGAAGGGGTTGGTTGGCCCAGGCAATCCTTGGAACGCAGTCAGGCGTACTCACTCCCATTTGGCTGATTTTGCAACACGGTTCCGCAGCAATCCAATTATTTCTCATTTTTGAGTTGTAAAATTAAAAATACAGTGTCAAAAATATCATTGCCATTCTCAACCACAAACATCATTTTTGGGGAGGTTTTCATCACAGCAATGAATTCACTACATTCTAATTGCAGCATGTCACCTTTTTTAAAACTGTCACTTCCATAGCAAAAAAAGAATTCCTCAAAACAGATACGGAATTACCATACAGCCTAGAAATTCCACTCCCGGGAATATACCCAAAGAATTGAAAACCAGGACCCAAACAGATACTTGAACTCCCGTATTCATATTACTCATGATAGCCAAAAGGAGGAAACAACCCAAGTGCCCATCAACAGACAAGTGGGAAACAGAATATGATCTCTCCATACGGCAGGTGAAGTTCTGATGCATGGTCCACCATGGGTGGTCCTTGGAAGCAGAATCCAAATGACACATATTGGGTGGTTCCATTTATGTGACAGCATCCACAAGTGAGCCACATGAACAGACATGTGAAGTGGACTGCAGGTAACCAGAGGCTGGGAAGAGGGGGATCTTGGGAGTTGTTCCTCAATGGGTGCAGGTTTCTGTTTGGGGTGATGGAAAGATTTTGCATTTAGATCGTGACGATGGTTGTACAGCACTGTGAATGCACTTAAAGCCATTGACTTGTACGCTCAAGAGTGACTAAAATAGTAAATGCTCTGTGCTTTTTCACACAAAAATTTGGAAGACTTCAAACTTTGTGTTAGTGGCTTAATCTTTGGTTACTACAATAATCATTATTTTTGCTAGCTTTCATTTATTTATTTTTAAGATGTACTGATTTATTTATTTGAAAGACAGAGTTACAGAGAGAGGGAGGCAGAGAAAAAGAGATCTTTTATCTGCTGTTTCACTCCAACGATGACCACAATGACCAGGGCTGGGCCAGGCTGAAGCCAAGAGCATGGAACTCCACCAGGTCTCCCACATGGGTGGCAGAGGCCCAAGTACTTGGACCATTTTCTGCCTTCCCAGGTGCATTAGCAAGGAGCTGGATCAGAAGTAGAGCAGCTGAGACTCAAACTGGCTCCCATATGGGATGCCGGTGTCACAGCCAGCGTCTTAACCCACTATGCCAGCCCCTCCTAGTAGCTTTTATTTAAAGATGTTGGAATGACATTGATTTCCAGCACATTACTGCAATTTTTTTTAAAGATTTATTTGAGAGTCAGAGTTACAGATAGAGAGAGGGAGAGACATAGAGAGATCTTCCATCCACAGGTTCACTCCCCAAATGGCCACAACAGCTGGAGCTGGGCCAAGCCGATGCCAGGAGCCTGAAGTTTCATCTGCATCTCCCACATGAGTGCAGGGCCCAAGCAGTTGGGCCATCTTCCACTACTTCCCCAGGCCATTAGCTGGGAGCTGGATCGGAAGTGGAGCAGTCGGGAATCGAACCAGCACCTATATGGGATGCTGGCATCACAGGTGGAGGCTTAATCTACTATGCTGTAGTGTCTGCACCCCCACCCCCATTTTTTAAGTTCTGCAGCTCTGAGTGCCTTTAGCTGATGTGACCAATGTCACGGTAGACTGGCTCGACATTTCCTGCACAGGAGAGGAGCCCTTAAGGACAAGCAGAGCTTGAGTGGCCCAGCCTCCCGCACAATCTGCGCTGCCTGTGCAACACCGCCTCGCAATGCCGTGATTTCCGCATCACACAGGAAGAACCGTGCAGGTGTTGTGAAGATAAAGCACGGTACAACTGTGTGTCTTAAGAAAGTGCCTGGAACACAGTTAAGCAGAATAAAACCTGGCTAAGGTTTTATTCTGCTTAACCTCATCGTAAAAGTTCAGGGCTTGGAGGTGATTGAAGGGGAAGAGTGATTAAGGAGCACTAACAATTCAAAGCTAGGAACTGTCGAGAATGCTCAAAGGCCCCTGAAGAGACCGGGTTCTTAGAGTTGAGGAGGACACGAGGCTCTTCCCGAACATTCCTGGGGGTGCGGCTAAGCCACTTCTCCCCAGCACCGCCAGTCACAGCTTGGGGCAAGTGGGCTCCATGTCTCTGCCCTTGTTTTGCACCTGTTTGCTCAGTGCTGCTTTGTCCCTATGCTCCTGGGTGCAGCATCCTGCGAAGTTTGGCCCCTTAACCTCCACGCCCCTCATCCCTCCAAGCTCTGCACAACAATACCTCTGTCCCAGTCCCCAGTGACACACACAGGGCGGCATTTGAAATGACCGTTGGCTTGGTCTGCAAGGTGTCAGGCTGGATATGAAGTCATCCAGGGAGAGAAGAGTGTGCTCGGGCAGAGAAATTGCCTTGTTCTCTCCTTCGCCGACCTCTCCACTTCCGATTCTCAGGCGCTCCTCCATGGACGGGAGTTCGGGGGAGGGAGATTTAGCCGTCACCAGCCTGGCCATCGCTGCATCCTGACAGCTTCCCGGGTAAGAGCTGCGGCTGTGGCTGGAGGCCATTTTTCTCTGTGTGTCACATAAAATCTGGCCGTTCCTGGGCAGAGCGAACACAGGTCTCACTTCCGTCATCACTACTGTGGTGTCAGTGTCGAAGGCTCTGGATGACCTCTCAGTGACTGAAGAATCCAGGAAAGATGGGGTCAGGGCAGTGACAGGTGTGACGGGCCGTACTGGACACGGAGGTGCTCTCAAGCTGGACCCAGGGCGGGGCAAGAGACCCAAAGCATCCACAGTCAGAAAATGAGTAAATTCTCTCTGAGTAAAGTAATCAACAATGATTTGATGATCCACAAAGAGTGGAAGGTAAAGAGAACTCGTGAGATTTTAAGTCTTAACTCAGTGCCGGATTACCCCAGGAATTTATTTTCCCAATTCAAAGTATTTTAATTTGGGAGGCTGGTGTGGTGGTGTAGCGGGTTAAGCTTGCAACCCATATTAGCACCAGCTTGGGTCCCGGCTGCTGCACTGCCCATCCAGTTCCCTGCTAATGGCCTAGGACAGCAGCAGAAGATGGCCCAAGTACTGGGTCCCTGCCACTCCCGGGGGAGACACAGATGGAGTTCCAGGCTCCTGGCTTCGGCCTAACCTTGCTCTGGCCGTTGCAGCCATTTGCAGAGTGAATCAGTGGATGGAAGGTCTCTCGCTCTCTTTGACTCTCCCTCTCTTTGTCTAACTCTGCTTTCAAAAAAATAAGTCTTTACAAAGGTATGTGGGCGGGGAATGGCATCCTGAGGACTGAATGAGTTACACATGCTAAGAAAAATTTTAATTCTGATTTAAAAATCTCTTAGTTATGATTTAATGAATACAGAGTTTTGTTTTGGGGAGATGGGAAAAGTTCCAGAGATAGATGGTGGGGATGCTCACGCAAGTGTGATGTCCTTCACGGCACAGAGCTGCTCAGGTTTGCACTGGGCATGTTTTGCCTTGAAAACATTTAAGTACATGAATTATCAGACACCAACAAACCTTCTGTACACATCTGTCTTTTTGTGTTTTTTTTTTTTAAGATTTATTTATTTATTTGAAAGTCAGAGTTACAGAGAGGCAGAGAGAAAGAAGAGAGAGAGAGGTCGTCCATCTGCTGGTTTACTCCCCAGATGGCTGCAATGGCTGGAGCTGCGCTGATCTGAAACCAGGAGCCAGGGCCTTCCTCGGGGTCTCCCATAAGGGTGCAGGGGCCCAAGGACTTGGGCCATCCTCTCCTGCTTTCCCGGGCCACAGCAGAGAGCTGGATCAGAAGTGGAGCAGGACTCAGACTGACACCCACATGGGATGCCAGCACTGCAGGTGGCGGCTTTACCTGCTGTACCACATCACAGGCCCCTCTCTTTGTTCTTATGCACATTGTCTCCAGGGTTCACCCAGTCCTGGTCGTGATGACCAGATTCCTCTTAAACTGGTTATGCCGCCTTGAATGAGCCTCCCTGGTGGTCACTTGCCCCACCTGTCAAATGACACATTTGAAAAGAATTGTCCTATGTTCTTCTGCAGCTCCGATATTCTGGGTTTAGTAACAGCCATTTTCTGAGTGCCAGCACCTGCCACACACTGTAAACAGCACCTCATTTACTCCTCATGAGCACCCAGTGTGGGTGGTGGGATGACCCCCAATGGAGGGAGAGAAGAGGGAGGCTGAGAGAGGTTCTGTGGCATGGCCAGGTCCAGCAAGAGAGAGGGTAGGGTGGGCTTTGGACCTTGGTCTGGGGGGCCCCCAAGCCCATGCTCTCAGCTGCTGCCCAGTCCTGCAGCAGGAAGAACAAGGAGCTGTCTCCCTGGGAAAGTGCTTATCCGGAATAGATCCAAGTCCAAGCACAGGAACAGCCGTCGCCGCTGTGCTGCTTCCTCGCGGGTGATGGACGGTGCTGTCATCAGGGGTGGAGAGTTGAGGGGCACGGGCAGGCGGCACGACAGGAGCACTGCTCAGCCTGCTGGAGCTGTCCAAGCAGTCGCAGTAGTGTTTGTTAGTTCTCGCTAAAAGAATGGAGGCCACTCCCTACATACACACACATGTGCCAACACACAAGCATGCCTGTGCAACACACACATGCCAAGATTAGAGGCGTCCTTATTTCAATGTAATCAACATTTGGATGGGAGCAACTTCAAAAAGATGGTGGAAAGGCAAGCATTTAGCCTAAAGGTTATGAAGCCTGCATCCCACATCTTGGTGCTGGTGTTCAGTATGTGGCTGCAGCTCCTGCATCTAGTTTCCTGCTAAAGTGCAGCTTGGTAGGCAGTGGTGGTAGCGCTGGTGACTGGGTTTCTGCACCCCCAAGGAGACATGGATTAGTTCCCAGCTGCCAGCTCCCATCTTCAGCCCAGCCCAACCCCAGCCATTGCAGACATCTGGGGAGTGAACCAGTAACAGAAAATTTCTCTTGTCTTGCTCTTGCTCTCTCTTTCTCTCAAATAAATAAATAATTTTTTAAAAAATCATTTTAAAAAATATGGTGGAAATGAACCTAAAAGATAAGCTTAATTTGGTGCAAAAATTTGGAAATCCATGCCTAGTTTTTTCATAATAATGCATTTTCCATGAACTCTTCTGAAGATCCCACATATACATGAATTTCAAAAACAGCTTTGCCCTAAAATAAACTTGTCTTTTAATTCTGTTTTCCATGAACTTTCTGAATTATTCTCGTGTGACAAAACAGGTGTGGTGTTTAGTTTACGCTCACTGCTGCTTCCCATGTTAAAAAAATCAAGGGGAGATTCTCCTGAGAATCCAGGCTCAGAAGCAGACAGCAGGTAATTCGCAGATCAGCGGTAAAGGTTTACAGGCCTTCCGGTATTCTCCAAGTCTATTCTTTTTTTTTTTTTTTTTTTTTGACAGGCAGAGTTAGAGAGAGAGACAGAGAGAAAGGTCTTCCTTTCGTTGGTTCACCCCACAAATGGCCACCATGGCCGGAGCTATGCCGATCCGAAGCCAGGAGCCAGGTGCTTCCTCCTGGTCTCCCACGTGGGTGCAGGGCCCAAGCACCTGGGCCATCCTCCACTGCCTTCCCGGGCCACAGCAGAGCACTGGACTGGAAGAGGAGCAACCGGGACTAGAACCCGGTGCCCATATGGGATGCCGGCGCTGCAGGCGGAGGATTAACCAAGTGAGCCACGGCACTGGCCCCTCCAAGTCTATTCTTAACCATAGTTTCTGTGCCTTCCTAAACCACAGCAGTAATCAAGGCTCTAGGTAATACCCATTTTCACATGCTGCCCGGTGACCCTCAGCCGGAGAAGCAGGAGGAAAATCAAGAAAAGGCAGGCACATAGCTGGCTGCCTATGGGATCTGGTGAAACCATGCAGGGTTTGCCTTTGTTGACAAGGATCATTGAGAATAAACCTGGGAAATGAATAACAAACATTTTTTAGGAGGTATACAATTCCATGACTGCTACAAATGAATCAGATCTCTTTGTTTTTAAGATTTATTTATTTATTTGAAAGGCAGAGAGAGAGGTGTTCCATCTACTGGTTCACTCCCCAGATGGCCATAATGGCCAGAGCTGCCCCGATCTGAAACCAGGAGCCGAGAGCTTCCTCCAGGTCCCCCACACAAGTGCAGGAGCCCAAGGACTTGGGCCATCTGCTACTGCTTTCCCAGGCCCTAGCAGAGAGCTGGATCCGAAGTGGAGCAGCCGGGACTCAAACCAGTGCCCATATGGGATGCCGGCACTGCAGACAGTGACTTGACCCTCTATGCCATAGCACCAACCCCTGAATCAGCTCTTTAATGGAGTTCAGTTGACGAGAGTACCAAGCCTATCAACAGAGCTTTGGAACTTGAAGTCAAGTTAAACTAGTATGAAGATCCTTGAACAAGAAGTAACCTGGGGGCCGGCGCTGTGGCTCAATAGACTAATCCTCCACACGCGGCGCCGGCACACTGTGTTCTGGTCCCAGTCGGGGCGCCGGATTCTGTCCCAGTTGCCCCTCTTCCAGGCCAGCTCTCTGCTGTGGCCTGGGAGTGCAGTGGAGGATGGCCCAAGTCCTTGGGCCCTGCACCCCATGGGAGACCAGGATAAGCACCTGGCTCCTGCCTTCGGATCAGCACAGTGCGCTGGCCGCGGCGGCCATTGGAGGGTGAACCAACGGCAAAGGAAGACCTTTCTCTCTGTCTCTCTCACTGTCCACTCTGCCTGTCAAAAAAAAAAAAAAAAAGAAAAGTAACCTGGGCCCAGCACTGTGGCACAACAGGTTAACGCCCTGGCCTGAAGCGCCGGCATACTATATGGGTGCTGGTTTGAGTCCCAGCTGCTCCACTTCTGATCCAGCTCACTGCTATGGACTTGGAAAGCAGCAGAAGATGGACCAAGTCCTTGGGCCCCTGCACCCACGTGGGAGACCTGGAAGAAGCTCCTGGCTCCTGGCTTTGGATCGGCACAGCTCTGGCCATTGCAGCCAATTGAGGAGTGAACCATCGGATGGAAGACCTCTCTCTCTCTCTCTCTCTCTCCTCTCTCTCTCTCTGCCTCTCTTCTCTCTGTGTAATTCTCTGACTTCCAAATAAATAAAATCTTAAAAAAAAAAAAAAAGAAGAAGAAGAAGAAGTAACGAAGCCACAACAAGGCGCCTGGGAGAATAGCCTGGGACACAGCAGAGAAGCAGCTCAAGTCCAAATAACAGGACTCCAAGTGTGCCTCCCTCAGCACCGCCTGGGCAGAACTCCTCACTGGAGCTCAGGGAAGGAACTGATGGTTGTAATCAGAGCTCCACCGACTGGTGTTTGCATTCTATTGTATTTTCATTCATTCATTCATCATTCATTCATTTCTGGGATAACACACACATACTCCCCTTATTTTTTTCATCAGGATTCCAATATTCCCTCTATTGCTACAAAGTTCAGGATTAGAAGGGCCTTTGTGGCACCATTTTATATATGTGTATATTCCATGTGAGTGCTACCCACTGACAGCTCAGATCTGCCTGTTGCAGGTAACGCCAGGTAGCAGCAGTGTGTGTGCTCATTAGCATCCATGCCTAATGAGCTGCCCCAGTGACTGACAGCAGCCGTCGTTTCCTACCTCTCCTGTTTTCTGGGAGTCGGAACTCGGGAGAGGCCCAGCAGGAGCACACTTCTATCCCTGCTCCGCGATGACTGCGGCGGGAGCCGGAGCCCCCTGAAGGCGTGCTCACTGACGCGTCTGGTAACTGATGCTGCCTGTCAGCCGAGGGGCCAGCTGGAGCCGGGGGTTGGAACACGCACACGGGGCTTCTCCATGTGGCCTGGGTTTCCTCACAACGCTGCCGTGAGATCCAAGGGCAAATTTCCCAAGCGAGGGAGCCAGACAGAAGCAGACTCTTGGTGTGACCTCACCTGGAAGTCTCACAGCATTGTCTCCGCTGCTCAGGCTGATCTCGAGCCTCTCCCCAGCTTCGAGGGAAGGGAACACAGACCCACTGTGTCCCATCTCCCTGGGATGCATGCCAGTCACGCTGGCAGAAAAGCATCATCGTCATTTCGGAGAGAGAGCGACCGCTCCCATCCACTGGTTCAGTCCTCCAAATGCCACAACTGCCAGGGCTGGGCTAGACCACACGTGGGAACCAGGAACTCAAACTGGGTCTCCCACCTGAGGGGCAGGGATCCGGCTACTTGAGCCGTCACCTGCTGCCTCCAGTGGTGTACAGCGGGAAGCTGGGGTCAAAGCAGAGCCAGGAGTTGAACCCAGTACTCTGATATGGGATGCAGGCTTCTCAACTCACATCTCAAACACCCCTAAAGCTGATTTCTGTAGAGATGATCTCCTTGGGCCAATGACTGCACTGCGAATCTTAGATCCTAACGGGTTAAAGGGAAACTTTTGTGTCTGGTAATAAGATGGAGGATGAGACTGAAAAAGTACACTAGAGTTAGATTTCAGAGAGCCCTGAGTGACAAACAGGGAGTGTGGACTTTATTCCAGGGGACATAAAAATATTTCCAGCAATGAGTGCTGACCTCCTGGCCCTGGGAAGGATGGATGAGAGACAGGAGAGCCAGGAGGCAAGAGGACAAATGGAGTTGATCAGAGCAGTCCAGGTGAGAAATGTCAGGAGTCTGGAAAATGCTATTTATCTGTACCTCTGGGCCACCAGACGACACCATCTGTCCATTTTTGTTCTTGGCTAATTATAAACTCAGCCAGGACCCAAACAATTGCAGCATCTAACAATAACGGATCATAGGTCTTAAAGATACACAACACGGCATGAATCATCACTGGTACCATGCAGGATGGGTACAGGACCCCCTACTGTTCTCAAAATCCGTGGGTGCTCAAGTTCCTTATATAAAATAGCATAGAATTTGCATATAACTTGTGTATACCCTCACTAGGCTTTAAATTATTTCTAGATTACTTACAATATAAATGCTATGGGCATAGTTGTTACACTCTGTTGTTTAGGGAATGAAGACGGGGAGTCTGTACATGTTCAGTACAGATGCAACATTTTTTTTTTCTGAATATTTCTGATCCAAGATTGGCTGAGAGGCAGGGCCCATGCATATGCAGGGTCAGTTGCATATCCTTGTGTTGGTAAAAATTATACACATGCATTGTAAAGCAGTTTGCCTTCAAATTGCACTTACTTCACACGAGGCTTTGAAATTTCATAAAGCATTGAGTGTGCTTATAAACCCCATACATTCCTCCCTCAACCCCTGCTGGGACTTGTCATTAATGTTTCGCTTGACTATATGACCTTGATTCCTCTATCCTCCCTCCGACTTGCTTATCCCTTAGCATAAGCCAAACTCACCAAGCAAACTATGTCCCTGCTCCCCTAGAAACCTTGACTGATGGTTGAACCGTGATTCGGGAGTTCAGAACACTCATGGGGAGAGGAGAGGGCGTCTCACAGGCATCTCGAAGAATCTGGTGAGAATTCACAGCTAGCAATGGCATTTCCAGATGAGCTTGCTGTCTCAGGAATGGGCGCGAGTCAACACGGTCAGCTGTCGGTTGTCACCTGGAGTGGGTCAGAGTGGCCCAGGTATTCCTGGCCCCTGAAACGAGGCCTCTGTCTGGCTTGAGGCAGTCACTTGTGTCTCTGAAAAGTCAGTGTCTCAAGATGAGAATGGTAGTGACGAAACGTACTCCCTGGAAGCCGTGTCCTGAGGTGCCGGCCATCTGCATGGGCATCTGCATTAGCATGTGGGCACAATCAAGACATGATCCTGTCCTTTCCACTGACCCTCCGGAGATGGCTCTCACGACTACGACCTGGAGTTTAGTTTGCTCTTGGATTGCTGTATTTAAGCTCTAATCTAGTTACATAAACACACCTCGGCACAATGTGTAGGTTCGCAATGCTTCCTATCATGGCTGGCTTTTTTATTCTTTTTTCTTTTTTTTTTTTTTTCTTGAAACAAACTCTTGAGTCTAGACCTTGTCAGGTTGATACATGAGTTTGGGGGCTGTTTATACCAAAGCCATATACACATTCCAGAGCCCGCCTTGGTACCGATGTGAAATAAAGATGACGATCCTGTGGCTCATAAAGAGACAGCCAAAGACAGCCAAGAAAACGTGTGACGTGCAAACCTTGATCTACGAGAAAGATGCACAAGAGGTCTCTCAGAACTTGCTTTGTGGAGTTCAGAGCTGGGTGTTGGAGAGAGAACAGCTTCGGACCAGTGTGGGAGAGAACCTTTCCTGAATGAAGCTTTCAGCCATGACCAGGGCTGAGGACGGTCTCAGCAGGGGCTTCCCTCCCGTGGGCAGTGCTTAGGTGGGATTTGCCTGACGACCCTCAAGAAATGGTATAGAGGGGGTTCAGTCAATCAGTGGGAAGTAGGGTGGATTTGATTTTTCAATTCAAACATTTCACCTAAGATGTCTCCGATCAGCCTGTGAAGACAGGATTCTGCTAATGATTCAGTCATGAAGAACAGGGCTCCATAAACAGTGAGTGTGGCTTTCCTGCCGTCGGTAATGGATGCATAGGAGTAGGTTCCAAAGAACACACCTCTGTGCTTTCCAAACACTCAGTAAATCAGAGCTCAGTGACTTTCTTTTTTTTTTTTTTTAAGAAAAAACAATTAGTTATTTGAAAGGCAGAGTTACAGAAAGAGAGAGAGGGAGATCTTCCATCCACTGGTTCACTCCCCAAAATGGTCACAACAGCCAGGGCTGGGCCAGACCAAAGCCAGGAGCCGGGAACTTCCTCCAGGTCTCCTACGTGGGTGTCAAGGCCCAAGGACTTGGGGCCATCTTCCACTGCTTTCCCAGGCCCATCATCAGGGAACTGGATCAGAAGTGCATTCTTGTGCATTAGCATTTTATATAGAGCACTGAGCTAGTTTTCAAGTACTATTTTTTTCTTTGCATTCGCTAAAGTATAGCTGTTTTGCGTGGTCTCGGATGAATTGAGTTTGGTCCTGGGCTGAACATTTCTCCATCCTGTACTAGCTCATGTATGGTGGGAGTCCTGTGTCCTCCATTTTTGATGAAGTGTGTGAAACGTAAGAAAATTATCTCATGCTGGGGTCTAAAGGATCTAGTTGGCCCACGCTGAACATTTGAAAGTCTGTTCCCTCTGAGGGTTTGTGGAGTTTCCAAATTCACTGTACTAAGTATGCATATTCAATTTGTATCCAATTAGAGCAGCTGGGTAGAACCTGGAGCCTTGATATTAATTCATTAGTTCAGGCATCAACGTGGGAGGTAATGCACAGGCATCACACAGAAATATGCATTTAAATTTAAATATGCGTTTAAATCCATACATTGGAGCAAATTCTCTATAGTATGAAAGCCTGAAAATGTTCCCATTGCAACACATTTTTTTTTTTACAGGCAGAGTGGACAGTGAGAGAGACAGACAGAGAGAAAGGTCTTCCTTTGCCTTTGGTTCACCTTCCAATGGCCGCCACGGCTGGCGCGCTGCGGCCGGCGCACCGCGCTGATCCGAAGGCAGGAGCCAGGTGCTTCTCCTGGTCTCCCATGGGGTGCAGGGCCCAAGCACTTGGGCCATCCTCCACTGCACTCCCGGGCCATAGCAGAGAGCTGGCCTGGAAGGGGGGCAACCGGGACAGAATCCGGCGCCCCGACCGGGACTAGAACCTGGTGTGCCAGCGCTGCAAGGCGGAGGATTAGCCTACTGAGCCGCGGTGCCAGCGCAACACATTTTCTAAAACCTTCAGAGTTAGAGTGTCCTTTCACTTTTCAAAGCTGTCTCTCTGTAGAAGCATGGTGTTCAAGCAGAGGGGCCATGCGATCAGTTTCATATCGTGAAAAGACCCTTTTCTGCAGCCCAGGAGATAGACCAGAGGTGAGCAGAGTTAGGATAAGCCAGAAATGACCACAAGGCAACCCAGGAGAGTAACAGAGCATCTCCAAGCTATATTTGTTTAGCCAAGTGCCTGCCCTGCATAGAATAGTAGGTTCCTTGGATATGTCCAGCCAGAACCTGTGAATGTAACCTTATTTGAAAACAAAAGGTGTTTACAGATGGCATTAATTTAAGGATCTTGACATGAGATAATCCTAGATTTAATGGCAGTGTCCTTAGACAAGACAGAAGGGGATACACACACAGAGAAGGCCCTGGGAGGATGGAGAAGGCAGAGACTGGAGTGATGCAATGAGCCAAGGAACACCTGTCACCACTAAATACGGGAGAGGCCTCTCCCTACACTTTGGAGGGAGTGCGGCCCTGCTGACAGCTCAGTTCAGACTTCCAGCCTCCAGAACTCTGAGAGAATACATTTCTGTCATTGGAGGCCACCAATTTTGTGCTAATTTGTTGCAGCAGCCACAGAAATCCAAGTGCCCTACCAAAGGGAATCCCCAGAAATTATGTTTTGTTTTTTCCTCATTTTACTGCCTATGAAAGGTTTTAAAATACATAACCTTGAAGTAGACCTGCCTCATTCTACAAAGAATGACTTAATCCGGGCCAGTACTATGGCTTACATAGTAGGCTAAGCCTCCATCTGTGGCACCGGCATCCCATATGGGTGCCTGTTCCTATCCCAACTGCTCCTCTTCTGACCCAGCTCTCTGTTTATGGCCTGGGAAAACAGTAGAAGATGGCCCAAGTGCTTGGGCCCCTGTACCCACATGGGAGACCCTGAAGAAGCTGCTGGCTCCTGGCTTCAGATCAACCCAGCTCCGGCCATTGCACCATTTGGGGAGTGAACCATAGGTGGAAGACCTCTGTCTGTCTCTCCCTCTCTCTGTTCATGACTCTACCTCTCAAATCTAAAAAAGAAAAAAAAAAAAAAAAGAATTACTCACTCTGAGAAAAGTACCACCTCCCTGATTTAAAAATGCTTAGCTTAAGGCCGGTGCCGCAGCTCAATAGGCTAATCCTCCGCCTGCGGCGCCAGCACACCGGATTCTGGTCCCGGTCGGGGCACAGGATTCTGTCCTGGTTGCTCCTCTTCCAGTCCAGCTCTCTGCTGTGGCCCGGGAGTGCAGTGGAGGATAGCCCAAGTCCTTGGGCCCTGCACCTACATGTGAGACCAGGAGAAGCAACTGGCTCCTGCCTTCGGATCAGCGCGGTCCGCCAGCCATAGCAGCCATTGGAGGATGAGCCAGCGGCAAAGGAAGACCTTTCTCTCTGTCTCTCTCACTGTCCACTCTGCCTGTCAAAAAAAAAAAAAAAAAAAATGCTTAGCTTAAAAATGCCTCTCCCCTTTAGGAGTAGGGGAGGTGAAAATGTAATGATTAGGAGAGACAGGGATGCGGTGGTTCTGGATTACATACAGAACTCAGAATCATCCAGACCAGGCCACCACATCTGTTTGGAAGCTTTGGGCTACAAGAGACAGAAAATTTGACTTAAACAGCCTTAACCAATAAAAGGAGTGTGTTGGCTCGCATATTTTAAAAATCCCAAGCGAGAAGCTAGCTTTATCGAGTAACTCGGGTCTATAGATCTTGCTCCTTTCCACCTCTCTCTCCAGCTTTGCTCAGCACAAAGGGTTGTTAAAACTGTGAGAGTAAATGAGACTGCTCATGAGATTGTAGGCGATAAATAAAGGGAGAGAAGCCATGAGAAATATCAGCACCTAAGTGTGGATAGCGGTAGGGGAGTCAGCAAAGGGAAAGCCCAGAGTGTGCCTCCAGAGGCCGAGAGAAGAAAGGTTCACAAAACAAAATGGTTAGCACAGGCTGAGGCCACAGGAGGAGACGGAGCAGGGAAGAGAATGGCAGACAATGTCCTCTTATTGTGTTTGGTAAGTTGGTGTTGACTGATGAACTTGCAGGAACTGATTGGAAGAGTGATGGAATCAGATTTACTGCATGAGTGCAGACTGAGTGGAAGGGGCTAGAGGGTCAGAACATTTATGGCCTGAGGAACAAGCCAGAGGGGAGGGGAGGGGATCAGAAGCAGAGGAGGAGGAGGAAGAGGAAGGAAGAATGAGACTGACAGAGTAAGGCCTTGGGAAGAGGTGTAAGTGGAGGAGTAGCCTTGAACAGGAAAATTGTCTCTTGCTGTGGCTGGCCCAAGCGGACCCTTATACCCAACCCTCTCAGTAGAACAACTTTCTGGGGATCCACTGCTAATGACCAAATCATCTTCCACTAGGTCTTCCTCCCGAACACCATAACTGGATTAGGTGTCTACCTGCAAAGTCTCATTAATGTATGACTTTGGGTTTTCAAGTCCAGCATGAGTATGGGAGCCAATGTATGTTCAAACCATAGCCGGAGGTATGTGGACAAGTTGAGATGAGGGATGGATTATCAGAGGAAGGGGCAAGAATTTGAGACATTACGCAACTAATGGCCGCTATTCTTCACTCACTGAATGACTGTTCATCTACTAGGACTGCAGCAGCAAGGTACCAGTCACTGTGGCTTTAAACAACAGAAGTTTATCCTCTTATACTGCTGAAGGCCAGAAGTCAGAAATCATAAAGTGTTGGGCCAGCGCTGTGACGCAGCAGGTTAATGCCCTGGCCTGAAGTACCAGCATCCTATATGGGCGCCGGTTCTAGTCCCGGCTGCTCCTCTTCCGATCCAGCCCTCTGCTATGTCCTGGGAAAGCAGTAGAAGATGGCCCAAGTCCTTGGGCCCTGCACCCGCATGGGAGACCTGGAAGAAGCACCTGGCTCCTGGCTTCAGATCAGCACAGCTCCTGCCGTTGCAGCCATTTGGGGAGTGAGCCATTGGATGAAAGATATCTCTCTCTCTGTCTGTCTCTCTCTGCCTCTCCTCTCTGTGTAACTCTTTCAAATAAATAAATAAATCTTTTTTTTTAAAAAAAAAAAAAAGAAAGAGAGAAATCCTAGTGTCGACAGGACCATGCTTCCTCTGAAACCCCTCAGAGAGTCCTTTCTCGTTCCTTCCAGGTTCTGCTGGCCCCAGCCTTCCCTGGCTTGTGCCTACGACACTGCAACTTCTGCCTCCATCCACACATGACCATCTGCCTTCCATGTCTTCTCTTCCTTTTTAAAAAGAATTTATTTATTGGCCAGCACTGTGGCTCACTTGGCTAATCCTCCGCCTGCGGCACCGGCACCCCAGGTTCTAGTCCCGGTTGGGGTGCTGGATTCTGTCCCCATTGCTCCTCTTCCAGTCCAGCTCTCTGCTGTGTCCCAGGAGGGCAATGGAGGATGGCCCAAGTCCTTGGGCCCTGCACCTGCATGGGAGGCCAGGAGGAAGCACCTGGCTCCTGGCTTCGGATCGGTGCAGCACCGGCCATAGTGGCCATTAGGGGAGTGAACCAACGGAAGGAAGACCTTTCTCTCTGTCTCTCTCTCTGTCTATAACTCTCTCTCTGTCTCTCACTGTCTAACTCTGCCTGGCAAAAAAAATTTTTTTAAATAAATAAAAAATAATTTATTTATTTGAAAATCAGAGTTACAAAGAGAAGGAAAGGGAGGGAGAGAGAAGAGGGAGGAAGAAGAGGAGAGAGACAGAGAGAGAGAGATTGTCCATCTACTGGTTTACACCCCAGATAGCCTCAATGGCAGGCAGGGGCTGGTCCAGGCTGAAGCCAGGAGCCAGGAGCCAGGAGCTTCTTCCAGCTCTCCCACATAGGTAGCAGGGGCCCAAGCACTTGGGCCATCTTCTGCTGCTTTTCCCAGGCCATTAGCTGGGAGCTGAATCAGAAGTATATGAGCCAGGACTTGAACTGGCACCCACATAAGGATGCTGGAATTGCACCCACTATGCCACAATGGCAGCCCCTTCTCTTCTTCTTATAAGGGCGCAAGTCTTATTGAATTAGAGTCACCCTAATGTACTCATCTAACCTTGTTTATCATGTGATTGCCAAGGTCCAAAGCACAGTCAGATAGCTATTTGTTTTCCAGAATGCCATAGATCTATGCCCTCTGGGCTAGCTACTAGTCACCATCAACATGCAGCTACTTAAATTAACAGCATATTGAAAGTTCAGTTCCCAAGTGTACAGACAAGTGTAGGTAAAGGCTACTATACTGGCTATAGCACAAATCACAGAATATTTTCATTAGAGCAGAAAGTTCTATGACAGAGCCATTTGGATCTTCCAAGTAGTCCCTTGAACTCATTTCTCACGGCCTAGTGTGGTGCTGAGTGAGTGAGTAAACCCTGCGGTTTCTTGGCTTCTTCTCTCTTGCATCCCATCCAACAGACGCACAGCCATGGATCTGTCAAGTGCTCACTCCACGCTCCCACACCCACACTGAGAAACTACTTAACATGGGACATTGGGTGGACTTCGCCCTCCTCAACAGTAAAGACAGGGGAAACAATAGTCCTCATGAGAGTATCAAAAGAATCGACGAGATAGCGCCATAAAGTGCTTAATGTAATGCTTCACATACAGAAGCAGTCTGATAAATTTTAGTTTTTAAATTATTTTTATTTTAAACTTTGGCTGGACCTTCACACTATTTAACTGATACTTTACTTGTGATTGGTGAATTCTCTTCCTTCAGCGATCATTCCAACCCTTTAGTAATTTTTGTGCCCCTTCTCTGTCTTGCTGTCATGGGCTAAACTGTGCTCCTGACCCCTAGAAGGTCACGTGTTGATGCACTAACCACCAATGAGGCTTCATTAGGGGATGAGCCTAGGAGGAGCCTAGGGCAGGCCCTAACCCACCACAGCTGAGGTCCTTATCAAAAGGGGGAGCGTGATGGCATAGCAGGTGAAGCCACCTCTTGTGATGTCTGTATCCCATACAGGAGTGTGCAAGTCCATGATCCTCTGCTTCCAGTCCAGCTTCCTGCTGGTGCATCCTGGGAGGCAGTAGCTCCTGGCTCAGGCACTTTGATCCCTGTAGGAAACCCAGATGGAGTCCCAGCCTGGCCCAGCTCTGGTTGTTGCAGACATTAGGAAGATGGAAGGTTGGTCTGTCGGTCTGTCTGCCTCTCTCTCTCTCTCTCTCTCTGCCTTTCAAGTAGATAAAAATAAATTAAAATTTTGAAAAGAAAGGGGGAATGTGGAGATAGCCACACACACAGGGATGAAGAAGTAAAGAGACAAAGGAAGGGGTTGGCCATACACAAGCCCAGGAGACAGCAGGAGCAGGAGTCAGCCCTACCACTACCTTGATTCCAAACTTGTAGCCCCAGGAACATTGAGACAGAAAATTTCTGTTGTTCAAGTGATCCAGCTTGTGATCATTTGGTAGGGTTACCCTAGCAAATTAATATAGTAGGGATTTGTTCCAGAAGCCCCCATGGATTCCAAAATTTGCAGACATTCTAGTTGCTTGTATGACCTACACACATATGCAATACCTCTAGACTACTTATCATACCTAATTTAATGTAAATACATGTAAATGGCTGGTAAACTGTATTGGTTAGAGAATGAAGATAGGAAAACAATCTGTACATGTTCAGGATACATGCAACTTTTTTTTTCTGAATATTTTCCATCTGTGGTTGGTTGAAAGCCTGGCTTCGGAGCCTGTGGGTATAGACGGTCATAGAACAGTCCCCTATCTGTCCCTGGAATTCACTCAGAAGCATGGGGCTACCAACTCACCTGATTAAAAAAATTAGCTTGAGGCACACAACTGATCTGATTCGTACACTTCAGCTTTTTCCTCTTTCTTCTTGCTGGCAACTAAAGAATTGCGTGCACTCAGCCACCCGATCATTAAGGAAGTAGGGAGGGGAGACATCAAAGTGAACCACAGGCCAAATGGTGTTATTGCAGCAATATGCTTCCGAGATCACTTCTGGAGTGGGTGTCTGGCCTAGCAGTTAAGATGCCACTTAGGATGGCCACATCCCCTGTTGAAGAGCCTGGGTGCTAAGCCCAGCTTTGCTTCCAAAGCCAGCTTCCTGTAATGTGCCGTCCGGGATGCAGCAAGTTATCATTCAAACACCCAGGTCCTGGTCACCCACTTGGGACACCCCAGCACCTGGGGGCATTTAGGAAGTGAACCCGTGGGCAGAAGATTCTCTCTCTCTCTCTCCCTCTCTCTCTCAAGATTTATTTATTTATTTATTTATTTATTGAAAGGCAGTGTTACAGAGAGAGGGAGAGACAACAGAGAAAGAAATCTTCTATCCCTTGGTTCACTCCCCAAATAGCCACAACAGCCAGAGCTGGGCCAGGTCAAAGCCAGGAGCCAGGAACTCCAGCCAAGTCTTTCAAGTGTGGCAGGGCCCAAATACCTAGACCATCATCCGCTGCCTTCTCAGGTGCTTTAGCAGGAATCTGGATCAGAAGTAGAGTAGCCAGGACTCAAATGGGTACTTTACTTTTTTTTTTTTTTTTTAAGATTTATTCATTTATTTGAAAGGCAGAGTTACAGAGAGAAAGGGAAACACACACACACACACACACACACAGAGAGAGAGGGATCTTCCATCCACTGGTTCTCTCTCCAAATGGCCACAATGGCCAGGGCCCTGCCAAGCCAAGCCAGGAGCTTCTTCCTGATCTCCCAAGTAGGTGCAGGAGCCCAAAGACTTGGGCCATCTGCTGCTGCTTTCCCAGGTGCATTAGCAAGGAGCTAGATCGGAAGTGGAGCAGCCTGGACTCACACAGGAACCCATATGGGATGCCGACATTGTAGATGGCAGCTTAACCCACAGCACCACAGCATTGGCTCCCAAACACTCACCCTGATAGGGGAGGCCAGCGCTGCAGGCAGCGGCTCAACCCAGTGCTCCTCGTTTTTTCATTTTCTCTCTTTCTCTGCCTTTCAAATAAAATGAAAATCAATAAACTTAAAAAAAAATCCCTCCTATGTCCCTGAAGAGCCAGATGAACAAATTGTCTGCAGCTATGTTGACTATGTTCTGCTTTGGCCGTGGGAGCGCCAGCTCCTGATACTAGGGACACCTGTGGTGCTTCTGCTCCTGTAAGCCACTGCTCCCCCAGGTGTGTAGTGTGATGGTTTCCTCCATCCTCTACCCACTTCCACTTGCTTCTTGCCACCCCCCACCTCATGAAAGCCTGCTTTGTGTGTGGCTTTGGACGAAGCAGAGAAGGCCCAGAGCCCATCACAAACTTGTCTTTTCCATTTGCCCTGCCACCCAGCCCTGCCCTCTCCCTCTTAAACTCCTGCAACTGGTCCTATTAAACCACTTTCAAATCTCAGAAGAAGAGAACAGGGATGGTCATCAGAACTCAATCCAATCACCTCTGGACACAGGCAGGATATTTAAACTCTGTATCAACCTGGCACCAGGAAACAAATTTCCAGCCAACAGATCACTGCTTAGCACCCACTTAGGCCATTGTGTTTTTCATTGATTTTCCGGTTGCTAACATCACACAAACCATCAATGAGTTACTGGAAAATTGATCAAAGGGAATCGAAATACACTTGTGAAAACATGAAGTTCTATAACGATCATAAATCTTCTTTCCTAGCGGGAGTGGCTCTTCTACACAGCCTTCTTCCCGTGGGCTCTCTCACACCTCGTGACTGTTGTTGAACACGGCAGACCGTTCACTGCTGTTCTCCCCATTAACTTGTGCACACCAGAGGCTGTGCCTGTGCAGCAGAAGGGGCTGCTACTGCAGAATTCCCAGGAGGCCTCCGGGGGCCATCTGGGTTGATGGAACCCTACGTGTGATGAGGGAGAGGCCTTCAAAAGCTCTTGGAGGTGGCCTGATTCTGTCCTGTGTGGCTGTCCCCTGGAGCAGTGCTCACCTATCCCCATCTGCCACCACCCCGCAGAAGAGATGATGGATGTAGGTCCCAGAACTGTCTTTTCAGTTGGGAACTAAAGGCTGACAACGATGATCACTTTAAGGTGGACAATGATGGACAAGAGCACCAGTTGTCTTTAAGAAAAATGAGTTGGGGCAGATGTTTTGCCTTTTGCATCTCACATTGAAGGACCTGGGTTCCATTCCCAGCTCTGATCCCTGACTCCAGCTTCCTGCTGATGCAGATCCTGGAAGTCGCCACTGATGGCTCAGGTATTTGGGTTCCTGCAATCCCCTAGGAGATCTGGATTGAGTTCCCAACTCCTGGCTTCAGGCCTCCAGCTGAGACGCAGGCATTTGGGGGAGTGAACCAGCAAATGGGAGCCCTTTCTCTGTGTGTGTGTATGTGTGTGTTCATCTCTGTGTGTGTTTCTCTCTCTATTTCAAAAGAAAAAATGGAGAAGAATGACCAGTTTAGGCACTGACGCAAAGGATTAATTGCATCTTGTTGAAGAGGAGGCAATGCATTATGAAGGGAAGTGAAGGGAGTCTACTCCTTGTAATCACTGGCAACTTCCCTTGGGGGTTTCCTGTGCTCTTCAGGTTGAAGTGTGGTTCGGGGTCTGTGCAGGGGGAGTGGACAGCGCTTAGTAGCTGCAGAGGAAGATGCAGAGTCAGAAGACAAAGAGAAGGAGGAGGATGCAAAACTCTTATGTGTATTCAGAAGACTGTCAGCCCCTGGAGTGGGTAGTTAGGACCACAGAAGAAAGTAAACCCGCTGCTGAAGAAGATGACCATGAGGAATGATGACGATGAGCAAACTGGAGATGCTCCAGTGAATAAATTCATGTGAATTTCTCCAGCCCGGAATGCACATAAATCAAGCTAGAATGGAAAAGACTCAAAGTCGCCAACACTGAGACCAAAAAGCCCAAAGTTCTTCCAATAAACAAGAAAAAACTCTAAAACACCAAAAGACTTAGTTCTGTAGAAGACATTATGGCAACACTGCATGCAAGTACAGAAAAAGAGGATTCTCTTCCCAAAGTGGAAGCCAAGGTCATCACTTGGATGAAGAATTGAGTCCAGATGTGTAGGAGGCCATCCCAGATCTTTGGCAGTGGAGGAATCTTTTGAAGAAAGCAGTCTAAATAGTTTGTTAAAATTTCCTGTCTCGGGGTCAGCGTTGTGATGCAGCTGTTTCAGCCACCATTTACAAAGCTGGCATCCCACATCCAAGAGCCAGTTCATGTGCAGGCTACTCCACTTCAGATCCAGCTCCCTGCTGATGCACCTGGGAAAGCAGCAGAGATGGCCCAAGTTCTCAGGCCCGTGTAGGAGACCAGGTTGGAGTTCCTGGCTCCAAGCTTCAGCCTGGCTCAGCCCCACGGCTGTTACAGCCATTTGGGGAATGAACCAGTGGTTGGAAACGCTTTCTCTGTCTCTTTGTCTTTGTCTCTCTCTGTCCCTCTTCCTGTCAAATGAACTGGTTAATAAGTCTTTAAAATTAAAAAAAAACATCTTATTCATTTCTGTGCCAGTTGGTATCGGACTGTCCTGTTTAACAATGCAGAGTAGGAATTTCCCTGACTGTATTTAATAAATTCTGTCCGAGTCCCGTCGCCAAGAATGTGTTGTCCAGAATGTTGTTTATTTCTCAAAGATGGATCCCCGCCCTTTACTTGGATTTAAGCATGTGTAGAATGCTGTGACAGGACATGAAAGTAGCCGTGGTCAGAGGAAATGGTGGGGAGATAAAAACGTGTGTTTGAGGGACAGGTGTTGTGCCCACATCCCATATCAGAGTGCAGATTTGAGTCCTGGCTGCTCTGCCTCTTATCCAGCTTCGTGCTTATACCTGGGAAGGCAGCAGATGAAACCCAAGGGCTTGGGTCCATGCCACCCATGTGGGAAACCCAAGTGGGGCTCCTAGCTCCTGACTTCAGCTTGCCCAGCCCTGGCTGTTGTGGGCATTTGAGGAGTGAACCAGTAGATGGAGGATCTCTCTCTGTTTTTCCCTTTCTATCAACCACTATGCCTTTCAAATAAATAAATAAATCTTAAAAAGAAAAAAAAAGGGTAAGTTTAGGGGCAAGCCTTGGCCTAGCCGTTAAGATGCCAGTTAAGACACCAGCATCATACATCAGAGTGCCTGTGCCTGTGTTTGAGACCCAGCTCCACTTCTGATCCAACTTCTTGCTAATATGCACCACAGGAAGCAGCAGGTGATGGCTCAAGTACTCGGATCCCTGCCACCTACATAAAAGAATTAGATTAAATTCCTGGCTACTGGTTTTGACCTGACCAGGCATTTGGAGAGGGAACCAGTGGATGAGCACTGTCTGACAATCTGTCTGTCTGTCTCTGTCTCTAATTTTGATTAAAATATCAAAATCTCTAAGAGTTTCATTTTGATGCAAAATATTTTTGAAATCCACTCATGGTTTTTTCATAATGCATATTTTCCAGGACTTTACATATAGATAGACACAAGGGGTTCTGGCCCAAGAATTGTACTCATACATACACAATCAGCCCTCCATTTTAATGGTTTATTTATTTATTTATTTATTTATTTTTGACAGGCAGAGTGGACAGTGAGAGAGAGAGACAGAGAGAAAGGTCTTCCTTTTGCCGTTGGTTCACCCTCCAATGGCCGCCATGGCTGGCGTGCTGCAGCCGGCGCGGCGTGCTGCAGTCAGCGCACCGCGCTGATCCGAAGCCAGGAGCCAGGTACTTCTCCTGGTCTCCCATGGGGTGCAGGGCCCAAGCACTTGGGCCATCCTCCACTGCACTCCCTGGCCACAGCAGAGAGCTGGCTTGGAAGAGGGGCAACCGGGACAGAATCCGGTGCCCCTACTGGGACTAGAACCTTGTGTGCCAGCGCCGCAAGGCGGAGGATTAGCCTATTGAGCTGCGGCGGCGCCAGTCTTTAATGGGTTTTACATTCACGTATTCAACCAACCTTAGACTGTAAATATGTGCATCTATGCTAAATATGTATAGACTTTTCTTTCTTGTCATTATTCTCTAAGCAATATAGCACAATAATTATTCACATAGCATTTCCAATACTTTTAATGCTTTTTCATGTAAAAACCTTGAGCATCCTTGGACTTTGGTATCCTCAGGGGTCTTATAACCAATGCACCTCAGACACTGAGGGAGGACATGACAAATGATGAACAGGTAGATGATTGGTAGACAGGAGAGAGAGAGAGATTTTCAATATATGCATTTTAATACTTGCCAAGGATTAACAAACTTTTTCAGTATATATGTATCCTAGGTTTTGCAGGCCATAAATTCTCTCAGTCGTATGTTTTTATTACAACCCTTATCCATGTAATAACCATTCTTAGCTCCTGGGCTGACAAAAACAGGCCTCAGGTTGTAGTTTGCAAACCCCTGAGATAGACCACCCATAAAAAATTTTTAGCTGCATTTGGAATTTAGTAGGAAATATTACCAGTGGTGAGACCGTCATGGATAAGAAATAGGAAAATAGAATCATTTAAATCTGATGAATAATGACCATTAAGAATAATCTAACCTGTGCATCTCAGGACTATTTTTTTTAAAAGATCTATTTATTTATTTGAAAGGCAGAATGATAGAAAGAGGGGGAGAGACAAAGAAGGAGAGACACACAGAGAGAGAGAGAGAGAATCTTCCATCCATCGGGTCACTTCTCCAACAGCTGCAATGACTGGAGCTGGGCCAAGCCAAAGCCAGGAGCCCAAAACCACATCTTGATCTCCCACATTGGTGGCAAGGTCCCATCTTCCACTTCCTTCCTAGGCTCATCAGCAGGAAGCTGGATCGGAAGCAGAGTAGTCGGGGCTACAGTTGGCACTCCAATATGGGATGTTGGCATCTCATGTGGCATCTTAATCCACTGTCCCACAATACTAGTCCCCAGGGCTATTTTTTAGCAAATATGTCTATAATAAATATCTAAAAATATAATAAAACATACATTCACAAACAAGAGGTCAAAATTCCAATTTGATACTAGAAAATCCAAATGAAAACCTTTTTAGCTTAGGAAAAGAAAATCTCATTTGTTTTTTCTCATTTTTAAATTGGAATTTTAAACTCATATTTTAAAGTGTTTTTTTTTTTTTAAGATTTGTTTATTTGAGTGGCAGAGTTATAGAGAGAGAGGGAGAGACAGAGAGAGAGGTCTTCCATCCACTGGTTCACTCCCTAAATGGCCACAACAGCCGGAGCTGGGGCAATCCGAAGCCAGGAGCTGGGAGCTTCTTCTGGGTCTCCCACTTGGATTCCCACTTGGGCCATCTTATGCTGCTTTCCCAGGTGCATTAGCAGGGAGCTGGATTGGAAGTGGAACAGCCGGGGCTTGAATCAGCACCCATATGGGATACCGGCACTGCATGCGGAGGTTTAACCTACTACACCACAGCTCCAGCCATGTTTTGGTCATTTTGAAGGAGAAGCAATGATGGAGCCTTCCTTATTGAAATTTATTACACCGTAGGCGTGGTTGAGGGGTTGAGGAAGAAGGACTGTGTTTCATCACACCTTGTCTGTTGAAAGAAGAAAAAGACACAAAGCTGAACAGATTTGGCTCCTATTGGCTGAGCGGGAGCCCCATGAACTCGAGCAAGAAACTTGATTTCTATGGGGCTCAGCTTTCCTTCAAGAGCGTCCAAGGAACAGAATGAAGCATTTGTGAGTGGACTTTATAAACGCTCAGAGGGTATGTTCATGCAAATTATTATCTTTTTCAATTGCCATTTGTCATGCTTAAAAATGCCAGGGCTCAAGATGACTTCCAACAGGCTTCTGGAATCCACACAAATGACTCAGCCCTTCTCCTTGAATCTATTCTTCAAATGAACATTTATGGGGACCCAGGCACTGAGCTAAGTGCTGGGTTTGTGAAAACAGGGTTGGCCTGTCCCTTAGAGGGCTGATAGCCTCAGGAATTATTACAATCATGGCTCAAAGAGAAGGGGATGGCAGGCAGTGTTGGGACCCAGCACCTGGTTTGGGATGCCATGCCTTGGTTTAGAGATGTTTAATCTGCAATCTAATGTGGTCCAAATATATTCATCAGATAGGCATCGAATCCTTAGAAATATTTAATATGCAAAATTCAAAAGATATGAAAGAGTCTGCAGGCAAAATTCCCTGTGCTGGGTTGAAGAGTGCCCAATGAATTCATGTCCACTGGGAATCCGTGTATGCACCTTATTTGGAAATAGGCCCTTTGCAGGTGTAATCAGGTTAAAGTGAGTTCATCCTGGTTTAGAACAGGCTCTCAATCCAACGGGACTGGTATTCTAGAAAGAGGGGAAGGTGGACACAGCCACGCAGGGAGAACGTCCTGTAGGATGAAGGCCAAGAGTGCGGCGCTGCATCTGCAAGCTAAGGAATGCTAAGAATTGCTGGCACCCCCTAGGACTAGGAGAGGATCCCCCCTCCCCCATCCCACCCCAAACACTGAGAAAGTGATTGACGGGCACTTCGATTTCAGAGCCATTCAGTTTTGGAATCAGCCCTGGGACACTGACAGTCATTCTTCAAACTCCTGGCCCCAGCTTCAAGTTCCTCTTCCCAGAACTGCCCGATGTCATCAGTTTCTCGTGAATTCCTTCAGTAGCACATTCAGGCTGTTCTGCCTCTTGCTTTTCTCCACAAACAGTATCCCTGGAAAACCACTGCAGATGAATTTCAAAGAGCATCGTATTATTTTGTATCGCTGCCTGGGCTTCTGCAATAGAATCCAAGCGGAAAGGGGGCTTTTATTAAATGTATCCTTGGACACAGTTAAAGATGGAGAGACTTCAAAGAACAGCAGGTGTCTTAATGGTTTTCTGTTGCTATGACTGAATACCTGGGAGCAGATATTTTATAAAGAAAAGAAACTTATTTCTTACCAGTCTGGAGGTGGGAGGGGCTGCTTCTGGGGAGGACTTTCTTGATGGGGGGACACTGTGCAGAGCCTCAGGGTAGCTCAGGGCATCACGTGACAAGAGGGGTGCATACAAGGAAAAGAACCAAACTGTCTCAGATGACCCATGACTCCACGTATGCATTAGTCCACCTATGCGGAGTCCTATGACCTAATCACTTCTTGAAAGCCCCACCCCTTAGTGCTTGCCAGGCGGATTCGATTTCACCATGTGTGTTGGTGGACACAGTCACACCTTAGCAGCAGGTGACAGATGATGGCATACAGAGGAGGGAAGGGTGTCTACAGTCAGAGAGACCTGGGGGTGAGTACATGCTACCATTATACCTTTGGAGGGCATGGTCACAGAGTGTGTGTTCGTTTCCTAGGGCTCTGTAATGACGTACCACAAACTGAGTGGCTCAAAACCACGTTCCAGAGGCTAAAAGTCCAGAACCAAGCTGCAGAGGGCTCTCTCTTGATCTCTCTCTCAACTTTCTCTTACTCTCTCGCCCTCACCCCCAGCCTGTTGGGCTTCCCCCACCTGCCAGTTACCTTTCCCTTAAAAAAAAAAAAAAAAAAAAAAAAAAAAAAAAAAAAAAAAAAAGAGTTGGCTCAGGGCTCTTCAATGTGGGATGTGGGCATCATCACTGGGATCTTCACCACTAGGCTAAACGCCCACCAAACAGTGTTTCTGTTTTATTTTTGTTTTTTCTGCAACAGCCAGGGCTGTGCCAGGTGGTAGCCAGGAGCCTGGAACTCCATCAGGGTTTCTCACATGGCTGGCAGGGGCCCAAGCACTCTGGCCATCTGCTGCTGCCTTCCCAGGCACACTGGCAGGGAGCCGGATTGGAAGTAGAACAGCCAGTGGGGGGAAAAAAAAAAACACACACACACAACTAATGAAAGATCTCTGTGAATGAGATCCAAGAGGAAAAACAGGCCATCAAAGAAGGAGGCACCTTTCTCTGAAGGGAGGAGAGAACTTTGACTATGACTTGTCTAAATAAGATTGGAGTCAGTGAACTTGAAAGGCTTCCATAGCCTTAGCAGCTCATGAGAAGAGCCTAGGGTGATTACTGACTCCAAAAACAAGAATGTCAATTGTTAAATCAACAACAGGAGTCACTGTGCACTTACTCCCCATGTAGGATCTCTGTCCTTAATGTGTTGTACTATGTGAATTAATGGTAAAACTAGTACTCAAACAGTACTTTATACTTTGTGTTTCTGTGTGGGTGCAAACTGTTGAAATCTTTACTTAGTATATACTAAATTGATCTTCTGCATACAAAGATAATTGAAAATGAATCTTGATGTGAATGGGATGGGAGAGGGAGCGGGAGATGGGATGGTTGCAGGTGGGAGGGAGGTTATGGGGAGGGGGGAGCCACTGTAATCCAAAAGTTGTACTTTGGAAATTTATATTTATTAAATAAAAGTTGGCCGGCGCCGCGGCTCACTAGGCTAATCCTCCGCCTAGCGGCGCCGGCACACCGGGTTCTAGTCCCGGTCGGGGCGCCGGATTCTGTCCCGGTTGCCCCTCTTCCAGGCCAGCCCTCTGCTGTGGCCAGGGAGTGCAGTGGAGGATGGCCCAGGTGCTTGGGCCCTGCACCCCATGGGAGACCAGGAAAAGCACCTGGCTCCTGGCTCCTGCCATCGGATCAGCGCGCTGCGCCGGCCGCAGCGCGCCGACCGCGGCGGCCATTGGAGGGTGAACCAACGGCAAAGGAAGACCTTTCTCTCTGTCTCTCTCTCTCACTGTCCACTCTGCCTGTCAAAAAAAAAAAAAAAAAAAAAAAAAAGTTTTAAAAAAAGGAACTAGAACAGCCAGGACTCAAACTGGCACTCCTATGAGATGCCAGTGTCACAGGCGGC
This sequence comes from Oryctolagus cuniculus, assembly GCF_964237555.1. NCBI lineage: Eukaryota > Metazoa > Chordata > Mammalia > Lagomorpha > Leporidae > Oryctolagus > Oryctolagus cuniculus. Next base: position 16,854,399 of record NC_091436.1, on the reverse strand, counting down.
AGCTTAACCCACTGTGCTACAACACCAGCTCCACTGTGTTCTGTTTTAACTTCACCACAGGTCTGTTAATCCCTAGGATTAGCCTCGCTTTAAAGCTGAGAAAATGAAGCTCTCGAAGATACAATTAGATTAAGTTACCCTAAGTTAGATAGAAAATCAATATGGGGCCTGAGATAAGGGCCTGCCTCTTCCAAGGTAAGGCTTTTTCTTTATATAGGCAGGATGTCCAGTGCCAGCTAGAGGGTGGTGATCTCTTCCATCGGCCGGGTCACACCCCCAAATGGCCATGATAGCCTGGGGCTCCCTTGTGGCCCAAGTGCTTGAACCATTCTTCAGTAACTTCCCAGGTGCACTGACAGTGAGATGGGTTGGAAGCAGAACCGGCACTCTGATGTGGGATGCTGGTGTCACACGCAGTAGCTTAACCTGCTGCACCACAAAGCCAGCCCCAATCCACAGGTGACAGATTCCACACACAAGGAACTCAGAGGAGAGCGCCCTGGGCTAAGGGTTTGGACTTCATCCAACAAATTGCATAGGAGATGAAGACAAGAGGACATACTTGAGAACTATTACGATGGACAAATGCATAGGATTCCAATTCTGCCTTGGGAGAGGGGAGGCCGTCAGAGTCCTGTCGTTCTGTGTGTGGCGGGTGACAGCCTGCTGTCAGGGGTTCTGCATCAGAATCACTAGGGCTTTTCAGAAACGGAGATTTGTGCCTTCTAACCCAATCAGGCTCCCAGGGGAGGAGCCTGGGGAACTGAGGGTTAACAAGCTGTCCAGGTGGTTGTCCTTGGAGTATGGTGACCACAGGCCCAAACAGATCAATAGAGCAGGATCCTGAATGAGGCAGGGGTCCAGCGAGGGGGCAGCAGCTTTGCTCACGCACGGGCTGCTCTGGGTCTGCAGGGACGCGAGCAGAGACTTTCTCCTGGGAGCAGGGACAGAACAGAGGCAGAGTCATAAACAGCTCACCACCACCTTTACAAAAACACCTACGCCTGTCCCTCGTGCTAAGTGTCTTGTGCAGAGAGACAGGAAGGACTGGGAGCGAGGACAGGACAACAGGAAAGAGGGAGGCACCAAAGGCCGGGAACAGAGGACATTTGGTCTCGAGGCCGGAAGTGACAATCCAGGAGTGTCCACCGACACAGGAAGTCCCATCACATTCCTGTCTGTTAAAGAGGCCCCTGCAGAGAACTGACTTCCGGTCACCCGGGCCGCGGCCGAGCTGCAGATAGAGTCCCTAAAGGTTTATTCTGAAGGAAGGAGATGGGGAGGGAGGAAAGGAAAGGAAAGAGGAGAAGGAGAAGGAACAGATGGCAGCGGCAGCTTGCAACAGCCGCTCTGGGAACACCTTCTGAAAGCTGAGGTCAACCCTTGGTCCCATTTTCAGGATAAGCTGGTTTTCTAACCCCAGTACACAACCCTGGGCAAGCTGCCTTTTTTTTTTTTTAATATTTATTTATTTATTTGAAAGTCAGGGTTACACAGAGAGAGGAGAGGTAGGAAGAGAGAGAGAGAGAAGTCTTCCATCCAATGGTTCACACCTATTGGCTGTATCGGCCAGTGCTGTGCCAATCCGAAGTCAGTAGCCTCTTCTGGGTCTCCCACGTGGGTGCAGGGGCCCAAGGACTTGGGCCTTCTTCTGCTGCTTTCTCAGGCCATAGTAGAGAGCTGGATCAGAAGTGGAACAGCCTGGTCTCGAACCGGCACCCATATGGGATGCTGGCGCTTCAGGCCAGGGTGTTAAACTGCTGCACCACAGCGCCGGCCCCGGCAGGCTGCTTTTATGTGCACCAACACTGGGACACAGAGAGCCTGTGGTTAAACCGCACGCTGTGGCTCACCCTCTCCTCCACGCCCTTACGCACCTGCTGATTGCCACTGTTCTCAGGACCCTCCAGAACATCTCCCTTCTTTCTGAAATGCAGAGTCCAAACAGCCACAAGAACCCGTTCACCAGCGGGCTTGTGGTTCCGGCTTCCCAGACCCTTACTCTTGCCCTAGGTTGCTGTCCCCTGAATTCCGCGCATGGCTCCCTGTCACTTGTGTTCTGTTTAAAGCAGCCGGCATTTCTCAGCAACAGAATAAACTAAAAACACTCTTCCTCGTTTCATGTCTGGGGAGTCTTGCCCTTAACTCAGCTGAGCTGGCTTTTGCCAAGTAGTATTCCAGTTTCCCAAACTGTTCTTCTTAGAGCAGGAGTTCTCTGCTGCTGGCTCAGTGATCAAATCAGGTGGGAGAGAAGTCGTAAACCCATCGTCTCAGAGATTTACGGTGGCATCAGCGCGCAGGAGCGCTGGACGTGCTGCAGTTGTTGGCTCGGCACTCCCCTGCCCTGCTTTTCCCGACACTCCAGCCTCCACCGTGTCTTTCTAACCTCCTGGGGCTGCACCAGCCTGGCCCCCTGAGTCCCCTTGTGGCAAAATAATAGCCCCCCATAGTTTTGAATAATTGACAGATTTCAGAGTTTTTCCTTCCTCAAATGAGATATCTTTGGATGGATTATTATTATTACAAGTTTTTTCATTATTATTGTTAAAATTATATATAGTTACAGACAACATAGATGAAGCAAAAGAATAAAAAATACTGATTTTCTCAAGGAAAACCAATGCTAACATTGCGTTCTCGATTTTTTTTGTATATATGCACAAGATATGTACTTCAGTGTTTTTTAATGAGATCATGTCATAATGTATTTTTTTAAAAAGATTTATCTATTTTATTTGAAAGGTAGAGTTACAGAGAGGTAGAGAGGTAGAGAGGTAGAGAGGTAGAGAGAGAGAGAGAGAGAGAATCTTCCATCCGCTGATTCACTCCCCGGATGGCCACAACAGTCAGAGATGCGCTGATCTGAAGCCAGGAGCCAGGAGCTTCTTCCAGGTCTCCCACATGGGTGCAGAGACCCAAGGACCTGGGCCATTTTCTGCTGCTTTCCCAGGTGCATTAGCAGGGAGCTGGATCGGAAGTGGAGCAGCCAGGACTCAAACCGGCGCCCATATGGGATGCCGCCACTACAGGCAGCAGCTTTACCCACTATACCACAGCGCTGGCCCCTCATAATGTATTTTTAAACAAGTAGATTGGTATCATCTCTCCACATCAATAGTTAGATTTTTGTAAAGTTATCTTAACGGCTACAAAGGGTTGTTCGTGTGGCTGTACGTTAATGGATTTAATTAATCCCCTATGTGAGACATTCAGGTGACTTCCAACTTTATTCCAAACAGCCCTGGGATGAGCATTTTAGTTATGTCCCTGCAAGTGTTCTTAGTTAGTCCCTCAGGATAGATTTGCAGAAGTAGAATTACAGTCTTCCTTCAATGTGGCACTGAGATCCTTGGTGGGCACCAGGGCGCACAGGCCCCTGGGGGGCTTAGGCACGGTAGGAAGCCACCATTCCCCTCTTAACACCTGTGCAAATGCCACGGGATGTTTCTCCTGGTTTCCTGCGGCTGATCTGATGCATTACCACACAGGTGGTAGCTTAAAAAAACAAAGATCCTGTGTCTGGATTCTGGAGATCCAAAGTCGAGAAGTTGGCAGGCCCCAGGGGAGAGCCCACCCCTTGTCTCAGCCAGCTTGAGTGGCTCCAGGCATTGCTGGTGGGTGGCTGCCTCCCTCCAGGCCGCCTCTGTCTTCACATGGAGTCTCTACTTCTCCCTCTGTCTTTGCTTTCTCCTCTTCTCTCTCTTCTGAGGACTCTTGTTATCCCATGTAGTGCTCATGGGAATAGCATAGGATGATCTGAACTCAAGACTCCTAATTTAATTCCATCTACGAAGATGCTTTTCCCAAACAAGGTCACATCACAGGGTCCAGGGGTTCAGGCCAGGGCATACCTTTTCAGAGGCCACTATACAATGCACTGCAGTGTCCTTTCAGCCCATAAGGAGTGGGTATCAAATTAGCTCATGCAAGCAGACATGTGCAAGCTACTGACTCTCTCTTAAAATGCAATCCCTGTGCAGGCATTCTGTTCAGATGCCCCTTGGGACACTGGCATCCCACATCGGAGTGCATAGGTTGCATCAGCTCTGCTTCCAGTTCAAGTTTCCTGTTAATGTGCACCCTGGGAGTAGCAGGTGAAGGTTCAAGTAGTTGGGTTCCTACCACCCACAAGGAAGACCTGAATTGAATTCTGGGCTCCTGGCTTTAACTTGGCCCAGCCCCAGTTATTGCAATTGACCAGCAAATGGGAGCGCTCTCTCTCTCTCTCTCTCTCTCTCTCTGAAATAAATTGAAATAAACACATAGATGTGGAATGCAATCTTAGGTGGCACCCAAGTCGTAGAGTGGTGGTGTTGACAACCTGGCTGAGAAGGTGTGCAGGAGCCGAGCAGGCCGAAGCGTGCGCTGGATCGAGGGCACCTTGGAACAGGAGACTCAGGTCCTCAACGTCTTGTTCAGGAGGCCAGAGGGCAGGCCAGGTTGTGCTTGCTGTCCTCGGGGAGAAGCTCCCAGGCCCTCCCTCTCTGGATCTGATCCCGGCCTGTGCAGGCCTCCTCTGTTTGTGACCGAGAGGAAGATCGGGGCCCCAGAAACCCCACACATAATCAGCGGGACTTGGACGAGTGTCCCACGGAGGTCCTGATTTACAGTTTTTTGAAAAGCAAATCACTCACATATCTCAACAAGTGTCCTCAGAGGACATTCCTGAGTTTCAGTGGGAGGAAAAATGAGTTGCTTTATGAGCTCTTTCAGCATGTTTCGGGACTGGTGAATGCTACAATCTGTGCAATGTACAACCTTATCTCCACACCAGGCCTGAGTGTCAAACACACACTGTCCCTGAACTCGCGAGTGCTGCTCTCGGAAAGTTCACGCGTAGGTGAGTTGTGTGCCTCTCAGAAAGCCTTTTTTTTTTTTTTTTTTTTTAATTTTTTGACAGGCAGAGTGGACAGTGAGAGAGAGAGACAGAGAGAAAGGTCTTCCTTTGCCGTTGGTTCACCCTCCAATGGCCGCCGCGGCCGGTGCGCTGCGGCCGGTGCACCGCGCTGATCCGGTGGCATGAAGGCTGGGCTAGAGACCCTACGGTCTGCTGATTCCTGCTGCGTGCAAGATGGAGCTGTCGTAGCTCCCTGCGCCCACAGGTCCCCCACATCTGCATCCTGGGCAACACTGGGCCTCAAAGCAGGCAGGGAATGGGGAGGCGGGCTGCAGCAGAGTGTCCCAGGGGTCCAGCAGCCTTGGGCGTTGTTGAGGGAGGCCCCAAGGGTAAGAGTTTCAGGGGTTCAGACTGTCACCGTGGCATGGCTATAGAGGGCCAGAAGTGTCTGCATATGTGTCCAGAAAATTCTGTCAGCTAGGCCTGCCTTCACTGCTGCTGTCTGGCTAACAGAGACAGAGAAGCTATGAACAGGAATAGATAGTAGCGTATTCCTCTCCTAGGGCTGCAGTTAGGAACCACCCCCAGCTGCGTGGATTAAGACAACAGAGAGGTAGTCTCTCCCAGTGCTGCAGGCCAGAAGTCTGAAATCAAAGTGTCAGCAGAGCCAGGCCCTCTTCCTGGCCTCTGGCTGTTGCCAGCAATCCGTGGCATTCCTTGGCAAGCACAACTGTATTGGCTGCCTCTGTTGTCACACAGCCATCTCCTGTGGATCTACGTCTTCACCTGGCCTTCTCCTGTCCACGGTCTCTTCTTACAAGAACTCCAGTCCTATTAGATTAGGGACAGCCCTAATGGTCTCATTTTCATGTGAATACCTCTGCAGAGACCCTCTTTCCGAATAAGGTGACATTGACAGGTATCGGGGGTTAGGATAATTTACCCCACCGTGGAAGGCATAATCCATCTTCCCACCCAAAATAAGGGTGTAATCCACAAAAGCCATGATGTGTCACCATAAAACTTCCACAACTGCAGTTTTCTGCCATTGGACCATATTGAATAAACCTAATCACTCTCAGCAAAATCCTTCAAGAGATGTAGCACCCTCCCAGTCAGCCTCCAGTTATTTTCTCAAGGCTAAATTCTCCAGATATGCATGGGATACCCTTTTGACCATTTAACCAACATGGAGCCAAGGCAAAAAAAAAAAAAAAAAAAGGATGAGAAGAAGGAGAAGCTCCTTGCCCCTCCCAAAGCGAAAACCAAAGCCAAAGCAAAGGCTTTGAAGGCTAAGAATGCGGTGCTAAAAAGGTGTCCACAGCCACATGAAGAAGAAAATCCGCTGGCACCCACCTTCCAGTGGCCCAAGACACAGTGGCTCTGGAGGCAGCCCAAGTATCCTGGAAATGCCATCCCCAACAGAAACAAGCTAGACCCACGATGCCACCAGTAGGTTCCCCCACCAGTGGAGAAGCTGGAAGACAGGAACACACTTGTGTCCATTGTCGATGTCCAGATCATACAGGCTCTGAAGATGTTGCCTGACATTGGTGTAGCCAAAGTCAATATTCTGAGCCTGTCTGAAGGAGAGAAAAGTGGCATTGGCTTGGCTCCTGATTATGATGCCAATAACATTGGGATCATCTAAATTGAGTCTTGCAGGCTAATTCTAAATAGATGTCTTTTCACCCTGATAACCTTTTTAGGATCCTGGTCACTGGGCTCTCGATGTGATTATTGTCTAAGCCCATTCTAAGCCAAAGCTTCCACAAATGAACACATGGATATGGTCTGATGGATGTGGAAATCAATGGCACACTTACCTCTTGGGAGCTGAGCATTACATCCCTAATAAAAACTAAAACTGTGTTCAGATTTCTGTTTTGTTCTGGTTTGCTTTTGGTTTATTTGCTTGTTTGTGTTGCAGGGGAGTCATAGAGTTTAACAGCCAAGCTAGACTGTTGACACGGAACAAGTTTGCAGTCAGCTGAAATCTCTTAAGCTTTTTCATAATAATTCTTCTTAAAACACATCTCCTAGTCATTATCCATGCTATTTCTCCTGCATATTGATTCTTATTAGATTTCTTCTTATGGCTGTCAGTACTTCAATGTAGCACATGGAAGCTCTTGTGAATTTTGACCTGTCATTCTTGTATTAACCATGCGACCCAGCTCTGGTCATCTGCCTACTAGCAGGAAAAGACAAGGAAGAAAGAGAACCAATATTTATAATAGTAAGATCCCACTAAGTTGGAATAGACAATTGCCTCTAACTTTTTAATTGACGTCAACACACATACAGAAAAGCACACAAACGTAAACTCACAGTTCCATGAAGTATCACAAAGCAAATACCTGTGTAACCACCCATGTCAAGAAAGAGACCCTCCATCTGGGAATGTTTTAATAAGCATTTTTTCTCATTAAATTCTCAGAACTGTTTGGTAATTATTGTTAAAGCTAGTTTAGAGGTAGCCGGCGCCGTGGCTCAATAGGCTAATCCTCCACCTTGCGGCGCCGGCACACCTGGTTCTAGTCCCGGTTGGGGCGCCGGATTCTGTCCCGGTTGCCCCTCTTCCAGGCCAGCTCTCTGCTATGGCCAGGGAGTGCAGTGGAGGATGGCCCAGGTGCTTGGGCCCTGCACCCCATGGGAGACCAGGAAAAGCACCTGGCTCCTGGCTCCTGCCAGGATCAGCGCGGTGCGCCGGCTGCAGCGGCAGCCATTGGAGGGTGAACCAGCGGCAAAGGAAGACCTTTCTCTCTCTGTCTCTCTCTCTCACTGTCCACTCTGCCTGTCAAAAAAAAAAAAAAAAAAAAAAAGCTAGTTTAGAGGTGATGGGACAGCCTTGCCCAGTATCGTGCAGCTTGGGAGTGACAAAGCACACAATGACTCCCCACCGGGTGCTATTCCCCTGTTGACACTGGACTTGAAGCATGGAGATGTGGCCACCTACCCAGACGAGATTGGTAGAAGGACGTCCCAGGCAGGGGAGGCCGTGAAAACAAAGGCCAACAGGCAGGAGGCATGGACTGGGGGCAGGTGGTCCCGTTTTCCCAGGGCACCAGCTTCAGGTAGAAGAACACGGTTCGAATTCAGCCCAGCTTTGGTGGACAGGCTCACAAAACGGGATTTTTGTTCCATAACCAAGGGAAAAGCCATGAAAGCTTTTGAGAACTCTGCTTTCCAATAAAATCACACCCTTTAAACACCAGTGGGCTGGGACAGGTGTTTAACACAGTGTTTAAGACGAGGGAGTGCCTGGGTTTGAGTCCTAGCTCCGTTTCCAATGCCAGCTCCCTGCTAATGCACACCCTGGGAGCCATAGATGACGGCTCAACTGCTTGGATCCCTTCTACTCCTGTGAGAGAATCTGATTGAGTTCCAGGCTCCTGGATTCAGCCTGGCTGTTACAAGCATTTGGGGAGTGAATCAGCAGATGGAAGATCTTTCTCTGTCTTTTTCTCTGCCTTCTAAATGATGAAATTAAGTAAATCAAAATTCTTAATTTTTTTTAATAAAGGAGATATACGTACAAATAAAAAAGGACAGCATCCCAGCCTTCAGTCCTGCAGGTGGGCAGGCTGTTCCAACTCTGAGGTCTTTGGAAAGTGACAGCCTGGACTTCGGGGAATCGGAAGTTTTAGGGTTAAAGTGAAAAGAAGGAAATGACAGCTGAGTTCCAGGACACCGGCCCAAGGGCAGGAAGTCCACTGGGCTAGAGAAGGCTGGCTGCAGGGTGGCTGGGCTTCCTGCTGGCAGGAACAGTTCTCAGTGCCGGCTGCAAACACGCCCACTGCTCAACACTTCACCTACGTGAGCAAAGTGGTCTGGTACTATAAAATGGGCACTTCCAGCTAGGTAACCTCTAATTAACAGCAATAAAGTGACAGGTGAAGAGACAAGATTTATTATAGCAGAGTGTTATTAAAAAAAAAAAAAAAAAAAAAACACGGGGGCTGCTGGTTGGTGTAGCAGTTAAGCCACCACTTGGGTCACCTGCATCCCATATCAGTGTCTCGGTTCACGATCCTACTCCACTTCCAGTTCTAGTCCCTGCTCATGCACACTGGGAGATAGCAGTGATACTCACGTAGTTGGGTCCTTGCTACTCAAGTGGGAGACCTGGATTAGACTCCGGGCTCTTGGCTTTGGCCTGAGCCAGCCCTGGCTGTTGTGGGCATTCAGAGAGTGAACAAGAAGATGGAAGATCTCTTGTCTATCTGCCTCTCTCCCTGTCTCTCTGGCTTTCAGTAAATTAAATAAATAAATAAATAAATGTAAATACTTGATGACTCACTGAAGGCAGAGATAAAGGGGAAACAGGATTCTGAGCCCTCTCCATCATTGTGGGGGTGGAGTGGGGGAGGGGAACGGAACACTGGAGGAGGCACAGAGTTGCATTTCCACCAGCTGGGCGTGAGGTGCCCGTGTACATCCAGATGAAAGTGTCTCTGTGGCAGATGGGAATCAGGCTGGGCGCTCAGGGGGACCATTTGTCCTTGACGACCTTGAGAGTTTGCTGCTTTGGCAGGAAAATATCGTTTTCCCATAATCACTTTATTCTCTGTAGTTCAACAGGAGGTGAAAATTGCCGTTACTCTCTATAATTGATTTAGCCAATCAGTAGTAATAATCTAGAAATAGATAAGCACATTTAATGCACTCATCGTCTTAGAGGAAATTAATGTTTGCGCAGTTGCCTGCTTCTCCCAGTTAAACAAATACTTTCTGAGAAATTGAAAGAAGGACATCTTCAATAAGATGTGCGCTTTAAAAATGGTCATGTTTAAACTCCCATGGATGTTGGTAATTGACTTGAAAGTCTGTTTTCACGAATAAATGCTGCGTCCGTGATTGGATAGTTGACCTCTTCCCTGCTCCACAAGAGCAGAAACATGTCTGCAAAAAACATCTGACCTAATCAATTTTCAAATTAATCTGCAATTACTACTTCAGTTCAAATTTAGTAAATGCCATGGGTTACAGCCCTCGGGAGCTGATAGGGACCTGACTTATTAAATGACACAAAATAGCAGAGCACTTTCTCTACTGAATACGGATAAGCACTGGAGCCCATTGGATAATTTACATAAAAATTGGATTTTTTTTCTCTGAAATTGTCTTTTTACAGTGGACATCTAATATTGTCTGTTCTGCTCCCTCTTCATTTGTCCCCCTCCATGGCTGTTCCAGCTCTCTAGCCAGAGTTCACTGGTTCATGCTGGCCCCCAACCCCTGGGCTGCTGGCTGCCCCCAGGGTGTCTGCTCTGGGCTCTGGCATCAAACAGACGCCAGATCTAGTGTTAGGAAGCCTGTGGGGGAAACGAGGGAGCCGCCAGCAGCCGTGTTGCCTACCTCTAGGAGCAATCCTTCCCACAGAGGGTGACGCCTGGAGAAGAGAATGAGAGAACCACAAATGCACTCTCCACGCAAGCTCTGGGGCCCTGACAACAGACAGCTGTGCTGTGATGTGTGTTTTTGCAATGTTAGGATTTCTGTGCAAATGAGATAATGAGGGCCTGGGTCTTCTCCCTCCAAGACTGACACCTGGAATCAGAGATAATGACCCTCCGATAAATACCCACGCCTCCTGACTGCCTTTAGAGAAACATCTTGCTGGGACTCTACTCTCGCAAGCATTCACTCTGAAAAGGCCTGGGCCAACAGAAGTGATACCGAGGTGAAAAGTCCTTTACTTCGGTGCTGATGGTTTGATGGCAGTCTGGACCCATTTGAGTGTCACCTTGAAGCAGTGTGTCTCCCTAAGGCCACTGTGTGAAAGTTTTTTCTTAAGACTTATATATTTATTTGAAAGTCAGAGTGAGAGAGAGAAAGAGATCCCCCATGTGCTGGTTCAATCCCCTAATGGTACAACAGTTGGGGCTGGGACAGGCCACTCAGGAGCCTGGAGCTCCAACAGGGTCTCCCATATGGGTGGCAGGGGCCCAAGTACCTGGACCATCCTCTGCTGTCTTCCCAGGCACATTAGTGGGGAGCTAGGTTGGAAAGGGAGCAGCCAGGATTCAAACCAGTGCTCTGTTACGGGATGTCAGCATGCCAGGTGACAGCTCTGCCCATGTGCCACACGCCAGCCCCCACTGTAAACACCTGAATGTCACCTTGAGGGGAAGTGTCTCCCCAGGCCACTATGCATATTTTCCCCATGGATGCATGGTGCTGGCTCCATACTAGTCCTCTGTGCTCCGAGTGATTGCCTTTTACCCACCTTTTGCCTTTATTTTCCTGTATTATTTTCCTATATTATTTCTGCGTGCATTGCAATAAACTGGTTAATTAGGGATCTGCCTTTGCCTCACTTGGCTTGTCATTGGAGCAAAGAAGGAAAGAACATGCTGCTTTGGAAAACTTATAATCCCTCAGGCTAAACTTGTTGCCAGGTAGCTGGGAACCAGGCCACCCTGACTGGTCCAGTGTGACAAGCAGCAAAAGGAATGAGATGATAACTGTATCCACTAAAAAGAGATGTTGAAGCAATACACTTATTTGGAAATAGGTCATTGTAGATAGAATTAGTTCATATGAGATCATATTGGAATGGGGTGGGCCCTTAATCTAATACAATTGGTGATTTTATAAGAAAAAAGAAGAGGCGCAGAGACAGAGAAGCAAAGAGAAGATGAGCTCCTGAGGACAGAGGCAGTGGAGTGATGTATCCATAAGCCAGGAAACACCAAGAACTGCTGGCAAACATGGAAGCCAGAAGAGGCCAGGAAGGACTCTTCCTCCAAGTTTCAGAGGGAATACGGCAGAAACTTTGCACACCTCTGATCTTCGGAACTGTGAGACAATAAAATTTATTTTCGGTCACCCAGTTCTCAGTACTTTGGCAGCCCTAGGAAATGAACAGCCTCTAAGATATTCTCTGGCTTCAGTTGTATGACGGGTGCTCTTACATGATTGAAAGGGGCAAAAATCACCACGCTCTTTTCCTGGCTATGTTTAGGAGATGAACATCTAAATGAATGACACTGGGCGGGGGTGGCGGGGAGGGCCAGGAAGTAGAAGCAAAATCCATGTGATGATAGACAGCATAGTACGTTACATCCAGCCATTGTCAAGTAGAGGCGTAGACCAAGACTGGGCCAGAGGAATACTTTGGATGGTACCTAACATCTGCTGGTTCAGTCCCCTAATGGTACAGCAGCTGGGGCTGAAACAGGCCAAACTCAGCAACCTGGAGCTCCAACAGGGTCTCCCATATGGGTAGCAGAAGCCCAAGTACCTGGACCATCCTCTGCTGTCTTCCCAGGCACATTAGTGGGGAGCTAGATTGGAAAGGGAGCAGCCAGGATTCAAACCAGTGCTCTGTTATGGGATGCCAGCATGCCAGAGCAGCCCCTTCAAAAGAAATTGTCATCCTGAAAATATTACAGAAAGAAGAGCTGAAGAAACAGTTCAACAGGAGCTTCACGGCCATGACCACTACCACCGACCCCACTCCCCAGGCCAGCTCCATCGCCTTATCTTCAGTCCTCTGCCAGATGTTTGCTAAAGTGTCAGCTTGCAAAGACTTCCTTGAGAAGCATTTGTTCGGAAGTCCTTGCTTTACCTGAAACTCCTTCTCTGTGTGCGCCATGTTTCTTAATCAGAGGAAAACCCAGCTGGAAAAAAGAATTCCACGGCTGCACCCCCTCACCCCAAGGGGCAATTGCTTGCACATTTTCTAATAGTTAGAGATTGTGTGAACGTGGTCACAGGTAGACTTTCACACTAACACAAGGTGAGATGACAATGATTCATCATCTTGTGAATGAATCTCCAAACCCATGTCTTTATCTCACTCTAATAGAAGAAGCTAACTGTATTTGCAAAAGATAAATCTGGATGCTTCAAGAAATCTTTCGTTGTTCATGCGAATCAGGAGTGAGCGTGTCAGGAATACACAAGATCTTAAAAGGTATTGGGAGACACGTTGGTGGAAATGTTTTCAATTTTTTTTAATTTTTTATTTATTTATTTATTTATTTTTGACAAGCAGAGTAGACAGTGAGAGAGAGAGACAGAAAGAAAGGTCTTCCTTTTCCGCTGGTTCACCCCCCAATGGCCGCTGCGGCCAGTACGCTGTGGCTGGTGTACCGCGCTGATCCGAAGCCTGGAACCAGGTGTTTCTCCTGGTCTCCCATGTAGGTGCAGGACCCAAGAACTTGGGCCATCCTCCACTGCACTCCCAGGCCACAGCAGAGAGCTGGACTGGAAAAGGAGCAACTGCGATAGAATCTGGCGCCCTGGACTAGAATCCGGGGTGCTGGCGCCACAGGCGGAGGATTAGCCTAGTGAGCCGCGGCACCGGCCAAATTTTTTTTTTTTTATTTGATAGGTAGAATTACCAACAGTGAGAGAGAGACAGAGAGAAAGGTCTTCTTTCTGTTGGTTCACCCCCCAAATGGCCACTACTTCCGGTGCTGCGCCTATCTGAAGTCAGGAGCCAGGTGCTTCTCCTGGTCTCCCATGGGGTGCAGGGCCCAAGCACTTGGGCCATCCTCCACTGTACTCCCAGGCCACAGCAGAGAGCTGGCCTGGAAGAGGAGCAACCGGGACAGAATCCGGCGTCCTGACTGGGACTAGAACCCGGAGTACCAGCGCCACAGGCAGAGGATTAGCCTAGGGAGTCGCTGTGTGGTGTTTCTTTTTTTTAATTAACTGCATAGTATGTACTTTTTTAATTTTTAACTTTATCTTTATTTATTTATTTGAGAAGCAGTTACAGAGAGAGACAGGGAGAGACAGAGGGAGAGAGGTCTTCCATTCGCTGATTCACTCCCCAAATGCCTGCAATGGCTGCAGCTGGGCCAATCCGAAGCCAGGATCCAGGAGCTTCCTCCAGGTCTCCCACACAGGTGTGCAGGGGCCCAAGCACTTGGGCCATATTCCAGTGTTTTCCCAGGCCACAGCAGAGAGCTGGATCGGAAGAGGAGCAGCCGGGACTCAAACCAGCACCTATGTGGGATGCTGGTGCTGCAGGCAGAGGCTTTGCCATCTACGCCACAGCACCAGCCCTAAGAATGATTCATGAGTCAAGAATAAAACCAATTAGATCCTTAACTAAATTTGTTGTCGTTTTGTCTTTTGGGTGGGGGTCACCCTAATGACCTCACTTAAACTTAGTCACTTCTTCAAAGACTGTGACATTCTAAGAAATGGGGCGTTAGGACTTCAATATGTGAATGGGGCGGGGGGCGGGGGGAGGTGACACAGAGATCTTCCAGCGGTCAGAATTAGGGTGAGCCTCACGGAACAACCACAAACCTATAAGCAAAGTTTAAACAAGATACAACTTTTTCGTCTTTCATGAAGGACAAGTGTAGGTAGTTGAGAGCCAGTAGGGCAGCTCCATGGTCACCAAAGAGCCCGGAACTTGCTGTTCCAACTAAGCTGTCCCACCTTGAGTCTCACTTTAGGATCCAAGAAAGTATTCAAGTTTCAGCATATTGTATTTTTGAAAATATTTATTATATTTATTTGGAAGGCAGAGTGACAGGAAGAGAGGGGAAGAGAGAGAGAGAGATCTTCCAATCCTCTGGTTCACTCCCCAAATGGCTGTAATGAAACCAGGAGCCAGGAACTCCATCCGGGTCTCCCACAGGGATGGTAGGGGGACAAGCACTTGGGCCGTCTTCTACTGCCCGCCCAGGCCATTAGCAGGAAACTGGACTGCAAGCAGAGCAGCCTGGACGCATATGAGATGCCAGCAGGGCCACAGTCCTCTGTGCCATAGCACGGCGCCCAGCATCTGCTCCAGGGGGCAAGGGATGAGGAGGAGAGGGAGGACGGGGCTGGGCTTTCTTGTTGAGGGAACGTCCTAGAAACGCTGCACTGCGCTTCTGCTTTGCTGTCCCTGGCTATCTCAGCTGCAAAGGAGGTTAGCAATGGACACTGCTGGGCAGCAGGATTTCCAGTTTAAAAAAATAAGGATTAATTTATCAAAAGAGGATGGGTACAATCAACATTTTTAATATGAGTGGGTGGATAAAATGGATACTGGGAAGCAACTAAAATTCATTGCTATAGATTAAGTAATAAGAATGCAGTTTGTTCCTTCTGCATCTTATCCAAGGATATATATTCATATATTAACTATATATTTATTTATAGATTTTATATAGACATTTTATAGACATTTATTCATTTATTTCTATGAATACTTATATATATACAATCTTACAAAACAAAAGTATATACACTAGGATATCTTAATTGTGGGAGGAAGGATTTGGTGGCAGAGCTAACCACACTGGTCAGTAGGGCTGCAGGATCCGGCCATCTCCATCTGGTGAACTGACCAGTGCCCAGCACTTCCCTGGAAGCCGACCCAGCCTCTCCAGCCTGTTGTCTGAATCCACTACACTCAGAGGGCTCTAGGGTATTCAAGACCCATCTCACACCCCAGCTCTGGTGAACAGTTGGTTTCACAGCTGCACGCCTTTGTTCACTTTTCTCATTCCAGAGAAATCCACTCCCTGTTTGCCTGGGAAACCTTGCTCAAGCTCCCAGCCTCAGCCACTTCTCCCCTCCAATGAAAGCTTTTCTAACTTTTGCTCCCAAAATCTCCTTGAAAATTTTCCTTTTCTTCTTCTATACCTTACACCCATCTACCAAACGATATAGCACGTTTTTGTTTTTGTTTTTCTGATGAAATTGCTTCCCATCTAGGCTGTGAACTCCTTGAGACAGGGACTATGTCTTTAAAAAAAAAAAAGATTTATTTTTATTTATTTGAAAGAGTTATAGAGAGAGGTAGAGCCAGAGAGAGAGAAAGAGAGAGAGAGAGTCTTCCATTCTGCTGGTTCACTCTCCAAATGACCACAATGGCAAGAGCTGAGCTGATCCGAAGCCGGAGCCAGAGGCTTCTTCTGGGTCTCCCACATGGGTGCAGAGGCCCAAGGACTTGGGCCATCTTCCACTGCTTTCCCAGGCCATAGCAGGGAGCTGGATCAGAAGAGGAGCAATCGAGACTGGAGCTAATGACCACAGGGGATGCCGGCACTGAAGGCTGGGGCTTTCACCCACTGCTCCACAGCGCCGGTCACAGGGACTATGTCTTAGTCAGCTTTTTTCTTCAACCATGTAATATCTGATAAATGAGAACATCTTAGCACTGGCAGGCATCTAGACATGAAGCTACTCTGCCACATCTCTCACATCTGCTTGAACGCCAGCAATCATGTCACGGGTACACACTGTATTTATCAGGCCAGTGAATGCTATGAGTGAAGAAACAAATTATATTGTGGCTGAGTGTTCCATTTGTACTAAGACAGGAAGTTTTACTTACACTAGAAATGTAACAAATGTTTTATCTAAATTTGTGTAGGATCAAAATAAGCAAGCAAACAAATGCAATTCTATGCCCACCGTTTGTTTCTTTTATTCATTTAATAAGCAATAATCGAATACTTGAAAGTACTTTGAAAAGTACTCTGTTAGTGTAACAGGTGCCAATGCACTGTTCTTGCTCTCAAAGTGCTTGCAATCTGATTGAAAAATCCAGATGTGGCAATTAGAAGCAATCTAAGACCATGTAAGACCATACGTGACTAGGTGCCCAGGGAGCGGACAGACTGACAGCCCTCCGGAATCTGAGTGGCGGGAAGAGAGGAGGCAGGACTTGACTAGAGGGGAAGAGTCTTGCTCAGTTCAGATCCACTGCGGGTCAGAAAAGGCATCAGCAAAGGCAGAAGCAAGAAAGCGCCCTGAGTGCAGGGGATAAGAGAATTCAGAATTTCAGGAGTTAAGAACGATCTTTTTTTTAAAGATTTATTTTATTTACTTGAAAGAGTTACAGAGAGAGGTAGAGACACAGAGAGAGGTCTTCCATCTACTGACTCACTACCCAGATGTCTGCAATGGCCGGAGCTGAGCTGATCCAGAGGCAGGGGCCAGGAGCTTCTTCTGGGCCTCCCACGAGGGTGCAGGGGCCCAAGGACTTGGTCCATCTTCTGCTGCTCTACGAGGCCATACCAGAGAGCTGGATCGGAAGAGGAGCAGCTGGAACTTGAACTGGCGCCCATATGGGATGCCAGCGCTTCAGGCCAGAGTGGATAGTGAGAGACAGAGACAGAGAGAAAGGTGTTCCTTTTGCCGTTGGTTCACCCTCCACACCACGCTGATCTGATGGCAGGAGCCAGGTACTTTTCCTGGTCTCCCATGGGGTGCAGGGCCCAAGCACTTGGGCCATCCTCCACTGCCTTCCCTGGTCACAGCAGAGAGCTGGCCTGGAAGAGGGGCAACCTGGATAGAATCCGCATCCGGCGCCCCGACTGGGACTAGAACCCGGTGTGCCGGCGCCGCTAGGCGGAGGATTAGCCTATTGAGCCACGGCGCCGGCCTAAAAAGGATCTTAATAGATGGTCTAGTGCAGTGATTTGCCCAATCACGTTAAACCTCAGAACTCCTTATTTAACTGAAGGATTACCTAGAGACAATCAATCAGACAAAAGTGATCATCAGAGATCTGGTGGGACTTTGCCATGAAAGATACGAGAGACCCAGATGCAACTTTCATAAGAGAAATGGGGAAGGTAGTAAATAAAGACTTTATTAACATATGTAGGAGCAAAACTGGATAAATGGGGAAATTCTATGTCCACGAGTGGAAGAATGTCCACCATTCTTTGATTAATTTATAGCTTTAATGTAATTTCAACTAAATCCCAATGGGAGTTTTGTAGCACTTTATTATTTTTTTTTTTCAGAAAGAGTCTAGAATTAGGGAAACAACTTTAACAATGAAAAGCACATTGTAAAACTGTAGTACTTTATATTCAATACACTTTATAATGCTGTAACACTTTCTAATACCGTGTTATTAGATTTTACAATATAGAATAGTTTGACAATGGTTTTCATCCAGACAGCTAGATCAAAGGATAAGTTTTATTGTATAAGAATGATAAAAATATAAAGATATATGATAAATATTCATCATAAAAATCAAAGGGAAAGATAAAGAAAAGTGAAGTCTTCTTTGAGAATAATTGAAAGGTCACCTGGAAAAATAAATCTCATCAGTTATTCACGACAAACCTACACTAAAATAGTTCCAGATGACTTAAAGTTTTAATATATTTTAAAATATAGAAGGAAAATTAAGTCATAGTAAACATTTGGATAGAAAATGTTATTCTACACTAAAATTGGAAATCCAAAGATGAACAGATTTTAATAGATAGGGTATTAAATTGTTCTAGATCAAAAATAAAAATAAAACCAATAAGCAAAAGCAACATACCAACAGACTGAAAAATTCAAATAATAAATATGACACAAAGTTAACAACTTTTTTATGAGTTTATAAATTAATAAGAAAAATCAGTAACACCATCTCCTAAAAATAAGTAGGCAACGCAGCAATCATTAGTGAACACATACATAGAGAGATGTACAGAACAAAGAAATATAGAATCTTCTCCCCACTCTATCAAAAGAGACTTTTCCTTTTTTCCCCCCCTTTTAAAAATTTAATTATTTATTTGAAAGGCAGAGTTACAGAGAGAGAGACAGAGAGAGCTTCCATCCGCTGGTTCACTCCCCAAATGACCACAACAGCCGGATCTGGAGCTTCTTTGCTCTCCCATGTGGGTGCAAGGGCCAACGGACTAGGGCCATCCTCCACTGCTTTTCCAGGCACATTAGCAGGGAGCTGGATCAGAAGTGGAGCAGCCAGGGCTCAAACCAGCACCCATTTAGGACACTGGTGCTGGTTACCCACTAGGCCACAGCACCAGCCCCCAAAATAGCCTTTTCCAAACAAATTATGAAATTCTAACTGGCCTAAAAATAAAATATTTTAGATATTTATTCTAAAAACAAATTAATGTCCAAATGTGAGAAAATCTGGACAAACTAAGACTTTCAGCAGGGCAGTTTATTTACAATAGCAAAAAAGCCAGTGTAAATGAATGGATAAATTAATCCACAATGGAAATTAGTTAACTGAAATGGACATTTCAACTTGATGGCATAGCATGCTTTTCCTTAAAGATTTTTGCACAAAAACCATGTGGACTGATTTTGCATAGCGTCGAGACAAAGTCAAGGTCATGTCATCCGGCTGTATGCCTTTTGCTCAGTGCAGCGTCTGACCCAGGGCAGTTCACTACAGACTTGGTAAATGAATGAAAATGGCGGCCGGCGCCACAGCTCACTAGGCTAATCCTCCGCCTTGCGGCACCAGCACACCGGGTTCTAGTCCCGGTCAGGGCACCGGATTCTGTCCCGGTTGCCCCTCTTCCAGGCCAGCTCTCTGCTGTGGCCAGGGAGTGCAGTGGAGGATGGCCCAAGTGCTTTGGCCCTGTACCCCATGGGAGACCAGGAGAAGCACCTGGCTCCTGCCTTCAGATCAGCGTGGTGCGCCGGCCATGGCGCGCCTGCCGCGGCGGCCACTGGAGGGTGAACCAACAGCAAAAGGAAGACCTTTCTCTCTGTCTCTCTCTCACTGTCCACTCTGCCTGTCAAAAAAAAAAAAAAAAAGAGAGAGAGAGAAAGAAAGAAAAGAAAAAAAGAAAACGGCACGCACACAGTATGATTTTTTACCATGTGAGACAAAATCTATTTACACAGAAAAGAAGGAAAATAAATATAAACAAGGAGTGCAGAATACAGGCCCCTCTACTATTGTGTTTTCTCTTGTTCTATAAAAACCAATGAAGAGGGACTAACATTGTGACATGATGGGTGAAGCTGCCACCTGCAGTGTTGGCATCCCAAATGGGCACTGGGTAGAGTCCTAGCTGCTCCACTTCTGATCCAGCTCCCTGTTAATATACCTGGGAAAACAGCAGAGGATGGCCCAAGTACTTGGGCCTGGCACCCACCCGGGAGACTTGGATGAAGCTCCTGGCAGCTGACTTTGGCCTGGTCCAGCCTTGGTCGTTGTAGCCATTTGGGAAGTGAACCAGAGGGTGGAAGATCTCTCTCTCTCTCTTTCTCTCTCTCTCTCTCTCTCTTGCCTTTCAAATAAATAATTATTTTTTAAAGATTGATTTATTTATTTGAAAGTCAGAGTTAGAAAGAGACATAGGCAGAGAGAGAGAAAGAGATCTTCTATCCACTGGTTTACTCCTCAAATGGCAGCGAAGGCCAGAGCTAGGCCGATCCAAAGCCAGGAGCTTTCTCCAGGTCTCCCATGGTGGTGCAGGGGCCCAAGGACTTGTGCTATCTTCTACTGCTTTCCCAGGCAAGAGCAGAGAGCTGGATCAGAAGTGGAGCATCCGAGACTCAAACCGGTGTCCATATGGGATGCTGGTACTACAGACCAGGGCTATAACCTGCTGTGCCACAGCACTGCCCCCTAAAAAAATTTTTTTTAAAAAAAGAAAAAGAAAGAAAAACAATGGAGCCGGCGCTGCAGCTCAATAGGCTAATCCTCCACCTAGCGGCACCGGCACACCAGGTTCTAGTCCTGGTCAGGGCGCTGGATTCTGTCCCGGTTGCCCCTCTTCCAGGCCAGCTCTCTGCTGTGGCCCGGGAGTGCAGTGGAGGATGGCCCAAGTACTTGGGCCCTGCACCCCATGGGAGACCAGGAGAAGCACCTGGCTCCTGCCTTCGGATCAGCGCAATGTGCCGGCCGCAGCGCACCAGCCATGGCGGCCATTGGAGGGTGAACCAATGGCAAAAGGAAGACCTTTCTCTCTGTCTCTCTCTCTCACTATCCACTCTGCCTGTCCAAAAAAAAAAAAAGAAAGAAAAAAAAAAGAAAAAAAAGAAAAAAAGAAAAAGAAAAAGAAAAACAATGAAGAGGCTCTGTCTCAAGTATTGCACTGGACAAGCCTTTCATTGTTTATCAAACTTCAGATTGAACTGAGTGTCCTGTATTTTTGTTAGAGGAATCTAGGAACTCTACAAGATAATATTTAATATCCTTATAGCTAATTTTTGAAGTTGGTGGAATAGAGCAGTTCTCTTGGTGAACGCTTAACAAAATGCATGGTTATTTTTTCATATACACAATATATTTATGTCTCATATTTTTCTGTATAGAAAAAGTATAAATGAAGGGAAAATCACCCCAAATCCTACTACCAAGGAAACCGCCATTTACATTCAGGGAAGACATTCTTTACATCCGTGCACCTAGAGACGTCTACGTGTAGGTTTCCAGGCATAAGCAATCATACCACACATGCTTTTCTGTAACTTGTGTTTTCTGTTTATGTTCTTGACTGCCAATTTCACTGCCTGTTCCGAGGACTGACTGCCATAAAATCCATTTACTTACCATTCCTAGGGGTGCACATGGACCACATATGCAGATGGTTAACTAGTAGTTTGTTTGTTATGTTTATGGTAAACCACAGAGTGCTGGCTTACAGAGCGGCCTCATTTGTGAGGGCAAGTCCAGAACCGTTTATCTATGCCCTTGAAAAAGAGACACAATTTTATGAGAAATACATTCCTTTTGACTGGTATTTACTAAGCCTGATTTAATCTCCCTTTATTAATTTGGTTCCAGAAAAGTACTAAATAGCTATAACAAGAAGGGACACTGATCAGAGACAGCTGGGAGAATGCTGATCACCCAGTGCAGTCTTAGTGTACTGAGTTCAACCCTTGCACTTGATCTTAGCCAAAAGGCCAAGAAGCCATTAGTGTTCAGCCCTTGTTAAGCAGCTACTGTAAGCCAGGCACACAGTCAGGCCAAGAAAAAAGGTCCCTGCCCGGAAGAAGCCTAATTTAGCCAAGAAGAAATGAAGTAGAGATGCACCCCTGATCCTACCACTCAGAAATACTACTACGAACATGTACTTGTCATTCCAGATGTGGTAATTATAAAGCTAACGCATAGAGATGACTTATTGTATCCTGACTTTGCTCCAGGAGTTTTGATAATTACTCACATTTTAATCCTCAAAGTAGTATTATAAGTACTATTCATAATTCTTACCTAACTAGGGCCAGCACTGTGATGTAGCGGGTAAGTTCACACCATCTGTAGCACTGGCATCCCATATGGGTGCCGGTTCGTGTCCCGGCTGCTCCACTTCCAATCCAGCTTCTTGCTAGTGAGCCTGAGAAAGAATGGAAGATGGCCCAAATGCTTGGGGCCCTGCACCCATGTGGAGGACCTGGATGAAGCTCCTGGCTCCTGGCTTTGGCCTGGCCCAGCCCTGGCTGTTGCGGCCATTTGGGAAATAAACCAGCAAATCAAAGACCTTTCATTCTCCCCCTCTGCCTCTGCCTGTCTGTGGCTCTTTCAAATGAATAAATCAATTTTTTTTTTTTTTTTGACGAATGGACAGTGAGAGAGAGAGACAGAGAGAAAGGTCTTCCTTTGCCGTTGGTTCACCCTCCAATGGCCACCGTAGCCGGCGCGCTGCAACCGGCGCACTGCGCGCTGATCCGATGGCAGGAGCCAGGTACTTATCCTTGGTCTCCCATGGGATGCAGGGCCCAAGCACTTGGGCCATCCTCCACTGCACTCCCTGGCCACAGCAGAGAGCTGGCCTGGAAGAGGAGCAACCGGGACAGAATCCGGCACCCCGACCGGGACTAGAACCCGGTGTGCCAGTGCCACAAGGCGGAGGATTAACCTAGTGAGCCGTGGCGCCAGCCAATAAATCAAATTTAAAAATATATATATATAAAGAAACTGAGACAAAGAGATATTGTTAACTTGCCTTAAGTTACACAGCTACAATGTGACAGGAACAGGATTCAAATCCAATGTCTCTGGACAGGTAATTGATAGATAATAGATGAAATAGGTGATAAATAGAGGACAGGAAGAAATAAAGCAGTTCATATCGTGTTGGAAATACAGATTTTGATTGAAAGATCAGATAGAAATAAAAGTTTACGTTGTTTTGGCCGGCGCCACCACTCACTAGGCTAATCCTCCGCCTAGTGGCGCCGGCACACCGGGTTCTAGTCACAGTCGGGCCGCTGGATTCTGTCCTGGTTGCCCCTCTTCCAGGCCAGCTCTCTGCTGTGGCCCGGGAGTGCAGTGGAGGATGGCCCAAGTGCTTGGGCCCTGTACCCACATGGGAGACCAGGAGAAGTACCTGGCTCCTGCCATCGGATCAGCGCGGTGCGCCGGCCACAGCGCGCCGGCCACGGTGGCCATTGGAGGGTGAACCAACGGCAAAGGAAGACCTTTCTCTCTGTCTCTCTCTCTCACTGTCCACTCTGCCTGTCAAAAAAAAAAAAAAAAGTTTACATTGTTTTGGAAACTACATTTGATAGATCATAGATGATTGATAGACTAGATAAATAGATGATAAGCAAACAGAAATATTTTACATTCTTTGGGAAACTAGATCTTGAGAGATGAGAGAAAGGAAGAAAAGAAAGGACAAGAGAGAAGGAAGCAGTTCACATTCGTTGGAAAGCAGTTTTTTGTTTTGTTTTGTTTTTTTGACAGGCAGAGTGGACAGTGAGAGAGAGAGACAGAGAGAGAAAGGTCTTCCTTTGCCGTTGGTTCACCCTCCAATGGCCGCACTGCGCTGATCCAAAGGCAGGAGCCAGGTACTTATCCTGGTCTCCCATGGGGTGCAGGGCCCAAGCACTTGGGCCATCCTCCACTGCACTCCCTGGCCACAGCAGAGAGCTGGACTGGAAGAGGGGCAACCAGGACAGAATCCGGCGCCCTGACCGGGACTAGAACCCGGTGTGCCGGCGCCGCAAGGCGGAGGATTAGCCTATTGAGCTGCGGCGCCGGCCGGAAAGCAGATTTTGAGACAGACGTTGTGGGGCACTTCCCCTGTGCCAGTCAGCGCGCTAAGTGCCCTGCATATCTTGATGAGCGTGGCAGACGGTATTGATTCCAGAGGAGCAGTGGCCAGAGGTGACTCTCAGGACGATCCGGGGAGTGGAAGGGCCAGGATGGGCCCGCGTGGCTCGGGGCTCGGGGCCAGTCCACTCAGGGAGTTCCGCCTCACCTGAAAAACCACATTGTTGGACAGGCATTTTTCCAGTCTGGTCTCCAGCCTCAGGCCCCCAGGAGTTTATCTTCGGACCCATCTCCAGGTAGGTTCAGGCGTGATTGACAAATGCCCACGCACAGGTGAGCCACAGTCCCCGTCACATGCCTAATGGCAGCCATAGACCTGAAAAATGGTAACAATTCCGCTCCGAGCCAGGAGGCGCTTTCATGGGAGCGGCGCGCCTCGGAAGAGACAGAGCGCTCCCGAAGGGAAGCACCGTGCGGACCTCTGCAATCCGAATCGCCAGCTGCATCCACAGAGACTCTCCCAAGAATGGACCGGGGCACAACTTTAATTTCCTCTCATTCTTCTCCCTGCCTTGGACAAAATGAATCATCAAGTTTCTATTCACTTTAGCGTGTACATTTTAAAGAGACCTTATAAAACCACAGGTGTAATGGATTCAAGATGCCCCTTCGCAGCGATTCTGCATCCACGCCGGATTTTATGACTGGGATCCCGCCTTCTTCGGGTTTTTCAATAGGAACAGACTTCGATGCAGGGGGGATGAGATAATGGTGTACAGTCTCAGGTGCCAGCGCTGCTGTCCTGGAGCTGCAGCCAGCAAAGAACCGAGAGCACGGCTTTGCTGAGTGCATGGTTCCAGGTAACAGATGCACAGGGACAGGTGACCTTCCTGTGCCCCTCCCCCTAGCCCCCGGGGGGCCCTTGGGCTGCTTGTTACCAGTGTATGAGGCCCTGTGCACGTTTCAGAATTTCTGGGGTAGCCCCACCCTGCAGGTGCCTGAGAAACACATTCTGCAGAGGGACTGGGCGGACACAAGGCTGTGCTCAGACTGAAGAAAGAGGAGTGGCCGCCCCGGGAGAAGTCCAGGTGCAAAGGCGCTTCCCGAATGCGCTCAGCTCAGGTTCCCAGCTATTGTGGCAACTTTTTGTCCTGGCACCCCACCCCCGCCTCCTCCCCTTGCTCCACCTCGGGCTAGGCAGGGGACAGCTGACCACAAACCGGGTCACCTGCCATCAGAGGCTTATTCAGTTGCTCCGTCCGAAGTGGACTGCAGGTCCTTTCCAAGCGGCAGGACAGTTTCGGCGGTGTGGGGGGCGGGGCCTGGTCTAGGACGTGGGGGCGGGGTGGTGCCTGCGGACGGCGCTGCGTCAGGGTAGCCAGGGCCCACGCTTATTGCTGAGAGCGTTCACATGAAACGTAAGGCGCTCTTGTTTCCTGTAACTTTAGACGAGGTTTCAAAACACAGAATCCACGCTGGAACGGCCAGACCAGCGGCAGGAGGTGCAGATGGAACAAAGGATTGGGTTCCCAAGTTCCTATGGTGAGACAAAAGGGCAAGATGTCAACCCAGGACCACCCAAGGAAAATTAAATACAGATCAACTTCTGATGGCTTCTGTTAACAGCGGGGAGACGGGGTTTTGATCTTGGAAAAAACAAACATCGAAAACTTTGCCCGTAATCACCCCGCCCTAGGGTGGCAGGATCGGCTACGAAGCGCAAACACACATGTGGCTGGGGGCTTTTGTTCCTTCTGCCCTCCAGGCTGTCCATGGGCTGGAGAGCCGGGCCCCTGGCCACCCCAAGAAAAGGAGTCGCAGGGTTTCCCAGGCACTGAGCCAAGAGGCGGAAAGGGTTCTCCAGCGGTCAAGTACACTTTCTCCACTCCAGAGCCAGGCCCAAGGCCACCTGGCTCGGCCGGACAGTGGGGCAGTCCCGTCAGGGCTCTCCCACCCTGAGATGGCAGGTGGAGCGAGCCTAACCACTTTCAACCCAAGGCGGCTGTCAGCTGTCCTTTTCCAATGTATTATACAAATTTCCAAACATCCTCAGAAGTAGAGCCCGTGGCGGACAGACCTCACACTCAACAGCTGCCAAGACTGGCCGCCTCTGCTCACCTATCCTTGCTCTGTCTTCACAGAGGATTTGGGACGCTGTCGTCCTGGCCTCTCATAGAGGAAGCACCCCTAGCTGAGGATTTGGTTCCAGCGCTCACTCATCCACCACATCTGTCCCCAGAGAAGCTCAGGTCCCTTATAGAGAATGGGATGGGGGAGGGGAGGTGTTTGGCACAGCAGCTAAGCCACCACTTGGGACACCCATATCCCATGTCCGAGGGTCTGACTTCAAGCCCTGACTCTGTTTCTCGATTCCAGCTCCCTGTGAATAGGTACCCTGGGAATCAGGTGATGGCTCAAGTACTGGGGTCTGTGCCACCCATGTGGGAGACCTGGATGAAGTTTTAGACCCTTAGCTTTGGCCTGGTGCAGCCCCAGCTGTTGTGGGGCATTTGGGAAGCCAACCAACAGAAAGGAGACATCTATGTCTCTGTCTCTTAGAGGAGAAAATCTGTACGACTTCATTCAAAAAACTAGAAAAAAATAAAATGGGGTGGTATTTGCATATAACTTAGCACATTCTCCTGTAACTTTACATTATCTCTGGATTGCTTATAATACCCAACACAATATAAATGTGGTTTAAATAGCTGTAGTATTGTTTAGGGAATAATAATAAGGAGAAAAGTCTGTACATGCTCAGTATAATCTAAATATTTTAAAAAGATTTATTTATTTGATAGGCAGAGATTCAGAGAGAGAGAGAGAGGCATCTTCCATCGGCTGGTTCACTCCCAAATGGCCACAACGGCCAGAAATGGGCCAGGATAAAGCCAGGAGCTTCTTCCGGGTCTCCCAAGTGGGTGCAGGGGCCTGAGGACTTGAGCCATGTTCTGCTGCCTTCCCAGGTACATTAGCAGGGAGCTGGATCAGAAATGGAGCAGCCAGGACTGGAACTGGCTGGGATGCCAGCCCTGCAAGCAGAAGCCTAACTTTCTATGCCACAGTGCCAGTCCCAAACTCAATTTTTTAAAAAGATTTATTTATTTATTTGAAAGGCAGAGTACAGAGAGGCAGAGGCACAGAGAGAGAAGTTTTCCATCTGCTGGTTCACTTCCCATTGGCAGCAATGGCAGGAGCTGAGCAGATCCAAAGCCAAGAGCCAGGAGCTTCTTCCAGGTCTCCCACGCAGGTGCAGGGGCCCAAGGACTTGGGCCATCTTCTACTGCTTTCCCAGGCCACAGCAGAGAGCTGGATCAGAAGTGGAGCAGCCGGGACACCTGACAGGTGCTCAGCGATTCTCCAGGTAGCACGCTCCATCCTTACCAGCAAATTGTAAGCCTTTATCTTCTTCTTCTTCTTCTTCTTTTTTTTTTTTTTTTTTTTTTTTTTTTTTGACAGGCAGAGTGGACAGTGAGAGAGAGAGACAGAGAGAAAGGTCTTCCTTTGCTGTTGGTTCACCCTCCAATCGGCACCGCGCCGATCTGATGGCAGGAGCCAGGTACTTATCCTGGTCTCCCATGGGGTGCAGGGCCCAAGCACTTGGGCCATCCTCCACTGCACTCCCTCGCCACAGCAGAGAGCTGGTAAGCCTTTATCTTCATACACAAAAATTAACTTATCTTCTAGTTCCATTTTCTGTGAACTATTTGAAGTATTCTCACATGGCCCACAGTAATCCATATATAGACCCTCTACTTCTTAGAATTATTTTATCTTTTGACTAACATGCAGTACTTGTACATTTTTAAGGGGCACCAGACGTTCCATTCTGACCGGACTGGACAATTTAGCATTTTTCAGCCACCCTTCACATGTTCCCACCACTTTTCTCTGCTTTTCTCACTAGTCTTGCATAAGAGCTACTTAATACTTGCTGATGGGACTGTTTATCATTGCAGTGTGGTGTTCAATTCCCATGTTTCAAATAACCCCACTCAGACCAGAACTGGAATTTCACTCCATTTTCCCAATGCCCAAGTCACAGCCAAGTCCAGGCCTCCCGCTCC
The DNA here is from genome assembly GCF_964237555.1 of Oryctolagus cuniculus. Classification (NCBI taxonomy): domain Eukaryota; kingdom Metazoa; phylum Chordata; class Mammalia; order Lagomorpha; family Leporidae; genus Oryctolagus; species Oryctolagus cuniculus. The sequence continues at coordinate 16,826,801 of NC_091436.1, read as the reverse complement.
TCTGCCCCTCCTCCCCCAGCTCCAGGCTTCTTCTGGTCTGTGATCTTCTCTTCCTTCCTCAAACTACTGCTCCCCAGCTCTCAACACCTTGACCTTCTAGTTCACTCCTGTACAAATCCAGGATCTACTCACCCCGTCCTCTACTCCTGCAGACAAGCTACTTAGAGAAAACAGGGAAGAGCAGACGTTGTCACTGGAAATAAATAGTTCCTCATCTCAACTGGCCCCATTGTCACCCACTGCTCCTTTTGCTTGTCTGTGGTCAGCTCCTTTTGTCCCCTTGCCCATCAGCTTCGCCTTAATACACACAGAGGGGGCTGGCACTGTGGCGTAGTGGGTAAAGCCGCTGCCTGCAGTGCCATCATCCCATATGGGCGCTGGTTCAAGTCCCAGCTGCCCCACTTCCAATCCAGCTCTCTGCTATGGCTTGGGAAAGCAGTAGAAGATGGCCCAAGTCCTTGGGCCCCAGCATCCGCATAGGAGACCCGGAAGAAGCCCCTGGCTCCTGGCTTCAGATTGGCACAGCTCTGGCAGTTGCAGCCAATTGGGTAGTGAACCAGCTGATGGAAGACCTCTCCTTCTAACTCTGACTTTCAAATAAATAAATAAATCTTTTTAAAAAAAATGCACATAGAGGATCACTGGTCAAGGACTTTGTAGAAAATCCTCTAATGGGATTTTCCTGATGTTTTTCTCACGATGAGACTAAGGTTGTGAAGTCACTGGGACTAAGGCCCAGAAGTAAGATGCAATTTCAATGCCATCATATCAAGGGTACATAATTTCGATGACATCATATCAAGGGTACATAATTTCCATGACATCATAGCAAGGGTACATAATTTCGATGACATCATATTACATAATTTTGATGACATCATATCCAGGGTACATAATTTCAGTGACATCATATTAAGGGTACATAATTTCAATGCCATCCTATCAAGGGTACATAATTTCGATTACATCATATTACATAATTTCGATGACATCATATCAAGGGTACATAATTTCAATGCCATCATATCGAGGGCACATAATTTCAATGACATCCTATCAAGGGTACATAATTTCGATTACATCATATTACATAATTTCGATGACATCATATCCAGGGTACATAATTTCAATGCCATCATATCGAGGGCACATAATTTCAATGACATCCTATCAAGGGTACATAATTTCGATGACATCATATCAAGGGTACATAATTTCAATGACATCATATCGAGGGCACATAACCCATCACTGCTGATACTGATCTTGATCACCAAGCAGAGATGGGGTGTGCTGGTTTTCTCCACTCTAAAATTACTCTCATCTCCCTTCCATTCTGTACTCTTTGGAAGGAAGTGGTCACACACAGACAATACTTTAGGAGTAGAAAATTATGTTCCACCTCCTTGAGGGCAGAACATCTGTATGAATTACTTGGAATTCTGCATGGAAGATTTCACTCTTCTCAATAATTTATTTCACTATTTATGTCAGCATGGACTCACAGATATTTATTTTATACTTTAGGAATTTTTTTTTATTTGAAAGTCAGAGCTACACAGAGAGAGGAGAGGCAGAGAGAGAGAGAGAGAGGTCTTCCATCGATGGTTCACTCCCCAAATGGCCACAACGGCCAGAACTGCACCAATCCTAAGGCAAGAGCCAGGAGCTTCCTTCGGGTCTCCCACACAGGTGCAGGGGCCCAAGGACTCCACTGCTATCCTAGGCCATAGCAGAGAGCCGGATAGGAAGAGGAGCAGCCGGGACTAGAACCCATATGGGATGCCGGTGCTTCAGGCCACAGCTTTTAACCTGCTGAGCCACAGCACCGGCCCCATGGAATTCTCTAACACTGTTTTATTTATTTTTTTGCTCAAACTGTTCCAGTTTTACCATTGGGAGCTTTCTCCATTCATTCATCTGTCCTTTTGGATCTATTTCTTCTCTTTTATTTTTATTACTTCCTTATTGTTTGGCACTACCCAATGCTGCAGGTTCGGCTTGTATATTTCCTGCCTCAGTCCCCACATCAACCATTTCTCCAAGGAGCCCTGGTTACTTTATTGGTGAGTGGCATTAGAAATCAAGATCTGGGGTCGGTGCTGTGGTGTAGCAGGTAAAGCCACTGCCTGCAACACCAGCATCCCGTGTATGTGGCATCATTTCCCAGCTGCTCCACTTCCAATCCAGCTCTCTGTCAATGGCCTGGGAAAAACAGGAGAAGATGCCCCAAGTGTTTTGGTCCCTGCCACTCACATGGGAGACCCACATGAAGCTCCTGGCTCCTGGCTTTGGCCTGCCCCAGCCCTGGGTGTTGTGGCCATCTGGGAGTGAACCAGCAGATGGAAGCTCTCTCCCTCTGTCTCTGTCTCTCCCTTTCTCTCTGTGACTCTTTCAAACAAATAAATAAATCTTCAAAAATAAAGCCAAGGTTTTCAGTATAGATGTAGTCAGTGTAATTGTGGCATTGCAGTTTCTAGACTCTCATAGCTGAAAACCAAAGGATGGCATGTGTACTAACCTGTGTGTGTGTGTGTGCTATGTAATGTTTCTGTATTGAATGCGAGTGCACACTCAGGGCTGAAAATTGTGGTACTGATAGGGATTCCAGCAGACCCTGGAAATACAAGAAAACATAGGAAAGAAAAAAAATGATTTAACTCTCCAGGAGCCCTGAGGGAGGAGAAACAGGAGCTGGGGTGGGGTGGGATCCATATATAATGTAATCTTCAAATGTTGTTGAGTCTGCCAAATGGACCTATTGAGAACTTTGCACACTTCTGTGCAAAACAGGTTACTCCAATGTCATTTCCCTGATTGGTAGACTTAGTATACCTCATTAGCATGCACATCAACCAATTGGGGAGAACTTCTGTCTTAGGCATAAAAGCACAAGTCAGGCAGTCTTTTTTTTTTTTTTTTTTTTTTTTTTAAGATTTATTTACTTATTTGGAAGGCAGAGTTACAGGGAGAGAGAAGAAGAGACAGAGAAAGAGAGATCTTCCATCCACCAGTTCACTCTCCAAATGGTCACAATGACTAGGGCTGAGCCAGGCCAAGGCCAGGAGCCAGGAGCTTCTTCCAGATCTCCCGCATAAGTGCAGGGACCCAAAGACTTGGGTCATCCTCTGCTGCCCTCTCAGACACATTAGCAGAGAGCTGGATTGGACGTGGAGCAGCAGGGACCAGAACCCGCACCCACATGGGATGCCAGCACTGCAGGCCATGGCTTTAACCCACTGTGCCACAGTACTGGCTACGAGTCAGGAAGTCTTGAGCAGCAGCTTGGGGCAGCCAGCTCTCCAGGGCAGGCCTTCCCTGCTGGTGGAGGCTTCTCTAACCTCTCAACGGAGCCAGCAGAGAAGAGAAGAAGCAACCCAGAAGGCAGCAGCGGTAGGCAAACCCAGCCAAGAGGAGAAGCTGTGATCTGGCAGAGAGAAAGAGCTGTAACACCAGAGCTGTGCTGCTCCTGGAGAATCTGGGGAGAAGAAAAACCTTGCCCATCTTTGAGACAAGACGCAGACCTGTGTCTGCAGCCAGACTCCTGCCTCTACTCCTGTAACACCCACGCCAGAACTCCTGCAACGTATTTTTTTGGTGTGCCTGGGGTCCCTGGAAGGGTGAGTAAAAGCAGACTAATGCACATTTACTAACCCCTGCTTGTTCACTGGATGTTATTCTGGCCTCCTGATTTCGGTTATTGTGTCCTCCTGATTGGTTAAATCTGTACTCGTGTTTCAGAAAGGGACCAATCAAAGAGAGCCACTTTGTGTATAAAAGAGCCAGCCCTTGCAGGCTTCCCTGGCAACTCCTCCCTTGGAGTCCCCATCCTGACTGCTGTGGCAGGAGGTTTCTTGCTTTCAATAAAGTTCACTTTGCTCTCTGTCCCTGTCTGCGTGGCAGTTCTTCAGTGTGAGACAAGAACTGACACGGCCCTCATTATGCCACAACGGCATAGCAGGTTAAGCCACTGTCAGAATACTGGCATCCCATATTGGAGCACGGGTTCAAGTCCTGGCTATTCCACTTCCAATTCAGCTTCCTGCCAATGTGCTTGGGAAAACAGCAGAAGATGATTCAAGTGCCTGGACCGCTGCCACCCACATGGGAAGCCCAGCTGGAGTTCCTGACTCCTGGCTTCGGATCGGCGCAGCTCCGGCCATTGTGGCCATCTGGGGAGCGAACCATCGGACAGAAGACTTCTCTCTCTCTGCATCTCCTCTGTGTAACTCTGACTTTCACATAAATAAATAAATCTTAAAAAAAAAAAGTCTCTCTCTGCTTTTGAAATAAAATAAAAACCAGTTTTTAAACACATGAGTGCACACTGATGTCTCCAACTCCAGGCCAGTGCCACAGGGATCTCTGTGGTCTCCTCCTCTCACCTGTGATCTCCCCACCAACAGCAAGAAACGTGCACCCCCAAACCCTCCATCCGTTTATCCTTGAGTTCTCTGCAACCTACATTTCCTCCCTTACCACCACAGTGGCTGCAGCAGATCCGGTGTTAGGGTTGCAGACGTGGTGGCAGGTGGAGCTGCATCTCGTCCCAGGGGACGTGGCGGGTTCTGCTTTCTGCTGAATTCTCCAGCAACAGCACAGCCCCGGGTTACAGCCCGTTGTGTGGCAGCTCTGCGCGTCACAGCCTCTCTCTGCTGGGTCTGTGGAGTGCTGCAGCCTTCCGGGGTGCTGCTCCTCTTCACTGCTGGGTTCTGCATCTTGTGACCATGAAGAATGAGGCAACAGTGAACAGAAGAAAAAGGTGTTTATTCAAAGAAGCAGAGGGAAGTCTCCCTGCAGCCCACAAGGGGCTGCCTGCCCTGAACTGCTATCACCACACCTGTCTCTGACTTTTAAGTGTGTCTAAAGCAGGAAACTAACATTGGAGGAGCCTGTTCTGCACGGAAGTTCACAGAGTGCTCAAACAGACCTGTTCATCAGAGGCAAGAACATCAGAAGATTACATTGTACCTGTTTCTCCCTCCTCAAACCCCTCCCTCAGGGCTTCTGGAGGGTTCATCATGTATGTTTCTTCCTTCCCAGGGGCCCCTGGAGTCCCTTTCAAAATCACTACAAAACCCATCCTGTTATTTAAGGCGGACAAGGACTTTGTTACATGGGATGAGTAAGTAGCCTGCCAGCATGGCCGTGGGAGTGCGACATGAGCTTTGGGCGTTCTGCAGGTAGCACTGCTGATTTGGCAAAGGCTCTGCTGCTGTCCCAGGCCGTGCTCTGCCCAGGATGGAGGCAAGAACCTGCTCCCCACCCCTGCTCCCCACCCCTGCTCCCCACCCCTGCTCCACACCGCCTCCCCACCCACCCCAGCCTGTTCTTAAGTTGTCCTCTTCCTGAATAAGCCTTGGCTGGGCTTATCTGATTGGTGAAGACGTGCCAGTGTCTGAACCCTGGCCCCAAGGGACGCTGGTTCAAGTCAGTTTCTGGCTGCCTCAGTCAGGACTCAAGGCAGAAATTGCCCACGTGGAAGAAGGCTGGCTACAAGATGTCGCGTGACTATTACAGAAGTCACCAAGCAGGGCTTTGTGTCAGCCAAAAGTATTGCTAAGAAACCACTCCCAAACCCCCAGCCCCCTGGGCACTCATCACACCTGTCCTGTTGGCCCCGTTGTGCGGGCGGAGTTTGGACAGACAGCATCTTGCAGGACGTCTCACCCCTGGCTGCTGAGACATATTTCTCTCCTTTTCTTCTCTGCGTATGGCCTCTCAGCCTCTCTCAGGGGACTTTTTCCCCACATACTTTGTTTTTAAAAAATACTTAGTTCAGGGGCCAGTGCTGTGGTGTAGCAGCATAGCAGGTAAAGCTGTCATCTGCAGTGCCAGCATCCCATATAGGCACCAGTTCAAGTCCCGGGTGCTCCACTTCTGATCCAGCTCTCTGCTGTGGCCTGGGAAAGCAGTAGAAGATGGCCAGGTCCTTGGGCCCCTGAACCCACATGGGATACCCAGACGAAGCTCCAGACTCCTGGCTTCAGATTAGCCCAGCTCTGGCCATCGCTGCCATTTGGAGAGTGAACCAGCAGATGGAAGACGTCTCTCTCTCTCTCTCTGCCTCTGCCTTTTAAATAAATAAATAAATCTTTTTTTAAAAAAAAAAAAGGTTAAAAAGGGTGAATAATTCAAAGTAAGACTTTTCTTTGATCCCTGCCAGATCACTCTCCAAAGGCTGCCTCTGCTGGTTTCTTTTATTTTTCTTGCAGAGATGTTTCACATAGATAATGCTGTTCTTTATACCTCTTCACTTCTTTCAGCTAACAATTCATTTGAAGATGACTCAATAATAAAGAATAAAGACCTTCATTTTTGTAAAGACTTCCTTGTATTCCTATTGAAATTAATGCAACTTAAAAAAAAAGACTTCTTTGGGGGCCCAGTGTTGTGGCCTAGCAGGTAAAGCTGCTGCCTGTGACGCTGACATCCCATATGGGTGCCGGTTCCAGTCCCAGGTGCTCTGCATCTGATCCAGCTTCCTGCTAATGCACCTGGGAAGGCAGCAGAAGATGTTCCAAGTCCTTGGGCCTCTGCCACCCATGTGGGAGACATAAAAGAAGCTCCTGGCTCCTGGCTTTGACCTGGCCCTGCCCTAACTGTTGTGGCCATTTGGGGAGTGAACCAACAGATGAAAGATTTTTCTTTTTCTTTTTTTAATATTTGTTTATTTAATTTGAAAGGCAGTGTTACAGAGAGGCAGAAGCAGAGAGAGAGAGAGAGAGAGAGAGAAGTATTTCATCCACTGGTTCACTCCCTAAATGGCCACAAAGGCCAGAGCTGAGCCCATCCGAAGCCAGGAGCCAGGAGCTTCTTCAGGGTCTCCCACAGGGGTGCAGGGGCCCAAGGACTTGGGCCATCTTCCATTGCTTTCCCAGGCCACAGCAGAGAGCTGTATCAGAAGTGGAGCAGCTGGGACTGAGACCAGCGCCCATATGGGATGCTGGCACTGCAGGTGGTGGCTTTAGCAACTACGCCACAGTGCCGGCCCTGATAGAAGATATTGCTATCTCTTCCCCTCTCTCTCTGTAATTCTAACCTTCAAATAAATAAATAAAATTTTTAAAAAAGATTTATTTGCTTATTAAGCCAGGCTGAAGGCAGGAAAAAGGAGCTTCTTCCAGGTCTCCCATGTTGGTGGCAGGGGCCCCAGGACTTGGGCCATCTTCTGCTGCTTTTCCCAGGGCATTAGGGGCTGGATCAGAAGTGGAGAAGCTAGGACATGAACTGGTGCCCAGGAACGCCACTATTGCAGGCAGCCACTTAACTGCTATGCCAAGATGCTGGCCCCTAATGTAGTATTATTAATTAAACTAGTCCTATACCGATGGATGATCATTTCCAGTCTTTAAAAACTCCAGTGAATAAACTAGGATATCCAAAACCCTGTACATGTGCCAGCAAATCTACTGGAAACATTCTTAGAAATAAAATTTCTGAGCAAGAGGTATGTGCATTTGTTTAATTTTTAAATTTTTAATTATCTGAGAGACCCAAAGAGAATCAGATGGACTGAGAAAGACTTTCACCTGCTGGTTCATTCCTTAAATGTCTGCAAGAGCTGGCCAGGCAGTAGACAGGAGCCTGGAACACAATCCAGGCCTTCCATGTGGATGACAAGGACCCAACTGCTTGAGTCAGCACCTGCTGCCTCCCAGGGTGTGCATTAGCAAGGAGCTGGAATTGGGAGCAGAGCTGAGTGAAACTCGAACCCAGGCAAGTATCCCAAGTGGTGATTTAACAATCAGGCCAAATGCTCATCCCAATATGTGTATTCTAAATGTAGATGAACATTATCAAATTGCCTTCCACAAATGTTTTATTAATGTATGTTCCCATCACCAACACACCTATTAACCTGACCACCTATTAACCTTATCATTACCATTTTTTTTATTTGAAAGGGTGAAAGAAAGAGAAAGCAAGACACAGAAAAACAGAGATCTTCCATGTGCTGGGTCATTCCCCAAATGCCCACAACAGCTGGGGCTGGACCAGGTCAAAGCCAGGAGACTCGAACTCAGGCCACGTCTCCCACATGGTGGCCGGCACGCAAGTACGTGGGCCATCAGCTCGGGCCTCCCAGAGTGTGCGTCCCCAGAGAGCTGGAGTCTGGAAGCAGAGCTGGGCCTTGAACCCAGGCACTCTAATATAGCATTTGGACATCCCAAGCATATTCTTAATCACTGCCCCAAACACCCCTGCGTATTTTATTTTTTAACTTCTACCAACCAAACAGGCAAGCAGTAAAATTTCAATAGTTTTAATTTGTGTGGTTCAGATGGCAAGTTGGGTAAAACATTGTTTCATGGATAAGGACAACGTGTGTTTTCTCTTCCACGGCTTTTCTCTTCATATGCATTGCCACCTTCTCGCTGGGAAGTTAATCTTTCATGTTGATTTATTGGAACTCCTTATAAAATAAGGAAAGTGCTCCTAAGTATCTGTCCCCTTACTCAAATCTGAACCCTTGGAGTAGAGCATGCTGCGTACATGGTGGTAGACTCACAAAAAGCAAAGAGTCCGGTAGGTGATAGGTCTCCAAGAAATATTCCTCTCCCAGGGAGCTCTCATACGGATTAGGCTTTGTGTGCACTTTGCCATTTAGGCACTGAAGGAAAAAGAAATGTTAGCTCTCAGGAGAGCAGAGACTGAACGGAATGCCCTTGAGAACAGTCGAGGGTTCTAGAACAGTCTAGGGTTCTAGAACTGTCTAGGGTTCTTGGTGGAGGGGTGTTGTCTCATAAAGCATCTTGAACAGACCAGTTGTTTTCCTTTGTCCTGAAACAGACTGGAGAAAGTAAAGTCCCCCAAACGTAGATAAGTATGATATGGGATCAGAACCAGCCTGCCAGGCAGCATAGTAACTGTTCTAGGCCAAATTATAATCCATTGTATTTGCAATTCCTTTATCTCACAGTGGATCTTTTTTTCCAATATTTGTTTTCACCTACTTGAAAGGCAGAGCAACACAGAGAACCTCCTATCTGCTGGTTCACTCCCCAAATGCCCGCCAAAGCCAGGAGTGCAAAACTCAGTCCAGATCTCAAACATGGGTGGCAGGTGCCTCGGCACTTGAGCCATCCTCTGCTCCAAGGACGCATTAGCAGGAAGCTGGATCAGCAGCGGAGTAGCTGGGATTTGAACTGGCACTCTGATACAGTTGCAGTCCTACCAAGTGGCCACTTAGCCCATACAATACCTGTTCTAGAGCGGTTCTTCCTCGTTTGAGGTCACAACTCCTTGGGAATTTAATGAGAAACGTAGATTCTTTCTCCAGTAATATTTGCATAGAATACAAATTTTCACATCAATTTCATGAAGTTTGCAGGAAGCCCAAAGACCACGTATAGGTCATCTGGGTAAGGATTCCTGACCTGGGTCCATGGACAAGTCTGCTGTTTACCCCCTTCATGGCCCTGGATGACCGACTTCTCCCTACACCTCAGCCTCCTTGGCTATAACCTGGAAGCCAGTAATGTCATCTGGCTCATAGACTGTGGAGAGGATCAAATGACACCACTCACACAAGGTGCTTCTCCCAGTGGCTGCACTTGGTTGGCGCTCAGTAACATCACAACTACTTGTTAGCTGCATCAGCTCCACAGGAAAAGAGACGTCTCTGGGGGCCGGCACTGTGGCGTAGCAGGTAAAGATGCTGCCTGCGGTGCCGGCATCCCATATCTGCTGTGGCCTGGGAAAGCAGTGGAAGATGGCCCAAGTCCTTGGGCCCCCGCACCCGTATTTGAGTGCCTGGGTTCAAGTCTCAACTCCGCTTCTGATTCCAGCTTCCTGTTAATGCATATGCTTGATAAGGTTCAGCTCCACCTTAGCCCCGAGCCCTCAACCGCCTGTTTCCAGCTCCTGTTTTTGCGGAAGGAAATCCTATCACAGGGGCTGGAGAAGGCAGGGGTGGGAGGGTGGGGGAGCAGGTCACCCTCTTCCAGGTCCCCACTGCTGACAGCAGTGAGAGTGAGGGGCTGGCTCACTGCCGTAAGGGCTTGGCTGTAAGTGCTCAGTGAATAACCCTGTACGTAGACTTTTGCTTCATTCTTTGGGTCCTTCTGAGAGGAAGTTTTCTCTCCTAAAGTTGTACTGCTTCTGGAAAGAGCCCAAACCTGACTTTTCCCACCAAAAACAAGTCATCTGATAAGTCGCAATAATATCATCTGGGTACTTTGGACAAGCTAAAGCTTAACACTCTAAGAGAAGCAACAGTGCTATAGTAGATCAGGCTAAGAAAATCCTTTTAAGAAAACAAGTAAACAGTGGAATAGCAACAATGTTTTAATAGTTAAAATTTCCTGTAACTGCTCAAGTTTCGGGATAGTCTCTCCGTTAAGAAATAAAATTATCTCGTGATCCAAAAATAACTGGTCTCAGCATTGTTTCCACAGTTTCCCTTAAAATAGAATTTTGTTTTTCCTTCAAAATGTCATGAGCCGCGTGATTCTACAGAGATTAATTCTCTCTCTCTCTCTCTCTCTTTTTTTAAAGATTTACTATTTATTTGAAAGGCAGGGTGACAGAGAGGGAAAGACAGAAAAAGATCTTCCATCTACTGGTTCACTCCCCAAATGGAGGCAATGGTCAGGGCTGGGCCAGACCAAAGCCAGGAGCCATGAACTCCACAAGGGTTCCCCACATGGGTGACCGGGGCCCAAGCACTTGGGTGATCTTCCACTCCCTTCCCAGGTGCATTAGCAGGGAGCTGGCTGGGAAGCGGAGCAGCTGGGACGACCAGTGCTGATGTAGAACAGCCTCACAAGCAGTGGCTTAACCCACTGCGCCACAATGCCTGCTCCTTCACTCTCGTTACAAAGCGCATCTCTAGAATAAAAGACACGCTAGTGGCTAAGAAAAAAACTTAACTTTCTTAGATATTTCTGGCTCCCTTCAGAAGTGTGACAAGTCAATGAAAACCTCAGAATAACACCTGCTCATGCCTGAGGGTGGGTGGGGGAAGGAAAGACATTGGACTTGAATTTCAGATTCCTGGAACCTTGGGTTCACAACTTTCACATGGCCGTGCACAGACAAGTGTGGCTCACAGATATATACAGGTCATTCTTTGCTTTGGGGCCGGTGGGTGTGTTTTTCTTTCTTATTTTGCTTTTTCCTTTCATTCTTGTCTCGCAAACTTGGGTATCAAATGTATCTAATATGGGGGTTTCAAAAAGTTAATGGACAGTGGAATTAAAGAATAAAAGACTTATTTTTGACCCAAAATTTTGAAATCCATGCATAGTTTTTCCATAATACACATTTTCTGTGAACTTTTTGAAGTGCCAGATATACACATGATTTCAAGATTTTTTGGAACCAAAATAAACTTGCCTTTTAATTCCATTGTCCACAAACTTTTTGAAGTAGAATGCAGTTTTCAAATGTTCTGTTCTTTAGCCATGAATACATAAGATTTGGTGGGAGGAGGGGGCAGGATTTGGTTTGATTTTTTGATGGCTGTTAGACTCTCTCTAGAACTTTTTCTGCTTTATATTTTTTAATTTTCCAAATTTTCTTACAGGAGTACTTTATTAATACTATATTTTTCAATTTTTCTCTTGTTACTTTTATATTTTTAAAAACTTATTTATTTGAAAGGAAAAGAGATAGAGAAAGACACACAGACACAGAAATCATTTATCCTCTTGCTCACTCAAACAGCTGCAACCATTGGAGGCTGAGCCAAGCTGAAGTCAGGAACCCATAACTCAATGCAGATCACCACTTGGCCAGTAGAGACCCAGGTGCCTGAGGCATCAGCTACTGCTTCCTAGGGTGGACATGAACAGGAAGCTTGTCAGACACAGAGGAAGGGGGCTGGCACTGTGGCTTAGCAGGTTAAGCCTCCACCTGCAGCACCAGAATCCCATATGGGTGCCGGTTCAAGTCCTGGCTGCTCCACTTCCAATCCAGCTCTCTGTTTATGGCCTGGGAAAGCAGTAGAAGATGGCCAAATGCCAAGCTCCTGGCTCCTGGCTCCTGGCTCCTGGCTACTGGCTTCTGATTGGCTCAGCTCTAGCCATTGTGGCCATTTGGGGAGTGAACCAACAGAGGAAAGATCTCTCTCTCTCTCTCTCGGTCTCTCTCTCTCTCTCTCTGTACCTCTGCCTCTTAAATAAATAAATATATCGAAGAAGGAGGAGGAGGAGGAAGAGGAGGCGAATTCAATCAGTTATCAGGGTAGACATTCATTGTACACTTAGGAGGTCCGCATTATATAACAGAGAACCTGGTTCCTGCCACCCATGCAGGAGACCAGAATTGAGTTGTGGGCTCCTGACTGTGGCCTGGCTCAGCCCCCAACTGTTTCAGGCATTTGAGAAGTGAACCAGAGGATAAGAGACTCTGAGTGTGTCTCTCTTCCTTTCAGATAAATAAAATCAATCAAGTCATCAACTTAGAACTATCTACAGTCGAATAGACAACAATGGCTGGGTGGATATTGACTTCACATTTTCCTCTTCCAATTTCTGTCCTTTAGAGAATGAGTACTGTGATTGTGCAATGACTCATGTTACACACTTCTTTGGATGGAAAGATAGGCTATCTATCCCATTTAGATTTCCTGTGTGCTATAAATCAACAGTATAAAAGCTTTTACAAATGTTTTTCATTTAATTGCTAATTCTTTAAATATGTTCTTTCCTACTGGGGTCAGGAATAAGGTGAGAACGGTCCCTGTGGTTGGTGCTCAACACTCCTTTGGAATCTCAGCCAATGAGGTCAGGCCAAGGAAACAAAGACACATGAGCTAGAAAGGAAGAGATAAAAATATGGCCATTTAAACACGAGATGCTTGACTACCCAGAAAGTTTTTATTTTACAAGGAGACAAGAAGACATATCTAAAGTGGGAGCTTCAAAAATACAGAAAAGGGGGAGGTATTTAGCACAGCCCTATGTCACCACTCGGGATGCCACATCCCATATCAGAGTGCTTGGATTCAAGTCCTGGTTCAACTTTCAGTTCCAGCTCCCTGCTAACGAGCACTCTGGGAGGCAGCAGATGATCGCTCAAATACTTGGGTCCCTGCCGCCTTGGGAGACCTGGATGGAATTCCAGGATCCTGGCTTAGACTGGGCCAGCCCCAGCTGTTGCAGGCATTTGGGGAGTGAACTAGTGGATGGGATCTCTCTCTCTCTCTCTCTCTCTCTCTCTCTCTCTCTCGGTGTGTGTGTGTGTATGATCTTGCCTTTCAAACAAATCCAAAAAATTAATTTTTTAAATGATAAAGACACAAGACAACAAAAGTCATCCCTAATCCCTCTAACCAGAGGAGACTATCGAGAAATGAACAATTTGGCTTTATCTTCCACTATGCTTTTGCACATACATTTGGGTCCTTCTGTGTGAGTGTATATATATAAGACATTTACTGCAGACATCCCTGCTTACACTGCCATTGAATTCTAGGTGAAATATAAATGATTTTTGATCCTACAGAGGGGCTTCTGAGCATTACCTGAGCAGAAATCCTGGTCCCCACTGTGAGAATATGATGAGGAATGAACTTCTGCCCAGATGCAAAGTCTGACCATGGTTCTAAAGCCGATGAAGTTCCAGGACCCAGACAGCTCTGCTACAGTTCAGATGACCCCAAAAGAACCACATGTTAGGGTCTTGGCTCCTCAAATTGTATGTGGTTAATGGTTAATAGATTAAGGGTCAAGACTTAATCCAACTGTGATCTCTCAAGGTGGGGTCTTCGGGAAGTGATTGGATTGGTTTACATTGCTGGCGTGGGACCTGTGACTGATTCCTTGTGGCTTTATAAAAACAGCCACATGAACACGGAGGACAAGGGTGCGCCCCATCTCTCTCTGTTTCCTGGCTCGCCATGGGATCCTTCCTCAGCACATTGGCCATTCACCATCCTCATCAGACACCAGACTCACAAGGCTGCCCAATCTTGGCCTGTGAACCTCCAAAACTGTGAGCCAAAATTACCTTCCCCCTTGCTAAGCAGTTCTTCTCAGTCATTGTAGCTAGAGTGAGAGAAAGCTAATGAACACAAGCCCCAGAGCACAGAAATGTTTTCAAGCCCATTTGGTGGCGAGTTGTGGCCTTAAATGTTGTGAGATAATATTTTATCTTCATTAACCTCATTAGCATCAATATTCATATCTATGAAAATACACCAGTGCACTTTATCACAAGTAACTTCTGAAAGCCACCCTGGGGGGTTTTATGTGCTATGCTCCTTTCTAAAATCCAGAATATTAGGAGCTCTGAAAACAAATGGCCTCAGGGTTTTGGGTAAGGGATTATGTTTCTGCAGTGCACTGGGGAGTATCCTGGGAGACCAAAAAGACTGAAATATGCATGCTATAGTGCAGGAGCTCACAACCAAAACTAAGATGGCAAAATATATGCACAGGAAACACTCAAAACCTTTCAAATAAGCTTTTATGCAAATGTATAACCCTGGTCTGCATTGAAGTGAACAGATACACAATACTGCCTATGAATATTTAACATGTGAGTGCCCAAAATTGTACAGGACCGTGTTAGATGGAAAGAGCACTAGAGCACTGGCCTAGACTGCTTGACAAAGAGGAGTTGGAGAAAGATTCTTCACCCTCCCTGTGTATTTGACTCTCCTATTTGCAGGCATCAGCAACCTGACTTAATATAAGTGAAGAAAAAAGGAACTTAGTGGCTTAGTTTATGAGAAGTCCAGACTGGGTTAAACACCTGGTGTTGGCCACTCCCCTCTGCTGGTCCTGCCTTCTTCTCTGCTGCGTTTGCTCAGGCAGGCTCTTTCCACAGGCAGTACTCACTTTACAGTCCCTGCAGACCACAGTCGCAGAAGGAAGGCAGAGATCAGCCTCCCTCCTACAACAACTCAGCCTCCCAAAGCAACCGCTCCTGGCCATGCTGGTATCTTGGTGCAGACTGATGACTGTAACTCGGGGAATGGCACACACTGACCAGTTAGTCACATCTTGGAGGGGAGAGGATGCATGGCTTTATAATCAAGTCCACTCCAGTCACAAGGGACAGGAGAAGGCAATCCCAAAACCAAAGATTGCTGGGACAGATTGATTTTATTTTATTTAAAGATGTATTCATTTTATTTGAAAGGCAGAGTTATATAGAGAGAGGAAGAGCGAGAGCGAGAGCGAGAGAGAGAGAGAAATTTTCCATCTGCTGGTTCACTCCCCAAATGGCTGCAGTGGCCAGACCAAAACCAAGAGCCAATAGCTCCACCTGTGTCTCCCACATGGGTGGCTGGGATCCAGGTTCTGAGGCCATCTTCTGCTGCTTTCCCAGGCGCACTAGCAGGGAGCTGGATCGGAAGTGGAGCAGCAGAACTCGGACAGGTGCCCACATGGAATGCTGGCACTGAAGGCAGGGGTTTAGCCCACTGCGTCACGACACCAGTCCCAGATTGATTTGAAAAGAAAGAAAGGAACGGATGTCTCTAAGCCCTCTTCACCAACTTCTTCCTAAGAGGGACTCCTTTGCAGATGTGGCCACAGGGTCAGAACCATTGAGGGGAACAGACCGGAATGCAGCCACCCTGGTCACAATGTTGCTGCTCCTGCGTATGTGACAGAGACAATATTCCCATCCCAGGTGGAGTCCAGAGAGGAGGCACCGGAAATGGCTTGGGGAGTGGCTGGTGCTAGAGTAGGTGAGTCTTAAGAGGACGTTTAAAGGAAAGAGAAGAAGGACCCTGCCCGAAAGACTGGAAGAGAGTGGGCAGCGGAGTTGCATCTGTTAAAATGATTTTGCTCCTGGCTCAGTCTAAGCCGTAAAGCTGTGACTGCTTCCTTTCTCCTTCTAAACATTAGAAATGTCAGGATGCAGACAGGCTTGTAATTTATTGATTATTGATTTATTTGGATTTGCATTGGATGGCTAGGATGCTGGCCTGAAATACAGGGGAAATTGGCCTGATTGGGGTGGGGGTGGGAGGGGAATTGTTATAATCCCTGCATGCTAGGCTCTTCCAACTGCAAATATCAGAAATATGACTTAGTAGAGTTAAGGCAAAAATTATTGGCTCATTTACGGAAATGTTAAGAAGCTGACAAAAACCAAGAATTGATTCTAATATAATTCTGGTATCTGGGGACCAAGAGTGTCCCATATTCAAGCTGCAATAACTTTCCAAATAACTGGCTGAAAGTCACCCAGAGAATGATTTGTGATGTTCCAGAAGAGGGAGAGGCAGAGAGGCAAAGGGGCTCTTCCTGGCATTTGCCTGCATAATTAAGTTACAGTTGCTATTTGCAAGTCACTGCAGGGCCATCTTCCAATAGATGCTACTCACCCAGTCTTGTGTGCAAACCCAGATACTTCTTAGGTTAGCATTGTAATCATATTCTGGACTGTCTTTGGTTTTTCGCTTGGAAGACAAAGATGAAGTCTTAAATGCAAAAGTCAGAGAAAGAGGAGACACATTTCTCATGCCCTGGAGTAATCGCCGTCTGTTGAGTTAAATGCATCTGAAGCTAGACAGCACCAGCCCCAGAGCAGCCCCCGATCCATTATCATGCACCGAAGGCTAAAGAAGGAATAAATTAAACCCATAATGTGCTGGGCGTTTTACACAAATCATCTTCGGAGTCCTTGGAACACTGAAAGCAAGATGCCATTATCCCTACTTTAGTAGCTAAAGAAAACAACACTGTGAGAGCTTTGACTGTTTTTTCATGACTGTCAAGGTTTGTTTTTTTTTTTTTTTTCTTTTTTAAGGTTTATTGATTTATTTGAAAGGCAGAGTTACAAATAAAGAGAGAAGGAGAGACAGAGAGATAGATCTTCCATCTGCTGGTTCACTCCCCAAATGGCTGCAACAGCTGGGGCTGGGCCAGGCCTAAGCCAGGAGCCAGGAGCTTTTTCCAGGTCTCCCACGTGGGTGTAGGGGCCCAAGCACTTGGGCCATCTTCCACTGCTTTCTCTGCCTGTTAGCAGGGAGCTAGATTGGAAGTAGAGCAGCTGGGACACGGATCGGCACCCATATGGGATGCTGGCACTGCAGATGGCAGCTTAACCCACTGCGCCCCAGCACCGGCCCTGACTATCTGGTCTTAAGAGGTGGAGTCCGGATTCTAGAACTGGACAGTCTGATATCAAAGCCAGAGCTGGGGGTGCAAACGATTGAAATCTTTACTTAATGTACACTAAACTGATCTTCTGTAAAAAAAAAAAAAAAAAGAAATTATCAATTCCCAACTTGACTCTCACTGGGATTAAACATGACAATAGGTCTGATCTGATTTCATCATCATTTAAAAAAAATCATCTATTATTTTTCACTTTATGTTTCTGTGTGGGAGCAAACTGTTGAAATACTTACTTAAGGTATACTAAGCTGATCTTCTGTATATTAAGATAATCGAAAATGAATCTTGATGTGAATGGAAGGGGAGAGGGAATGGGAAAGGGGAGGGTTGTGGGTGGGAGGGACGGTATGGTGGGGGAAGCCATTGTAACACATGAGTCGTACTTTGGAAATTTATATTCATTAAATAAAAGATAAAAAAAATGCAGTTATGCGGAAAAAAAAAAAAAAAAAGCCAGAGCAAGGCTGCAGCCTGGCGTCACGCTGGGTGGTGTCTTTGGGGATCATTAAGCTACTACTCAGCTTTGGGTTTCCTTTTCAACTCCTCTTCTCACAAAGCAGAGAGCTCCTATCATCAAGATGCAACATAAGACACACAGGGAAGGCAAGAGAATAGCTCACAAGCTTTGCCATTCAGGACTCTGCGGGACCCCAAATACCAAACAGTGGACGACCTCAGGGGAGGCGGGGCTCTACAGCCAATGCCAGGGACTCCTGAAGTCGCCCGCCCAGAGGCTCATTTCCCTTTCTCCTGTGCTGGGTCCACCTCCTACTGCCCACTGTGAGCTAGGACTTCAGCTCCTGGAAAATCCACTGCATCTCCAGCTCCATTGGCAGCTGGAGTAAGGAAATGCCACCCAGTGCTGTCTTAGTCTGTTTTCCGTTGCTGTAACAAAATACCCGGGACTGGGTAACTCCTGAAGAATAGAAGTCTATTTGGCTCATGGTGCTGCAGGCACCGGCATCCACTCTGTGTCTGGTGAGGGCCTGGCCTTCTTGCTGGGCCATCGCATGGTGGAGGCATCACACAGCAAGACAGGGCAAGCCTAATGGCTCAGCTCTCTTCATTTTTTTTTTTAGGCTGATTTATTTATTTGAAAGGCAGAGTTACAGAGAAAGGGAGAGATTCTATCCATTGGTTCACTCCCCAAATGACCACAATAGCTAGGGCTGGGTCAGGCCAATGCCAGGAACCTGGAACTCCATCCAGGTCTCCTACGTGGGTGGTAGGGGCCCAGGTGCTTGGGCCATCTTCCACTGCTTTCCCAGGAGCATTAGCAGGGAGCTGTATCAGAAGAGGGACAGCTGGGACTTGAACCTGTGTTCATTTGAGGTGCCAGTGTTGCAGGCGGCAGCTTAACCCACTGTGCCACAATGCCAGCTTTCTTCCTCTTCTCATAAAGCCACTAAACCATCAGTGACCCTACCATGGCCTCTTCTGATCCCAAACACCTCTTAAGGACCTTGCCTCTACAGTCCATAAACATAGGAATTTGGGGATTTCCTTTTTTTATATTAAATTATTTTACTTAATTTATTTGGAAGGCAGAGAGAGAGATCTGCCATCTGCTGGCTCACTCCCAAATGCCCACAACTGCTGGACTGGTCCAGGCTGAAGTCAGGAACCCAGAACTCAGTCCAGATCTCCCACGTGGTAGCCAGGGCTGAAGTACTTGGGGCATCACCTGCTGCTTCCCATAGTCTGCGTTAGCAGGAAGTAGCATCAGTGACAAAACTAGGACTTGACCCCAGGCACTCCAATATGCTATCGGGTGTTCCAAGCAGCAGCTTAACACCTATGCCAAACACCCGCCTTACGGTCATAACACACACACTCTCGGGGAACATTCAAACCATAGCAAAGAGCATGAACACAGAACTGACAAGTGCAGCGGCCATCGCGAATGGTGCGGACCTGTGCTCTGGAGGTCTCTGGCCACAGAACCGCAGGGGAGAAGTCACCCAGTGAACAGCCTCCACGTGGCACACATCCCCCCTTGGACTGCCAGCCTCCAACCATGCTCGCAGGTGAAAGAGAAGTAACCTGCTGTCCATTCTGAGCCATTGTCATCCTGGGGTTTTGACACTGCAAGCAAAGTGCTAAAGTGCTGAAGGGGCACAGCTCTACAAGCCTCCTTTCCCCCACGTGACCCTCGGCCAGTGACTTAAACCTTCCCAGAGTGGCTGGGAAACCACAATGGTACAAACCAGCGAGAGCCGGGGAGAAACCACGTGGGCCTTTCAGCTGGACTGCCTGACTCAGCATGGCTGGGAAAAGGATAAAGCTAAAACACAAAACGTATCCACTTCTCGTCTCCTGCGGTGCTGGAGGAGGGGCAGGGACAGGGCCCAGCATGGACCTGAAGCTCCTTGAGGATGCAGAGAGGACAAAGTCCAAGCACTGGAGCGGATGGCCAGAGGATAGGCGGAGCAGACCGAGTAGGGCTGAGTGTTTAAGGGATGGACCTGATGATCTACAAGTTATGAAAACCTGACCTAATCCTGCTGGAGGAAAAAAAGCAGGTGGGAAGGGATTGGTGCTTGGATCATGTAATTAGAAAGGCAAGAAGTCAGCTCAGAGAAAACTGGATGGAGACCAGATGATGTTATTAGGAGGTGGTCTCAGCTCTGCTTTCCCGAGTTCACTGTGTTTTCACGAGGCGAGGGGCTGCGTGTGGCAGCTGGGTGATTAGGTGCTATCGGTTTAGCCACCCAGGGACCTCCACCCTTGGGGTTGCAAAGTCCCCAACCTACCCGGCCCCTTGTGACTCTGATTATGCAGGCCTGGGTTGTGTGCCCTCTGTCCCCTGGAGTGGGCAGGCTGAGGAGGATTTCAGTAGCCTCAATCCCACCCACGTTGCAAGGACTGAGAGTGTGAGAGGATAGCTCTCGACAGGAAAAGTGAGGAGCTATTGGCAGCAAACCTGAGATGGATGCTGGGAAGAATATTTTTCAGGTTTTAGGGCAGAGAAGAAAAGCAAAGATGCAAAGTCTAGAGTGAGCCAGACGGGCCAAGCCAAATGGAAAAGAACATTCGTGTAGGCCAACAAGTGTGCTAGCAGGGGACCCCCCTTCCTCATTTGGGTTGGTTTGCTTAAGCTTCCGTAACTAAACAGGCGGCTTCAACAATAGAAAGGTCTTCCTCACAGTTCTGGAGCCCGAAGTTTCAAGATCAAGGTGTCAACAGGGTTGGTTTCCTCTGAGGCCTTGCTCTGTGGCTTGCAGGTGGTCACCCTCTGGCTGTCTCTGCGTGGTCATCCCTCTGTTCACACATCCTCCCAGGCCTCTTCATCTTCACGCAAGAATTAGGGCACCAGTCATATTGGACAAGACCTCCTCATATATTCTTTCTACAAATTTTTGTTTATGTGAGAGGGAGGTGGAGGTGGAGAGAGAAAGAGAACTCCCATTTCTACTTCCCCAAATGCCCACAACAACTGGGGCTGGACCAGGGTCAAAGCCAGGAGCCCAGAGAGCCATCCAGGTCTTCACTATGGATGGCAGGAATCAGATCACGTGCCCACCAGGGTCTGTATTACTAGAAAGTTGGAGTCAGGAGTGGGAGCCAGAATTGAATCTCAGCACTTCACTATAGGAATGAAATAGCTGCCCTTGTTTAAACTTAATTACCTCCAAGTACAGTCCCATTCTGACATACTGGGATTACAGTACTGTGTCTGTAGCATTCACTGTTGTCTAATGGGCAGCAATGAAGCACGGGGATTTGGGATTTTTTAAGTGTTAGTATTTAAAGAAAATGCAAAGATTGCAGCTGAAAGGTGCAGCAGTCAGTTCTCAGTAGATTTCCCTCATGACTCTGAATCAGTGACTCCTGCCATCTTGAGATAAATCTGGGGCTGGCGCCGTGGCTCACTCCGGCATCCCATATGGGCGCCGGATTCTGTCCCAGTTGCTCCTCTTCCAGTCCAGCTCTCTGCTGTGGCCCGGGAAGGCAGTGGAGGATGGCCCAAGTGCTTGGGTCCTGCACCTGCATGGGAGACCAGGAGGAAGCACCTGGCTCCTGTTTCCTGGCTTCGGATCGGCATAGCTCAGGCCATAGTGGCCATTAGGGGAGTGAACCAATGGAAGGAAGACCTTTCTCTCTGTCTCTCTCTCTCTCTCTCACTATCTATATATCTACCTGTTAAATAAATAAAAGAAAAGAAAGAAAGATAAATCTGTCCTCTACAGAAACCAGGCTCCCAGGGCCCTCAGCCTCTGGACTATCTCTGAATCAGTGCTCAGTCAAAACCAACCAAACACAGGAGTCCAGCCATGAGCTGCACAAATCAAAGGTACAGTTACACAGCTGCTCTGAACTAGTTGCTTTCCCATAGCAAAGGACAGTGAGACTCCAACGGACCACCCTTAAGGGACAGAAGACATGGAGACAAGGAGAGCCAGGTGAGGGTAGAAGACCCAGCACCTAGCCCAGTGTTATACCCAAGGGGACAAGAAGCAATGGTGAGGTCAAATTTATGAACAAGAGAGCAGAAAGCGGAAGAAAGGGTCTCTATGGTGTTGAATTGCCTTTGTTCTGACAAAAGACATGGAGAGGAAAAATCTCAACATCTAGGTCAGTGGGATGGGCACAGTGGGACAAAAGCATCTGCACTTTGTTTCAGATGCCTTCAAAGGGCCAAGTTCAAGGGAAGACACCCTGAGAATGTGTGTGCAGGGGACAGGAAGGGGGAGGAGAAAGCTACGCAACATACACCTTTGATGACCCGATTGAAAATAGACACCCTCCCCTCCTGGCCTCATCTCACATCTCCTACTGCCTCCTCACCTTGTTTATCTCTTAGCACTTATCAGTACCTAAATGGCCTTCTGTAATTAGGTTGTTGTATTTTTAATAGTAGATCCTTCTCCTTCGCAAGACAGAAGGGGCATTTTTGCAGTCCTCTGTGTGTCTTTGGTACACAGCACATGCTAAGTGCTCCAAAATGTAGTTAAATGAATAAAAGAGAAAGAATAAAGGACTTCTTTGATAAAAATCAAGGTAATCATGCCCAAATAATTATTCACTCCATGGAGAACTTGGAAATCCTGAATGTTTCATTCCATGTTGATGATATATGCATTTTAATCATAAAATGTGTGGCGGCCTTACAAAAGATTCGCTTTTATTGTTTTCCTGTCCTTTGTGCGATATTGATCATAAGAATGTGACTCCCTAGGTGCTTTACTGTCAACCGTGTCTTCTTTCCTGTATTTTGATGCTTTGACATCTGGGGCCTTGCTGGCTGCCTCACCCCTCCCCCACTTCACCCCAGTCCCTAGGGATAGTAAGCCACTCGCCCACAAGCACACCTTTCAAGTAACACCAAACAAGCCAGGCCCACACCCCATCCCCCAGGCCATCATCCTCCCACCCCAATCACTGCCAGGGCCGGGTCTCAGACAACCAGGGACGGCCTCTACCAGGCAGAGCCACGGGGACTGTGCAGAGAAACCAGTCCAAAGCTGTTTATCCTCCTCCTCTGTTTCCTCCCACAGAAACCACAATAAAGACCCTCACCCGCAGTTTCTCCCTCCCTCTCTGCCACAGGATCAGTCCTGGTGCCGCCAGGTGTGGCCCCCGTGGTGTAGCATATCCAGGCTTCTTGAAACTGTAACAAACTCCCTCTATTGATAATTGTCTCTGGATCTATGCAGCTTATCACACCTGTTTTTCCATTAATACACTGGATTTCAGAAACAATATACCAGTTAAGACACATTCAGTTGTTTAAGTAACAGAAAACCCAATTCAAAGTGCCTTAAGCCATAAGGGAGATATGTTGTGAGTTGAGAGTTAGGACAGCCTTCAGGGTTGGTTTATTCCAGTCTGCGGTGTTGTCCAGGAGGACTCCATGTCCTTCAGTCTCTTATGCTCACTCCCAGAACCACACACTTCCTTACGTAAACCTGGGGAAGGGGCCCAGGCTCTTCTGGAAATTCCCAAGTGCCTCAGTAAGTTTCTCTGCAAAGTTAGAGCATGTTGTCCATTCCTGGCCAAGAAAATGGTTACGCTGACGAACTAGGGCCCATGTCACCTGGAATCACAAGGAACACACGCCTGAATGGGCCCTGAAGAGAGCAGTAAACAAAAAGAAAGGAAACTTGCACGTCTGGTAGCACCATGATGTCCCATGCAATGATGTAATAGCAATAGGATATAAAAAAGAAATAGATGGCACAAGACAATAATCGGTGTTGATGTACACAGTGATTTAAGATGAGGGAGAACTGGGGCTGGCATTTGGCACAGCAGTGAACAGTCTGCACGGGATGCCCACTTTCAGTATGGGAGTGCTAGGGCTGGTGTTGTGTGGAGGGGGTTAAGCTGCCACCTCCACCACTATATACCATATCAGTACAGATTTGAGTGCCAAATGCTTGGATTCTGATCAAGCTCCCTGCTAATGTTCCTGGGAAAGCAGTGGAAGATGGTCCAAGTACTGGGACCCTGCCACTCACTCATGTGGGAGACCTGGATGGAGTTCCTGGCTCCTGGTTTTGGCCATTGCAACCATTTTGGGAGTGAACCCATGGATGGAAGATGTATCCCTCGCTCACTCTCTCTTTCTGTCTCCCTGGCACTCTTTCAAATAAATAAATAGATCTTTTTAAAAATACAGCGTGACAGTGCTTAGATTTGAATCTCAACTCACTTCCAGTTCCAGCTTCCTGTTAATGCACACCCTTGGAAGGCAGCAGGAAAGCACTCAAGTAGTTGGGTTCCAGCCAGCCACAAGAGAGACCTGGATTGAGTTCCAGGCTCCAGGATTCAGTCTGGCCCAGCCCCAAGTGTTGTAGCCATTTGGGGAATGAACCAGTGAATAGGCAGTCTCTTTCTGTATCTGTCTCTCTGCCTTTCAAATAATTAGAACAAATAAACATTTTTTAAAGGGGAAACCCATATGGTTACCATGGGTATATTTGCACGCAAAATCTTCTTCTTCTTCTTTTTTTTTTTTTTTTACAGGCAGAGTGGACAGCGAGAGAGAGAGACAGAGAGAAAGGTCTTCCTTTGCCATTGGTTCACCCTCCAATGGCCGCCGCAGCCGGCGCGCTGCGGACGGCGCACTGTGCTGATCTGAAGGCAGGAGCCAGGTGCTTCTCCTGGTCTTCCATGGGGTGCAGGGCCCAAGCACTTGGGCCATCCTCCACTGCACTCCCTGGCCACAGCAGAGAGCTGGCCTGGAAGAGGGGCAACCGGGACAGAATCCAGCGCCCCGACCGGGACTAGAACCCGGTGTGCCGGCGCCGCAAGGTGGAGGATTAGCCTAGTGAGCCGCGGAGCCGGCCTTTTTTTTTTTTTTTTTTTTTTTTTTTTTTGACAGGCAGAGTGGACAGTGAGAGACAGAGAGAAAGGACACGAAAAATCTTCTATGGTGGTTTACACTACAATGAGAAGGCTTCACATCATCTGAGATATGACTCTAGTTTTGAGGTGGCCATATGAAAAAAATCATTAAATTTATATTTTTCTATCATACCGTTGCCTGTCTTTGTCTTTGAAGGTTGTAAACTTGATGGGAAATGGGTCATGTATTTTTATAACATACTGGTATTTAAAATGTCAAGAAGCAAGAAAAATTGGGAAGGGGGAATACCCTATAGGCTGAGAATTTTATTGCATGTTGATTGCTTTTCTTCAACGGTTCCTCCTCTCATTTCACACATACTCACAGATGAAACCCCCTCACTCTGGACACACAGATTAGTCCTGGGAAAGATGCAGCATCAAACAGGAAACCCAGTTCTTTACAGAAGCACCTCAGAAGGCTGATTTAATTAGTGTCTAGTCTGAAAGGAAGGAAAATAGCATCTGTAATGTAGAAGGATTTTTTGTGATCTGTTTCTTGGAAAAAATAAAATGTCTGCTTGATTTGTACTTCTCTGCTGCTCAAAACAATAGAGACTTACTCTCATCGCACCAGACATGTTTCCAGTCTCTGGGATCTGTGACCTGTGCTGTCTTCCTGATTTATACAGCGACTTCCAGAAGCCCCAGTGCCTTTCAGCATCAGAGGATGGCGAGCTCATTCGGCATTCTCCAAGCATAGATCACATTTTTTACCAAATTAGAGGTAATGGTGAGCAACAATGGAAAGTCACCAAATTCACAAAATATATTACCAATTAGCCCAACTGTAGTTATTTTTAATATATGCATTTTGCCTTCATTTTTGCTTTTGGTAGAAGCAATATGTACTATGAAAACAAGACTGGCAAGCAGCATTTCATTTGTTCCTTCTAACAAAGACAGAATGAGAAAATAGATCAGAAATACTTCATAAATATAAAGCACTAAGCAGAGGTGTGGATTGTTCTTCCTGATTTCACTGTCGGTCAAATGTTACTGAAAAGAAAACAGAATAAACAACAAACTGAATAAATTATACTGTTTTAACCCTGGATTGTCACCATAAATACATTAGGATAATTTAATTTGGGGGGGGGGGCAGGCAGAGTTAGACAGTGAGAGAGAGACAGAGAGAAAGGTCTTCCTTCCGCTGGTTCACCCCCCAAATGGCCACTACAGCCAGCACTGCGCTGATCCAAAGCCAGGAGCCAGGTGCTTCCTCCTGGTCTCCCATGGAGGTGCAGGGCCCAAGCACTTGGGCCATCCTCCACTGCCTTCCTGGGCCACAGCAGAGAGCCTGTCTGGAAGAGGAGCAACCGGGACAGAACCGGCGTCCCAACCGGGACTAGAACCCAGAGTGCCGGTGCCACAGGTGGAGGATTAGCCAAGTGAGCCACGGTGCAGGGCAGGATAATTTAAATTTTTTAGGCATTTTAATAATGATAGAAAAGCTCACCCTAAGGAACATTTTCACAGCCCCAAAAATGGTGTCCTTTCAACCCAATTTTTAAAAATGGGCAAAAGACTTGAACAGGCACTTTACAAAAGAAGTCATTCAAAAGGCCAATAAACAAATGGAATGGTGCTCATGCTTAATCACCAAGGCAATACAAATTGAATCCACATTTTTTTAAAGATTTATTTATTGATTTGAAAGGCAAAATTACAGAGAGAGAGAGAGAGAATCTTCCACCTGCTGATTCATTCCCCAAATGGTTGCAATGGCCAGAGCTGAGCCAATCCGAAGCCAGGAGCCAGGAGCTTCTTCTGGGTCTCCCTCATAAGTACAGGGACCCAAGGATTGGGCTATCTTCCACTACTTTCCCAGGTGCATTAGCATGGAGCTGGATCAGAGTGGAGCAGCCAGGACTCGAACCAGTGCCCATATGGGATGCCATCACTACAGGCAGCAGCTTTACCAACTACACAACAGCACAGGCCCCTGAACCCACATCTCATATCTGAGCACCAATTAGAGTCTCAGCTGCTCCACTTGTGATACAGCTCACTGTTAATGTGCCTGGGAAAGCAGTGGAAGGTGGCCCAAGCGCTTGGACCCCTGCCACCCATGTTGGAGACCTGATGGAGTTCATGGTCCAGTCCCAGCAATTGCATCCATTTGGGGAGTGAACCAGTGGATTGAAGATTCTCTCTCTCTGTCTCTCTCTCTCTGTCTCTCTCTCTCTCTCCCTTTCAAACATATTTTAAAAAGAAAAAGAAAGAAAGAAAGCTGCCACTACTGAGAATGGTAAGGATGTGAGGCAACTGGATTGTCCCACAGTACCAATGGGAATGGAACCATTAGAGTTGCAAAACTGTGGGCAAAATGTACTGTGGTTGAATCTACTCACACTCTGACCCAGCCCTCCAGGTACACACCTGTGCAGGTGGAATAAAGACCATCCCCTCTGCCAAACATGTCCACAGCCTAATCCTGGGAACTCGTGAATGTGTCGTCTTATAAGGCAAAAGGCATCTTGTGCCGTGGTTAAGTTAAGGATCCTGAAGTGGGGTGGGGTGGGAATTGTCCTAAGTTACACAGCAGGCTGATCCAAACATACGATTCCTTAAAGCACCTTTCTAGCTGTGGCTAGAGAGAGACACTCTGATAACAGGAGAGAAGAAGACACATGGGGGTTGGGAGAGGACTCAAGTTACCACTATCAGATTTGTTTTTATTTATTTATTTTTTTTATTTTTTTGACAGGCAGAGTGGACAGTGAGAGAGAGAGACAGAGAGAGAAAGGTCTTCCTTTGCCGTTGGTTCACCCTCCAATGGCCGGCGCACCGCGCTGATCCGATGGCAGGAGCCAGGAGCCAGGTGCTTTTCCTGGTCTCCCATGGGGTGCAGGGCCCAAGCACCTGGGCCATCCTCCACTGCACTCCCTGGCCACAGCAGAGGGCTGGCCTGGAAGAGGGGCAACCGGGACAGAATCCGGCGCCCCGACCGGGACTAGAACCCGGTGTGCCGGCGCCGCAAGGCGGAGGATTAGCCTAGTGAGCCGCGGCGCGGGCCCCACTATCAGATTTGAAGATGGAGAAAAGAGCCACAAGCCAAGGGATGCAGAAGTTTCTAGAAGCTGGGAATGACCCTCTGATGAAAACCAACAAGAAAATGGGGACCTCAGTCCTGCAACAAAAGAAACAATTCTGCCAACACCCTACAGGAGCAAGGATGCAGATCCTCCCTGGAGCTTCTAGAGAGAAACCCAGTCCCTCTGAGCCTTGGTTTGAGCTGCTGAGACCCACACGGGACTCTGACCCACAGAACTGCGAGATCATGACTGTGTGCTGATTTAAGCTGAGAGGTTGGTGGTGATTTCTCCTGGCAGCAAGAGAAAACTAATACAATACCAAACTGTGATGCTCAGAGTGGTGTTATAAAATCAGAAGTAAGTCAGATGCCCATAACAGGTTGTGAATCCCCTGGCAGAGCCACAGGGTGGGAGCACCCACAGCAGGGAGAAGAGAGGAAGGCGGCAGTCGCACGCTTGAGCCCCATAGGCCTGGCTGGGCTACAGTGAGTTCTAATCCTACTTATACTTATGAGGATGTGTGGAAGAAAAGACATCATAAGGTTCCATTCCAGTTGCACATCACTGAGCAACGGGAATGGGTTCCGAGAAGTGTGATTCTGTCATCACACAAACTTGTAAGAGTGCACTTACACAGACCTACAGCTATTGCATACCTAGGTGATATGGTACCTGTAGAAATGTATATTTAGAAGGCTGGTGCTGTGGCACAGCAGGTTAAAGTCCTGGCTTGCAGTGTTGGCATCCCATATGCATGCCAATTCTAGTCTCAGCTGCTCTACTTCTGACCCAGCTCCCTGTTAATGGTCTGGGAAAGGAGTAAAGGATAGCTCAAGTCCTTGGGCCCCTGTACTCATGTGGGAGACCTGGAAGAAACTACTGGCTCCTGGCTTCCCAGCCCTAGCCACTGTGGCCATTTGGGGAGTGACCCAGTGAATGGAGGACCTCTGTGTGTGTGTGTGTGTGTGTGTGTGTGTGTGTGCGTGTGTCTACCTCTCTCCATGACTCTGTCTTTCAAATAAAAATAAAAATAAATATTTAAAAAACTATATATATGGTATCACCATCACTCCTAGGGCCATAAGGAAGAAAACAAGCCACGGGAAAAATGATGCAATCAAAACTGCATCAGAGGGCCCAGCATTGTGGCTCAGCAGGTTAAGCCACCACTTCTGACACCAGCATCCCATATTGGAGCTCTGTTTCAACTCTCGGCTGCTCCACTTCTAATGTGGCTTCCAGCTGATGTGCCTAGGAAGGCATCAGATGATGGCTCAAGTACTTGGGCTCCTGTTACCCATGTGAGAGACATAGATGGAGCTGCAGGCTCCTGTTTTCAGCCTGATCCAGCAATCCTGGGAGTGAGTCAGCAGATGGAATTTCATTCCTCTGTCTCTACTTCTCTCTGGCATTCTGCCTTTCAAATGAATTAATAAAAAAAATCATCAAAGGTACAACGTATGAGGCTGTTGCTGGAGTAACACAGCAAACTGTTGGGTAGTGAACTTTTTTTTTTTTTTTTTTTTTTTACTAAATAAGACTACACTCCAAAATAACCACAAAACATTCTACCATGGTAAATTCATCAATCAGTAACATGGCTATTGATTGTCATTGTGAATATTATGTGCTTGATGTCAGCATTACTAGGTATCAAGTACTTATATATTGTATGTAATTGCAAATGCTCTATTTTCATACAACTGAGAGGCAATAGGTTTGTTCACATTGGCATCACCACAAACATGTGAGAAATGTGTTACATCAGGATATCATCATGACTCCAGTGTCACCAGGAGATGGGGAATTTGCAGCTTCATTATAATCTTTGGTGACCACCACAGTATAAGCAAGACATGGATATGTGGATCAGGCCTGTATATAAAGTTCAAAGTCAGGCAAAACGATTTTCTACTGGAAAAGGTCAGAACAGTGGCTGTCTGTGTGGAGAAAAGGACTGAAAAAAGACACAAGTCAGAATATTCTAGAACCTGGTCTGGAAGGCATTCTCTTAGCTGGTGGTACACTTGTCTGTCCCACTTCAATTTTATCAGTTCACATAACAAGAAGTGATCTGTTTGGATTATTCAACTTAAAAATTTAAACTATGGGACAGCGCTGTGGCTTAGTTGATAAAGAAGCCACCTGCAGTGCTAGCATCCCATATAGGCACTGGTTTGAGTCCTGGCTGCTCCACTTCCTATCCAGCTCTCTGCTATGGCCCGGGAAAGCAGCAGAAGATGGCCCAAGTCCTTGGGCCCCTGCACCAGCGTGAAAAGACCCAGAGGAAGCTCCTGGCTTCTGGCTTTGGATCGGTGCAGCTCTGGCCAATGCAGCAAATTGGGGAGTGAACCAGCAGATGGAAAACCTCTCTCTCTCTCTCTCTGTGTAACTTTGACTTTCAAATAAGTAAATAAATCTTTTTTAAAAAATTTAAACTAAAGGCCACATTAATTAGTGACACTGAATTCTTCCTTTACTGTTCGGTTTCCTCTGGTTCTTCATCACAGAGTTTCCCCTTCAGACCAGAAGCACAGGAAACTCCGCGAATGTGATCAGCACCGCCGTCCCCAGGGGGCACTTGCACCACGCATGGTTGGCTGCTTCCTGCATCCACAGACATTTCAGTTGTTGCCAGCCCTTTGTTACCATAAACGATGCTGCAATAAATATCCTTAAACGTCCATCACTTTGCACAATCACAGGCTATTTTTCAGCAAATTTACTTCAAATCAATAACTATTGATTTGAAATTGCAGTGCATGTTAACATTTTTTTCCCATTTTTCAAGGGAACTAGCTACTGAGAAGAACGCTTCTTAATGAATTCACTCATCCAGTAGATACTTCAGTGCCTAACTTCAGGAGAGGCCACGCTAAACGAAGGAAATAATCACATACCTATAGAGAATGTCTTACATGAGATTTCCATTTCCTAGGGCTGCTGAAACAGAGCAGAACAACTGGGATGCCTTGAACATCAGAAATGCACTGTCTCCGAGCTCCCGAGACTGGAATTCTGACAGCAACTTGTCAGCAGGCCAACCTCCCTCCAAAAGCTTTAACAAAGGCTTTCCTTGGCCGGCGCCACGGCTCAGTAGGCTAATCCTCCGCCTGTGGTGCCGGCACACTGGGTTCTAGTCCCGGTCGCGGCGCCGGATTCTGTCCCGGTTGCCCCTCTTCCAGGCCAGCTCTCTGCTGTGGCCAGGGAGTGCAGTGGAGGATGTGCCCAAGTGCTTGGGCCCTGCACCCCATGGGAGACCAGGAGAAGTACCTGGCTCCTGCCATCAGATCAGCGCGGTGCGCCAGCTGCAGCGGCCACTTGGGGGGTGAACCAACGGCAAAGGAAGACCTTTCTCTGTCTCTCTCTCTCACTGTCCACTCTGCCTGTCAAAAAAAGAAAAAAAAAGAAAGGCTTTCCTTGTCTCATCCACGCTTTGGTGGTTCCTGCCAGCCCTTGCACTGCTTGGTTCGTCAGTGCCATATTCCAATGCCACATTTCATGTATGTAGTCTTCATGTTTATACCGCATTTCCCCCATGTCTCTGCGCCTTCACATGAGGGCATCTGTCACAGGGACCCCTCCTACTCCAGTACAACATCAGTTAACTAATGATTATCTCCAATGAGCCTAGTGCCAAATCAGGTCACATCCCAAGGTCCTGGGGATTAGGATTCTGACATATATTTTAGGGGTGACATCATTGAACCCACACTAAATGATGCATTCCATTTGGTACTATTTGAACTTTTTACCACGTTCATGTATCTAATTCAAAAACGGCAGAATAAGAGCAATACATGATTTGGTAAATGACCTAGGCAACATCAGAGCATTACAGATGATTGGTGCTGGCATTCAGCAGAATGCGTTTAAAATGCCAGACCTTGCTTTAGGTACTAGGGAAACAAGTCTCAAAAAGGGGGGTGGGGGTGTCTGCTCTGTGGAGAAGACAGACAATAAATGAGTAAGTGAAATATTCCAGAGGTTTACCCAGCAATGAGCATTAAGAGAAAACAAGCAACGAAGGGAGATGTGGCTCACTTTAGAGGGAGAGACCAGAGAGAGCCCCACTGAGTTTTCTTCTGTTGATGGTGAGGGTAGGGGGGACGGGGAGAGTTTGGCAAAGAAGGAAATGGGGTGGGCATTTAGCACCGCAGTTATGACACCCACGTCCCCTGTGGGCATGCGCAGGTTCAAGCCCTGGCCGCAGTTTCTATAGAGTAGTGGTTATCATGTTGACCTCACAAGCCCTGGCCGCACTCCCAATTGCAGCTTCCTGCTGATGTGTTCCGTGGAAAACAGCTCAAGCACTGGGTCCCTGCTATCAATGGGAGGCCCCGATTGAGTTCCAGGCTGCCAGCGATGGCCTGGCCCAGGCCCAGCTGCTGTGGGCACTTAGGGAGTGAACTAGTATATGGAAGATCTCTCTTGGTCTGCCTGCCTGCCTTTCAAACAAACAAATAAATGTTTAAAAAGGAGAATAGTTACAGAACACCACAGCAATGTAAGTGGGATACCAGGAGAGCCCAGGCCACTGGATTTGGTAATTGGGGGGTTTTTGTTGACTTTAGAAGTCAGATTGCAGTGGGTGGAGGGATGAATGGGGAGTGAGTAAGTAGGCTGATATTATCTGAAAAGAAAATAACGGCATCTTCTGACTTAATGATATGCTTGTGGCTGACAGATCATGGTGCTGACCTCTTCCCCCTCCTCCTGTTTGGAGACGTCTGGGCCCTCATTTGGTGCTTCCTTTGGAGGACGCTGGCCTCCCAGGTCTGTCTGACTCACACAGCACTGGGGCTGACCGCTGCTCCTGAGTACCCTCGTCCATCACAGGTTCAAATGCTACCCACGACTCGGATCCCAAAGACATCTCCGAAAGTCTCCCCGAATCGTTCCCAGCTGCAAGTCTTTTCCTCTGAATGTCCACAATATTTATCTGTGTGTCCCTTAAGGTGTACTTGAAACCTTTGTTCCTGTTATTGTCATTACTGGTGCTTTTTGTCTTTTCTTCTTTATTAACTGAAAGCTCCAGACAGGGGCCAGTGCTGTGGTGCAGCAGCTTAAGCTGCCACCTGCGACGCTGGTTAGAGTCCCGATTACTCCACTTCCCACCCAGCTCCCTAGTAACGTCCCTGAAAAGGCAACGGAAGAAGGCCCAGGTGGTTGGGCCCCTGCTTCCCAAGTGGGAGACCCAGACGAAGCTCTACATCTAAGTACCATGGTGTGCCTGTTTCCATTCTCTTAATACCTTACAGTGGAGGTTAAATGTCAACGCGTGAATCTCAGGGGACACACTCAAAAGCTATTCGGATCATAGCATGTGGTCGTAGGGAGCCCACTGCATGGTAGAGATGACTTTGAATGAGACAGACCAAGATTTAACCTATTATGTTCTATGTGAGTTTGAGGAAGAAGTCAGTACACTGGAAATGAAAATTGATCTATGATTGTCATTAGGAATACATATTCTACAAATAGAAGCAGAAGGAACATTCAATAAAGCATAACTCAACCATTATAGCAATGAGATGGAATATTACACAAGCATTAAAGTGATTATGCTAACTCAGTTATGACTGTGTAACAAATTATGGATACTTGGTGACAATATTGAAGGGTAAAATATAAGTAAGAACACAGTTGTCTATTATTACAAATGCCTCCAAAAGCTAAAGGACCATAAAGGACCAGTAGGAACAGTTACATGCTAACAAATTAGATAACTTAGAAGAAATGAGTAAATTTTAAAAATATATAACCTACCAAAACTCAATCAAAAGGAAATAAGAGTTCGAACAGACCAATAACAAATAAGGAGAGTGAGTCAGTAACCACAAACAGGCAGGAATGAGGCCTACCAGCTAGGATTTCACTTGGGACACCCACACCCCGTATCAGAGTGCCTGGGTTCAAGTCTTAGCTGTGCTCCTGACTCCGGCTTCCTGTTAACTCACACTCTGGGAGTCAGCAGGTAATGGTTCAAGTACTTGGGTCCCTGCCACCTATGTGGGTGACCCAGATTCAGTTACTAACTCCTGACTTCTGCCTGGCCTAGCCCTAATAGTTACAGGCATTTGGGGAGTGAACTAATGGACGGGAGATCTCTATTAGTCTCTTTCTGTTTGTCTCTCTGCCTTTCCAATCAAATCAATTGTTAAAAAACAAAAACTCTTGGGGCTGGCAATGTGGTGACTGGGTAAAGCCACTATCTGTAGTGCCAGCGTCCCATATGGGTGCCAGTTCCAGTCCTGGCTGTTCCACTTCCAATCCAGCTCCCTGCTAATGTGCCTAGGAAATCAGCAGAAGGTGGCCCAAGTCCTGGGGCCCCTTTACCTATGTAGGAGACCCAGAAGAAGCTCCTGGCTCCTGGCTTCAGATCTGCTCAGCTCTGGCCATTGCAGCCATTTGGAGAGTGAACCACTGGATGGAAGACCTTTCTGTCTCTGTTTGCTTCTGTCTCTCTGTAATTCTGTCTTTCAAATAAATAAATAAATCTCTTTAAAAAGTATTAACATTAAAAAAAAAAAGCAAAAACTCCAACCTTCCTTCCCCCCCCAAAAAAGTCCAGAATCAGATAGTTTCATAGTTGAATTCTCTGAAATATTCAAAGAAAAATTAATACAAATATTTTTTAAAATCTTAAAGTAGGGGCTGGCGCCGTGGCTCAATAGGCTAATCCTCTGCCTGCGGCTCTGGCACACCAGGTTCTAGTCCCGGTCGGGGCACCAGATTCTGTCCCGGTTGCTCCTCTTCTAGTCCAGCCCTCTGTTGTGGCCTGGGAGTGCAGTGGAGGATGGCCCAGGTCCTTGGGCCCTGCACCCCATGGGAGATGAGGAAGAAGCACCTGGCTCCTGGCTTCAGATCAGCACAGTGCGCTGGCCATTGGAGGGTGAACCAATGGTAAAGGAAGACCTTTCTCTCTGTCTCTCTCTCACTGTCCACTCTGCCTGTCAAAAAAAAAAAAAAATCTTAAAGTAGAAGAAGCACCTTGAACTCATGAAGTCAGCATTACTCTGATACCAAAACCAAAGACTCCACACATAAAAAGAAAGAAACTGCAGGACCCTATTCCTGGTGAACAAAGAGGAAAAACTCCTCAATAAAAACTAGCAACCTTATGGCCCGGGAGTGCAGTGGAGGATGGCCCAAGTGCTTGGGCCCTGCACCCCATGGGAGACCAGGAGGAGCACCTGGCTCCTGCCTTCAGATCAGCGCAGTGCGCCGGCCGCAGCGCGCCTGCCGTGGTGGCCATTGGAGGTTGAACCAACGGCAAAAGGAAGACTTTTCTCTCTGTCTTTCTCTCTCTCACTGTCCACTCTGCCTGAAAAAAAACAAAACAAAACAAAAAAAACCTAGCAACCTGAATTCAGCCACGCATTAGAAGGATTACACCCTGTGACCACATGGGATTTATCCTGGGATGCAAGGATGGCTCATCACACACAAGCCAATCAGCGTGATCCATCATATTATCAGATTGAAATAAGAAAGCTACATGACCATCTCAACAGATGCAGCAAAGACATTTGACAAAGTTCACATCCGTTCATGGTAAATTTTCTCAACAGAATAGATCTAGAAGGAACTTACTCCAACACAATAAATGCACATACAAGTATGCAAAGCCCATGGCTAACGGCATACTCAATAGAGAAAACTGAAAGATTTTCCACTAACATCTGATACAAGGAAAGGTTGTCCACTCTACCACTTATTTTTTTTTTTTTTAAGATTTATTTGTTTGAAAGGCAGAGTTGGAAAGAGAGCCAGAAAGAGAGAGAGAGAGATCTTCTATCCACAAGTTCACTCCCCAAATGGCTGCGACAGACAGGGCTGGGCCAGGCTGAAGCCAGAAGCCTGGAATTCCATCCCAGTCTCCCATAAGGGTGGCAGGGACCCACCACATGGGCCATCCTCTGCTGTTTTCCCAGGTGCATTAGCAAGTAGTTGGATCATAAGTGGAGCATCCAGGACTCCAGTCAGGGCTCATGTGAGATGCTAGCATTACAGGAGGCAGCTGAACCCACTGAGCCACAATGCCAGCCCCTGTCACCACTTCTAATGGGCATAATAACGGAAGTCTTAGACAAAACAATGAGACAAGACAAAGGGGTAAAAAGCATTCAAATCAGAAAGAATGCAGTCAAATTATCTTTATTTGTAGGTGATATGGTGATATAATAGAAAACGGTAAAGACTCAATAACATTAACAAAATATTAGGATAATCAAACAGATTCAGCAAAATTGCACTACACAACATCAACATGCAAAAATTAATGGCATTTCTATATATGAACAACCAGTTATCTGAAAAGAAAACTAAGAAAACAGACCTATTTACACATCAACAAAAATAATAAAATCCTTAGGTGAAAGTCTTGTGTTCTGAACACTATAATGTGTTGAAGAAGAAAACTAAAGAACACATGGTAATTGTAAAGACATTCCATGTTCATGAATTAGAATTAAAATGGACTTCAAAATGGTTATGGAGGGGCTGGCCCTGTAGTGAAGTGGGTAAAGCCACTGCCTGCTGTGCCAGCATCCCATATGGGTGCCCATTCGAATCCTGGCTGCTCCACTTCCCATCCAGCTCTCTGCTATGGCCTGGGAAAGCAATGGAAGATGGTCCAAGTGCTTGAGCCCCTGCACCCACATGGGAGTCCTGGAAGAAGCTCCTGGCTCCTGGCTTGGGTCAGCCTTAGCCTAGCTCCGGCCATTGCAATGATTTTTTTTAATGTACTTTTTTATAAGGTTTATTTTATGTATTTGAAAGACAGAGTTACAGAGAGAGAGACAGAGAGAGGGAAAGAGGGAGAGGGAGAGGGAGAGAGGATGACGGCACTGCAGGCGGGGGCTTTAACCCACTGCACCACAGCACCGGCCCCTGAAGACCTTTCTTATTGTAAGAATGTTCACACTATTCAAAATGATCTAGATTTGATGAAATCCCTATTAAAATTTCAAAGGCATTCTGTTCAGTAGAAGAAAAAATAATTCTAATATTCATATGGAGCACAAAATACTATAAATAACCAAGAACAAAAAAATGAAGATATTATACTTCCTGATTCCAAACATATTACAATGTTACAGTAATCAAGGCCAGTACTGTGGCATAGCAGGTAAAACTTCCGCCTGCATCTCATATGGGCACCGGTTCAAGTCCCGGCTGCTCCACTTCTGATCCAGCTCTCTGCTACGGCCTGGGAATGCAGTAGAATGTGGCCCAAGTGCTTGGGCCCTGCACCCATGTGGGAGACCAGGAAGAAGCTCCTGGCTCCTGGCTTTGGATCATCCCAGCTCCGGCCATTATGGCCAACTGGGGAGTGAACCAGTGAATGGAAGACCTCTCTCTCTCTCTGCCTCTCCTTCTCTCTCTGTATAACTCTGACTTTCAAATAAATAAATAAAATTTTTAAAAAAGACCTATGGTACTGGCATTAAGACAGACATATAGAATTGGAACAGAATAGAGCCCAGAAATAAATTAATACATTTATGGTCTACCATGGATTGGCTAGGATATGGCCCCCTAACCCACACAGTTTTGTTTTGTTTTTAAGATTTATTTTATTTATTTGAAAGGCAGAGTTACAGAGAGATAAAGAGGTCTTCCATCCACTGGTTTACTTCCCAAATGGCCACAACAACTGGGGCAGAACCAGGCTGAAGCCAGGAGCCAGGAGCCAGGAGCTTCTTCCAGGTCTCCCATGTCAGTGATCGGGGCCCAAGGAGTTGGACCATCTTCCACTGCTTTCCCAGGCACGTTACCAAGGAGCTGGATCAGAAGTGGAGCAGCCTTGACTCCACCCAGTGCCCATGTGGGATACTGTAGGCGGTGGCTTAACCCACTACTCCACAGAGCCAGCCCCAACTCACACAGAGTTAATCCCCAAAGTCACAAGTTAGTGATACTAAGAGGGTAGAATTCAATGCAAGTATGGTGCTTAGGTGGTGGGCCTCGTGAGAGGTCCTTAGGTCACTGGGGCATGCCCTCAGAAGGCTGTTCTTCTGAGAAGGTTGGTTATAAAAGCTGAATCAGGCCTGGACCTGCTTCCTGGCTCACTGTGTGATTGCTCCTCCACACATGCCCCACTATGACGACCTCAGCATCACCAGACGGCCCCTCCAAAGGGGGTCTGCCCAGTCTGAAATGGTGAACTCTGAAACCGTGAGCCACAATAAACCTCCTTCCTTCAGAAGTGGCTTAAGCCTTAGGTGCTTTGTTATGACAACAAAAACCTGACTTGTAGACAAGATTGGTAGCTGAGAGTGGGGTTGTTACTAGAACTACCTAAGAAAGGGAAGGAGTTTTTGGAATTGATCAACTGGTGATGTTGGAAGAGTTTGGAAGACCAGGCTATGAAAAGCCTGGAATCCTGTAAACAGAGACATAGGCAGTTTGGGTGAGGGCTTAGAAGCCCAGACTGCTAGTAGGAAGGTAGGTAAAAAAAGTCACACTAAGGCCGGCGCTGCGGCTCACTAGGCTAATCCTCCACCTTGCAGCGCCGGCACACCGGGTTCTAGTCCCGGTTGGGGCGCCGCATTCTGTCCCGGTTGCCCCTCTTCCAGGCCAGCTCTCTGCTGTGGCCAGGGAGTGCAGTGGAGGATGGTCCAAGTCCTTGGGCCCTGCACCCCATGGGAGACCAGGATAAGTACCTGGCTCCTGGCTTCGGATCAGCGCGGTGCGCCGGCTGCAGAGCGCCTGCCATGGCAGCCATTGGAGGGTGAACCAATGGCAAAGGAAGACCTTTCTCTCTGTCTCTCTCTCTCATTGTCCACTCTGCCTGTCCAAAAAAAAAGTCACACTAATGAAGTTTTAGACGGAAAAGAGATTTCTCTGGAGAACTGGACTAAGGCCAGGCTTGTTGTATCCTGGCAAAGAACCCGTCTTTATTGTGTGCCCCTCCAGAGACTTCGTGGGAGGCTGAATGTAAACAGTTTGTTAGAGATTTCAAGGCAGCAAGGCATTCAGGCTGCAGCAGGGGTGTTACTGGTGCTGTTAGTAAGTTGTGCAGAGAATCAGAAGCAAAAACGAGCAGAGTGGGGGCCAGCGTTGTGGCACAGGGGGCTAACCTACTGCCTGTGATGCCAGCACCCGCTACGGGCACCAGTTCAAGTCCTGGCTACTCCACTTCTGATCTTGCTGCCTGCTAATGCACTTGAAAAAGCAGCAGATGAAGGGCCCAGTGCCACCCATGGGTCCCTGCCACCCATGTGGGAGAGTCACGTGGAGTTTCCCAGGCTCCTGGCTTCCGCCTGCCCCAATCCTGGCCATTGTGGCCATTTGGGGAATGAACTAGTGGATGGGAGATTTCTCTTTCTTGCTCACTCTGTCTCTTTAAATACCTTTCAAGTAAATAAATAAGTAAATCTGTTTTAAAATGAGCAGAGTATCAAGATTTGGAAATTTCACAGCTTAGCCAGAGAAGGAATAAAGAAAAAGTAGGTTTGAGTGCCGGCACCATGGCTCACTAGGCTAATCCTCCACCTTGCAGCGCTGCACACCGGGTTCTAGTCCCAGTCGGGGCGCCGGATTCTGATCCCAGTTGCCCCTCTTCCAGGCCAGCTCTCTGCTGTGGCCCGGGAGTGCAGTGGAGGATGGCCCAAGTGCTTGCGCCCTGCACCCCATGGGAGACCAGGAGAAGTACCTGGCTCCTGCCATCGGATCAGCGCGGTGTGTCGGCCACAGCGCGCCTGCCGTGGCAGCCATTGGAGGGTGAACCAACGGTAAAAGGAAGACCTTTCTCTCTGTCTCTCTCTCTCTCACTGTCCACTCTGCCTGTCAAAAAAAAAAAAAAAAGTAGGTTTGAGAAGGGGCTGTGCAGAGGAGAAATCTTGCTACAGAGACTCGCACAGGGAGAAGACAATCGTGTACTTGTAG
This sequence comes from Oryctolagus cuniculus, assembly GCF_964237555.1. Classification (NCBI taxonomy): domain Eukaryota; kingdom Metazoa; phylum Chordata; class Mammalia; order Lagomorpha; family Leporidae; genus Oryctolagus; species Oryctolagus cuniculus. The sequence continues at coordinate 16,787,434 of NC_091436.1, read as the reverse complement.
ACAAGACAATGGGAGAAGCCTCGAAGGGGTTTCAGACACCTCTAAGCTAACCCCTACCATCACAGTCCCATTAGAGGCCTAGAAATGTACATTTATTTCAAAGATTTTTCAAGAGCTGAATCCTTTTAGAAAAGAGCTCCAGGGTGTCCTGCTCCTCTAGGGCCAGCTATGGATTAGGGATTGCCAGCAAAGTGCTTTAAAAAGACTGCTGCAGCCAGGGTTCAAGTGGGCCCAGGTGCTGCTCCTGCTGGTGGCCAATCTTGGTGTCATCCCTCTGATGCTGGGTTTGCAAAACGTGCAGAATGGAAGAGTAAATGGGGTCACAGTAGCTTCCACCCCGATTTCAAAGGAAAATCTTGGGTGGCCAGGGTGGAGGCCCTTGTGAAGCTGAGACTGAAGCCACGGTGGAGACCCCACAAAGGCAGAGGTGCCAGCAACGTGAAATGGCCACCAGCCAAAGTTCCATGTAAACCTTACAAAGCTACAGATGTCTGTAAGCAGCCTCAGAGAGCAGCTATGTGAGCAGAGACCAGAAGAGACCTGGAGGCCTCCACTTACACCTCAAAGGCTATCTCAGAGAACCAGGGGGCAGTGCTAGACAGAGCCCCGTCCCAGAGGCAGAGCCACTGTAAAAAGCCGCGTCTAGGTCAATGCCAAGGGAACAAGTGGGATCAGACCTGCTGCAGAGGGTCCCTATCAGGGCAATTTCTCGTGGAACTGCAGAGACAAGACTCCAACCTCTGAAAACTGAAGCCTGGGCTGTGACCAGCAGAGACCTTGGGAGCTTGTCCCCGCGACAGTGTGCCCCAGCAGCCAGACATAGAGCTTTATGAGTCAATGTTTGTCCTGCTGGTTTTTGCCCTTGCTTTGGTCCAATTAATCTGTTTACATGCCTTGTATTTCTTTTTGGAATGGAAATGTATACCCTGTATCTGTCCCACCATTGTATCTTGAAAGTGTGTAATTTGCTTGGGATTTTAAATGGGCTCACAGTTAAGGGAGTTTGCCTCGAGTCTCAGAGGAGACATTGCACTTTTAAATTAATATTGGATCAAATTAAGACTTTGGAACTATTGGGGATGGGATGATGGTATGTTTAATGTGGAAAAGACAGGAGCTTCAGGGAACCAGAGGAGAATGCTATGGTTTAAACTGGATGTGGTTCCCAAATGCGTGCAAATGTTTAATCCCCAAAACCCTAAATTAATGATAATAAGAGGATCGAACTTCAATCCAATTATGTTGTTTGGGAGTTGGACGTGGTAAGAGATCCTTGGGTCACTGGAAGTGTACCCTTGGAAGGTAGTTCTTGCCAGGGGACTGATTATGAAAGTCCAGCCACACGCAGCTTCCTGGCTTGCCCTGCAGTTGTTCCACTGCACACATTCCTCACTGCCATGCTCCAGCCTCACCGGAACGCTGAACTAATGAGGCCCGGCCAGTGTTGGAATGTGAACCCCTGAATCTTCCTCTTCCGTAAGTAGCTTGTCTTAGACACTGTGTTACAGCAACAGAATCTGATCTTTTCCAAAGTTGCTAAGAATACACGATGGGGAAAGGATCCTCTCTTCAATAAATGGCGCTGGGGATGCTGGATATCCACATGCAGAAGGCTGAAATTAATCCCTTATCTCACACCATATAGCACATCGAGTACGTTGAACTGAAGACTTAATGTAAGGCCTGGAGTCATAAAACTACTAGAAGAAAACATAGAAAGTTTCAAGACATCAGTCTGGATAATGATTGTTTTGGATATGACATCAAAAACACAGGCAAAAGAAAAAATAGACAAAAGGGATTCCATCAAATCAAAAAAACAGTCAGTAGAATGAAATGATAAGATACAGAGGAAATATTTGCAAAGCACATATTTGATAAGGGTTTAATAACCAAAATAAGCTGTCCAACAAACTTAATAGCAAAAAAATGAAAGACCCTAGACTAACCTTTAAAAAGTGGATAAAGATCTGAAAAGACATTTGGTGGGCCGGCGCAGTGGCTCACTAGGCTAATCCTCCACCTGCAGTGCTGGCACCCTGGGTTCTAGTCCTGGTTGGAGCACCAGATTCTGTCCCGGTTGCTCCTCTTCCAGGCCAGTTCTCTGCTGTGGCCCGGGAAGGCAGTGGAGGATGGCCCAAGTGCTTGGGCCCTGCACCCCATGGGAGACCAGGAGGAGCACCTGGCTCCTGCCTTTGGATCAGCGCGGTGCGCCGGCTGCAGCACGCTGGCCATGGCGGCCATTGGAGGGTGAACCAACGGCAAAAGGAAGACTTTCTCTCTGTCTCTCTCTCTCTCTTACTAACTCTGCCGTCCAAAAAATAAAAAAGACATTTGGCAAAAATGTCATGCAAATAGCCCACAGGTACATGAAAAGGTGCTCTTCGTCACTATCAGGAGACATAAATGAGAACCACAGCTAAACATAACCTCACAACTGCTAGAATGGCTGTTATCAGGGAAACAAGATAATACTGAGTGTTAGTGAGGAGGTGCAGAAAAGCAAACCCTTGTACACAGGGAGTGGGTGGCAATGTGGACTGGCACAGCCATTATGAAAAATACTATGGAGTTTCCTCAAAACATTAGCAATCAATTACCACATGATCCAGCAATCCAGTTTCAGGGTGTGCACCCAAAGGAAGTGGTATCAGAATATCAAGGAGATGTGTGTACTCCCAGGTTCATGGCAGGATTATTCAAAATAGCCAGGGTATGGAAACAAGCTAAATGATGGCCAGGAACATTGGGGGGGGGGCTTATTTACAAGTATAAAATGGAGTAGTATTCAGCTTTAAAAGAAGAATGACATCCTGCCATTTGCAACCACATGGATGAACCTGGAGGCCATGATGCTGACTGTAATGAGCCAGACACAGAAGGAAAAATACGAGAAAACTTCTAAAAGTTCATGGAAAATGGAATCCAATTAAAAGATAAGTTTATTTCAGTGCAAAATTCACGCCTAGTTTTTCCATAATACATATTTTCTGTGAACTTTTGGAAGACCCCTTGTACTGCATGGCCTCACTTTATGTGGAATCTAAAAAATCTGAACATAAGAGAGCAGAGAGTGGACTGGTGGTTGCAGGGGCTGGGGTGGGAGGAAGGGGAGATGTTGGTCACAGGATACAAAGTTTCAGTTATCTGGGACGAAGAAGCCTTGGAAATCGAGTGTACAGCCCGTGACTAACTTTAACAATACTTTATTGTATACTTGAGGTTTGCTAAGAGTGTAATCTTAAAAAAAAACTTATTTATTTGTAAGGCAGAGTGACAGAGAGAGAGAGAGGGATAAATACATATATATATATATATATATATATATAGAGAGAGAGAGAGAGAGAGAGAGAGATCTTCCATCCATTGGTTCACTCCCCAAATGGCCTCAGTGGCCCAGAAGAGTCAAGATTGATGACAGGAACCTGGAACTCCATTCAGGGGCCCAGGTATTTCGGTCATTTGCTGCTTTCCCAGGCGCATTAGCAGAGAGCTGGACTGCAAGAGCAGCAGCCAGGACTCAAACTGGAGCCCATATGGGATACCGGTGTCACGGGCAGTGGCTTTACCTGGTACACCACAACACCAGATCTTAAGTCTTGTCTTTACACACACACACCAGATAACTATGTGAGGTGATGGATGGGTTAACTAACTTGATTGTGGTAATTATTTCACTATGTGTATATATATCAAAACATTTTAATAATATAAAATTTTTTCTTCCCTTATACCCCAATAAAAATATACATATAGTTATATTGTTATTTAATGGTGTATCTATTAGGACTCTTTGTTACCAGGAAAGGGGAATGGGGCAGGGGACTGAATTCAAAATAACAGGCCAAAAATGCAATTTGTAGAATTATTGTATTTATTTGAAAGACAGAGTTACACAGAGAGAGAGGTCTTCCATTCTGCTGGTTCACTCCCCAAATGACTGCAATGGCCAGAGCTGTGCCAATCCAAGGCCAGGAGCAAGGAGCTTCCTCCAGGTCTCCCACACAGATGCAGGGGCCCAAGGACTTGGGCCATCTTCTGCTGCTTTCCCAGGCCACAGCAGAGAGCTGGATTGGAAGAGGAGCAGCCAGGGCTGGAACCAGTGCCCATATAGGATGCCGGCACTGCAGGCTTTAACCCACTGTGCCACAGCACCGGCCCCCAAAAATGCAATTTGTTTGCTCCAGATCTGAGGAAGGGTTGAGCAATAAAACCTGGGAATCCCTTTGGCCTATTGGAACAACTGAGACCGGGAGTTTCAACATCTTCAAGACTCTCTTCCATCTCTGGATCCTGACACTGGCCTCATTCCTGTTCAGTGCGATTGGCTTTGTCTACGCAGACAGGCGTGCCTTCCCCAGATCACACCCTGCAACTTCTCCCTCTGAACAGGGACTCCGCACACTGTCTATCTTCAGACACAGGTGCTCCACCACCAGCATGCTGTTACACATGTGTCAATCATTTCCAGCCGATCTCTGTTCTGATTGGTGGATGCCCTGGTCTCCCTGGTTGTTACAGATATTGGAAGCTTTCCCTGGAACCAGGTCCAAATATCTCAGAGATGAGATGAGACTCTTTGGTGTTGCTTTCCCTTTAATGAACCACAGGCAGGAGGCCGTGTCAGGGAAGAGCACAGCCAGTCCCCTGGGAATTGCAGGGTTGAAGCAATGGAAGGAGCAGTTCCCGGAAGAAGAGTTGGTAATGGGAAGATCAAAAAAAACACTTGTCTAATGTAAGTGTAGCTGTGGTTTTTTTATTTCCCCAAATTTTAGAATATCATAACTTTTCAAAAGAAAAGAAAGGACTTGGCGTACTTTAAAAAAATCCTTTTATCCCAGTTGTGCTTCTACCCTGTCTCGGTTTTAATGTCTGTGAGCATCTCCATCAAATGTGTGGTTAAACACGGTCATCTGTGTAGAAGTTCTCAAAGAACCCGGCCATTGTTGTCCAGCCCGGAGTCACCTTCGGCTTCCCTGGGGCTGAGCAACGTGATAGTCCTTTCATTTGATGTTGGAACAGGTTCATGTTTGATACGTTCATTTCCTCCAGAATTATCACCACTGGGGTCATGTTTTATCCAGCATTGCAGCCCCAATTTAATCTCAGCCATGAACCAGAAAAAATGCAGGCTCCTGCTCCGCCCACAGAGCTACCTAGACAGCCGCATCTTTTCCCTCCCCATATGGAGAGACACTTTTAATAGATCAATTTGCATATAAATGCAAAGAGTCTATTTAAGGTCTTGTGTAAAGCCCTTTAGTAAGATCATCCAAATTCTTCCCTAGGAACATCCTGGGGCAGCGGGACATACTTTGGCTACTGAGAGATCATTCATAGTAAAGAAGCAGAAAAACCATTAATTTCTGCGAATGTTTAATTTCACGGACTCTTGGGCTCACACTTGAGTGGTTGATTTCCTGTTCCTCCAGGTGCAGCCACACCATGGAGAAACGACTTTAAAACTGAAGATTTAGTGAGAGCCTGGCAAATTTTTCAGGCCAGCTCTCCAGACTCTCTCAATTTTCTATGTACTATTAAAGAGCAACACATGTCCAGTGCTTAGAACGTCCTGGGAGGACACCTGGGGATAGAAACATCTGGAGAACACAATGGAATCTGCCTAACTGTCCAAACAGCAAGCAAACAAAAACGAAAACGGCAAACAGCCGAAGAAGACAACCTCCGGGTAATCCACTGCCGTAGAGACAAAACTCACAGAACCTTCTAAGTGGTTTTCAGCGTGGCACGGCTCCGGAGGAAATCTCTGGACGCTCACTGGTTTGGTCTTTCCTGAGTGCAGAGTGTTAGCAGTGGGACTGCCTTCCCAGGCCCATGAGCCTTTTCAAAAACCACTGGAAATCCCTCTACCAGTCCATACGGCACAGCAGCCAGAGAAGACACTTCATTGTGTATTTTTGCCTTAAAGGAAGATTATCCTAACAAGTGATCAAACCAAGAAGCAAGTGATCAAACCAAGGGGCTGGCGCTGTGGCACTGAAACGCCAGCATCCCATATGGGTGCTGGTTCTAGTCCCGGCTGCTCCTCTTCCGATCCAGATCTCTGCTATGGCCTGGGAAAGCAGTAGAAGATGGTCCAAGTCCTTGGGTCCCTGCACCCGCGTGGGAGACCTGGAAGGAGCTCCTGGCTTCGGATCAGTGCAGCTCCGGCCGTTGCGGCCATCTAGGGAGTGAACCATCGAATGGAAGACCTCTCTCTCTCTCTCTCTCTCTCTCTCTCTCTCTGCCTCTCCTTTTTCTGTGTAACTCTCTCAAATGAATAAATAAATAAATCTTAAAAAAAAAAAAAAAAGAATCATACCCAGCCAAAGAAGTGGGACCATAGTTGTAATCAGGATGATAGCCTTTGATTTAAAATTCTATGCATACACAACTAAGTCTAGAATTCCTATATCTTCAAAACTTACTTTTTGCACTACAGTGGCTCATGTCTCACTCTCCACAAGGAAAAGGGTCTTGAGTTATGTTCAGAAGAAAAAAATGGCATAGGGGCCGGCACTGTGGTACCTGCAGTGCAGGCATCTCATATGGGTGCCGGTTCGAGTCCCAGCTGCTCCTCTTCTGATCCAGCTCTCTGCTATGGGCTGGGAGAGCAGAAGATGACCCCAGTGTTAGGAAACTGGCACACATGGCCCAGCTACCTAAGCCAGGCTCCACCCCCATCCTAATGGGATTCGCTGCTCCTGCTTCCCTGCCCGCCCTCAGGCAAAGTTTTAAAAGGGCCTGTTCCTGGCCCTTTTCTCCTGCTCTCTCTCGGTTCCTCTCTCCAGCCTCCTCCTCTGGTCTCTTGGCTCTGCTCTCCTCTCTCCTCTCCTCTGCTCTCTCTTCTCTCCTTGCTATCTCCTCTCCTCTCTGTTTCTCTCTTATATTCTCTTTCTCTCTTTTCCTTCGCCGCCCCTTCACTCCGGTCTGTAGGGTGTTCCTCAATAAACCCTCTCCCTTATTCCGGTGTCCGGTGTGCTTTGCGATGGCTAACATTAAGATATAACACCAAGTACCTGGGCCCCTGCACCCATGTGGAAGACCAGGAAGAAGCTCCTGGCTGCTGGCTTTGGATCGGCACAGCTCCAGCCATTGCAGCCATTTGGGGAAGGAAGACCTTTCTCTCTTTCTCTCCCTCTCTGTCTGTAACTGTCTGTAACTTTACCTCTCAAATAAATAAATAAATAAAATCTTTAAAAGAAAAAAAGGAAAGTATGACATAGATTTTTGGTTGCTGTGCCTAGATATCGCGCTGCTCTCTACTAACACCCTATGTATTTGGGAGCTAAAATCACTGGCCTCTTTCTCGCTCTCTCTTTTTCTTTTCTTTCTTTTTTTTTAAATCACAAGAGCCCTACTGGCATGATGATTAACAATTCTAGCTTAAAAAAAAAAAAACAAAACAAGAATTGTAGCACAGCTGTGAGAAAACAGACAAACATAACAGCTGGGAGGACCTGGCCTCTTTTTGTTTTCCATTTAGTTGGCAAAACAAAACTCACTTTGGAAAGGATTCTCGCCCCACTTCACTCTACCACATGCATTCCCTCCCTTCTTATCTCTTTTTTCTTTAAACTCTCTTGTTTTTTCTTCACAGGGAATTTCCTTGGTTTTTTTCATTCATTTAACAAGCACCCATCCCGTGCCTACTTCAAGGGAAGGACTTTGCTAGGCACTGTGGGACCACACAAAGATAAAACCTGAGCACTGGCATCAGAAAGCTTATTATGCTAATAGAGACTGTGGCTTGCACATAAACTGTATAATTGAAAGCTAAAGGTGGTAAGTGAGAAAATGGAAAGTGACAAACGCAGGAGAATTCCTTCCAGCTTGAGCATTGAGTGAAAGTGCATAGAGAAGGTCAAGGACAAAGGACGTGCTGGATGGAGAAACCAGCAGGGGCAAAGCTCGCAGCACACCAGCCACATCAGACAAACAGGGAGGGACCGCCTTGCCCTGCAGCAGTTCCCTAAGTGTGGCCCCTGCGTTAGTACCAGCATGCTCTGCGAACTTGGTAGGTATGTAAATCCTCAATCCCCACCCCACCAAACACTCTAGTGTGGGACCCAGCAGTTTATGGTACACAAGCCCAGCAAGAGCTCCTGATCCATAAGTCTGAGAGTTACCAAATCAAGGTGTAGGAAATATGAGGTGGGAAATCAGCTTTCAAAGTAAGATTGGAGTGAGAGAAATCAACTACAAAAGGAAGTTTAGAAAATTTGACAAGTAGAACCACATCAAACTTAAAAACCTTTGTGCATCAAAGGTCATCATCAACAAAGCTAAAAGGCAGCCTACAGAATGATTGGAAATATTTGCAAGTAATATATCTGAAAAGATAATATATCTGAAAAGAAGCTGATAGAAAAAATTTTTTTTTGACAGGTAGAGTGGATAGTGAGAGAGAGAGACAGAGAGAAAGGTCTTCCTATTGCCGTTGGTTCACCCTCCAATGGCCGCCGCGGCCGGCTCATTTAAAGTGTTTGTCTAATAGTTACAGTATCTAGGCTTCCTCCGAGACATCTCTGCTGACTGTTTTTGTTCCCCTATGCCTGGGTCCCAGAGTCTCATGTCCTTGAATGTATAATCTGGAAATTCTATATAATGCATAAACTCTGGAATCAGTTTACAACCCCATCCAGGGTTTGTTGTGTTTTTCCAGTGGCTTTCTCTGAAAGTATTCTGTAACGCCTGCAGCTTTGTTGTGTGTGGCCACCGTAGTCTCTGCTGGGCGAGCTGAAGTGTCACTTAGTGATCAGAGATTTCAAATGGCCCTCCCAGTCTTTGGGGAGAGTTTCTGTGTGTGTGGGACGAGGCAGTTGGTAACTCCACCCTGGCCTTCACTTCCTTCTCACTGGGAGCTTCATGATCAATCAGAGGGAGACACTGGACAATCTCCGTTTTTTAATTTATTTATTTATTTATTTATTTTTGACAGGCAGAGTGGACAGTGAGAGAGAGAGACAGAGAGAAAGGTCTTCTTTTGCATCACCCTCCAATGGCCACCGCGGCCGGCGCACCGCGCTGATCCGAAGGCAGGAGCCAGGTGCTTCTCCTGGTCTCCCATGGGGTGCAGGGCCCAAGCACTTGGGCCATCCTCCACTGCACTCCCTGGCCACAGCAGAGGGCTGGCCTGGAAGAGGGGCAACCGGGACAGAATCCGGCGCCCCGACCGGGACTAGAACCTGGTGTGCCGGCGCCGCAAGGCGGAGGATTAGCCTAGTGAGCCACGGCGCTGGCCAATCTCCGGTCTTGAGCATGGTCCTCGGTGGGTCCCAGCCTTGCACAGGTACCTGACTTCCAGCTTTTCAGGGTCTCTAGAAGCATCTTATCCTCAGCTTCCCTTTTAAACGTTCTGCTTCACCTGTTGTTGGCCCCAACTATTATCCACCAAGCTGGCACCACAAAGGGAAACAGCAAACACCCCTGAGGAAGGGGCTTTTTCCTTTGGGCAAGATCCAAGTCAGCTCAGATGAGGACAGCACTGCAAATGAGGTCTTCCAGAGAATCACCAAACAGGTCAAATTGTCATCAGAGACACACCCTTGGAAGTCCCACCTCGGGTACCATTTATGTTATTGGAGGCAGACCTCTTAAAAGCTCCATGTTGGGTGCCAAATGTTATGGGAGTATGAGGTGCCATTTATGTTACCGGGTGCTTATTAATAGATTCGGAATATTAATAAGCCTGTGGGTTCTTGCCTAATATTCAAAGAATTCTGAATACCAGCATAAATGAGCAAGGCAGTGTGATAAGTTTTAAGCTTTTTATTCAGTGAGAAAAATGCATAGGAGAGTGAGGGCCCTATCCAAGAAAGAGAGGGAAATCTGGATTCAAACCAAGCACCAGGAGCCAGCCACATGGAGGAGCATACAGGCCAGAAAGCATGGGGCAGGTGGCCCGAAGGCCATGTGCCCGCAATGGCGAAACAGGCAAAAGACCAAAAGGGCCAAAAAGGGCTGGAACATGGTTGGCCCAACCCTTTAATCCACTTCCAAAGGGGCGTGGTTAATTAGTCCGATTGGCTGGTGGGCACACAGGTGTGGCCAGGTAGGGGCAGGAGGTCACACAGGGGCATGGTGAAGGCGTGACCTTCCAGCTCACAAACCTGATCAGTTTTATGCTATCTGCCTGCCTCCAACAAAATGACCATTCTCAGAGCCCCAGACTTGCTCCCTGCTCTCGGTGACTGCCCGTCTGCTGGTTTTCACCTGCATTTTTTTTTTTTTTTTTTTTTGACAGGCAGAGTGGACAGTGAGAGAGACAGAGAGAAAGGTCTTCCTTTGACGTTGGTTCACCCTCCAATGGCTGCTGAGACCGGCGCACCGCGCTGATCCGATGGCAGGAGCCAGGTGCTTATCCTGGTCTCCCATGGGGTGCAGGGCCCAAGTACTCGGGCCATCCTCCACTGCACTCCCTGGCCACAGCAGAGAGCTGGCCTAGAGGAGGGGCAACCGGGACAGAATCCGGTGCCCCGACCAGGACTAGAACCCGGTGTGCCGGCGCTGCAAGGCGGAGGATTAGCCTAGTGAGCCGCAGCGCTGGCTCACCTGCATTTTCAAGGCGGCCATGGAATTATAGAGATGGGAATACAGCAAGTCCACAGACCAACAACTTCCGTACTTACTGTAATCTGGGCATTTTTCTTGAACACATGCTCCATGAATTCCTTTAAGTCTTTGGTTAATTTCCAGAGTCGCCCCAAAAAAGTCACAATTTTTGCCAGTTTTCTCGTGATATTTATAGAAAAGAGACTTTTCAGAGGCCCCTTCTCAGCCATTTTTCTGATATCCTTTGTATCTTGCATGTCAAACCTGGTTAGGAGCTTCACTCGTTCTGCTCACTGTGTCCCCTGGTCTTTTGTCAGAAGCTCAGTGTTTAATCTGCTCAAGCTGCTGTCACAAAAATACTACAGACTGGGTGGCTTATCCGACAGACATTGAATTCTCACAATTCCAAAGGCATCAAAGTCACTGCCTTCAGACCACAAAGAAAGCGCTCACCGGGGAACTGGATAAGTGCCACCTTGGGGCTGGCACTGTGGTGGAGTGGGTTAAGCCACAACCTGCAAGGACACTGGCATTGCATATGGTCCTGGCTGCTCCAGTCTGATCTGGCTCCCTGCCTGGGAAAGTGGCAGAAGATGGCCCAAGTACTTGGGTCCCTGCCACCCACGTAGGAAATCTGGAAGAAGCCTGTGGCTCCTGGCTTTGGCCTGGCCCAGCCCCAGCTCTTACAGCCGTTTGGGGACTGAACCAGCAGATGGAAGATCTCTCTCTCCCTGTGTCACTGTTCTCTCTTTCTGCCTTTCAAATCAATAAATAAATCTTGAAAAAAAAATCAAAGTTTTTTTTTTGTTGTTGTTGTTGTTTTACAAGCAGAGTGGATAGTGAGAGAGAGAGAGAGAGAGAAAGGTCTTCCTTTGCCATTGGTTCACCCTCCAATGGCCGCCACGGCTGGCACGATGCGGCCAGCGCATTGCGCTGATCCGAAGCCAGGAGCCAGGTGCTTCTCCTGGTCTCCCATGGGGTGCAGGGCCCAAGCACTTGGGCCATCCTCCACTGCACTCCCTGGCCACAGCAGAGAGCTGGCCTGGAAGAGGGGCAACCGGGACAGAATCCGGCGCCCCGACCGGGACTAGAACCTGGTGTGCTGGCGCCGCAAGGTGGAGGATTAGCCTAGTGAGCCATGGCGCCGGCCCAAAGTTTTTTTTTTTTAAAGCTGTCACTTGATCTTGGATTTCTTGACATCATTATTCAAATCTGAAAGGATTTTTCCTGGGACAAATCTGGCTTCGTGGGCAGTAGCAGGAAACCTGCCTATGTAAGATCACTGTCTGTTCCTCTCTCCTCCTTTCTCTTTTTCCCGACCCAATCCCTAGAGAAGGAAGGTTCAGGGCCACCTGAGTAGATGTGGTCATTCTGCTAGGCTGCCCCTGAGTTGTTGAGCTGGTGGCAAAGGCACTGACTTTAGAATCAAACAGAACTCGATCTACACCCAGCTGGGCCACTCACTGCAAATGTCACTGGTAAGCCCTTTACCATCTGCGAGCCTCAGTTTATTTTTCGGTTGAATGTGGGTAAAAGTATTCACCCTGGAGAGTTCCAAAAAAGACTAAATGAAGCAAAGAATGCATTTTAAGTGTCTAGGACACTGCCAAGCGTTCAGCTACTAATTATGCTTCATCCTGATCCAGAGTGACTTATGAACCCTTGTCAATAATTCTTCCTTTATTAAATAAACCTTTCTCCCCAAAAGATCTTTCATATATCTGACCTAAATTCCAGGGTATATTTAACTCCAATCTGTTGGTCCTGGTTGGGGCAGGGGTGAGGGGGAGTGGCTGCTGTCCGTTCCTGTGACTACGTGGCCTGCTTGAAAGGCGTCCCTCGGTGCTCTGTGTGAACCTGGACTTCTTAGTTAAGCCTGCTCTGCTCTCTGTCCAGTTATTCCTCCTTTGATATGCCTCTGCCCATTTTTCTGCTGCTCTTTCTTCCATGGCTTTCTATGTGTGTCAACTGACCCCTTACACAGATCAGCGTACTATAAAGGTCAAGGTCTGTGCCTAGCCCTCTGCTTCTAGGACAATTCAAGACAGGACGGAAGGTGCACTCAGAGCCAACGAAACCTCAAAGAAAGCATAGCTGAGTCTGACAGACAACTGAGGCAGCTGGAGGTGACAGAAGCAACCTCTTTAGACGGATTTTTCTGAGACCAGAAAGGAGAAGTAAAGAAAGGAGTGTTCGGGAAGAAGTGTGGACACAGGCCAGGCACGCATGTAAAACAAGTCGGAAAATGCTGGGCCTACCTCATTATTTTTAAGGAAAGAGTCCCTGAGACTGCAGTCTCTTGCTAGTAGCTGCTTGCCCTAAATTCTATTCATTCTTCCTTCACTTGCTTAGTTTTCGCTATCTCCCCTACCTAATTTATTATGTTCCTAAGTATCGAATTCCTTTTTCCTTGCCATTCTTCTGACTGCTCACTCTTGTACTCATTACAGATCTTTCAAGGCCATTTGATGCAATGGAAAAAATGAAGTTTGGAATCCGTTGGCACAGTCACTGGGACAGGCACAACCCTGAGCAAGTAACGATGGGCCTATTCCATAATTACCTCCTAGAGCTGTTAGAAAGGTGGAAAAAATCACATATTTGCAAGATTGGAACACAGTAAGAGCTCTACAAAGGCTACCTATTATTGCCGTTTTATGAAACTCCTACATTTCAGTTTGCTTTTTTCATCGGATGTGAGTTATCCGTCTACAAAGGACAACCAACTCTCAGTGAATGGGACCTACTCTTGGAGTTGATGCTAGGGACTGAACTGAGTTCTCCCTTGGATTTGTATTCCTAACATTCCTAACCCCCATCGGGATGCTACTTGGAGATGGGCATTTGGGAGGTAGTTAGGTTTAGATGAGGTCAGAAGTCAAGACCTCGGGATGGGATTAGTACCCCTATAAGAAGACATACTGGAGCGTGTCCTCCGACTCTGCTGTGTGGGGACACAAAGAGAAGAAGCCCCCTTCAGGGCTGGACAAGGACCCTCACCCGGAGCCTCGCTCCCAGAACTATGAGAAGTAAGTGCCTGTTGTCTGAGTCACCCAGTCTGTGTATTTTGTCGTGGCAACCCTAGCGACCCAATCCAGCTCATTTGCAGGAGTAAGGATGAGCTAGGCAATTGTGCACCTGCTCCACATCCCGCTGGGACATTGGCTGGCGTGAGTGAGGATGAGAACTCCGTTGCTGTGACAATCGGGGCAGATAATGTCAGGATCCCTGGGCTCCACTGCTAACCCAAGGCTCTGCAAGGTCTTCCCCTGACGTCACACCAGAACCAGCTGCAGAGTCGTCGCCTCTTCCCTTCCCGTTCCCTGCCCTTCTCTTTCCTTTGAGTGTCTCACCGAAAGTGTCCATGACTTTGGATTCTCCTAATTATATTAAAGTTGTGTGTCCACAGAGCTGATCCCTCAGGGCCAGTGACTGTGTCTTCTGCATCTTTGCCCCTGCAGTGTTAGCCCCATGCCTGGAGCACAGCAGAGGCTGCGCCGTCTGTCTGCTTAGGGCCTCTGCTGTGTGCTGGGGCCTTGGGTATGTTCATCCTTCCACGAGGGGCTTCTGTAGGGAAGTGAAAGCTGGCCTCGGACTGGGTTGCATCACATTTCTCTTCCTGAGTTCTCTAATCTGTACTCCACCATTCCTCCAGGTGAGGAACCCAAGCTCCACCCTGGGTTCACTTGCTCCCCTCCAGCCCCACATCTGATGGGAGATTCAGGCCGTCTGTTCTCTCCTTGAAACCCCTCTCCGAATCAGTGCCCTCTTGTTCTGGCTTCCAGGTCCCTCCCATTGCTTAGGACAGCATGAACTAAGGGGGAGTGGTTAAACCAGCTGTGTATGTCTGTCTGTGGGCACACTCCCCAGGAGCACACAGGAGTGAAGCGCTGATACTGACCCCAACTCAGACGAACAGCAAAGGCCTTGAGCTGAATCAAAGAAGCTCCACACTTGGAGTCGGGGTCTTTGTGGCACAGAGGGTTAAGCTGCCACGTGCAATTCAAGCCCGGTTGCTCTACTTCTGATCCAGCTTCCTGCTAATGCACCAGGGAGTTAGCAGATGATGACCCAGGACTTGGGTTCCTGCCATCCGTGTGGGAGACCCAGATGGAGTCCTCGGCTCCTGGCTTCTGCCTGGCCTAGCCCCAGCTGTTACAGGCATCTGGGGAATGAACCAGCGAATGAGGACCTCTCTCTATATATATTTGTCATTCCGCCTTTCAAGTAAGTAAGCAAATCTTAAGATAAAATAAATATGACAAAAGGAATAGAATATGTGAATTAATCAATTTTATAGGTGAAAACAGAACTCTTCAATGAACCCCTAAATGCAATTCAAGAATGTCCTAACCACTTATAAGATCTGTGAGTTTCTGGGTGGTGCTGGGGCGTAGCAGGTAAAGCCACCACCTGTGATGCCAGCATTGCATATGGGCACTGGTTCAAGTCCTGGCTGCTCCACTTCCAAGCCAGCTTCTGCTAATGCGTGTAGGAAAGCAGTAGAAGATGGTCCATGTGCTTGGGCCCCTGCACCCAAGTGGGAGACCTGGAGGAAGCTCCTGGCTCCTGGCTTAAGTCTGGCCCAGCCCTGGCCATTGCAGCCATCTGGGAGTGAACCAGTGGATAGAAGACTCCCCCCCCGGTCCCTTGCTCTCACTCTCTCTCTCTGTCTTCAAATAAATAAACCTTTAAAAAAAATCTGTTGAGCTTCTAACCCTAATTCACCCCTTGTATCTGCCCTACAGATGCCATTTGCAACCCTCACCCCCAAATATGCCCACAGACACCGCGTGTCCCAGTCCTGCCCGCTGCACCAGGTTCCCCAGATCTGCCAAGCTCGCCTTATCGCCTCACGCCTTTGTGCGTGCCCTTCCCTCTTTGGGTGCCTTTCAGAGCCTTTCTGATGTCCACGTGGCTGCTCAGTGCCTCCTCCTTCACCTGCCAACATTCCTGGTGCAGCTGGTCACCTGCTCAGGCCCAACTTCCAGGACTCCCCAGAGAGCCTGCGGATCCCAGCCCATCTTCAGGTCTCTGCTCACTGTGCGTCCAGCCACAAGTCACAAACTCCTGCGGCAGACATTGGTGCATTTTTCTGCATGTCCTGTGTCTCACTCAGGGCCAGGGCCTTGAGTCAGTCTGCAGACAGAATGACCTAATGATTCTCTAACCTCATGAATATGACCCAAACTTATTGGAAGCGGCTGTGACCATGGTCTTTAAACGACTGCATGAGCAGTCCTTCCATGGGGTTCCAGATACAATGGCTGCCTCCGTACGAGCAGCCTGAACCATTGCGAGGCCTGTCTCCTCTGAATCCTGAGCCTCTGGAAGGAGCAGGGGTGGGAAGGAGGCTCAGAGGTTGACGGGCCCTGTGCTCCGTGCCAGGCCCTCGGCAAAACACCATCGTCCCGGTGATCCTTCCCCGCGCACGTTAACAGCGCCACTGTACAAATCAACCGCCATGTTCCAGCAGCTCTGCCTGACCCTCCCTGGTCACCAGTGGCAGGGCTGGTACTGGGACCACAGCAGCAGCCAGTGCTCATCTGCCAGGCTTGCTGTCTTACATCTCGCATCGCCTGCAATCCTTTAACAACCTGCTGTGAACTGGATTTTATATCCGCACTTCCCATCCGAGGAAACAGAACAGGAAGACATGGAGAAAACATTAAGAAATCATTCAGGGGTGGGCATTTATCCTAGCCTTAAAGATGCCCACAGCCCACGTCGGAGTCCTGGGTCCAACTCCCAGCTCTGGCTGCTGACTACAGCTTCCCATTAATGTGGAGGTAGCAGGCAATGTCTCATGTGATAGAATTCCTGCCACCCATGTGGGAGACCTGGATTGAGTTCCTGGCTCCCAACCTCAGCCAGGCATTTGGTGAGCCCACAACCACCGGATGGGAGTTCTGTGTATATTTCTAGAAAATAAACAAATATTTTAACAAATCCATTCAAGGCATTGTCACACAGCAAATTAAGCCACCACCTGTAATACCAGCATCTCATGTGGGGTGCCAGTTCCAATCCTGGCCGCTCCACTTGTTTTTTTTTTGTTTGTTTGTTTTGTTTTGTTTTTTAAGATTTATTTATTTATTTGAAAGTCAGAGTTACATAGAGAGAAGGAGAGGCAGCGAGAGAGAGAAAGGTCTTCTACCTCTGGTTCACTCCCCAAATGACCACAACAGCTGGAGCTGCACCAGTCCGAAGCCGTGAGCCAGGAGCTTCTTCCTGGTCTCCCACATAGGTGTCAGGGTCCAAGGACTTGAGCCATCTTCCACTGCTTTCCCAGGCCATAGCAGAGAGCTGGATTGGAAGTAGAGCAGCTGGGTCTCGAGCCAGTGCCCATATGGGATGCCAGCACTTCAGGCCAGGGCGTTAACCCACTGGGCCCCAGCACCAGCCCCCGCTCCACGTCTAATCCAGCTCTCTGCTAATGTGCTTGGGAAAGCAGCAGAAGATGGCTCAAGTCCTTGGGCCCCTGCACACATGTGGGAGACCTGGATAGAGCTCCAGGCTCCTGACTTCAGCCTGGCCCAGGCCTGGCTGTTGCAGTCATTTGGGGAGTAAACCAGCCAATGGAGGATCTTTGTTTTTCTCTCTCTGCCTCCCCCTCCCAACTCTGTCTCTCAAATAAATAAATAAATCTTTAGAAACAGTCACCCGAAGTCCCATCGTGGTGCAGCAGGGTCTCCCTGGCAGTAAAGTTGTGTCCTTGTGTTTCACCTCTCCCCATCCCCCAGCAAAGCCTGCTTTCCTGGCACGTGTGCCAGCCTGGGAGACTCCGTGCTCCTGACACTGGCAGTCCCTCTCTTGCCCCTTCAACTAAATCTTACCAGACACATGAGGTTACTTCAAAAATTTCATGGAAAATGGAATTCAAAGAAGAGTATCACTTGGTGCCAAGAGAAATTAATATCAGTGCCAACATTGGATCTTTAAAACACCCATGGAAAACAGGAATGAAAACACTATGCACGGATATCAAATATTTTGTACCAAAATAAACTTTTCATTCCATTTTTTATGTGGTTTCTCTTTTTTCAAAAAAGTTTTATTTTATTTATCTGAAAGAGAGTAACAGAGTACTCCCAGTCCGCTGATCCACTCCCCAAAAGTCCATAGCAGCTGAAGCTGGACCAGGCAGAAGTTGGGAGCCAAGGAGTTAATCCAAGTCTCCTACATGGGTGGCAGGGACTCGGGTAGTTGAGCCATCGCCTGGTGCCTTCCCGGGTGCACATTAGCAAGAAGCTGGAATCAGCCGGGCCAGGGCTTGAACCCAGGTGCTCCAGTGTGGGATGGGGGCCTCCCAAGCAGCATCGTAACTGCTGTGTGAAATGTCTTGCCTGCTTCTTCCATGTACTCGACCTGGAAGATGCTGGAGGGCCTCCCTAATTCGAGCTGTGCCATTCATGACACAGCCCAGCCAGCGTTGCCGAAGAAGAGAGAATGGGAGCACAGACGAGGCTGTTGACGCCACAGTTATCTAGGAATGACCATTCCTGTTGGCTTCAGAACATTTTGATTTTAAAATGACGCTGATTTAAAGGGAGTGCTTATAGTCGTTGAAACCACACAGAGCGTATTAAGTAGCTTTATGATTATATACATTTGCACGAAATACATTTTCACACAGCTTCAGTCAAAGAGGCTCAAAAAATGCACAGCTAATATAATCAGTACGAAAGGAGTTCGGATTTTCTAGAGCAGGGAAGGCAGCTTCCATCTCCTCTTACCCTCTGCTTGTCCTCTGATTCATCGTGCTAATGCTTTGCCAGCTCACCACAGCTTTCGCTTGAGTTAATTAGCCATGTTTCATTTTGTCCAGGACAGAAACTACAGAACAAAAGGTAAAAATGAAGAAACAAAGGGGGACGGGATGGCAGCCCTTTATTCTGGGAGGAAGAGAGAAACGAGATTTATTGTAGACAGAGAAACAGATCTCTCATCCACTGGTTCACTGCACAGATGCCAGGCCCAAGCCAGGAGCCCAGGACTCAGTCCCGGTCTCCCATGTGGGTGGCAGGACCCCAGCACTTGAGCCATCACTGCTGCCTTCCAGGGTTTGCATTGAGAGGAAGCTGGACTCAGGGGCAAAACCCAGGTACCAACCACTAGGCTAAACGCCTACTCCCAACAGTCTTTTCATTTCTATTCCAGACCAGGATGGGACGAATGGTGACTAAGAATAGCTATGAGCAGGACAGTCCCAAGAACCTGCAGGTGAGGTGGCTGCCTTCTGTTTCCAGCTGCTTTCTCGTGGCCGACTGTTGACTGTGACAGACAGAGTTCAGGTTTATTTTGCACTCGTTCCATGCATCCTGCCCTTGTTCCCAGTGAGCTGCTTCCTAGCTGGTGCTTACTCCACCCTCCCTTTCCCAGGAAGCCCAGCGGCTCTGACAGTCTGATTAAGTGTTCCCTGGAGATCTGACTCCTCGCTTCCGCTCCTTGCCTCTGTGTGTGTGCAGCGAATTAGCTTGCAGGCCTGGCTCCTGTTCCTGGAGGAGCAGGTGAGGATGCCTCAACCCAGCACAGTGGGGAGACAAAGGTACCCCTTTTCCTGGAGGAAGCGCTAAAGCCAAAACTCTCTGCGTCTCACACCGGAAATCAGCTGCAAACACAGCTCTGTATGACTACGTATTGGTGTCAAGATGTTCTTTTGAATCTTTATTGATGTCGTTAAATTAAGGCCCAGGGGCTGGCACTGCGGCACAGGGAGTTAAGCCACCCCTGGAAGCTGTTATCTGGAGTCTCAGCTGCTCCACTTCCCATTTAGTTCCCTACTGATGTGCCTGGGAAAGCAGTGGGAAGATGGCCCAAGTGCTTCGGCCCCTGCCACCCGTGTGGGAGACCCGGATGAAGTTCTTGGCTTCAGCCTAGCTTAGCCCCAGCCATTGCAACCATTTGGGGAGTGAACCAGTGGATGGAAGATTTCTCTGTGCCTCCTCTCTCCAACTCTGCCTTTTGAATAAGTAAACTTTTAAAAAGGAAACAATAGAACATACCGAAGGAGAGGCCGCATTAACAGCAGCTTCTGGGTTGCTTCCTCAGGGTTTCTGTTGTGACTTTAAGAGCCTCCCCTGCTTTTCTTTCTTGCCTTTTGAGGTTAGATATGTTCCTCTTGATGAAATCATTGACAGTTTCTTTCAGCTTTTAAAATCCTCTTGATGATCAGCTGAAAGAACTGAAAATCAAATTGCCTGATTTGACTTTAAGATGCCAGATTGCTAAACCAGTTCTTCCCAAAGCAGAGCTCAGGCTGGCACAGGCCACACCTGGAAGTGCATGGGGATCAGTCACAGTCCCTTCAAGCCAGCAGTGCCAGTGCGGCTGGGGCCTGGCATCACCACCAGGAGAGGGGCGATCTGTAGACCTGGTAGCCTCAACTGGCCACAAAGAGCTGCCCAACCAGCTTCCAAAACGTAAGACAGGCAGCCTAGGAGCTTCTCGGGAGGAATGGAGCCCACAAATGGACCAGTTAAAAACAAAGGCGGCTGTCCTCCGGGTCTCTCTCTCTGAGCAGCCGCCTGAGTCTACGGCGACTACTTTGCCCTTCTTGCGATGCAAACTAGATGCTTCCATTGCTACTGAAAATGTGGCGGAAAAGGTAGAATTCCAGGCACAGATGCGATCCTTCTAGGTGTCCCTGGGTCTGGCTGTGTTCCCTGAAGCAAAAGCCCATGGAGTGGAGGGGGAGGAGGAGGGAGAGCTTTGCAGGCAGAATCTATGACAGGTGCAGAGGTGGGGAGGGAGCGAGGAAACATGCAGATGGTTCAAGGGCTGCCTTGGCGGTGTCAGTGTAGCGTGATGAGGTGGAGAGTGAGAGTGGGGAGGGGAAGGGAAAAGAAGGCAGGTGCAGAAAGGCTGTGAACCAGGCCAGGAGCTGGGAATTACTCTGAAGGTACTGGGGCAGGGGGTGGTGGGGAGGCTCACCGAGGGACTGAGAGTGAGAAATTGATGTGACCTAGTTTTATATAGGAAAGTGACTGGAGAGATTCAGCAGCCGCACAGCCTCCCAGCAAGCTCCCCTCCAGCTGATGTCACATACACACACACACACACAAAGCAACCCTTGGTCAGAGTTCTCCAACAGGTACCTGTCCTGGAGCAACAGGTACGGACACGGTCATGCAGCTTATGTTAGGCAATGAAATCCTAGCTCTCGGTCCTTTTGGACAGAGATGATTCCCATGAAAAACTCAACCCATGGCAAGTCCAGCAGCGTCCTGAAGGCAGGGTATCCACAAGCCTATCCTGACAGAAGCTTCCATGAAGTTTGTGTGTGTATTCATGTGTATACATGTGTGCACACATGTATTTCTAGACTAAGGAGTCACTCGGAAGGTTCTGGGCTCCCTGGATCACGTGGTTCTTGCACACATTGGTGCTAAAGGGGAAGGGTGTGTGGAATTCTCTTTAGCAATTTCTTGCCTTCATTACCTCATTTGCCAACCAAAAATGATGGGTGACATCACTTCTGCTGGCCAATATATCCTCTAACGCAGATCGAATGAGATTATTTGCAGTGCCTCTGTGATGGGAATATGGATCTTAATTTTTAGTTCAAGTTCTTGTCTCCACATAGGCATAAGTACAGTGCACAAGTAAGAGTAGGATTTATGTAAAGTGAGAGAGTGGAAATATATTCACGCCACACCACTTGGAAGGACACTTGTCATGAGTGGACCAGAGAAACCCACAGGAAGAACAGGGGAGAAGGCCAGAGAAGGAACCAAAAGCAAGGGTCGGAAGCCAAAAGCAAAAGTCAGTCCCCTTAAGGGGGAGGAGCTGGAGCTCTAGTTGAATCTACGAATGGGACGGAGTCTTGGTGGGGTCCGGTGTATATGAGGTTTTCTGGGAGTTTCATGGCACCCCCACATGGAACTTAACTTGCACATGACCATAGTGGTGTTTCCTCCTTCCTAGTCCTAGATGAGGCACAGGTGCATCATGGGAAAGTGGGTGTACTGGATTGACAGGCAGAGTGGACAGTGAGAGAGACAGAGAGGAAGGTCTTCCTTTTTGCCATTGGTTCACCCTCCAATGGCTGCTGCGGCTGGCGCACCGTGCTGATCCGAAGGCAGAAGCCAGGTGCTTATCCTGGTCTCCCATGGGGTGCAGGGCCCAAGCACTTGGGCCATCCTCCACTGCACTCCCTGGCCACAGCAGAGAGCTGGCCTGGAAGAGGGGCAACCGGGACAGAATGCGGCACCCCGACCGGGACTAGAACCTGGTGTGCCGGCGCTGCAAGGTGGAGGATTAGCCTAGTGAGCCGCAGCGCTGGCCCGGAAAATCTTAATTAGGTAGGTCACCTACTTCATCCTAATCTTCCTGCCTATTTCCCACATATCATCTTCAGGGGGTAAACTTTTGCTTGAGGTCAATTTTTTTTTCTTAATCATTGAGACAAAATGCACAAATACAATTTACTACTTTATCCATTTTCAAGGGTACAATTCAGAAGCATCCAGCACATTCACAATATTGTGTGGGGATCACCACAT
The DNA here is from genome assembly GCF_964237555.1 of Oryctolagus cuniculus. Classification (NCBI taxonomy): domain Eukaryota; kingdom Metazoa; phylum Chordata; class Mammalia; order Lagomorpha; family Leporidae; genus Oryctolagus; species Oryctolagus cuniculus. The sequence continues at coordinate 16,765,376 of NC_091436.1, read as the reverse complement.
CCATCCCCAGGACCCCCTCAGCTCCCAAACTGAAACTCTGTCCCCACGAAACACTGACACCCCAATACCCACTTCTGCCGCCTTCTGGAAGCCACCATTCAACTTTTTTGTCCCCAGGAATTTCACTATTCTAGGATCTCCTTTAAGTGGAGTCATTCAATATTTGTGCTTTTGCAGCTGACTGCACTTAGCATAGTGTTTTCAAGGTAAGCCCATGTTGTAACGGATATCAGAATTCCATTCTTTTTAAAGGCTAATGTCATGAGCAGGATCTTTTAAATGTCAAGCAGCTTTCCCTAGAACGTAGACTGAAGTTAACTTACACAAACCTCCACATGTCAGACTGTATGGCTGTGCTGAAAATGTCAATGAGAACAACGGATACAGCGAATAAGAGGGGCCTGTGGCAGTGACCACAGACAGCAGGGAGCGAGTGCTGGACTCTCTCAGGGGACCACATTTGGATGAGGGGATGAGGGATGTGATGAGATTTTGCATAACTTCAACAAGTTTGCTGGCATGGTGAGGTAGCAGGATCTGGAATACAACTCATAGAAAGAGTAAGATTTCAGGGGAAGCAGGTAAATTCATTTGGAAGTATTGGCAAGGTACAACGAGGCAATCGGATGATCTGCTCTGGATCAGAGAACAAAATGTGCAGCTATGGCTTGGGTATGGCTTGTCCCCCAAAGGTTCACATACAGGCAGCTTGGTCCCAGTGTGGCCGTGAAGTTGTGGGACTTTACAAGGGTGAGGCCTGGTGGCTGGGAGGAGTACCTCTCAGAACCTCTGGTCTTGCATGATGAGTTAACTATAAACCAAGGCCACCCCATGTCCATGGCCCCTTTTGCCCTGGCTGGCTCCCTTTTCATTCTCTACCATGTTAGAACACAACCCAGAGAGCCCTCGCCAGAGGAGGAACAGATAGGGCCACCCCACCTTGGACTTCCAGCTTCTAAAACTGTGAGCTAAATAAACTCCTTCTTCTTAGTGGAGAACCCAGCCCCAGATACTTTGTTATAGGAACAGAAAAGTATGTACCACATGGGTGGCTAAGGACACGCATGGACATTCTCAGCAAGGAACTGGCTGGAGAGAGGACCCAGAAATTGCCACTGGGCACAAACACTTTTAGAGCTGAAGACACTGGAGAAAAAGCTTTGTCTGACCTCTTTTTCTCCCTAAAAGCAGAGCCTTCCAAAAGAACTTCCTCCCTGAGAACAGAGAGGAATCAGGACCACACCCAAACCAAAAATGTCGCAAGACAATCACATTCCTGTCTCTCCCCACAGGGGTCATTTATCTCTCCTAAGAGTATTCCCACGAATACCCTCCACCTGCAACTCTTCCTCTTCTAAAATGACATAGAAGCCCCTAATTCTTTTTTTTTCTTTTCTTTTCTTTTTTTTCTTTTTTTTTTTTTTTACAGGCAGAGTGGACAGTGAGAGAGAGAGACAGAGAGAAAGGTCTTCCTTTTGCCGTTGGTTCACCCTCCAATGGCCGCCACGGCCGGCGCGCTGCGGCCGGCGCACCGCGCTGATCCGATGGCAGGAGCCAGGAGCCAGGTGCTTATCCTGGTCTCCCATGGGGTGCAGGGCCCAAGCACCTGGGCCATCCTCCACTGCACTCCCTGGCCACAGCAGAGAGCTGGCCTGGAAGAGGGGCAACCGGGACAGAATCCGGCGCCCCAACCGGGACTAGAACCCGGTGTGCCGGCGCCGCTAGGCGGAGGATTAGCCTAGTGAGCCGCGGCGCCGGCGAAGCCCCTAATTCTAATCACCTCCCTAAGTCACATTGTTCTCTGAATCGTCATGTATGTAAGTAAAAATCTGTTTCTTTCTCATGGCCACTTTTATTCTCAGGCCCCCGAATAACTTAGCTTAAGAAGATAGAAGTGGGGCCAGCGTTGTGATGCAACAGGTTAGACCACCACTTGTGGCACCAGTGCAAGATCCATTCCCAGCTACTCTATTTCCAATCCAGCTCCCTGCTAGTGCACCTGGGAAGGCAGTGCATGATGGTCCACCTGCTTGGGTCCCTATCACCCATGTGGGAGACCCTGATGGGGTTCCTGGCTCCTGGCTTTGGGCTGGCCCAGTCCTGGCTGTTGCGGCCATTTGGGGAGTGAGCCAGCAGCTGGAAAATTTATTCCTCTCTCTCTGTCTCTCCCTCCCTCTCTCTCTGCTGCTCTGCCTTTCAAATAAATAGATCTCTTTTAAAAAGAAGAAGGTGGACGTGTTTCCTTGCAGATACTAGCAAAGCTGTGGGAGGGACTGAGGTCCTTGGGTAGGGGATAGTGCATGAGACAAAGAAAGAAAAGAAGAGGGTGTAAGACTGGGCATTGAGGCAGAGGCTCATGGAAGGAAAGTCCTAAGGAGCCGGCCATGGAGACCGAAGGACAGTGGGAGAAGAGCTTTTGGAGGAATCAGCAGCGTCAGACGCTGCGGGAACGAGCAGAGGTAGACGCTGGGGTGAGTTTCCGGCAGGTGTCTGTCTGCTGGAGCAGCGGGGTCAGACGCCAGATGGCAGAGTCTGAGGAATGAAGTGGGGCGAAGACCAAGGGCTCCGCAGACTGTCCTTTCTGAGAAACTTCATTGTGAAAGACACAAAGTCTCGTAAGCCATTGGGCAAAGTTATACGTTCTTTTTTTTTTTTTTTTAATTTATTTATTTGAAAGGCCGAGTTAGAGAGAGAGAGAGATTGAGAGAGATCTTCTATCTGCTGGTTCACTCTCCAAATGGCCATAATGGTCAGGACCAGGACCAGGCCAGCCCAAAGCCAGGAGCCAGAAACCCCATCAGGGTCCCCGACATAGGTGCAGCTGCCCAAGCACTTGGGCCATCTGCTGCTGCTTTCCCAGATGCATTAGCAGGGAGCTGGATCAGAAGTAGAGCAGCTGGGTCTGGAACTGGAGCCCATGTGGGATGCCAGTGCTGCAGCCTGAGGCTTTATCCACTCCACAACAATGCTGGCCCCAGTGGTATGGTTTTTTAAAAAAATAATTTTATTTATTTATTTTCATTTTCATTTAAAATGCAGAGAGAGAGAGAGAGATCTTCCATGTGCTGATTCACTCCCCAGATGCCCACAACACCTCACAGGTAGGCCAGACCAAAGCCAGAAGCCCTCCTAGGGTGCACATTAGCAGGAGCAAGATTGGAAGCAGAGCCAGGGCTTGAAGCTAGGCACTCTGACAGGGGATGTGGGCATCCTAAGAGGCATCTTAGCCACTGCTGCAAACGATCAGCCCTGTCTGTCTTCCATGTCTCTGACTTTCTCTCTCTTTGCTTCTCTGCCTTTCAAACAAATAAAAAATGTCAGCACCACCTAGATCAACTTACAGATTTGGCCTAGCAATTAGGACCCCACTTGGGATGCCCATAGCCCATAACAGAACGCCTGGCGTTGTCCCGACCCAGCCCCGTAACTGCAGGCATTTGAGGAGTGAATCAAAGGAGGAAAATTATCTGTGCCTCTGCCTCTGAAATGAATATAAATAAATTTAAAATAAATGAGCAAAAATGTAAATCTTTAGAGCAATTTTTGTAGAAATAGAAAAATTCACATGTAAACTCAAGGGACCCTGAATAGCCAAAATGCCAGAGCTGGACCAGGCTGAAGCCAGGAGACTGGACCAGGCTGATTCTCTCATGTGGGTGACAGGGACCCAGGTTCTTGAGCCATCGCTTGCTACCTCCCAGAGTGTGCAGTAGCAGGGAACTGGATGGGAGACAGAGTCAGGACTTGGACCCTGGCATTCCCACATGAGATGGGGGGTCCTAAGCAGCATTTTAACCGCTGCATCAAATGCCCACTTCTGACATTTTAACAATATTATGTCTTCCAATTGACAAACATGGAATGGCTTTCCATTTGTCTATTTTAATTTCTTTTAGCAACATTTTGTACTTTTCAATTTATAAATATTTTGCCTCCTTAATTAAGTTCATTCCAAAATATTTTATTATTTTTCCTTCTAATTGTTTTGTTAATTTCTATTCAGATTGTTTACTGTTATTGTGTAAAAAAGTGAGCGATTTTTGCCTGATATGGTATCCTGCAACTTTGCTGACCACATTTATTAGTTTTATTTTTATTTTTTTATTTTTTTTTATTTTTTGACAGACAGAGTGGACAGTGAGAGAGAGAGACAGAGAGAGAAAGGTCTTCCCTTGCCGTTGGTTCACCCTCCAATGGCCGCCGCGGCCAGCGCGCTGCGGCCGGCACACCGCGCTGATCCGATGGCAGGAGCCAGGAGCCAGGTGCTTTTCCTGGTCTCCCATGGGGTGCAGGGCCCAAGCACCTGGGCCATCCTCCACTGCACTCCCTGGCCACAGCAGAGGGCTGGCCTGGAAGAGGGGCAACCGGGACAGAATCCGGCGCCCCAACCGGGACTAGAACCCGGTGTGCCGGCGCCGCTAGGCGGAGGATTAGCCTAGTGAGCCGCGGCGCCGGCCTACATTTATTAGTTTTAACAGTTTTTCATTTGTTTGCATAAAATCATTAGGTTTGCTACATATAAGCTGTCATATGTACAGAGAGATAATGTTAGGTCTTTTTTCCAAAAAGAAACTTAAACATTTGTATGAATAAAAGTCAATAGAAGTGATTGAAGATGGTGTGAGGGGCAGGCTATCCATGGAGCCCATGTAACATCATGAGTTTAGTGTTTATACGATACTGTAGGTCACATCTCTTCATTTGATTATTGTTTATAGCCCTTGCCTGTTTTCCTGCTGATCTATTGTTTTTTCCTTTTCATTTGTTGAACTCTTTATTTAGCAGAGCCATTAAGCCCTTGACGATAACGTAAATATGTTATCTCAAAAATAAAGTATTGAGGCTAGTGCTGTGGCATAACATGCAAAGCCACCACCCGCAGTGCAGGTCTCCCTTGTGGGCCCAGTCCTGGCTGCTCCTCTTCCATTCCAGCTCTCTGCTACGGCCTGGGAAAGCAGTGGAAGATGGCCCAAGTCCTTGGGCCTCTGTACCTGAACGGGAGACCCAGAAGCAGCTCTTGGCTCCTGGCTTCAGATCTGTGCAGCTCTGGCCACTGCCATCGTCTGGGGAATGAACCAGTGGATGGAAGACCTCTCTTTCTCTGCCTCTCCTTCTCTGTAACTCTGCCTTTCAAATCAATAAATAAATCTTTAAAAAAATGAAGTAATAAGTTGATAAAGGTAATACAAGTTACCTCCATCTATTATGATGTTTAAGTCAAGGTGGGGAATTACCCATATGGATAAGTTGGAGTTTTAATGGTATCAGAGTGACAAGGAAAAATAGGAGATAGTCTGTTTGGGGCTAAAAAAAAAAAAAAAAAAAAAAAAAAAAAAAAAGATGGAAAACCTGTATTTACAGTTCCCACATGGGAGACGTTACCTGGACACACAGTGGCACAAGCTTCCTACAGTGCATGGGAAACCAGTGTGACTGACAGACAACAACCAATCAATAGCCTCTTCTTCACATCTGACTACCATAACAAAATGCTAGACAAAACCAAAAGACCCAATATTTACCAGTTAAATAATGGTGAATATAAGAGATATTCTAATTAATTTTGCCATGAGAAAAAGAGGGAACAACCTATTATCAAAGATCACGGTGTCAGAAAAGGTCATATCACAGTCACTGTCTTCACTAAATTAAAGCTGAGTATAATTGAAACTTCACAGTTAAAGCTCGAGTTTGGGGGCAGGTATTTAGCCTAGTAATTAAGACATGCCCATCCCATACGGGAGTGCCTGGGTTCAATTCTTGGCTGTGCTCCCAATTCCAGCTTCCTGCTAATGCACACCCTAATAGGTAACAGTGATGGTTCAAATAATTGAGTCCTTGCCATCCATATGGAAGACCTGGATTGTACTCCCAGCTCCTGGCTCCAGACTGGGTCAACCCTAGACAACCATGGTAGGCACTGGAAGAATGAACCAGTAGATGGGAGCCATCTCTTTGTCTCTCTGCCTCTTAAAATAAATAAAGAGGCCAATGCTGTGGCGCAGTGGGTTAATCCTCCGCCTGCGGCGTTAGCATCCCATATGGGTGCTGGTTCAAGTCCCAGCTGCTCCACTTCCAATCCAGCTCTCTGCTGTGGCCTGGGAAAGCAGTGGAAGATGGCCCAAGTGCTTAGGCCTCTGCACCCACATAGGAGACCCAGAAGAAGCTTCTGGCTCCTGGCTTCGGATTGGTTCAACTCTGGCCATGGGGCCATTTGGGGAGTGAACCAGCAGATGGAGGACCTCTCTCTCTCTCTGTCTCTCCCTCTCTCTGTCTGTAACTCTACCTCTCAAATAAATAAAGAAAATTTAAAAGTAAATAAATAAATAAAGCTGGAATTTGTATTAAAGCATTTACTTCAATGAAAAGGCAGGGCTTCAGTGGTGCTAAAAGTTCATCTCAAATTATTAGCATAATTGTCATCTGCAAGTCAAGCTATCGTGTCCTTTACAAATAGTGACTTTAGCCATAGCCTTGACAGTGCTTTGCAGTTCCTTCCATAGGGAATAAACTGTGAACTTCCCCTTGGCCTCCCTCGCAGAGTCTCTCCTTCCACAATGTCTATTTAGCTTTTTTGGCTGCTGGTACCAATGCCTCCTCAGCCTCCTGGGAAACATCTTTCAGATCCCAAGACTATTCCATATTAAATGATGATATTTAAATTTACAAATAATTTGCCACTCCAAAAAAAAAAAGGTTTTACATTTTCATTCTGAACTGAGCTCTGAAAATAGTAGTGTTTCAGTGTTATCTGGGATTCTGCCGCCTCGCCAGCAGCCCCCACATACAAGGAAAAAGCCAGCACACCTCTAGGCCTCTTTAAGTGGGTTTCAACTGAGCCCCTCCTGGTTTTTTAATTTGCACGTAGCATTTTCACAGCTGAGCTTCTGTGGTCCCTGCACAGGTCCTCTTTATAGCAACATCCTGGTGGCGGAGTTGTTCTGGGACTCTGCCTGTCACTTAATGAACTGTTTTCCTAGTCACGCATGTGCCTCTGAGAGCTTGACCCTGATCTTCTCTGGCAATCGGGTGACGCCACAGCCTCCCAGGATGTGGCATTCGCCAAACCATGGCACCAAAAGTATTGAGGCCTTAACTCAGAAAAGTCTGGTAACCACTAAGAGTATGTGCTTTCAAAAACCCTAAGAACAGACCACTGTCTTAATACCTTTTATCTTAACTTTCAATACCTATTTTGAACATCTAATTTGTAATACCTTAAAATAACAGACATTCACTATTTCACAGTGGAAATGCAGGGAAGCCCTGGGTCAGGGTCTCCCAGGAAATTGTTCTCGAGCTGTTGGCCAGGGCCGCTATCACGTCCAGGCTTGCTGTGGGGGCCAGCATCGTGGCACAGCCTGTTGAGCTGCCTGCCTGTGAGCCTGGCACCCCACACCAGAGCGCCCACTGAGTCTTGGCTCCTCCACTTCCGACCCAGCTGCCTGCTGATGCAGGAGAGAAAGCAGTGAGAGACAGCCCATGCACTCTGGCCCCTGTCGCTCGTGTGCGATGCCACATAGAATTCCTGGGCCCTGCCTTGGCCTGGCCCGGCCCTGGCCATCGTAGCCGTTTGGGAAGTGAACCAGCAGATGGAAAGATCTCTTTCCCTCTGTTTCTCACTCCCTCTGTCACTCAGCCTTTCAACAAATAAACAAAATAAGGCTCATTTGGAACGGGAGAATCCATTCCCAAGCTTACTGTCCTGGTTGTTGGTAGACACCAGTTCTTAGTGGCCGTGGCAGGAGACTTCAGCCCCTTACCCAGGGCCTCTCTGGGCTGTCCACAGGATGAGCTCATGCTTTTCTCAGAAAGAAAGAGAGAATCCAAGATGGAACCCAAGTTTTCAGTCTCAGAAGTCATGCCATATTCTGTTGGGAAACACGGTCTAGCCCTGGCAAAATAACACATGGGCTTTTCCCTTATAGGACAAATGCTCAGGTCGTGGATTAATAGAAGGAATATGCTATAAATAAGTGCAAATCCATTATGTTAGAGCAGAATGATCTTTTTTAATTGATGGAGTATACAATCCCAAAGACTGGAGACCATTGCCCTAGGCAAGAGGAAACTTGGCTTTGGAAACACCTTGCTGGTGCCAGGCACGGTTCTCATCCTTCCCGCTTATCCTCACCTTTACTTCTCATGAGCTCACGAGGGAGGATTAACATTAATCCCACTGAACAGTTCAGCACCAAGAGGTTAGATAACTTGCCCCAAATCACACAGCTATTAAGCAACTGACCAAGATGCAAATCCAGGCAAACTCAAACTCCTTCTTTTCTTTTTTTAAGATTTATTTATTTATTTGAAAGAGTTAAGAGAGAGAGGTCTTCCAAGTGCTAGTTCACTCTCCAAATGGCCACAGGAGCCAGGACTGAGCCAGGCCAAAGCCAGGGAGCCAGGAACTTCTTCCGGGTCTCCCACGTGGGTGCAGGGGCCCAAGCACTTGGGTTGTCTCCCACTGCTTTCCCAGGCACATTAGTAGAGAGCTGGACTGGAAATGGAGCAGCCGGGACTGGAACTGACGCCCATGCAGGATGTCAACGCTGCAGGCTGGGCCTTTAACCTGCTGAGCCACAGCACCAGCTCCTCAAACTTCCTCTTGTCTGTCTCTCAAATAAATAAAAATTATTTTCCAAAGAGCATTTAGATCAATCTATATATTTGTATTTACTTATAAAAACTACACTTGTTTTCTTGTAGCACTAATATGTTAGATATATGGTATATGGGACTTAGTCATTGAAATAGAATGAAATTAATTACACATAAATAGAAATACCTGTTTTTTTCTTGTGTTTAAGAGAGTCCTCTGAGAGCCTACTGATTAGTTACAGTCCTGTGTGGAGCACCCTTGGGGCCACTCAACTATTTCTCATGGTAATACCTGGAGAACCTTAGTCTACAAATTCCTTTTTTTTTTTTTTTTAATTTATTTGAAAGGCAGAGAGACGGAGAAAGAGATCTCTTATATGCTGATTGACTCCCTAAATGCCCACAAGCATTAGAGCTGGGACAGGCCAAAGCAAGGAACCAGGGACTCCATCTGGTGGGTGGGTGGCAGGGACCCAAGTACTTGACCCATCATCTGCTGCCTCCCCGTGTGTGCATTAGCAGGAAGCTGGAATTGGAAGAGGAGGAGCTGAGACTCAAACCATACAGTCCCATATGCAATGTGGGCATCCACAAGCATCCCAAGCGGCATTAAAAAAATTATTTATTTGAGAGGTAGAGTTACAGAGAGAGAGAGGGAGAGACACAGAGAGAGGTCTTCCATCTGCTGGTTCACTCCACAATGGTGGAGCTGGGCTGATCCAAAGCCAGGACCCAGGAGCTTTCTTCGGGTCTCCCACATGGGTGCAGAGGCCCAAGCACCTGGGCCATCCTCCACTGCTTCCCCAGGCCATCAGCAGGGAGCTGGATCTGAAGTAGAGCATCTGGGACTCGAACCACCGATGCCCAAATGGGATGCCGGTGCTGCAGGAGGCGGCTTAACCTACTGTGCCACAGCTCCGGGTTACCCTGAGCCAAACACCACCCCTCGGTCTCAGAATTCTTGTGTTGGTGGGAATTAAAAGGCACAGAGTGAAACTGGAAGGAAAGCTGAAACACGGGTGCTGGACAGATACTACCCAGTGATTATTTTCATCCCGCTTCATAGGCCTTAAGGACAGATTCACGGGGTTGCCCACGTGTGAATGCCTGTGATACTCATCAGTGTCCAGCGTTGTTGCACAGAACTCTCATAGCCGGGAGAATCGCCTTTCTTTAAAAGGCCTTTGCTAGAATGCATTACAAATGCGCCCTCCTGTTTCCGCTGCACCCCAGTGCCTTTCTGTGTCTCGTTCCCCTGGCTCCACAATTGCCAGTGACCTAAATCATGTTGTTTAATTGTAGTATTAGAGAAAAAAACCAAAGACCAATGTGCTGACTTAAAATATGCCAGGCTAATCATGAGAGTGACCTCAGTGTCCTTGGGCCCTGCCTCAGCACTCTTCCCCTCCCCCACCCCCAGAGGCACTCCTCACTGTGCCTGAGAGGTCCTAAGCCCAAGATGAGTTCCCCTAACTGTGTCCTGGGAGGAAGGCACAGGAGAGCGCCCGGGAGGAGGGGAGGAGGCGGGGGTGGGGAGTTGGGGGGGTGGGGGGTGGAGCAGATAAGGACTTGAAATCAGAACAGCAGCTTCCAGGATGATAGTGAGAGCCAGAAAAAATTAAAATAACAAAGAGGCTTTGAGAGGAGGTGAAGTGAGATGTTGCAGCTCCAGCAGTAAGAAGGCTAAGCAGCTGTGTGGTGCAGGCTTCTCCTGGGGGTGAGCTCACCGAGCAGCGGATGGCTCCCTTTGCTTGGTTTCTGGTTTGAGATGGTTCCCTGGAGGTCCTTGCAGAGCAGAACTTGGAAATGATATTGGCCAGGAAGCCTGCAGGTGGACCTGATGCTGCTTTGTTGGTGCCCTGGAGCGCGGGGCACAGGAAGTCTGTCTGAATTTTGATCAAGTCTGATTGTTTCAGAGTCAACAAGCTTATAGGAGAAACAAAACACCAACCTAATGCTGTGTTACCATCTCATTTGGTTTATTTTTTATTTTAAAGGGTATTGCCAAGGTGCTGGAAAGCTAAGGAGTCTGTAAATTGAATAAAAACAGTTAAGTTGGACCTTTATTTTAGCCCATCTGAAAAAAAATATATTTTACCCTTTAAAAATAACAGTAGTCCCTTCTCTGAAGTTGTGTTGTCTGAGATTTCAATTACTGGGGTCAACTACAGTGGAAAAGGTTAAATGAAAAATCCCAGAAATAATAATTCACAATTTCAAAATAAATTTTCTTATAGTATATTATTATAATTGTTCTTTTGTTAGTTTGTTTTGTTAATTGTTCTCTCTCTTTTTTCTTTTTTTTTTTTTTTTGACAGGCAGAGTGGACAGTGAGAGAGAGAGAGACAGAGAGAAAGGTCTTCCTTTTTTGCCGTTGGTTCACCCTCCAATGGCCGCTGCAGCCCGCGCACCACGCTGATCCGAAGCCAGGAGCCAGGTGCTCTTCCTGGTCTCCCATGGGGTGCAGGGCCCAAGCACTTGGGCCATCCTCCACTGCACTCCTGGGCCACAGCAGAGAGCTGGCCTGGAAGAGGGGCAACCAGGACAGAATGCGGCGCCCCGACCGGGACTAGAACCCGGTGTGCCGGCGCCGCAAGGTGGAGGATTAGCCTATTGAGCCACGGCGCCAGCCTCTCTTTTATTATTGTTGTTGCTCATCTCTTACTGTGCCTAGTTTATAATTTAAATTTATCATAGGAACAAACTCCTATATGTACAGGATTTGCTACTATCCACCCTCTGTGGGTATTGAAACGTATTGCCTCCAGAAAAGGAGGTAAACTTTTTCCTATTCATTGCAGGTTGCCATGCAGTTGTGAGAAATAATGGAGAAAGCTCCATATCCCCTTCACTCAGTTTTCTCCCAGTGGAAACATCTTGCAGAAACTTATACAAAATTGCAACCAAGATACTTACACTGACACTGTCAAGGTACAGAACGTGCCCATCCCGCAGGGATCCATCTGTTGCCTGCCTACAGCCCCACTCACTGCCCTCCACCTGCTATCCTTTCTTGACCCATGCCTACCACCAATCTCTATTACTATAACCTTGTTATTTCAAGAGTGCCTTACAGATGGAACCATACAGGCTATAACCCTTGGGGATTGATCCAGAAAAACTTCTCTAGATTAATCCAGGTTGTTTCAAGAATTAAATTTGTTTCTTTTCAGTGTTGAGTAGTCTTTCATGGTATAGATGGAACATAGTATTTTGTTGTTGTTTTAAGCAGTAAGGGTGTTTAAGGATGTCTGGGTTGTTTCCACTTTGGGGCTATTACAAATATAGCTGTGATAAACACTCCAGTGTGGGTTTTTGCCTGCAGGTGAGCCCATGCAACTCCAAGAGTGCACTGTGAGGTCATGAGGTAGTTATATGTTTCCTGTTTTGCAGTCATTAGTCCATATTGCATTCTCACCAGCAACAGGAGTGATCCAGGTGATCTCCATCCCTGTCAGAAGGAGGTATTGTTATTACTGTTTTTTGTTTTTGCTTTTTAATTTTAGCTGGCCTGGTCATTGTTTAGTGATATCTTGTTGTGGTTTTAATTTGCTTTTCCCGAAATGCACAATTTCTTGAGTTTATTTGACATCTTTGGTGAGATGGGTCTTCCAGTCTTTCGGCCACTTTATAACTGAATTGTTTGATTCTTTTAAATACTTATTTATTTTTCTTTTATTAGAGGGACAGAGACAGAAAGCGAAACAGGTGAATCTTGCATTCCCTGGTTCATTCCCCAAATGCCTGCTGTTGCTAGGTCTGGACCAGGTCAAAGCCAGGATCTGGGATCTCAATAGGGTCTCCCATGTGGGTGGGAGAGACCCAGGTACTTGCGCCATCAGTTGCTGCCTTCCAGGGTAGGTGTTAGTGGGAAGCTGGGTTCAAAGCAGAGATGAGACTGTCCCGGGTACTCTGATGGGGCATGGGGGTGTCTCAAGGGGGGGGGGGTGACAAAACCTCTGTGCCAAACACCCACCCTTGTTCATTTTTTCACTGTTGAATTCTGGGAATTCTTTTGATATCTAGATTGTAGTCCTTTACAGCATGGATGGTCTCCACACATTTTTCCCCCAGTTTGTAACTTGTTTTTTTCATCCTGCTCATTGGGCCTTATATACAGCAAAAGCTTCCAATTTTGGTGGAGTCCAACTTAACAGCTTCTTTTCTGTCATGAATCAACTTTTTTTTTTGTCAAGTCTAAGTTTTTGCCAAACCCTAGGTCCCTAAGATCTTTCTCCTTTATTCTAAAAGCTTTATATTTAAGTCTGTGATCCTTTTGAATTAAATTTATTTATGAGGTGGGAGGCTCAAGTCAAAGTCACCATTATCTGTTGCCTGTGAATGTTGAATTGCTCCAGCCCTATTTGTTGAAAAAGCCATTTTCTCTCCATTAAGTTACTTTTCTGTCGTTGTCAAAAATCGCTTGGCCATATCTGGATGGCTTTATTGTTATCATTAAAAGTGATTTAACATTTTTAAAAAGCATTTAGTGGGGCTGGTGCTGTGGTGCAGTGGGTTAACAGCCTGGTCTGAAGCACCAGCATCCCATACGGGCGCGGTTCTAGTCCCGGCTGCTCCACTTCTGATCCAGCTCTCTGCTATGGCCTGGGAAAGCAGCAGAGGATGACCCAAGTCCTTGGGCCCCTGCTCCCACATGGGAGACCCGGAAGAAGCTCCTGGCTCTTGGCTCCGGATTGGCGCAGCTCCAGCCATTGCGGCCAGTTGGGGAGTGAACTAGCGGATGAAAGACACCTCTCTCTTTCTCTCTCTCTCTCTCTCTCTCTGCCTCTTTTCTCTCTGTGTAACTCTGACTTTCAAATAAATAAATAAATCTTTTTTTAAAAAAAAAGCATTTAGTAAGTCAATTTAAAAGAGTAAGAAAAAAATGTTAGATTATCTGCCTTTCCTCACTTCGTTCCCAGCTAAAACGTCTCTGAGTTCACAGTCTGTTTCATTACAGATGTGGGTTTTGATTAACCAAATATTTTCTATAGCTATTCCATTTTTAGGTGCGAATATTCAGGGTTTCCTAGTCATATTCCTGCCTAGGAATATGTTAAGTAGTAGATAATTGTGTATTATTTTATGTTTCTCTATAACTATATATAGAAATGGAATAGCTATCTTCTTTGGCATGATTTTAGAAAATACATTCTCGTAATGAAATAATTCCACTGTAAAACACAATTCATCCTGCCTGAGGCCCATTGTGCAGCCCTTCCAGGGGGATTGATTTCTTCGGAAGGACCAGATTGAATGTAATTGTGATGGCTCCAGGGCATAGACTATTTCCCTTAATATCATTTTAAAAAAAAACCGTGCTAAAGGAGGTAGCTTTTCTGTCCTGTGCTTGTTCTGTTTGTGGTTTTGCTAATTCTCATCAGGAGAACTCAGGCAGCCTCAACACAGCCAGTTCCATCGCAAGATCTTGGAACGATGGCTCTCAGCTTCGGCTGCACACTTCCATCATCCAGGGAACCTTTTTCCAACCCAGTACCCAGGCTGCGCCCAAGACCAACAAAATCAGCGGCTCTGAAGTTAGGATGCAGGCATTTGAATTTGTAAAAACGCCCAGGTGGTTCCAGAATTCAGTGAGGGTTAAGAACTGTTGCAGGCTCTTGTCCACTTCCTCGTGAAGTGAATGCTGCTATAATCTATCATTCAAACCTGTGAATATGAGGTACCAGGTTGTCATAATGCATTATATGCACATATCTTTCAAGTTTCTTACTTCCTTGGCTAATAAAAAATTTTCTAACATTCTTTTTACTCTGTTGGCAAGAGTAACACATATATAATGTGGAAAATATGGAACCAAACAAACTCAGGCAGGCATAATAAAGGTGGTTAATGTAATTTGAAATTGTTTCCCAGGGAGAATTACTATAATATTCTAGTCTTTTCTAGGCAACTGAACATACATATCTATATTTCACTTAATCTTGTTAAAATGCATGCACATGAGTGTTTCATATATAAATTCAGCTTTTATCCTTTCAAAGTTAAGATGATATTCTAAATATAGATTAGTAAGTGATTTTAGATATCTGATAATTGGATGCAATTATTAATATCAATAATAGAAAATTTGAAATTAGTATTATTTTACATTGATTATAACTATATATTTTTTAAAGATTTAGTCATTTATTTGAAAGTCAGAGTTACACAGAGAGAGAGGGAGAAGGAGAGAGAGAGAGAGAGAGAAAGAGAGAGAGGTCCTCCATCCACTGGCTCACTCCCCTACTGGCTGCAATGGCAGGAGCCATGCCAATTGGAAGCCAGGATCCAGGCGCCTCCCTCAGGTCTCCCACAAGGGGGCAGGGGCCCAGGGACCTGGGCCATCCTCCACTGCTCTCTCAGGCCACAGCAGAGAGCCGGATTGGAAGTGGAGCAGCCAGGACCTGAACTGCCACCCACATGGAATGCTGCCACTGCAGGCAGCAGCTGCACCTGCCACACTACAGCGCCAATGCCATAGCTATAATCTAATAAACTCTGATCTTGTCAACACATGGATAAAAGCAATTAAGATATATGCTTATTACTAAGGCTATTTTAAGCTGCTATAAAACAATAAAGTACAAGACTATACTTTCTGGGCTGGCGCTGTGGTACAGTAGTCGAACCCTCCGCCTGTGGTGCCAGCATGCCATTCAGGTGCAGGTTTGACCCCGGCTCCTCTTCCAATCCAGCTCTCTGCTTATGGCCTGGGAAAGCAACAAAAGATAGCCCAAGTCCTTGGGCCCCTGCACCCACATGAGAGACCCTGAAGACGCTCCTGGCTCCCGGCTTTGGATTGGCTTAGCTTTGGCCATTGCGGCGATCTGGGGAGTGAAGCAGTGGATGGAAGACCTTTCTCTCAGAGACCTTTCTGTCTCTCCCCCTCAAATGAATAGATAAAATCTAAAAAAAAAAAAAAAAAATATATATATATAATGTAAAGATATTAAGATTATCATTTTTCCCCTAAATCCTTCCGCTGCCCTGATTAGGGTATGGATATGAACGAGGAAAGACACAGAGTGAGTTGATTACAGCCTCACTGGGTCCAGAACAGAACCACTTTCCTCCCTGAGGCTCTAGTGCCAGCCAACTTGTTCTTCTTCACTGAACTTAGGCGTGAAGATGCATAGATCATGCATGTGTGGTAAATCTTCTCATTACAGGGAAAAATCTAATCCATATTCATGAAATGATATTTATTATTTAAAATAATTTTTTCTTTTTAAATTTGAGAGTCAGAGAAACAGACAGAGCTCCCACCTGCTGGTTCATTCCCCACGTGCCTGCGATTGCTGGAGCTGGGCAGGGTTGAAGCTGGGAGCCAGGAACTCAATCCAGGTCTCCTGTGTGGGTGGCAGAAACCCAATTCCTTGAGCCATCACCATTGCTTCCCAGGGTCTGCTTTGGCAAAAAGCTGGAATCAGGAACTGGAATTGGGAATCGAACCCATGTACTCTAGCAAGGGATGTGGGCTAAGATACTGTTGGGCTAAATGCCCATTGCTATTTATAGCATATTTAGAAAAATTGTATAAGCATCTTATAAGATAAATATAACCTATAGTTACTAATAAAGGCAACCACATGGATGCAGCTCAAAATAATTATGCCGAGTAAAAAGAGGAAGAGAAGGAAACATACATGATTGTCCCTCAATATACATGGGTCCAGGGCTCTCTCAAATTTTGATACCAAAATTGCAGATGCTTATGTCCCTTGTACAGAATGCCACAATATTTGCTTATAACCATATACATCCTCCTCTATACTTAAAATCACCTCTAGGCTGCTTGTACTATTTAATACAAAGTAAACTCCAGGTAAGTAGCTGCTGTATTCTGTTATTTGGGGACTCATTAGGGGAAAAGATTTTACATATTCAGTACAGATGTAGTTTTTTTCCCAAATATTTTTGATGCATAGTTTGCTGAACCTTTGCGTGTGGACCCCACAGACACAGAATGCTGACTGTATACCTACTGATCCCATTTCTATAAAATTCTCGAAAATGCAGAGAGGCACTTGGAATGTCAGGATAGGGTCAGGAAGGGCTGGAGAAGGAATGCAGGACACATAGGGAGATTTCAAGAGTGGATAGTTATGAGATTAATTATCTCGATTGTGAAGAGCTCAAGGATACAGTATTTGTCAAAACTCATCGAATTGTAGACTTTCATGTATGCAATTCCTTTTATGTCAATTACACCTCAGTAAAGCTGTCAAAAAATATCTTAAGGGATTGTTGACAATCCTGGAATTTGTTCTGCAGTGTTGGAAATACTAGAGATTGCAATCCTTTACTGAATGTTATTTTCACCAATAAATTTTTTTTGCTTGGAAAACCACCCATAATTTTGCACTCTAAAATAATCAACATTTCAAGTTCACCCATAAAAAAGTAATTTATTTGTAATTTATTTCATAGAATCCTCAAGCACAAAATAAAATAAAATAAAAAACAACACACCCAGGCAATGACTTCATGTTTTATGCCAAAGTTTTCATTGATTTAGCAGCACACACAGCTGCAGACTCTGGAGTCTTTGTCGTGTAATCACTTATGCTCCCAATGATGTTGGAATGAGGTTGGGAAGAAGGGGAGAAAGAAACGTGTACTTAGTTCCACTACTGATTTTCTATCTCCTTTTCCGATTTATCAGTTACTCCTGCTACAGATACTGCATTTGTGGGACTGGCAGGAAGTTGTTTAAGGGGGAGAAAAAAGCAACTGTTAGAGGTGAGATCACTCCCAGGAATGCAAAACCTCCTCTGGACATCAGTTGAAATTTGCGTGGGAGATCTGCACAGAGGGATGAATAGTGACCCCCTGTCTTACACAGATTCAATAATTCTTGCTCAGGTCTTGCCTTAGGCTTTTCTTGGATTCTAAATCACATGCAGAAAGTACTAAGGTGAATATAGCAAAATTTGAGTTTAAAAACTCACAAAGGGATTCCAGCTGGTAGAGGGACACAAAATCTTTTAATTTACAATGCGTGTCTTTTTTTGAGTAAGCAGTGTTGAATTATGAAACCAAAGTTTCCAGCTTTGAAAAGTCCCAAGCATTTTGAACAAAGCATTGCAGCTATGTTAGATCAGTTCTTTGTAAATAACTGCTTCTATAAAGGCTTCCATAGTGGTTGGAAAGATATGATTAAAAAATAAATATGTATGAAAAGATAAACTCTCCTTTGTTATTATGTTCAAGTAATCTTAAATTTGAGTGCTGAGCCAATCTTAAATCTTGGTACATGAAACTGTTATTCTAATAACTAGCTGGATACTGACCTCAAATGCATACATTCCTTAGGTACAAGGATAGCACTTGCATATATATATGATGTATATCACAGCTGACCTTGAACTTCGTCTGTAAATTGGACATTTTCTGTAGTTTCCATGTACCTAGTGGATTATTAGTTACTTCTACACTGACTAAAATTATTAACCCCTCTAGTTGAAAATTCACAAATGCAAGGGAAGAGAGTAGGGGTAGAATTCTTAAATGACTAGATATAAAAAAAATTTTTTGTTGTTTACTCAAAAGGCAGAGAGAGAGACAGAGACAGGCAGAGATCTTCCATCCACTGGTTCACTTCCCAAATTCCAGCAACAGCTGGAGCCAGAGCCAGGAGCCCAGAACTCAATCTGGGTATCCCATTTGGATGGCAAAGACCCAAAACTTGAGTCTTCACCTGCAGCCTCCCAGGGTGTGCGTTAGCAGGAAGCCAGGACTTGAAAGATATGGGATGCAGTTGTACCAAGTGGCACCTTAATTGCTGGTCCAAACATCCACCCCCAGAAGACTGGATATCTTGATTGCGGCAATTGGTTCAGAAAGAAGTAGGAGTTTTATTCAGGGAAGACAAAGAAGTGATAAGAGAGGTAGTTTCAAGGTAAAGAGTTGCCAAGAGTGAGTAAGATTGCCTGAGGGCTTTGAAGCTAGCGCAGGACTCTCTGGGGTAGAATTAAGAGTGGGCTTTAGATTGTTTTAATAATTGTAATTATTATCGCTCTTTGAAAGGAAGATATTAACTCGGTTGTAAAATGTTAGACATTCGCAAATTCCTTTAATGTTGTATTTGAACATGTTTTGGTGTGTACACAAGATGCTCAACTCTGACTCCAAATTTTATTGGAAAACCTTGTGTGACCAGTCTTTCTGGAGAAGTAAGCATAAGTACAAGTTCAGCCTGTTACTGGGGCACCATTTTTTTTTTTTTTTTTTGGTGTTTGTTTTTGAGAGATTTGAACTGTTTTTATGAGAGAATTAGCAATCTCAGGGAACTGCCTTTACCACCCACTGCCCCTTGGGAGAGGCTGTGTGGGGACGTGTGCATCCTGCTGTTTGCAGGACCAAGACAGGGCTGCTGGTGAGACATCTGGTAACTGACAGACAGGACCAAGGAGTGCAAAATAGAGGCCAGCTGCCTTTGCTTTCACCAGTGACGCCAATCCCAGCAACTCTGAGGCAACTCTGAAACGGCAGAAAAAAACTTTAGTCCCCCCCCTCGCCTTTTTTTTTTTTTGAAGATTTATTTATTTATTTGAAAATCAGAGTTACACAGAGAGAGAAGAAGCAGAGAGAGAGAGAGAGAGAGAGAGAGAGGTCTTCTATCTGCTGGTTCACTCCCTAACTGACTGCAATGGCTGGAGCTGCGCCGATCCAAAGCCAGGAACCAGGAGCTTCCTCAGGGTCTCCCATGCGGGTACAGGGCCCAAGGACTTGGGCCATCTTCTACTGCTTTCCCAGGCCATAGCAGAGAGCTGGATCAGAAGTGGAGCAGCCGGGACTCGAACTGGCACCCACATGGGATGCTGGCACTGCAGGCGGTGGCTTTACCTGCTACACCACAGCGCTGGCCCCCTTAGTCACTTTATTCAGAGCCTGGAGTGAAAACACTCAATAAGTATGCGTTGAAAGAATGAATGATTGAACCGATGAGCTTTGTAATATTCTCAGATATTAAGTAGCATATCCAAAAAGTTGGGATATCTTATTGCTAGAGAAAATTAATAACACTACTACTTTTTTTTTTAAGTATTTATTTGAAAGGCAGAGTAACAGATACAAAGAGACAGAGATCTTCCATCCACTGGTTCACTCCTCAAATGGCTGCAACAGCCAAATCTAAGCCGGGCTATAGCTAGGAGATAGGAATGCCATCCTGGTCTCCCACATGGGTGGCAGGGGCCCAAGCACTTGGGCCATCTTCTGCTGCCTTCCCAAGTACATTAAGCAGGAAGCAGGATCAGAAGTGGAGTATCCAGTACTGAAACCGTGCTCTGATATGGAATGCTAGCATCACAGGCCTCAACTTAATTCACTGAGCCACAATGCCAGCCCCAACATAACCACTTTTCTTAACCAAAATAACTCCCTGGTCAGTAAGATGGAAATGATTCTTGGGTCAGTCTAGAAGCAAAATGTGGCTATACCTGTGCTTCTATGGCTCTATAAATGATCCTATTATTCAGAGTTGTCTTGGGCAGAATACAGAATACTGAAGTGTGTACATTGCTTAAAATGCATTTTTTAAAAAAGATTTATTTATTTATTTCAAAGGCAGAGTTGCAGAGGCAGAGAGAGAGAGAGAGAGAGAGAGAGAGGTCTTCCATCTGCTGACTCACTCCCCAAATGGTTGCAATGGCTGGACCTGGCTAATGCAAAGCCAGGAGCTAGGAGCTTCTTCTGGGTCTCCCACATGGGTGCAGGGGCCTAAGGACTCAGGCCATCTTTTGCTGCTTTCCCAGGTGCATTAGCAGGGAGCTGGATCAGAAGTGGAGCATCTGGGACTTGAACCAGTGCCCATATGGAATGCCAGCACTGCAGGTGGCAGCTTTACCTGCTATGCCACAGCACCGGCCCCTTAAAATACAATTTTGCTTTTTAAACATAAGATTATGGGGTAGGCATTTGGCCTATAGCTTAAGCTGCTGCTTGGGCTGTCCATAACCCATACCCTGGGTTAAATCTTGGCTCTGCTCCTAATTCCAGTTTCCTTGGGAGGCAGCAGGTGAGGGCTCAAGAACTTGAGTCCTTGCATACTCATATGAGTAGGAGCTGTGGATTGAGTTCCAGGTTTTTAGCTTCAGCTTGGCATAGTCTTAGCTGTTGTTTCTCGCTTCTTCATGAATTTGGGGAATGAACCAGTGGTTGGGAGCTCTGTCTGTATCTCAAATAAATTTAAAAATAAAATTATGTGAATTTTCATAGGGTGGAAAATAGATACCAAGCAAGCAGCTGCTGATTAAGTAGCCATGGTCAATGTCTTCCTTCAGCTTGTGCGTTGTGTAGTGTTGGGTGCAGTCTTTGACCTTGTAATCCTTGCTAGACATTTAAAGGCCAACAGATGAGAACAGCTTTTGTTAAGATTTTCCCAAGAATCGAATAAATAGAATCTCACAGAACGTGAAAATGTTGATAGTTTTTGTACTACCGATGGATACATTTTCCCAGTGTGCTGATGCTAATCACCCTCAAATGGGCTTTAAGAGCCTGTGTAGCTCTTACTGTTTTGCACGGGAGCCAAGCCCTGCTTTTCACTGACATCCCTGAGAAGAGAGAAACAGTTGGAAGTTCCTTACAGAAGGGGAGGAAGGGCTGTGCAGCGCTAACGTGTGGACTTTCTAGTCAGATGCGGGTTGGATGCCTTGCTATCCCATCTGCAG
Source organism: Oryctolagus cuniculus (assembly GCF_964237555.1). Classification (NCBI taxonomy): domain Eukaryota; kingdom Metazoa; phylum Chordata; class Mammalia; order Lagomorpha; family Leporidae; genus Oryctolagus; species Oryctolagus cuniculus. The sequence goes on along the minus strand of NC_091436.1, from coordinate 16,744,101 downwards.
CCATGGAACCTTGAATTCCGATTTAGTTTCTCTGAGCCTGCTCCCCCAGCCATCGGTAATAGGAGAAATAGAGTATCCACACATGGGGTTATTGTAAAGATGGATTATACGGGATAAGATGCAAAGTGATTTGAATAATACCTGGTTCAGTATAAGAACTCTAATGACTCCCAGTGGAAAGTTAAAAAAAGAGTAGAAATTCAAATAAAATTCCGAAAAATAAGCATTTTCCAAATGTAGTGTTTATCTTTTTCATGCCCATTTATTTATTTTTGTTTACTTGAAAAGCTGAGCAACAGAGATCTCTCATTTTCTGGTTCGCTCCCCAGATATCAGCAACAGCCTGAGTGTGACTGGGCCCAAGTCAGGAGCCTGGAACTCAACCGGATCTCCCCAGTTAGTAGGTGGCCAGGGACCCGACTACTTGAGCCATCATTTGCTGACTTCCAGGGTCTGCTGAGGAGCTGCGACTCCGACTGGCAGGCTGATACCTGCTGTGCCACCATCCTCTGCTCCAGTGTACTGTCTCTCAGGGCATAAATTCCAGGAAAAAATGATGACCTTTGAATAAAAACTGAACAAATTCAGAAAACAAATTCTATACTGGAAAAACCAAGCCTATAGTTCCCAAGGTGCCATTGCACTACATGGGATAAATTATATGCAAAATATCCTACAGCTGACCACGGCTTATACCAACTCTGTGCTCAATTGTACAAAAGCTGGACATAGGAGAGTTACCTGGTGTCTAAGGCCTGTATTTCACACGTTTCTTTATTTTTTTATTTGCATTTTTGTATTTTATTATTTTAAAAAAGGATTTATTTTGATTTGAAAGCAGAATTAATAGAGAGAGAGGGAGAGACACATAGAGATCTTCTATCAGCTGGTTCACTCCCCAGATGACCACAACAACAGGGGCTGGGCCAGGCCGAAGCCAGGAGGCAGGAGCTTCTTCCGGGTCTCCCACGTGGGTGCGGGGGCCCAAGTACCTGGGCCGTCTTCCACCGCCTTCTCAGGCACATTAGCAGGGAGCTGGAGTGGAAATGGAGCAGCTGGGACCTGAACTGAGGCCCACAAGGGTTGCTGGCTCCCCAGGCTGTGGCATAACCCATTAGGCTACAACGCCTGGCCCAGTTTGTTAATTTTTAACGGGGATTTCAACTACTTGTGAAAACTGAGGCACTTAGTGGCCAGTTACGGCTGGGAGAATTTTGGTCTCGCTGCCCCATCAACTTAGTGCTTCCGGCCAACCAATCCAGCTAAAATTTAAATTGAGTCTCAATTAAACCGACTGCCTGCTATGTAGGTATAACGGGAACGAAGGGGTACAATGCAAGCCATTGGGGTTGATATAATTCCAAGTCCTGACCTTCTGAGGAACACAGAAGGCAAACCATCACATCCAGGCCCTCCTGTTGGAGCGCGCACGCGAGAAGAGGCCTGGAGCGGTGACCTCCGGCCTCGGGCCCTCAAGGACAGGTGCGGTTGCAGAGCCGCCTCCTTGCCCCGCGTTCCCCTGCGGAAGGCATGGGCTGGCACCACCGGCTCCGAAGGTGCGAGCGCAAGGGGGACCCCAGGCAGCACCTCCCAGGTCGGGGCCCGACGGCCTTAACCTCCCTGTTCCCCGCTCCGGCCACGTGAGCCGCCCTAATATGGTCACACTCGCGAGGCGCCGGGGCATGCGGGGCGGAGGCGGGAGCCCTTGTTCAAACGCAGGCCGAGGAAACCGATCGGGGTGTGGGCTCGCTCCCGCTTCGGGGGAGCCATCGTCCAGCGCAGCCCCGCTGACCCCTGCGCCCCCCGGCGCGTGCTTTGCTTCTGCCGGGCCTCGCTGGCCCCGGGTAGGCGCGGGAGACGCCCCGGGGGCGGGCCGCGCGGCTCCCCGGCCCCGGCTGGCGTCTGGCCCGCCTCTGGTCCTCGATGCTACTGCAAGGCGTGTCCGGGGCCGTGCTCATGTGATGGAGCGAGGGAGAAACCGGGCGGGGGAGGAGGCTCAGAGGTGGCTTTTTTTTTTTTTTTCTTTTAAGGAGTTTGCCGCGAGCGCGTCTCCTGCATTCGCAGTCTGGGCGCGTCCGCAGGAGCACGGCGGAGGGAAGGCGCTCCCGGGACCTCGCGAGCGCACCGCTCCGCGCTCCGGCTGCAGCCCCGCGACCTGCGGAAGGCGTAACCCTGCGGCAGGGCGCGGGAGAACCACCGAGGAGCCATGGGCGCCGGGAGCTCCACCGAGCAGCGTAGCCCGGAGCCGCCGCAGGCTGGGGACGCCACGCCGGCGGAGCCCGAGGCCAGCCGCGGCAGCCCCTCCGCTGAGGCGGCGCCCAGCACTGCCGGGGATCCCGCCATCACTGCTGCAGACCCCGCCAGCAAGGTACCGGCGGCGCGCTGGGCCACCTGCCTGGGGGAGGCGGGAGCGGGGTGGGGGGCTGGGAGAGAAGGGGTGAGGTGTCGGAATCCCGCCAGCGAGAACTTCCCAGCCCGTCCGACCCCTCTGCGAACTCGGGAGTGAGAATTCAGGGTCTTTTGCCCCGGGGCGGGGCCGGCACCGCAGCGAGCGCGCGGCGTGGGGCTTGCATCTTTGTCGCGGGTCTCTCCGGGGAGGCGACTGCGCCATCCGCAGTAATAAAATCTGCCTCCTGCTACTGCTGCTCCTGAACCTCTCTCTCTCGCTCCCCCTTCGCTCTCTAGTGGGGCGTGGGGCATCTGCGGGGGATGGATCCCCCCAGTCGAGCGTCTGCAGCCTCCCCCTCCCTCTCCGGGCCCGGGGTCCCAAGATGCAGGACCCAGGTGCTGGGGGCTGGCGGAGCTACCGGGCACTGCCCGTGGCACCAGCTGCGCCCGGAGGGTGCGGTTTGGTACCCAGTCCTCTGCGGCAGGGGCTGGAGCAGACACTGTCTCCTGGTGCTGCGCGCCCGGGGTGCAGCTCGCTGGGAGCCAGGGCAAAGACCTGGGCGGACGCTGCGTCTCCAAGACGAATGACAGGTTTCGCAAACAAGCCGGCGTCCTGCCCTGGCTTTCGCTCGCTTCGTGGCCTGTGCACTCCGCGGGATAAACAGATACCGAAGGAGTAGTTAGAAGTTCTCCCAGGATGTGGTCAGGCGCGAGCGAGCAAGCGTTCCCCGCGCACAAACTGCTGGAAATGTTGCGTTTCGCGGTCTTTGGGCTCCGTTCTTACTCTCCCACTACCTTCGGGGCTGTGGCTTGTTGGGATCCGTGGATTTCAGATCCATTATCCAACCTGTGTGTGCATCAGCGAGCCACACCCAGCGCACTCTGTGACATCCTTACAGGCAGACGTGGGTCACCCTACTTAAAACACGAATGCGTGGAACGGGGGGGGGGCAGCGAGTAAAGCAGAACCTTTGAGACATCTTAGAGGTGTAGATGTGTAGTTGCGGGGGAGGGGATTGAAATCTAGGTAAAATTGAAAACTGCAATCTAGGTAGAGCTGTGACCTCAGTGCCTTGAGCTGTTAGCAGTCCTGGTCTAGTTGGGGCAAACAGACTGTTCTGAATAGTAGTTTTCCTTCCAGTCTTAACTCACAGCTACTTGTGAAATTCGTGGTCTCTAGGCAACCAGAAGTGCTGTGCCTCCGCTATCTAGATTTTCTAAGCCAGCCTCAGGAATACGCGGTCCTTTGAGGTCCAAGTCACATTTACTCACTGATGCCAGCAACTATCAAAATGGCTCTACGGCCAGTGTTTACAGTCTGGTGCTGACAGTGGTTTTATGGTATAATTATTAAAAAAACTGGCAGTCGTGGGCCATTCTCCCCGCCACACTTTTATATTCCTTCAGGTGTTAACTGTGGGCCCTGAAATATGTGGGATTTATTCCCTTCCCAAGAGACTTGAATTTCTTGAAGATATTCCTCCCATTGTCTTCTTTTTCCCTCTTCCATAACTGTATCCTTCCCTTTTCTAGCCACCACCATCTTGAAGCAGCCAACCAACCTCCTGTAAGAAAAAAAAAATTACTTAAATGACATCCAGCATATCATTGAACTTGTTGGCGTGCTGCCCAGTTATCAATTTGGAGACAAATCAATACACTTACATGCATCTTTGATTCCAATATGTAGCTTTTCATTTCCACTGGCAGGATTTATTGCTCAGGTATTGAAGACCTAAGTCTTTTCAAAAGGACGTCTGAGTTGAGAGTGACTCAGCACCCATCACTCTGCCCTGGTTGGCTGCATTTCTGACTCCAAGTACGCGCAGCGGGCACTCTGGGCTCCCACAGCTCCATGGACTCTTCCTCCTAGCCGCTCCCACATTGATGGCCTTCGGGGCTTGCCAAGTGTTGTCCTGATTGTTCTGAGTGCTGCACAAAGGCAGGGAGTGTGCTGACCATGGGCATGCTGCCCAGCACACAGTGGGCACTCCATAAATACCAAGGTGGGGCAGGTGCTGTGGCATAGTAGGCTAAGCTTCTGCCTGGGGCGCTGCATCCCATGTAGGCATCTGTCCTGCCTGCTCCTCTTCCAATCTGACTCCCCGCGGATGGCCTGGGAAAGCACTGGAAGATGGCCCAAGTGCTTGGGCTTCTGCACCCACGTGGGAGACCAGGAAGAAGCTCCTGGGCGGATTGGCACAGCTCTGGCAGCCATTTGGGGAGTGAACCAGTAGATGGAAGACCTTTCTCTCTGTTTCTCCCTCTCTCTGTCTGTAACTCTGCCCCTCAAATAAATAAATAAAATATTTAAAAAAATACTTAAGGGAAGAAGGAAGGGATGTTGGTGGCTCCCTGGTTTTGATTAGAGATTATCACATTGGGGAATACAATGGCCAATCCACATTTTCTGTTTAACCTTTGACCCTCTCAATATGATCAGTCTCATGTATCAGATAGTCACTGTCTGTTTGGCTATTAATAGATCAAGATAGATCAAGTGAGCAATTTGGCAAGAAACAGTCAGATTTTGGTTTCTTTTTTTCTAGAAAGAGTGCTTGTTAACATTGCAATTTCAAATTGACTTTAATCTTAAATAGACAAATACATTAAACGGCTCAGATAAGACTGCTACGTGATTGTGATTCTTTAGCTATCTTTAACTTTCTTGAGATCTGTGGACATTTGGGGAGATTGAGGCTAAGACATCATTTTCACCTTTTTGGATAGAATGGTTGGCGTTACATAGAGGTTGTTAGCACATTTTAAAAAAATTTCCTATCTGATGCTATTTAGCAGTGCATTTTGCTTTCTTTTTTTTTTTTTCTGCTAATTTTATTCATTAAGTTTCCATAGCTCAAAAGACATCAGACTAGTTGAATTCTCAGACCTAGCAGATCAAATGGAGAGTTAAACTTTTGATGACTCCTGTATTAATCAAAACTTACTCAACCTTTAGATGCAGGAGAAAGAAGTCTTGGTTTTATCTATGGTGCATGTAAATTGAACCGGAGGAATCAGTAATATTTGTAGTATTCATATGTAAATTCTGGGAGGAAATGGCTTGATCAGCTGCTGGTCGGGTTCGATTGACCTTGAGACCTGGCCAGGGTTTTTTTAGCCACTGCAAGGGTCAGGGAGATTAGGTGACCCAACCACAGGTGGTGAGCAAAGCCTCCCATTTTCTCTCAATTGTCTGTTTTTAAAAATTTGTCTTGGAAAGAGTGTTTTCATTCAGGTGGCTCCACAGGGTGGGATGGTTGATGACAAAATGACTTGCGAATCTTGACTTCACACGCCCTGATTCAGCCTGGCTGTATTTCCTGCTTCGGTATAGTGACTTCAGAGCTGGAGATGGAACAGGGTGTGGCCAGTGTCGCAGGCAGGCAGGGAGGTGAGGACTCTTGTCAGCCCTGCAGCCTTGGTTCCATTTCTTTACAGGATCCACGATTCTGCAAAGCGCAGAGATGAACTCAAACAGAAGAATCCAGTGTCTGGTCCGTAGATTTAAGGATGTGTTTGATTGTGTGTCAAAACTGTTAAGGTGCCAGCTGCTTTCATAATCCCTCCCCCAGCCTAACACAGGGTGCTTCCTCTCCTTATAGTTTTACACTAAAAGGGCCATAATTTAAGGTGATTAGGGGAGAATTGGATGTTTGCTTAAAGAGTGATGTTTTTGTTTGTGTGATTACCTGTATTGCTATGGATTTTTCCCAGCTAAGAAGTACTGCTTTCCGATTAGAAAAAATACCAGAAATTGGAGGTGTGGTTGTGATGATGGTCACATCACATTGTTAAAAGACAAAATTACAGTGCCGGCCTTGTGGCGCAGTGGGTTAAAGCCCCGGCCTGCATGCCATTGGGCTCCTGTTTGAGTCCTGGCTGCTCCACTTCCTATCCAGCTCTCTACTGTGGCCTGAGAAATCAATAGAAGATGGTCCAAGTCCTTGGGCCCCTGTACCCACCGGCATGGGAGACCTGGAAGAAGCTCCTGACCCCTGACTTCAGATCAGCTCAGCTCTGGCCGTTGCAGTCATTTGGGCATTGAACCAGTGGATGGAAGACCTCTTTCTCTGGCTCTACCTCACTCTGTAACTTATTCAAATAAATAAAATAAGTATATATATTTTTAAAAGGGTACTGTCTATTATGTTGTCCTCATCAGCTGTAACTCGTACTCTGAGGTTAGACAACACTAGGGGAGAAGAATGAAGCTAAGTGGTGTTCATTCCTGGCCACTGCGGGTGCTGTAGTTGTTGGTGAGGTGAGAAACTGGTTTATGGTACTCAGCATTCTGCAAAAAAATATAGTTAGTCCCTTTATCTCTTGGAAAAAAAAAAAAACCTAAATATCCTTGAACCTAATGCCTAGTTCCCTTATAACCTAACAAAAATTATAATTTAAAATAAGCTTAACTTTAATAAAGAGATATCGTAGAAAATATCTAAAAAGCTGGAGGAAAGTTAGAAGTCCCATGCAAATGTGTATACTGGTTGTCAATACATTCTTGAAGAATCTATATTTACAATAATTTGACTTGTCTGTTTAGATCTTGGGCCATGTTCCTGGAATAGAACCCATTATACAATGTAAGTAAGATTTTGAACATATAAATATACTTTTGTTTCTCATGCAATAGGATAGCTAATGGAAGAATGTGGGTAAAATACTAATAATTTGTAGTAAATTTCTTTTCTTTTCTTTTTTTTTTTTTTTGACAGGCAGAGTGCACAGTGAGAGAGAGAGAGACAGGGAGAAAGGTCTTCCTTTTGCCTTTGGTTCACCCTCCAATGGCCGCCACAGCTGGCGCGCTGCGGCTGGCGCAACGCACTGATCCGATGCCAGGAGCCAGGTGCTTCTCCTGGTCTCCCATGGGGTGCAGGGCCCAAGCAGTTGGGCCATCCTCCACTGCACTCCTGGGTCACAGCAGAGAGCTGGCCTGGAAGAGGGGCAACCGGGACAGAATCTGGCTCCCCGACCGGGACTAGAACCCGGTATGCCAGCGCCGCAAGGTGGAGGATTAGCGTATTGAGCCGCGGCGCCGGCCCTGTAGTAAATTTCAATTATACATACTTTCATATTTCTCATCACAAATAGTGTTTTTTTTATTTGCAGCTGACTACATCTGATATTAATCTTGAATCACAAGGGCTTTATCATATAAAAGCATTTGTTTACTCTTATTAAAATGATTCCTATTTACAGTCATATAACAGGATTTTTTTTGATATTTTAAGAAATGTTAATGATTGAGAGTATAAATAAATATGTAAGTAGAATCAGTGGTGGAAGTTCCTACTCCATTTAGGTTGATGATAGTGTGAAACTAGTGTCGAAGATTCCTTGAGTATTTCAGAAACTTTATGAAACATGAAAGAAGATAACATGATGGGGCCAGCATAGTGGCAGTGGCCATTCAAGCCCTGGCTGTTGCACTTCTCTTCCAGCTCCCTGCTAATGCACCTGGGAAAGCAATGGAAGATGGTCCAAGTACTTGGGCCCCTGTCACCCATGTGGGAGACCTGGATAGATGGGGTTCCAGGCTCCTGGCTTTAGCTTGCCCCAGCCCTGGCTGTCTGTTGCATCCATTTGGGGAGTGAACCAATTGGTGGAAGATCTCTCTCTCCCCATTTTCTCTCCTCTCTCCTGTAACTCTGCCTTTCAAATAAATAAATAAGTCTTTAAGAGAAAAAGACAACAATAGCACCATCTTTTCTTTTTAACAAATAAGATCATAACTTTTAGATCTGTAGCTTTAAGTTTTGGATAGTCTAAGCCAGTCCTTAAAGGGACAAATATCATATGTTCTCCCTGATCTGTGACAACCAACTGAGCACCTAAAAGCAAACCTGTAGAAGTGAAACTGACACTATGAGGAGCAATGACTTGATCAGCCCTTGTCCTGACTGTCGAGGAATGGCTTACTATTTTATTCTTTTTTAGTATTTTCTTTTTCTACTTAGTACCGTTGGTTGAACTCTTTACTTAACACAGAATTATTCTTAGGTGTTTAAATCCAATTGAAAGTTGATCCCTGTTAAAAATAAGAGTGGGAATAAGAGAGGGAGGAGATGGACAGTTCGGCACATGTTCCCTTGGACTTACTCCTAAGGGCAAAGCTAAAAACTTGCCATGGGACACCAAATCCCATTAAGTTGGCAGGTACCAATGCCATCTTACTAGTTAAAGTGATCAGCCTAAGTTCATAACTGATCATAAAGATAGGATTGTCAAAGGGATCACATAAGTAAGACCAAGTGTCTGATAATAATAATTGATAGCATTAAAAAGGAGAGAACAATCCCACATGGGAAAAAGGCCACACAGCAGACTCATAGAATGACAAACGGTCTAAACAGCACTCTGGCCTTAGAATCAGCCCTTAAGGCATTTGGATCTGGCTAAATAGCCCATGAGAGCATTTCAGGCATGGAAAGCCAAGACACTGTGGCAAAAAATGACCTACATGAAAGATCTCTGTGAGTGAGATCCCAGTGGAAAGAAGGGGCCATCAAAGGAGGTACCTTTCTCTAAAGGGAGGAGAGAACCTTCACTTTGATTATGGCCTTGTCTAAATAATGTTGGACTTTGTGGACTCAAGAGGCTTCCATAGCTTTGGCAGCTCATGACAAGAGCCTCGGGTGATTACTAATGTCATAAATAAAGAGTGTCAATTGTTAAATCAACAACGGGAGTCACTGTGCACTTGCTCCCCATGTAGGACCTCTGTCCTTAATGTGTTGTACTATGAAAATTAATGGTGGCTGGCACCGTGGCTCAATAGGCTAACCCTCCACCTAGCAGCGCCGGCACACCGGGTTCTAGTCCCAGTCGGGGCGCCGGATTCTTTCCCGGTTGCCCCTCTTCCAGGCCAGCTCTCTGCTGTAGCCCAGAAAGGCAATGGAGGATGGCCCAAGTACTTGGGCCTTGCACCCCATGGGAGACCAGGAGAAGCACCTGGCTCCTGGCTTCCGATCAGTGCGGTGCGCTGGCTGCAGCGCGCCAGCTGTGGCAGCCATTGGAGGGTGAACCAAAGGCAAAAGGAAGACCTTTCTCTCTGTCTCTCTCTCTCTCACTACCCACTCTGCCTGTCAAAAAAAAAAAAAAAAAAAAAAAAAAAAAGAAAGAAAGAAAGAAAGAAAGAAAATTAATGGTAAAACTAGTCTTCAAATAGTACTTTATACTTTGTGTGTCTGTGTGGGTGCAAACTGTTGAAATCTTTACTTAGTATAGAGTTGATCTTCTGTATAAAGATAATTAAAAATGAGGCCGGCGCCGCGGCTCAATAGGCTAATCCTCCACCTAGCGGCGCCGGCACACCGGGTTCTAGTCCCAGTCGGGGCGCCGGATTCTTTCCCGGTTGCCCCTCTTCCAGGCCAGCTCTCTGCTGTGGCCAGGGAAGGCAGTGGAGGATGGCCCAAGTGCTTGGGCCCTGTACCCCATGGGAGACTAGGAGAAGCACCTGGCTCTTGCCTTCGGATCAGCGCAGTGCGCAGGCCGCAGCGCGCCAGCTGTGGCGACCACTGGAGGGTGAACCAACGGCAAAAGGAAGACCTTTCTCTCTGTCTCTCTCTCTTACTATCCACTCTGCCTGTCAAAAAAAAAGATAATTAAAAATGAATCTTAATGTAATCAAAAATGAATCTTGATGTGAATGGAAGGGGAGAGGGAGTGGGAAAGGGGAGGGTTGTGGGTGGGAGGGACGGTATGGGGGGGAAGCCATTGTAACCCATGAGTCGTACTTTGGAAATTTATATTCATTAAATAAAAGATTAAAAAAAATAAAAAAAATGAATCTTAATGAAGAATGGAATGGGAGAGGGAATAGGAGGTCGGATGGTTTGGGGGTGGGAGGGTGGGTATGGGGGGAAACAACCTCTATAATCCAAATGTACTTATGAAATTTATATTTATTAAATAAAAGCTTTCTATTAAGAAAGTTTTGGGTGTCTTATCATAAAGTTCTACTGCCATTCTTATTCATAGCTACATACATTTCTCTTTAGTAAATATTTACTTATTTGTTTATTTGAAAGGCAGAGAGAGAGAGAAAGATAGACTGATTTTCCGTCTGCTGGTTCACTCCCCAACTGGCCGCAGCAGCCAAGGCTGAACCAGGCAGGAGCCAGGAACTCCATCCTGGTGTCCCACATGGATGGCAGGGGCTCAAGGATTTGGACCGTTGTCCGCTGCCTTCCCAGGCGCATTAGCAGACAGCTAGACTGGAAGTGGAGTGGCTGGGACTTGAACTGACCTGCCAGTGTGGGATGTGGGTGTCTAAAAGGGGCAAAACTTGTTGCACATTCCTGAAAAAATACGGAATGCTTTACAAATTGTGTATCATCCTTGTGTGGGGGCCATGCTAATCTCTGTATCCTTCCAACTTTTATATATGTGCTGCCGAAGTGAGTGCTGTCGCTGTCTCTCTTGTGGATTAAATAGCGCTGTAATAATTTAGCCAGTCCCACGTGTTTAAATGTTCCCAGTGTTTTGTTGTAATAACGATGCAAGGAACATGCTACTTTCAGATAACTGTTTGTGTGTTAATGGGCCCCGGAGTATCTCTAGGTTAGGTTTTTGGAAGTGGAATTGTTGAATTAAAGTGATGTGGCTAGGCAGGGAGTCAGTGACAGACAAGGAGCTGAGGACTGCCAACACCCAAGCCACGTGCACCGCCCGAATCCCGTCACTGTCCACGCTGAATCAGCAGGGCTGAACGCTCAGCACACCCACTCCTCATCGTGCAGCGCAGCTCGGCTTCCATCAGGCAGCAGACACCACGAAGCTTAGATCACCACGTGTGCGGCCGTCTCCTCCCAAACCCTGCCTCCTTTGGCTCGTCAATCAGGCCCCGCCCCTCATCCTATAAAAAAAACGATGACCCCAGCCTGGGTGGGGTGATTCTTCCTTACATCTGAGTGTACACTGGCCATTTGCCTTTCAATAAAACCTGCTTTTCTCTTTTCTGCTCACCTCTTAAGCACCTGTAGTAAGTCTTGTGGGGTGGGTGGGTGGGGTTCTCTCCCAGCCCGGCCAGGACTCTCTATCCCTACAATATAATTTGAGTGTCCCACTCCCCACAACAGAAGGATATCAATGCATTATATTTTTGTTTATTTATATGAAAGTCAGAATTACAGAGAGGCAGAGACAGAGAGAGAGATAGATATTTTCCATATGCTGGTTTACTCCCCAGATGGTCTCAATGGCCAGGGCTGAGCCAGGCCAAAGCCAGAAGCCATGAGCTTCATCCAGGACTCTCACATGGGTGCAGGGGCCTAAGGACTTTGGCCATCTTCCACTGCTTTCTCAGGCAGGGAGCTGGATTAGAAGTAGAGCAGCTGGGACACAACCCAGTGTCCATATCCCATGCCAGTCCTGCAGATGGTGGCTTTGCCACAGCGCTGGCCCCTGCATCTTATATTTTGATAGCCTTTGCTAAACTGACTTTCCAGAGAGGTTCTCTGGCTCTGTGGAGGACAGCACCTGCTTTCCCCTGCCTTCACGCTGGTCTGTCTGCCTCTGGTTCCATCGTGCAGTCCAGCGGATCACATATGTGTCTTCTGTGTGCTGCTCGAGTGTGGCCTGAGCTGGCTTTCGGAGGACTGAAGGCCTTGGCTTGTTTTACTATTAATTTGTAGAGACTTTTCCTTTCAAAGGGTAAGCTGGGGGAAAGACCTGTGTAAGAGCGAAGATGTGGCTGGGGCCGAGCAGTCTTGCTCTTACTGCCTCCTCTTCCTTTTGAAATTAGTAAACAGCTTCTAACTTCATTTGCTCAGACAATGACCTACTTCTTTAGCTGTCCATGTTAAAGTTTCTCCCCTGAGAATAATCTAGAATCGTGCAGTTGCCAGAAATTTCTTCATATTTCTGATCCGTGAAATGTTGGGATCAGGCAGTGGGGACAGCAGAAGTCAGCCCCTGGGGAAGCAGTCGGCTGCAGGCCCTCCCCCAACTCGCTCTGCGTTCTTATACGCAGCAGCCTGGCTCAGTTAAGTGGAGTAACTGTTTTCCCAGGAAGACGTAGGTGTTCAAAGCATGGAAACCGGAATCTTTCCCAGACACCAGTAGGCTTCTCTCAATGTAAGTATTCATTCAAGTTCAAAGGTTTTTGTCTTCCTCGTGGTTTCTCCATGATATTTTTAAAAAGAGGGGAAACCCAGTAGTTTCATTCTGCCTACCTTTAATCCTGGTTTCAGTAAAGTGTCAGTTCTCTGTTTAATCTGTAAATAAGATAAGCCAAAATTTAAGAAGGGGAGGTTACTACGAGTCGCTGGTTGGTCTTTAGTGTGTTCCATGCAGACATTGCAAGCTGCTGGGTAGCCAGAGAGAGGACACTTCCTGGTTCCTTAGCCTGGTTGTGCAGTGTAGTCACATGGGGAGGTTTTGATGATTTTTTTTTTTTTTTTTTTTTTAGTATTTATACTTACTTGAGAGGCAGTGAGTGAGGGAGAGAGAGGAAAGAGAGATTCCATCAGCTGATTTACTCCTCAAATGCTTGCAATGGCCAGGACTAGGCCAGGATGAGAGACAGAAGCCAGGGACTCAAACCAGGTCTCTTACATGGGTTACAGGAATCTAATTATTTGAACCATCATGACTGCCTTCCAAGGTCTACAGGACCTGGAAGCAGGAGTCGGGAACCAGGTCTTGAACCCAGCTACTCCAGTGTGGCATGGGGCATTGTAACTGGTGTGTTGGCCACCCTCCTAGATTTACCAGATCAGAATCCCAGGCAGGCAATGTCAGAGTCTTTCTGTAGTCTTGAAATGGTCATCAGAGGTTAGGGGTTCAAGCTGACAGGGTGGGGGTGGGGAGAGGTGTCACTGGCCTAGGTGACAGCGTGCACAGATTCACTGAGGTTGGAGCTGGGGTGGCTAACAGGGAGGGATTCAGATCGGTAATTTCTCCACACATCTGCAGGAGTATAAAGGAAAACAGTTCCCCTCCATCATTCCATCCTTGGTGCTACTGTATTGCACGCAAGTGTGCTGCCAGTCCAGGCTTGTCCAAACAGACTGTGCTGTTCAGGGCAAAGAGGTGCTGAACTGAGTGCTGTTAGCCTTACCGGGAAGAAGGAGCTTTTCTCAGTGTTCACGTACTCAGTTCTCAACGCAAAACTCCCTGTGCTGTGCTGGGTGAGCACAGGTAGCCAAGGGCTTAGTTTACTGCATTTAGCCAGTGCAAAATCTCTAAAGAATTCTTCAAACCAAGTTGCTGAAGATCAGGATAGGGTTATGGCTCTCTTGGCCATTTGCTTACGATTCACTCTTCCATGAATACTTCTCTACTGGTGCCTGTAGTCCAAGATCTATACTGGGAGTAGGGTAAGCAGGGAAACTCCGTCCTGGCCTTGGTGTTGTGGTGCAGCAGGGTAAGCCGCCACGTGGAATACCAGCGTCCCATATCAGAGTGCTGATTTTTTTTTTTTTTAAGATTTATTTATTTATTTGAAAGGCAGAGTTACAGAGAGGCAGAGAGAGAGAGAGAGAGAGAGAGAGAGAGAGAGAGAAAGAGGTCTTCCATCCTCTGGTTTACTCCCCAAATGGCTGCAATGGCCGCAGCTGGGCCGATCTGAAGCCAGAACCCAGGAGCTTCTTCTGGGTCTCTCACGTGGGTGCAGGCCTAAGCACTTGGGCCACCTTATGTCGCTTTCCCAGACCATTAGCAGGGAGCTGGATCAGAAGTTGAGCAGCCAGGACATGGACCGGCACCCATGTGAGATGCTGGCACTGCAGGCTGAGGCTTAGCCTACTATGCCACAGCGCCGGCCCCTAAAGTAGTTTTATATTCTGTATTTCCAGTATTACCCTGATCTCTCTCGTGGTCATGATGAAATCATACATACCTAAATATAAAGAAGTGGGAAACAGGTGTGATCTTCTAAACTTAATTTGTTTTCTTGGTATGTAGTAATTTTATGCATTAAAAGTGGTCAACTCAGAATTTCCCAGCCACCTACCATATGGAAAGCAGCAGTCCTGATGCTTTGGAAAATAAGAAAATAAAAGCAAAATCGCATAAACCTTAAGCACTCCTAATCTGGGGAGGTTGGCGAGGCTTCTCTGCATGAAATGCTCACTAACAAAGCTTCAGATAAGTCTGGCAGATAATAGGAGAATCACTGTGAGGTGCTATGGGTACATTCAGCGAGTTGTCCAGATAACTGCTGTAAAAAGAAGAGAACATTTTGGGGGAAGTACCAAGCAGACAAAAGGCTGTTGGGCAGGAGGACAGCAAGTCCTGGGCGTGTTTCGGAGATTAAATGAAGTTGCAGCTGATCAGGTTAAGGGCAGCACAGTGAGCAGATAGCTGCTGAAGCATTTTGAGCAAAGCACAGCCGCCCAGATGCCACCAAGTGCATAGTGAGCTTCTAGGAGGCAGCGCAGGGCAGTGAGCTGGAAGGGGTGCGTGGGGGGACTGTGTGCAAGCAATTTCATATGGTGAGGTGCTAGGGATTTGCAGGTGCAGTGGGATTTGGTGCAGGGTTTAGATTTGACGTGGGGTTTCAGTTTCCTGTTGGCGTATAACCAACCGTGCCAGACAACAACTGTTTGCAGTCAAGGTGTTTTCAGGAGGAGACGGTAACTTGATAGTAAGAACTTGGGACTCACAGAGAAGAGGTTTGCAGCAGTCTTTCTTTAAAAAAATTTTTTTTTAATTTGACAGGTAGTTATAGACAGTGAGAGAGAGAGATAGAGAGAAAGGTCTTCCTTCCGTTGGTTCACCCCACAAATGGCCGCTACAGCTGGCACTGCACCGGTCTGAAGCCAGGAGCCAGGTGCTTCCTCCTGGTCTCCCATGTGGGTGCAGGGCCCAAGAACTTGGGCCATCCTCCACTGCCTTCCTGGGCCACAGCAGAGAGCTGGACTGGAAGAAAGCAACTGGGACTAGAACCCAGTGCCCAAATGGGATGCCGGTGCCACAGGCAGAGGATTAACCAACTGAGCCATGGCTATTTATTTTAAAGGAATTACAGAAAGAGAGAAGGAGTGAGGAGAGAGATCCTCCATCTGCTGGTTCACTCCCCAGATGACTGCAGTGACTGGGGCTGGGCCAGGCCAAAGCCAGGAGGAACCCAGAAGTCCATCCAGGTCTCCCACATTGTGGGCAGGGGCCTAGGTATCCTCCGCTGCTTTCCTGGGTGCATTAGCAAGGAGCTGGATCAGAAGCAGAGGAGCCGGGACTTGAACTGTTGCCCACATGGGATGCTGGCGTTGTAGGCAGCAGCTCTACCCACTGCACCACAGCGCCAGCCCCTCGCCCTACACTCTCTACTCTAGGTCATGACTGAGGGGGTTCTTGAGCTCTGTAGCTCTTTGATGGTGGCCTGTGTCAGGGCAGAGCCCCTCGGCATGGGGACAGTCCGGGCTTGTGGAGTGGTGGGCAGGTGAGCACAATGGGAGGCCAAGCGTCCTGGGCCAAGAGATGGTGACGTGGAAGGACCCATGGGTGGTGGTCGTGGGGGCGGTCAGGTGGAAGAGTAGGTGAGTATCAGTGGAACGGAAGAGCAGATAGGACGGACGCCTCTGGATGGAGCAGCTGGCCCAGCAGGGCTCTGTCCTGCAGCGGTGACTTCTACCCAGCGCATCTGGGTCCTGGGAAAAGGAAAGAGCCTGCTGGTGGCCTCCTTCCTTCCATTTTAGGCAGAGAACTCAGGTTGCTTGGGGGATGCTTATCTTTACTTCCAAGGAAGGCATTTCTTCTTTGAAATGTTTCCCATCTCCAGGGTCTGTCTGCTCGTTGGTTTGTCATGCAGACGGCGATTTATGGTTTGCTGTTTCGCTTTGTGCCTGAGCCTATGACTTCTTAGGCTTGGAGACTCTGGGCTTTGCTGGCCACAGTGCTCATTTGCTATTGTGATTCCCTGGTAACGGCCACCCTTGTTTAAGGCCTGCTTCATTGCCTCCTGGGTAGTTTGCGGTCCTCTACAAAGTATAATTTGTTGTGATACATAAAACAAGATTATTGATGTCTTTGGTGGTTCTTTACCTGTTAACATTTTCAGTTCATGGGGATAATTTTTTCTTGAGTTATGACAAGCTTCTTGAAGACTGCCTCCTTGGAAACTTTTGTTTGAAATTATCCTTCACTTGGGGCTATATGTAAAACAGTTTTCACAACACCAGTCACAGTGAATGCTGTGGAAAATTCAACATTGCATGTGGTCAGTCTTTTCCAAAAAGATTTATTTATTTATGTATTTATTATTTTATGTATTTATTATTATTATTTATTTATTTGAAAGGCAGAAAGAGAGAGGAGGAGAGAGAGAAAGAGAGAGAGAGATAAGAGAGATTTTCTGTCTACTCATTCACTACTCAAATGGCCCCAACAGCCACGGCTGGGCCAGGCCGAAGCCAGGAGCCGGGTTCTCCATCCGGGTCTCCCATACAGCTGGCAGGGGCTAAGCACTCCAGCCATTTCCCACAACCTTCCCAGGTGCATTAGCAGGGAGCTGGCTCTGATCTGAGCAGCTGGGCCTTGAATTTGCACTCAGTGTAGGACGCTGGTTTAACCCGCTGCACCATGAGGCCAGTCCCTGGTCTACTTTTTTCAATACCATCAGATTATGGTCTTTCAATAGAGAAGCAGTGCAAGACAGCTTGGGTTGGGGGTGGGGTGTCACACAAGAAAGGCAAGGCTGGGATTCTGATTAGCAGGACATTGCGAACATGTAGCCAGTCTTTCTGTAATGAACTTTTCTTAATTACTTCAGAAATAACATGTTTAATCCTTATTTAGGCACGAGTTCCTGACTTCTATACCATTAATCTAAATATTTAAATGGAAATTTTTGTTCTGGTTCTGCTTTGTTTAATATGGAATAAGTTATTGAAAAGCAGTGGAAAATGTCACCACTAATGTTTACTAAATAAATCCAGATTATTACAGTATCTTTTTCAGCCCTAGCCAGAGCTGGTATGTATATATAGCTTAAACAAAAAATGCTTGATTGTAATGAGTAAAAACTCAGTTGATTGATTTTATAGCTGATTTTTTTTTTATTCTAAACCCTCACAGTAAAAGTGTGCTTTGAACTTAGCTTGATGGCCCTTGTATACCAGTCTTTGTTTTGTTTGTAATATAGAAAATTTTGCTTTGGTTGAAATTAAGATTGGTTATTCTTTTGATAGTAATTAAAGATATGCTGAAGTCTTTTGAAAGCAGGAAAGTTTTTTCGTCCTGTATGGAGACTTTGTGCTGACAGAAAAGGCCCTGCTGTTTTATCTAGGGTTGCGACAGTACGAATTTCAAGTAAACCATCCCTCCATGACACAGAGGAATGCGGAGAATGCTCAAGTATCCAGGGAACTAGGTCATGGTTGAAAGATTGCACTGGGCAGAGAAAGTCTCAGCCAGTGCTTGTGGCCCTTGCAACTCAGCTTGTGCCTTACCCAGAGTGCCACCAGAGTGGTGGCAGAATTAACTCTTTACCCTCAAGAGGGGCTGGACCAAAAGTCACAGATTTGCCCTGTGCAGTTGTACTCTCAACCCCCAAAATAAAGCGTTAGGGCTATCAGCTAATGCCTAGAGAAAAATGGATGTCATGGGTGAAATACTTTTTCTTTTTTAAAGATTTATTTATTTATTTATTTGAAATGTGGAGTTACTGAGGCAGAGAGAAAGACAGGGAGAGAGAGAGGTCCTCCATCCACTGGTTCACTCCCCAGATGGCCACAATGACTAGAGCTGGGCTGATCTGAAGCCAGGAGTCTAGAGCTTCTTCCAGGTCTCCCATGTAGGTTCAGAGGCCCAAGGACTTGGAGGAGCATTTTCTGCTGCTTTCCCAGGTGCGTTAGCCCTGCTCCCTAGCTGGATCAGAAGCAGAGCAGCTGGGACTCGAACCAGCGCTCATATGGAAAGCCTGGTTTGCAGGCGGCAGCTTAACCCGCTATGCACAATGCCGCCCCTGCTTCTTCACTGAGTGATTTTGGAATAAGAGGGTATGGCATTGATTGGTGTAATGATTCAGATGCTTCTTGGGTCAGTGGCATTCCACATCAGAGTGCCCGGTTCTAGTCCCGACTGCTGTCAAATCCAGCTCCCTGCTAATGTGCACCCTGGCAGGCAACCAATGATGGCCCAAGTGGCTGGGTCATGTGAGACCTGGATTGAGTTTCTGGTTCTTGGCCAAGGCCTGGCCTAACTCTGGTTGCTACAAGCATTTGAAGAGTGAACCAGCAGTTGGAAGATCTCTCTGTATGTCTCTCCCTCCTGTCTCTGTCTTTCAAATAAAATATAAAAACTAAATAAAATTTTTAAAAAGTATTTAGAGAGTGATGGCAAGTGGTAATAGGCAGATGGTGTTTAAATCCATATCGGAAGAAGAGGAAGACCTACGGGTCCTTTGAAAGGACTTGGGGTCTTTGCTACCAATATTAAGTATTGCTGGGGACCCATCTGAGTCCCTGTGTAGTCAGGGGTGGCTGTAGCACCCACAGTCTCTACTTGATACTGCCCAAGAGGCACAGGCGTCAGAGGGGTCAAAGGCAGGGAGAGAACTGATGGGGGGCAAGGAGGCATGGAGGAAACAGAATTTAGGGTGAACCTTTGAAGAATGGAGTTGCTTGAGAAAAGGAGGCACTCAGGAGTGAGGCGGGAACGGCCCTCAGGGTGTGGGTTCACCTTCAGGAGGTTTGTTTCTCAATTGCTTAGCATGTTAATATTAATTATCCATCTTCAATAGGGGAATTAGAATATGCGTCTTTACCTAAATACAGTGAAAAACCGGGTTTGGAGAAAAGAGTGCAATTAGAGTAGTAATTGAGAAGCCTGAGAGGTCTTTTGTGGCTTTGCTGTGTGGAATTTTGAATACCAGAGTGCGACCTCTGAATTTATTACCGGCAGCAATGTGAAGCCAGTAATTAACCTTCAGGACGCACGTGGGAACTCCAAGCCTGGCTTTATAGTTCTGAGCCGGGGCTGCGAGGGTAATTCTAGGATATTTAGGCATTTTCTCTCTCTTTTTCTGGAGGAGAAAGAGTGGATTTTTATTTCCTTTAATTTTTAAATTAACCAAACATAAATTCTTACCCTCTAGGAAAAATGTGTGATATGTCTGTCACACCTTTTAAATGTATATTAATTGGGAAGTATCTCTGGTTATCCTGAAATGAAAATATAAATATATATATTTAAATTATTTCTTTATGTATTTATTTGAGGAACAGAGACAAAGAGAGAAGGAGGGAGAGAGAACCATGTGTGCCTGCCTACCTCACAGTGAGCTAGCTTCCAACCACTGCAACCTTTGGTTCACTCCTCAACTGCCCACCAGAGCCAGAGCTGGCCATGCTGAGCCTGGAGCTGGAACTCAGGCTGGCCAAGCAGCATCTTACCCACCAGGCAAGCACCCACCCTGAATTTTTTTACCTTCTTATTAGACTTGCTGGTATTAGGGACAAGGAGACGGATGACAGGAGAAAATGAAGTTGAAAATCGATGCCACAATAGGACAATTCCGAATTTTTTGGATTGAGTACCCTTTGGGTTAATTTTGTTGTTAGCATCATCTGGATAATTGTATCAGATTCAGTGTTTTGTTTTCAGTCTGCAGTAATAACTGTTTACAGACTCAATTTCTATGGCACTTCATGGTGCATAGTGCAAAGCATGCTGGTGCAAACCGCATTATGCCCCAGAGTTTCCCTTAGCTGTCTTTTCTGGGGCCAGAGACGGTTGTACAACTGTGGGGTTAAAAGCAGTGAAGGATTGGGTTCCTCAGACTCTCTGCAGCTCCTGCAGTGAATACTGGAGGTATTGTAACTGTATGTGAACTTGAACGAAGATCCGGGGAAGGTCAAACAACGCCTTCTTGAATGGAGTTGCGAATTCTTCCTCTGGCAAATAGGAGTAGAGGGAAATGTCACTCATTTTTTGCTTTTTATGGTCATGAAGAAGGAAAAATCCCCAGAGCTCGTGATTCCTTTGCTGTGAGCTGCCCAGCTGGTTTATTTCAGCCTCAGATAAGAACTTGAGAAAGACCCTGATTTATTTTTTCCTTGAGTCTGATCACTGTAAGTCTCATAGTTTGATGACTAAAAAAGCAAATAACTATAATCTGGGATAATAACCCCAAATTCTGGGATAATAACCTCACTTTTAAGAAAGTTGTGAAACCTAAAATGCATCGAGGGTTATTCTTTGTAAGATGACTTTGTAAATGGCATCAACAATCTACTGATTCCTGCTTCCTAATAAATAACTACTAAATTTTATTTAAAAAAGATTAGCACATTTGTGTTTGCACATATATTTAACATACCCACTTATGGGCCCTTCTCTCAGTGTAACTTTATGTGTTGATTCTTGCACAAAACTTTAACTTGGTGTTGAGTAAAAGAGATGGGATTGGATGAACAAGTTTAGGGCATTTCACTCCTGTCTGGAGTGTATTTTTGTGTTGAAATGTTAAGGGTCAGGTGCATGCAGAAATACTGGGGCCAACATTGTGGTGCAGCGTTGCTGGCATCTCACACTGGAGCACTGGTTCAAGTCCTAGCTGCTGACTTCTGATCCGGCTTCCTGCTAATGTGCTTGAGAAGGCAACACAAGATGGTCTGAGTACTTGGGCCCCTGCACCCATGGGAGATCCTGTCTGAATGATCCTGAATGGAGATCCTGTCTCCTGGATTCCTAGCTTCAGTCTGGCCCAACTCTGGCTGTTGGGGCCATGTGGGGAATGAACCAGTAGATGGAAAATTAATCAATCTCTCTCTCTGTCTTTCTCTCTGTTTTTTTTTTTTTTTCTTTCTTTTTTTTTGACAGTCAGAGTGGACAGTGAGAGAGAGAGAGAGAGAGAGACAGAGAGAAAGATCTTCCTTTGCTGTTGGTTCACCCTCCAATGGCTGCCACGGCCCGCGCGCTACGGCTGGCGCACCGCGCTGATCCGAGCCAGGAGCCAGGTGCTTCTCCTGGTCTCCCATGCAGGTGCAGGGCCCAAGCACTTGAGCCATCCTCCACTGCACTCCCGGGCCACAGCAGAGAGCTGGCCTGGAAGAGGGGCAGCCAGGACAGAATCTGGCGCCCCGACCGGGACTAGAACCCGGTGTGCCGGCGCCACTAGGTGGAGGATTAGCCTATTGCGCCGGCCCTTTCTCTCTTTCTGTAACTCTGCCTTTCAAATAAATGAATTCATCTTAAATATATAGTTGCTTCCCTCCATGCCTGTCAATTGGTCTATGTTTGTTGGGTTTGAGTATCTTGTAGGTGGTTTTTCTGGGCACCTATGCTTGTTTTTTCTCTATTGTACCAATAGTTTATAACTTCTGTAAAGTGCTTAGATCACTTTCATTTTTAAAATGAGACAATAATGTGAAACATTAACTAAAAGATAGAGCTTTTGTTTCCTTAGCCCTTGAGTTCAGTATCAGAGTTCTCACACCTGCTAGGTCTCCTCCTAGTCTTGGGGCTAGCAGTGGGTATGAGACCACTGCACAGCTGGCCTTGGCTGTGATGCTGATCAGCTCTCTCTCATGTTTTAAGTTCTGGGATAGTAGACCACTCCTAAGACCCCAGTGTGCTCTGCCTTTCTAGGGGTGTGTTATTATTTGGGGACATATTACTAAGACCTGCAGGTACATGGACAATGACATTTTTAGTGCTCAACCTCTTATGTCAGACCTTCCCCTTTCTCTTCTCAGCCTCATCATGACCTGGAGACAGCTGCTGCCAGGCACTTAGGACTGTTTGGGTGTAGAAGCAGGTCATGTGACCTGCTAAGACTTGCTATCACTTTTCTGATTTGCATATAACAACACCAGGCCCATACAGTCCCCCTTCTGCTTTTTTTTTTTAAAGATTTATTTTAGGGGCAGACACCATGGTGTGGTGTGTTAAGCTGCCACCTGCACAGCTGACAATCCCATATGTGTGCTCTTCTTCCTTTTTTTTTTTTAAGATTTATTTATTTATATGGAAGGCAGTTACAGAGAGGCAGAGGCGGAGAGGTGGGGGGGTCCTCCAAGGCCCTCCATCTGCCAGTTCACTTCCCAGATGGCTGCAGTGGCTGGAACTGCACCAATCTGAAGCCAGGAGCCAGGAGCTTCCTCCAGGTCTCCCTTGTAGAGTGCAGGGTTCCAAGGACTTGGGCCATCCTCCACTGCCCTCCCAGGCCATAGCAGAGAGCTGGACTGGAAGTGGAGCAGCCAGGACTGCACAGGCACCCACACAGGCGGCGGCCTTATCCGCTATGCCACAGCGCCAGCTCCTGCTCCACTTCTGATCCAGCTTCCTGCTGCTCCATGTGGGAAAGCAGTGGAAGATTTCCACCCCTGTGAGAGTCTTCCTGCATCCATGTGGGACACCTGGATGAAGTTCCTAGCTTCAGCTGGCCCAGCTCTGGCTGATAATAGCCATTTGGGGAATGAACCAGCAGATGGAAGATCTCTCACTCTGTGTCTCTCTGCCTCTCTGCCTTTCAAATAAATAATAAAAAGATTGGCAGAAAGAGGGAGAGAGAGATACATCTTCCATCTGCTGGTTCACTCCCCAAATGGTTGGGACAGCCAGAGCTGGGCCAGGCCGAAGCCAGGAGTCTGTAACTCCATCTAGGTCTCCCACATGGGTGACAGGAGCTCAAATGCTCAGGCCTCTTCTACTACTTTTCCAGGCACATTAACAGGGAGCTGGATCACAAGTGGAGCATCCACGACTTGAAACAGGGTCCATACGGCATGCCAGCTTAAACCACTGTGCCGCAACCATGACCCCAGCATTTCCCCACTTCAAGACTTGAAAAACTAGCAGTTAGATCAACATGGCAGGGGGTTGAGGATGAAAGACAACCCCCTTTACAATCAGGGAGTGAAATAAGCTAGGCATTTAGTTGAATTTATATTCACTCTAAGCTAAAATGTGAGAGGGTGCAAATAGACCCTTAGATGCTTTTAAAAAAATTTTTTTTAAATTTTTGTGTATGTTTGAGATTTTATTTATTTACTTGAAAGGCAGAGTTACAGAGAAGCAGAGGTAGAGAGAGAGTCTTCCATCTGCTGGTTCACTCTCCAGCTGGCTGCAGCGGCCGGAGCTATACCAGTCCAGAGCCAGAAGGTTCTTCTGGGTCTCCCACATGGGTACAGGGGCCCAATGACCTGGTCGTAGCAGAGAGCTGGATAGGAAGTGGAGCATCCTGGTCTTGAACTGGCACCCATATGGGATGCTGGCACTGCAGACAGCAGCTTTACCTGCTACGCCACAGCGTCTGCCCCAGACCCTTAGATTCATACTGTGGTCTACCCCGCTCAGAGACCATTGGAGCACAGGTGTCTCTCAGCATCTGAGGGAGATTGGTTCCAGGACCCCTACAAACATCCTGGATGCCCGAGTCTCTTGTAAAACATGGCATAATATTTGTGTGTAACCCATGCGCACCCTTCCTTATACTTACATCATCTCTAGATGACTTACAGAACCTACTGCAAGGTCAGTGCTGTGT
This sequence comes from Oryctolagus cuniculus, assembly GCF_964237555.1. Lineage (NCBI taxonomy): Eukaryota > Metazoa > Chordata > Mammalia > Lagomorpha > Leporidae > Oryctolagus > Oryctolagus cuniculus. The sequence goes on along the minus strand of NC_091436.1, from coordinate 16,720,274 downwards.
GAATAGTTGTCGCACTGTGTGGTTTGGGGAGTAATGACAGGAGAGAAGTCTGCACTCATGCAGTACAGACACAACCCCCTCCCAGTTCTCCAACTACTTTCTACCTGTGGTTGGTCAAATCCACAGATGTGGAATTGGTGTTTAGGCCAGGCTGACTGTATTTAATTAGCTCCCAAGCTCAGAATTCCAGGTTGTGCCATATGCAAATGAGAAGTGTAGATTTTGGTCTTTAAGAGACTCATGAACATTTTCAGGCCTTTTGGACAGGTGCCGGAGCACCGATAATACTTCAGGATTTAGCAGAGTGCACAAAATGCCAAACCATGACCAGTAGTGAGAAGGGGAGTCTGGAATAGGGAAACCAGGTGGTTTTCCGCATGCCAGCCCTTTACCTGTGACAAGTTTTACAAAATAAGTTAGAGATTTATAGAGCAAAGGGCAAGACATTGTGTCTGTAGCCATTGCATGCCACGTTTGATCCCTGTTATCAGGACTGATTAAATTTCTAGAATGCAGCCATCAAGTGACACCATACCTATTCTCATAGATAGGCAAGCTATCATTGTCAATTACTGCAGGCTTTGCATATGCAAAAATAACAGGGGCTGTGGCAGGAACTCAGTAGGAATGTGTAGGATAAGCTGTCTTCATAGCAGCAGCTGAGAGTTCAAAGGCACAGTCCCCGGGCCACCAGATTTCCTGTTCTGCAGGCAGCCGCCTGAATCCTGCTCTGTAGACATTGCTGGATTGCTGATGGAGGGAGTCACCTGAGCGCTCTGTAGCCTGCCCTGTAGGCTCTGGCTCCTCTCCTCAAACGCTAGATCCAGGAACCCTAAAGGGACCAAGCAAGTGAGCATCAGGAGAACAGTGTGGGGCCAGCATTGTGCTGCAGGGTCAAGCTGCTGCTTGTGAGGCTGGCTGGCATCCCACATGACAGCGCCAGGGTCCCGGCTGCGTGCCTGCTGATGCACCTAGGAAGACAACAGGGGGTGGCCCAAGTGCTTGGGCCCCTTTCACCCGTGTGGGAGACCTGGATGGAGTTCCTGGCTCCTGGCCTTGTCTGGGCTCAGGGCTGGCTGTTGTGGGCATTTGATGAGTGAATCATCGGCTAAAAGCTCACTCACTCACTTGCTCTCTCTTCCAGTCTGCCTCTCTCTCTCTCTGGTGCTTTGCCTTTCAAATAAATGAATAAATCTTTAAAAATATGACTATGTGTTCTTAAATATATGTATTTAAAGCGAAATCAAAGCGTTGGCAGCCGTCTAAAAGCAGACAGTGTGAATCTGTAAGCTCTTTTCTGGTTATGTAGGACGTCTTACTCAATACCTATGTTATATGGAAACTTCCGAGTCTATGCAGTGTTTCCGTTTTGGAGCAGACTTGTATTGATGGCTTATAGGGATGTTTTATCAACTCTCAAGTCCTTGTCTTAATATTAGAGCAGGGAAATTGAAATGTGGGACATATCCCGGTTTAGTGTAATGTGGATACCCTGTTAGCATTGTGCAAGGAGGCTGTCCTTACAGCTCCCAGTCCCAGGAGTGGGGAGCATTTGTGTCTAATGATTACATCTCATGATCAGGATGAAAGATACTCAGTCGAAATCTTCTTCATGAAAGTTTCCTGCATGTATTTGAATCTGAATCCTACGAATGGCTGTTCCCAAGTTTTGGAGTACAACTTTCTGAAGATGGCTCTAGTCCATCAGTAATTCCCCGTGCAAGGACGGATGATAATCCCACAATGGCAAGCTGAATCTGAGATACTTTTTGTGTGTTCAAGCTGTGTGTATCCTCCCAGTTATTTAGGGAAGATTTTTAGCTCCGTGTTTCAGACTTGATTGTCTACCTATTCAGTTTCCTCTCCAAAGTTAGTGGGAAAGGAGCTTATTTCCATCTTAAGAATTTGCCAGGACATCTGGGGAGGATTTCATAATTAAGGAATGCATTTCATTTCCTTTAGAAATCAGCGCTGCTTGACTCTGAGTGGTTGTGACGATTTCCCGCTGGCTGGGAAGCACTGTAGCTGTTGGTCGGGATTAGCAGACAGAGAATCCACTGCAGCAGATCTCTTTACCCCAGGAACAGGATTCCTTCCAGAATACTCCCTCCCCTCAGATGCTGGAAAACTTTTAATTCTGAAGCATTTTAGTGGGGCCAGCATTGTGGCCTGGGAGTAAAGCCACCGCCTATGACACCAGCATCCCATCTGAGCACTAGTTTGTTTCCTGGCTGCTCCACTTCCAATCCAGCTCCCAGATCACAGCCTGGGAAAAGCAGCAGCAGACAGCCCAAGTGTCTGAGCCCCGGCCATGCACATGGGAAACCTGGATGAAGATCCTGGCTCCTGGATTCGGCCTAGCCCAGCCCTGGCCATTATGGCCATCTGGGGAGTGAACCAGCAGATGCAAGATCTCTCTCTCTGTCTCTCCCTCTCTCTTGGTCACTCTGACTTTCAAATAAACAAATAAATCTTTAAAAAAATAAAAATTTGCTTTATTAAGATATACTTCAGGTGCTGAACAATTCATAATTTAAGGTCTACAATGCAGTCATTTTTAGCAGGTTCACAGAGATGAGTAATTTTAGAACATTTTCACCCCCCAAAAAATCTCACACCTGTGAGTAGTCATCCAGCTCCCTATCCCCACTCACTCTCAGTCTGCCTTCTGTGTCTCCATGTTTGCCCATTATGGACATTTCACATAAATGGAATCACATATGTGGGCGTTATGTTTAGCTTCTTTCATTTAGTGTAGGAGCTGCAGTATTCATCCATGTGTCAATACTTCATTTCTTTTTTAAACAGTGATCTATTTATTTGAAAGACAGAGGACAGAGAGAGAGAGATAGAGAGAGCTTTCCCTTACTGGTTCACTCCCCAAATGCCTGCCACAGCCAGGATGGGTCCAGGCAAAGCCAGGAGTCTGGAACTCCACCCAGATCTCTCATGTGATTGTCAAGGACCTGGAGACACGGGCCATCCTCCAGTGCTTCCCAGGTGCATTAGTAGGGAGCTAGGTCAGAAGTCGAGCAGCCACTGTGGGCATCCCAAGTGGTGGCTTAACCCTGTGTACCACAGTACCTACCCCACTTCGTTTCTTATTAGTTGCTAAGTAATAGTCATTGTGTGGCTAAACTCCACTTTTGTTTATTCCTGCATCAACTGCTCGACATTTGGATTGTCTCCACTCTTTGGCTCTAGTGAATTATACAGCTGACTGCTGTAAGTGTGTGAGTTTTCATATGAACATAATCTTTTCATTCCTTTTGCGGATTTATCTAGGAATAGAGTTACTTTGTTTAATCTTTTTTTTTTTTTTAAGATTTACTTATTTATTTGGAAGAGTTACAGAGAGAGAGAGAGAGAGATAGAGAGGGAAAATCAGAGGGAGAGAGAGAGAAAGATGTTTTACATCCTCTAGTTCACTCCTCAAGTGGCTGCAACATACAGGGCTGAGCCAGGCTGAAGCCAGGAACCAGGAACTTCTTCTGGGTCTCCTACGTGGCTGGCAGTGGCCTAAACACTTTTGCCATCTTCTGCTGATTTTCCCAAGCCACCAGCAGAGAGCTGGATTGGAAATGGAGCAGCCAGGACATAAATTGGTGCCCTTATGGGATGCTGACCCCACCTGCTATGCCACAAGGTTCGCTCACACTTTTCAAATGACTTATTTATTTACTTGAAAGGTAGGTACAGAGAGACAGAGAGAAATATTTCATTTATTAGTTCACTCTTCAAATGGCCACAGTGGCTGGGGCTGTGCCAGGCTGAAGGCAGGACCCTGGAGATTCTTCCAGATCTCCTACAGGCGTGACAGGGGACAAGCACTTGGGCCATCTTCCACTGCCTTCCCAGGTGCATTAGCAGGGAGTTGGATTGGAATCAGAGCAGCTGGACTTCATCCAGCGCTCAGATATGGGATGCTGGTGTCGCAGGTGGTGGCTGAACCCCCTGTGCCACCACTCCAGCCCCGTTGTTTAATCTTTTGAAGAACTACCGGGTTGTCTTCCCAAGCACCTGCCCTCTTTTACACCCTGGCGCACAGTGTCCGATGCTTCCAGTTCCTCCACATCTTCGCTATCTGCCCTTTGCAATACAGACGTCCTAGTGAAGTGGGGTCACTCTCATTTCAATTTGCATTTCCCAGATTGGCTAATAATGTTGATCCGGTTTGTTTTTAGTGAACTAAATTTCTGATAGTCTCGTATACCAAAGTAATGCAGAAAATTAAAAATGACTTCTGAAATGAATGTGTAAGCAAAAACACACGAGGAATGCAAATGAACATTTTGCACCCTTGGCAATCAGAGCATGTGCTTTTTCTGGCTTGTGAATGTGGGTCTTGCAATCCTGACTTAGTATTTAGATAAGAAGCACCGTTTCTGGATTGGGGAGTTAATCAAATAAAATGTTCCCATGGTGGGGAGGGTTGGGATGGTACGGAGAGTTTCTTTTTTTAATTTAATTTATTTGAAAGACAGACAGAACTCCCATCTGCTTGTTCAGTCCCCAGAGGTCCTCAATGGCTAGGGCAGGGCTGGGCCAGGCAAAGCTGGAGACTGAGACATCCATACGGGTCTCCCACATGGGTGGCATGGAGCCAGTTACTTGCGCCAACATCTGTTGGAACCCAGGCACTCTGATTCAGGATACTGACACGTTAACCCCTACACAAGACGTCCCTCCCAGCGAGGAGGTCTCCTGTAGTTTAAACATGTTTTTCTTCAACAAACACACAGAAGTTTCTTCTGTTGCAGTTACCAGGCATTAGCATTCAGCCATGTTTGCTTCTTTCTCTCATTTACATCCTTTTTTGTTGCTGATTTAGAGTAAGCTTCAGACATCAAAACACTTTGCCCCTAGGTGGTTTGGCAGCTCTCCGTCCCATTCTCACACTGAGATTTAATAATGTCATCGAACACAGAGTTGCTATTCAGGCTTCCTTTTAGTCCTTAAATACGTCTTTTACCTGTGTTCTCAAAAAACTACTTCTCTGACTATAATCAGGTCTCCGCGTTGCCCTTGGTTACGCCTTTTAAACCAGACTATTTCCTTTGTTTTCTTGTTTTTCATGGGATTTATTTTGTGATGAGGCCTGGCCAGTTGTCTTCTATGGTAGATCTGCCAGGTAAACTGTTTTATAATTCGGTTGAGGTTGACCACGCTCGGGTGAGGATGACCACGCTCGGGTGAGGTTGACCATGCTTCGCAGCAATATCACCAGATGACCCTGAGTACTTGTGGTATTGCTCTCACCACGAGTTGTGGGTGCCCCATTGTTGGGGACGCTGAGTTTGATCAATCGGTGAGGGACTTCCACCAGGACACTTCATTATAAAGGTGTGCTTTTCCCTGGAGGATCCTGTAGTCATTTGAAAGTCATTCTTGTGTTGCTGGTTGTATTGTCTTAGCTGGTCCCTGCCTGAATCATTGCAAGGACTCTCTCAGCTATTAGTCTTCTGTATTTTCTTTAAAAAAAAAAAAAAAAAGATTTATTTATTTATTTATTCAAAAGTCAAAGTTACACAGACAGAAGAGAGGCAGAGAGAGAAAGAGAGGTCTTCCATCTGATGGCCACAACAGCCAGAGCTGTGCTGATCCGAAGCCAGGAGCCAGGAGCTTCTTCCGGGTCTCCCATGTGGGTGCAGGGGCCCAAGGACTTGGGTCATTTTCTACTGCTTTCCCAGGCCATAGCAGAGAGCTGGATCGGAAGAGGAGCAGCTGGGACTAGAACCTACACCCATATGGGAAGCCGGTGCTTCAAGCCAAGGCGTTAACCCACTGTGCCACAGCGCCGGCCCCAGTATTCTATGTTTTCAATGATTTCTTCCTTTTTACCTTCTTCTTTCCCCTTTTTCCCTTAAAGTTAAAAACCTTTTTTTCCCTCAGCAGTCAGGTTGTATATTTCCCCCTTTAATTTCAAGCTTGCCTCAGGGAAGGAGACCTCCATTGGGCCAATTCAAAGACCCTTTTGGTAGGACATTTAGCAGAAAAAGAGGAGGATTCTGAAGTTCCTGTTAGACTGCCCACAAGACTTGGTCAAGGTGATTTTTGGCTCCTGAGGACTGGCTGGGTGCATGTGGTGATGGTGATGGCGGGGCCAGCTTGCAGGGAAGTGGGTAACTAGACTCGTAAATCTTAATTTCATTAATGTGTATCAGAAATACATTGTCAGGAATGTTCTCCTGAAAGTTGTGAGTTAGATAATGCCAAAAATAAATCCTGTCCCTGGCAAAGTAGGGCCTTTAGACATTATAAATACGGAAACTAGAAATTATAGAAAAATAGAAGTTCAAGCTCAACACAAGCATTATCACTTCTGTGTGTATGTGTTTAAAGAGTTATCTATTCATTTAGTTGAAAGGCAGAGTGACAGCTCTTCTATCTGCTGGTTCATTCCCCACATGCCCACAGTAGCCAGGGTGGTGCCAGAACTAAAGCCAAGGGCTGGAACTCAATACAAATCTCCCATGTGGGTGGCAGGGTCCCCATTACTTGAGCCATTGCTGCTACCTCCCATGGTCTGCACTAGCAGGAAGCTGGAGTCAGGAACTGGAGCTAGATATTGAATCCAGGTATTACAGTATGGGATGTGGGTGTCTTAACCAGTAGGCCAAACATCCACCCTCATCTTACAATTTTATGATCAATTTCTAGCTTCAAGGCATTTTTTAAAAAACCCAGGTTCATAGAAACAGTGGTATAAAAATGAAGGTAAGAATTCCAGGTAGACCCCCCCCCCCCCCACACACACAAAGAAACCTTTTATTTAAGGAATACAAACTTCATGCATTTCATAAGTACCACTTTAGGTAGGTATATGGTGATTCTTTCCCACCATACCTGCCCTTCCACCCACACTCCTACCCCTCACCCCGTCTCCCATTCGCAGTCCCATTCTCCACTAAAATCCATTTTTGACGAACTTTATACACAGAACACCAACTCTATACTAAGAGTTCAACAATTTGCATGAATACAAACAAACCTGTTCCTCAACAGTGGAGACAAGAGCTGTTCATAGTCATTGCATCTCAAAGTTAGTTTCACTTCTTTATTTATTTTTTTTAGAAATTTAATTAACTTTAATTAAAGAAGCACCCAAGAGTGATACACCTTTTGTGAGCACTTAGATATAATTATAATACAGCTCTTTGAGGACAGAGGTCCTGCATGGGGAGTTAGTGCACCATGACTCCTGTTGTTGATTTAACAATTAACACTCATGTATGATGTCAGTGATCACCCGAGGCTCTTGACGTGAGCTGCCAAGGCTATGGAAGCTTTTTGAATCCACAAACTCCGTCAGTATTTAGACAGGGACATAAGCAAAGTGGAAGTTCTCTGATGACCCCTTCTTTCCACTGGGGTCTCACCCACCGAGATCCTTCATGTAGGGCATTTTTTTGCCACAGTGTCTTGGCTTTTCCAGCCAGACTGTTAAAGTCTCTTGGTGCATCTGTGAGGCCATATGCAGTCGAGTGAGATGTGTTCACCAGCAAGGATCCCCAAGCTCTTTTCCCAGTCTCGGCTCGCTGTGTCTCTTGAAAGGTGTAAGGTGTTGCACAGAGGGGAGACTGGTGCTGGGAAGAGGTGTCCCTGAAGTGCACAGGTGAAAGTTTTCACTTTTGCTTGCTGTCGGGTGTTGTGTCCTTAGAGTAACAGATGCTTTAAGAATGTGAATATATTTGACTTCACACAGGAGGAGAATTTTGGAAAATCTTCCAAGGAGGTAGCACACAAAAATAGCTGTACTGAGCCCTTCTTACTCAGACATTGCGTTGTGCAAGACTCACGTGGCTGGAGTTCGGATTTTGTTGTAGAAGACATTGGAATGAATCATTAACGACCTTTCTTATCAACGGACTTCATGTCGTTTATGTTGATTCAGAACGTTAAAATGAGAAATCTCTCACGACGTCGCTGTCGCTGGAAGGAGGAAGGTTTTATAGGATTATTTTCCTGCCATCTGTTGTCAGTGGCACCACCTGCACATCCTTTCCCTTCCACGGAATTTATGATGAACTCGCCAAGTTGTACATTTGTATTTTCCACTGCGGGGTGGCAAGGAAGGAGGGCAGATTTTCTTGTTTTTTAATGCCCTTTTGCAGATGAAATCAGTAGACTACCTCATTGACCTGGAAAGTCATTATGTAGACATCCAGACTGGTTTGGTTGAGTTGTTTAGCACTTATCTCTGTAGGAAGATAATAGCTGTAAAGAAGAATCAGATTGAACTTCATTACTAATTGAGGACACCACCAGCCGTTTGTTTTGGTCCAACAATTGTTGGTTAGCAAATGGGTCAGATGGAAATTTTGCCTGTGAAGTTACTTCTGGTAGTGTTTGGCCTGGAGATCTTGAAATTCAATTTTCAGTGCAGAACAATAAATCTTGTCTCTTCATCTTTCCACGTCCTTGAACACCTTTTTAAAAATCTTGAATAGCCGGCGCCGTGGCTCAATAGGCTAATCCTCCACCTTGCGGCGCCGGCACACCGGGTTCTAGACCCGGTTGGGGCACCGGATTCTGTCCCGGTTGCCCCTCTTCCAGGCCAGCTCTCTGCTATGGCCAGGGAGTGCAGTGGAGGATGGCCCAGGTGCTTGGGCCCTGCACCCCATGGGAGACCAGGAAAAGCACCTGGATCCTGGCTCCTGCCATCGGATCAGCGCGGTGCGCCGGCTGCAGCGGCGGCCATTGGAGGGTGAACCAACGGCAAAGGAAGACCTTTCTCTCTGTCTCTCTCTCTCACTGTCCACTCTGCCTGTCAAAAATTAAAAAAAAAAAAAAAAAAAAAAAAAAATCTTGAATAAAATTCAAACGCAGCAAAGCTAAAACTGTAGAAGTTAATTTTAGTAGCATCGTGTCCTGGTGCTCGTAGTAGTTATTGGAAATGAATGCTTTTTGGCAGCGCCAGAATGGAGTTAAAAATGTAGATTTTTTCCCCCCTCCAAGAACTTGCTTGATGTTTGAAAGTGATTAAGACATTTTCATAGGTGCCAGCGTGTTCGAGGCCATGTCTGTGTTTTTTGCTTGGGGCTTTAGCGGAACTGAGAGGAGGATGGCTAATTAATCCCACCTTGCTTAGTCAGCGCCGCTGGCGTGCGTGGCAGGGATGTGAACGCGCCTCCCAGTCACTGCAGTGCGATCACCGGTGGTCAGCACCCCCCCCCCCCCCCAGCCTCACACAAAGAAGCCAGCGCAGCTGGGAGTGGCTCCAGGAGCTCGACACACCAGAGAGCCACGATTTGAAGAAACTTACTTATTTGTTTGCCTCTTTCTTCTCCCTAGGAAGTCATTGCTTTTATGAAAGATTCACATGGCCCATCAGTGTCTTTGTCCCTTTTTATCTCTTTAGAATAAGAAGGTGAGGGGACCTGTCTTTTAAAAGACTTATCATAATGGACTGGTACCTAAGGGTTGAGTTTTTCTTGACAGTTTTGAGGTGGAATTCTTGGCTTGTGCATTTCCACGGGCACAGGCTCCATGGATGCGGCTTAAATCAAATCTTGTTCTTAGTCATTAAGTGAGAAAGCAAACCAACAAACCTGTGCAGTCTTGAAGAGACAGAAGACAATGGACGCGCCTTTCCCCAGGGGTGGTCACTTCTGCAGCTGTCTGAAGGTGGGTTCCGTGCCCTGAGTCCCCCAGTCTCCACTGGAGCCCGTGCAGATGTGATACCCGTGTCTGCAAACGCTGGTGAATGGATGGGGCTGCATAGGCTGGGATGCTCTAATCAGAAATGTGTGTTCTTGGTTTAAAAGAAAGCCTGGCTTTTGTCCTTTTGTGGGGGAGTGGAGTGCTCCTAAGATAACCACACCCATACAGATAAAACTTGGTTTCTGGAACTGCTCCTCTTGAAGAATTTTTAAAGTGCAAAATAACTGGAAAGAGGACTCCTGGCATTTTGTTTTTAAAATCTGAAAGTTTACAATGGGAGAACTTTGTAGAACTGAAATAATCTGAAACAGTACATGTTAGACTCCTTTGGCTCAGTGTGATGCCCGGTGAATGGTAGTTGCCCAATAGGTATTTATTGAATGAGTTTAACTTCAGGTGTTAATTAGAACTAGCCAGTTTCCTTTAAAAACAAAAAATGAGCAAAAGGACTATTGCATACTATTTCCCTGTTTTCCTTGGTGTGTTGTGTTATATTTTAACAGGGCTGTAAATCCTATTTTTCACTTAGCTTTCCCTATATCTTCTTTTTAAACAAATATAAAAGGCATTTTAAGCACTAATAAGAATCAAGGCAAGACACATTTTACGAGTAATGTATGGATTTTGTAAGGATTTATTCTTCTGTTGTATTGGTTTGTCTGGCACTAATGTTTTTCCTAACATTAAATAAAGCTTTGGTCACTGAAATACATAAAATATATTAAGCTTTCCCTTTTCAGATCCTTAGAGAAGAGCTAACAGAGGATATGTGTGTGTGTGTGTGTGTGTGTGTGTATTTTTCTAGCAAGAAGCAAAGATTTCTTCTACTACTGTGGAAGGGAAATAATAGGATCTGTCTATCTTCTCTTTCATATTTTATTTAGAACCTAGGATAATGGAAATGTAGCAGTTAAGGTAGCACTTGAATGGTTCGTGTGTTAATTTCATATTATCTTCTATGTAGAAGACAATCTGTAAGTCCATATGTATTGATGTGGATAGACTTACAATGAAAGAAAACCCAACTGTAGTTTATTATTATTGAAGAAGAATTACAGCATTCTAAGTCCAGTTGGAGGCATTCCTGGAGAAGTCTCCAAAAGATGTGTTGGAGATCACTTGCTCTCTGCAATGATGGTATTGGTGCCACAGCTAATAAAAGACAGTGTCTAGTTTATGACTGAACCTAGAACATTGAGTTTGAATGTGTTCTTCACCAAAACGTACCTCTTTCTCACTTCCTAAGGTTCCTGAGTGCATTTTTCAATAGAGAGTTGCAGTGGGTTTGAAGCTGAGGACAACAAAACCGAACCTGGAGCTCCGACTTTATTGTCCATGCTGCTTTGTTGGCCTCGAAGGCCCCATCCAAAACCTTATCCTAACTCTTAGGAAGACTGTCTTCATTGCTCTAGCATTTTAGAAGATCGCATTCCTTGGCCTTGTTTTTATCAAAATGTGATTTAAAAAAAATGTGGAGATAGAGAAAGACTTCTCTAGTGTGGTTTCTTTTCCTAACAAGGTCTGTGACCTTGCACAAGTAACATGGATTGTTCTAGGTGACCTTGGAGAGGTCCATGCTCCAATGGGTTGGGGCTTGTGTGTGTGATTAACCTAGTCCATGTACATGCGGCTGTCCTTGACCTAAGAAAAATCGCACACCGTTTGCCACGTATCGCGAGAAGAAAACAGCAGTCCGAGCAGATGCTAAAGGGAGAAAAATCTGACCGGGAGAAGACAGCAGGCCAAGGCATTCTGAATGACAGAAACAGAATGGAGACAATGAGCAAGTGAAAGTAAAATTTTCAAACTGTTCTGCAACAACCTTGTTAAAATTATAAAGTTGTACATTGTGGTCGTGAAATGTCAGCACCAAATAAGAAAAGTGCCTGCATTCCCTCCTGTTTTCGTCTGAGACCTTCGTACACGCACACAAGCATCCTCTCCGCACTAGTCTTTCACAGATGCTCGGTAGGGGAATGCCGCTTTGCAGACAGGCGGAGTCCCTTCTGGTTCAGTTCATGCAGACCCGGCTATCTGATTAACAGCTGTAGGTTCAGTGACAAGGATCCGCTCTAATTTATTTAACCAGTCTTTCTACAGATCAACATTTCGGTTGACTGCATTGTTTTGCTATTATAGATAATGCTGAAATGAACATCCTTTCATATATAATATAATGTATATATAATGCAAATTATATCTACTATACCTATTAACTAGTAGCTGTACAAGTACTTCTGTAGGCCTAATTTCTGAGTGAAAAGAAATATCCCACTCTTCTGTTTTTTGCTATTATGATGAATTTCTATAAACTTATTTGTTAACCAAGAAATGATTTCAGCTTCAAAATATGCTGGATACTTTCAGCTCCCAGTTGCTCTCAGCACACACTGTATATAAAAACCTGGAATGCTTCATGAATTTGCATATCATACTTGTATGGGGCCATGCTAATCTCTGTATCGTTACGATATGTGCTGCCAAAGTGAGCACTCTTATCGTTTGAAAAATATTATAATAGTAGATATTTTGCAAAATAACCCTCCTCTCCCTAACTTTATTAATCATCTTTTATACGCATATGCCTTGCAATTAGTTTGAAACACTCCCATTTTGCTTTCACGGATGGAGTAACTATTCCTCCTCTCTCCATGTAATTTAAAAAATAGATTAGCTGATGAAGCCATTCTTGTTATGTGCCAGTGACCACACTGACAGCTTATTTCCACCCCGCAGGAAGTAGCTTTCTTTCTGTGTCCTGCTCTTGCTATTTGCTTTGTGTAAACATGCAGGCTTCATGGCATACTTGCAAGGGTGTGTGCTGAGCAGTTAAGATGTGGCTCTAAGTCCCCGCCTATGCCACAGACTAGAGGCTTAACTTGTGAGCCTCTCTCTACAGACTAAATCGGGGGTGTTTTTATGAGTAGGCTAATCGTGATGCACGTTTGATGAACGAATGACAGATTTCACCTTGGCCACCCTGATTTTGGTGACTTAACTGTGACAGAAGAAGGATAGTGTTCTAAATTTGCTTTGCTTTTTGCTTGTCTTTTGTTTATTAGAGCAGATAATAAGTCCATGTATTTATTCACTATTTAATTTCATTTTTCTAGAGAGATTTATTTATTTATTTAAAAGGCAGAGTTAAGAGAAGCAGAGGCAGAGAGAAAGAGAGGTTTTCCATCTGCTGGTTCACACCCAGATGGCGGCAACAGCTGGAGCTGCACTGATCTGAAGCCAGGAGCCAGGAGTTCTTCCCGGTCTCCCACGTGGGTACAGGGGCCCAAGCAGTTGGGCCATCTTCTACTGCTTTCCCAGGCCATAGTAGAGAGCTGGAACAGAAGTGGAGCAGCTGGGACTTGAACCAGTGCCCGTATGGGATGCTGGCACTGCAGGCAGTGGCTTCACTTGCTATGCCACAGTACTGGCATTCACTATTTAATTTCATGGTATGAATAGTATTTTTTGCCCACTTTATATACAGGGTTCTTATTATTTAAAACTAATGGTTTTTACTTCCACATTTGCAAGTAGTCTCTCAGATCACAGTTTTTTCCCAGACTTTGTCTGTGAGTTTAGTAGTTGGAAACATCTTTCCTTAGAAGTTCCCTCCTGGGGGCTGGTGCTGTGGCATAGGGGTTAGGGCTGCTACCTGCAGTTCCGCCATCCCATGTGGGTGCCAGTGCAAGTCCTGGCTGCTCCACTTCCTATCCAGCTCTCTGCTATGGCCTGGAAAAGCAGTAGAGGAGGGCCCAAGCCCTTGGGCTCCTGTACCCGCGTGGGAGACCCGGAAGAAGCTCCTGGCTTTGGATCGGCACAGCTCAGGCCGTTGTGGCCAATTGGGAGTAAGCCAGCAGATGGAAGACCTCTCTCTCTCTCTCTCTCTCTCTCTCTGCCTCTCCTCTCTCTGTGTAACTCTGAATTTCAAACAAAATAAATAATTTTTTTTAAAAGAAGTTCCCTCCATTGGGATCAGGATTCCCGACAAAGTCTCGGTCTTAACTCGTTGTGTCTTGGTGCTATGGTAGTTTTAAGGCTTGGGTTTTAGCTATTGCGTGTGAGACTGGAACCTGATTTCCTGTGGCCCCTTTCTTTTCTCCACACACATTTGTTCTTTACACAACTTCTGTGATGCTTACTATGTTTTTCGGAGGTTGCTTCAGACACTTCATATATTAACACGTGGAATCCTCTTTTTTTAATACATATTTATTTTTATTTATTTGAAAAGCAGATTTGCACACACACAGAGAAATCTTCCATCTATCCTTTCACTCCCCAAATGGCTGCAATGACTGGGGCTGTGCCAGACCAAAGCCAGGAGCTCGTAGATTCTTCCAGGTCTCCCACATGGGTGCAGGGGCCCAAAGACCTGGGCCCTCTTCTTCTGCTTTCCCAGCTGCATCAGCAGAGAGCTGGACTGGAAGTGGAGCAATTAGGGTGGAACCAGTGACCATATGCTATGCTGACTTCGCAGGTGGCAGCTTTACCCCTATGCCACGATGCTGGCCCTGGAATCCTTTTAAGAGACTTAAGGGGTAGTGGTCTGTTATTCCCACTTTATAGTTGGGGAAACTGAGGCACAGCCTAACTGGTGAAACAGCTTGCCTAAGGTCACATGGCTCTAGTAAGTGGAGCCTGGGTGGGAAACCTGGTGGTCCGGCAGCAGGGACAATGCCATTTCCCTCTGCAGACTAACGCTATAGCAGAATGTGCTCATTTTCTCATTATGGCTTGGTTGCTTATACCCTAGGTTGGACCCTTATGCAGACTCACTCTTAAGATTTGGGAAACCCAGGGCAAGGCTGCAAATGAAGATACATCCGCCATCTGGCGCACTATTGGAACACTATAAAGCAAGCTAACAAACCGTGAAGTAAAATGTTCTTGCCACCATGGTTGACAGTGAAGCCGTCACCACCACCCAGAAGGCCAGGTCTGGAATTAGACTCCTTAGACGCCTGGTCCTTCCATGCTGGGGTGTGTGATACCAGAGTGGCAGCCTCCAGCCTGTCCTCCTTTTGGTTTCCACTCCTGGCTGCTTCTACACCTTGAGGGACCTCCAGCTCATGCATCGGATTTTCTAGCTCCCAAACTCCACTGAAAAGGATGCCTTTTGGCTGCCCCTCTGCTGCAGGGGTGCCTGGGGGAGAGGCATGCACAGGCCCTGGGGAGGCCACAATCCTGGGTCCTTTTCATTTCAGGTAGGTTTGCGCTGTTGGTTCCTGTGAAGGTAGCAGGCAGGTAACAGAGGGCCAGTCTGGGGTTCTGTGTAGTTAGGGGCTCTGTTCCTGGGTTTAATGGCATTACTGGTCAAGTGCATTATTTGAAGCAATTGCTTTCCCCCTAATTCCTGCAGTCTGTTAACTTGATGATCCGTTCCCTGCTGTCTGCATCGTGGTTATGTTATTAGTTTCTGGTGGCTCTTCAAGTTCAGGCTGCTCAGACTTGAATTTGGTAATTATTGACAGTGTCTGATGTTTGAGTGCCGGATGTGTAAGAGTGATGCTGTCCCCACCCTCATGGAGTGTATTGAGTTTTTATGTTGGCTTAGCTCTTATTAACATCCCCAGTGTAGCTTGAATTCTTGTTGTGAACAAATGTTTATGAGAGAACATTGAAGATGTCTTTTTGACTTGGTATCTCAGGACTAAGCCATTACAAAAGAGGGTGGTGAGAGGTGATGGTATAAAAAGGAGGTTGGGGGCCGGCGCCGTGGCTCACTAAGCTAATCCTCTGCCTCTGGCGCCGGCATCCCGGGTTCTAGTCCCAGTTGGGGAGCCAGTTCTGTCCTGGTGCTCCTCTTCCAGTCCAGCTCTCTGCTGTGGCCCGGGAAGGCAGTGGAAAATGGCCCAAGTGCTTGGGCCCTGCACCCGCATGGGAGACCAGGAGGAAGTACCTGGCTCCTGGCTTCGGATCGGTGCAGTGCGCCGGCCGTGGCAGCCATTTGGGGGGTGAACCAACGGAAGGAAGACCTTTCTCTCTGTGTCTCTCTCTCACTGTCTAACTCTATCTTTAAAAAAAAAAAAAAAAAAAAAGGAGGCTGGGCTCTATTTATTTATTTATTTATTTATTTTTCTAAAGATTAGTTTATTTATTTGAAAGAGTTACAGAGAGGCAAGCGTAGAGAGAGAGAGAGAGATAGGTCTTCCACCTGCTGGTTCACTCCTCAATTGGCCGCAACTGCCGGAGCTGTGCCAATCCAAAGCCAGGAGCCAGGAGCTTCTTTCGGGTCTCTTAAGTGGGTGCAGGGGCCCGGGGACTTGGGCCATCTTCTACTGCTTTCCCAGGCCACAGCAGAAAGCTGGATCGGAAGTGGAGCAGCCGAATCTCGAACCGGTGTCCACATGGGATGCTGGCACTGCAGACGGCGGCTTAACCCGCTATGCCACAGCACTGGCCCCAGGGGCTCCGTCTGATGAGAGTGAAATGATAGGCTGGCCAGCAGGACAGATTGAGAACAAGGAGAAAGCTAAGTGGAGTTGTGAGAGGCAGAGAGCAGCTCCTAGGGCGCTGTGTTCCATCCAACAGGACAGGCTGAAGCCTGCGTTAGGGAGAAATCAAGGAATGGGTGCAGACAGCACTGAAAACAAAGGAGAGAGAGGACTTGAGAAGACGCCAGCACAGGACACGGGCACGCCCCTGCTGACCCCAAGTGTCTAGGCTCTTGTAGGAAATTATTCCTTTCCTAGAAAAGAGTAGCACCAAGAAAAGAAACGGCCAAACCACTGACCTGGAAGGTTGAGGGAGCGGGGGACAAGCACAGTGATCTGCTCCTTGTGATCTTGGTGACCTTAATCAACGCTGCCCTAAGCCTGTTGCACATGGAACTTTGTAAATCCCCGCTTTGCTAATGTGGAAGCAAGCATACGGGTGAAGCGCTTCTTTCCAGCTTCGGCATTCTGGCTCAGAGAATGCTTGAGACAGAATTCAGGATACAGAGAGCTACAGGTAAGGAACAGAGACAAGCGTGTTCCTTGGAATTCAGCAGCAGCCACTGACCTAAACCAGCCTCTGGCCTGGGGGTCTTTTTTCCACTGGTGAGTCCTCTTGGCTTTGTTTCAAATACATATTTCAAGTTGATCCTTCCTTCCCCTAGGGTCTCCTCCCTGGTGCCATGCTTCTTTGGGGACTGGAGGAGCAACTTCCTGCCTCACTGTTGGCCTCCTGTAGTCAGTCCCTGCACTCTACAGCAAGATTGGTGGTTTGTGGGTTTTTAGGGCTGTTTGCTTATGGTCAGCTTACAGCCAGTAAAGTGTACAAGTCTTAAGTGTTTAGGTTGGTAAGGTTTTTTTTTTTTTTAAATTTATTATTATTTCATTTATTAGAGAGAGAAAGAGAGAGAGGCCAGTGGAGCTCTCCCATCTGCTGGTTCACTCCTCAGATGCCCACTGATGCCCAGGGCTGGTCTGAGGCCGGAGCGAGGAGCTGGGAGCTCAATCCAGCTCTCCCACGTGGGTGCAGAGACCCAAGAATTTGAGCTTCCACTGTTGCTTCCCAGGATCTCCTCGAGCAGGAAGCTGGAAACAAGAGCTGGAGCCAGAAATCACTCCCATGCACCTGGCTATGGGACACGGATGTCTTAAGCGCTAGGCTAAATGCCCCTAGCTTCATGAATTCTTACATAGTGAACACAGGCACATAACTGCCTCCCCGCTCAGGTTATGTGGAAAGTAACCAGAGCCTTCCAGTCCTCCTGTAGCTCCTTCCAGTTGTTGCTGTCCAAAATGTAGCGACGGTTCTGACTTCCTTGAACACACATAAACAGCTGTGTACACCATTCTGCACGTACAAAGTGATCTCACCCTGTAAACTGAATCCTGCCATTAGCATTGCTCCTTGGCTTCACCCCGACACTGCACCCTCTGCCGTGCCTGACCTGAGATAAAAAGCAACACAGCTAATGTCTTTCTCTTCTTCCTGCCCTTGGTAGTTTTGCCCAGCAAGATCAAGCTCAAACTCACTTCTTACTGGGCACCTTCTGATATCAATACAGTTAACAAGGATCCGCCCCTGTTGAATATTGCATATCACTGCTTTTGGTCTCAGATATGTTGGGGCTTACTTTCGATTTGATCTTCTCATCACAGGGGTTAATCAAGTGTTGAATGATGTCGGGGACATACAGTAGGGTTAGGGCTTATGAAAAGCAGTGGAGACTCAGAAGCTGCACAGAGTGAATGTAGGAGATCAGCGAAGAGAAGGAAACATCAGATGCGGTAGGAGTGTGTAGTGGTCCGCATTGTATTATTCAGGCACTTTCTTTTAAGAATTATGTAAGGGCTGGTGCTGCGGCTCTCTAGGCTAATCCTCTGCCTGCGGTGCTGGTACTCTGGGTTCTAGTCCTGGTCGGGGCGCCGGATTCTGTCCCAATTGCTCCTCTTCCAGTCCAGCTCTCTGTTGTGCCCTGGGAAGGCAGTGGAGGATGGCCCAAGTGCTTAGGCCCTGCACCCGCATGGGAGACCAGGAGGAAGCACCTGGCTCCTGGCTTCGGATCGGCGCAGCGTGCCGGCCGTGACAGCCATTTTGGGGGTGAACTGGCAGATGGAAGACCTTTCTCTCTGTCTCTCCCTCCCTCTGTCTGTAACTCTACCTTTCAAATAAATAAATACAATCTTGAAAGAAAGAAAGAAAGAAAGGGAGAGAGAAAGAAAAGGGGTTTATTTGGTCATTCTTCTGGTGGCTGGAGGAGCTAAACAGTGTGGTACAGCAGTACTCCCGACTACGTCACAGCATGGCTGACAAGCAGAAAGAGTCTGGCCTTGTGCAGAATGGGCAAACTGTATAGGGTGGCCCTGGTTTATAACAATGTGCTCTTGTGAGAATTAACTTACTCCTTGACCCTAGGGCAACGTCCTCAGGACCTACTTACTGTGCACTGGGCTTTTTAATATATATATATTTTAAAGATTTATTTATTTTGAAAGAGTTATAGAACGAGATGGAGAGACAAAGATTGCTCATCCATCTGCCAGTTCACTCCCTAAATGGCTGTGATGGCCAGCACTGGGCCAGGCCGAAGCCAGGAGCCAGGAGCTTTATCCAAGTGTCCCACATGTATCCTGGGGCCCAAGCACTTGGGACATCTGCTGCTGCTTTCCCAGGCCATTAGCAGGGAGCTGGGTTGAAAGTGGAACAGCCAGGACGTGAACCAGCGCCTGCATGGGATGCCAGCATCACAGGCAGCAGCTTAACCCACTGTACCACGAGGCCTCAGCTCTCGATGCTGGTTTGTCTATTCCATATTGAATGGACTATGTAGAGTTTAGGCCCCACCTGCTAGAGCTTCCTGCCTTCTCAACATCGCCACACTGAGGACCGGGCTTCAGGCCTGTGAGCCACCTGCAGACCATCTCCGAGCAGTTACCGTGCAGGAAGCAGTGGAGTGCAGAAGGCTAAGGCTCCAAAACCTTTCATACTCAGGCAGGTAAGTTCCCTTCCCTCCCCAGAGACAACAACTGAAAGCAGTTTTATAGGATATTTTCTGACCTGATTGATATAAAAAACTATTTATATGAATGGATACTGAATGGCTGTTTTCCTGTCTTGGCAATGATTTGCAATATCCAATTTGCTATTTTTTGCCTTGCCAAGAGGTGCATGTTGGAGCACTGCATTTTATGTGTGTGTGTGTGTGTGTCTCTCTCTCTCTCTCTTTTTTTTTTTTTTAAGATTATTTATGTATTTGAAAGACCAAGGTACAGAGAGAGGGAGAGACAGACAGAAAGAAAGAGAGCAAGAAATCTCCATCCTAGGTCACTCCCCACATGGCCACAATGGCAGGGGCTGGGCCAAGCCAAAGCCAGGAGACTAGAAGTCCATCCAGGTCTCCCATGTGGGTGGCAGGGGTCCAAGCACTTGGGCCATCATCTGCTGCTTTCCCAGAATTGGAACAGCGAGACTCAAACCTGCACTCTCGTGGGATGCAGCGGCTTAACCTGCCGTGCCATGAAGTCTCGAGACTGAGTCATTGATTGGGCATTTGCTTGGGGGCCACTGTCTTCCCCGGAGAAGGAAGCTTGCTTCAGGAACAGCACTGAGCTGAAAGGGCTGTTTGTGTTTCAGAGGAAGTGAGCAGGGGAAGCTGGCACCCGCCTCCCCACCTCTGCTCTCTTATTGTACAAATGCATTTCCTTTTGAGGGCTTTGAAGGTCCAAGACCAGCAGCAGCTCGGGGAAGGCATTCCCAGAAGCCCCTGCCACTTCGCGAGGACGTACTGTCCCTAGTTAGATGAAGTGTGGGCTTGCATTCTTGAACAGAAAAATAAGAGTGGGCACTTGGCGTAGTGGTTAAGATGCTGCTTGCGATGCCCGTATCCCGTATCAGAGTGTTTGAGTGCTTGGTGTTTGAGACCTGGCTGCACTCTAGACTCCACAGCTTCCTCCCAATGCATGCCCTGGTGATGGCTCGTGCCACCCACGAGGAAGACCTGGATTGAGTTGCTGGCTCCTGGCTTTGGCCTGGCCCAGCCTCAGCTGTTGTTGCAGGCATCTGGGGAGTGAATCAGCAGGTGCGAGGTCTCTCTGTCTGTCTGTCTAGCTGGCTGGCTGTCTCAAGCTTTCTAATCTCACTGTCTGTCAAATAAATAAAATAAATGACAAAAAATTCAACAAAACAAAGCTCTCCCTTTTTGCTTGCTCAGATGTGAGTATTTTTGGAGACTATTCCACTAGCAATTAAAAGCCTCTACTTCTTGGGGATTGGCACTGGGGCGTAGCAGGTAAAGCTACCGTATGGGCTCCGGTTCAAGTCCCGGCTGTTCCACTTCCCATCCAGCTCCCTGCTAATATGCATGGAAAAGCAGTGGGGGGTGGTCCAAGTCCTTGGGCCCCTGCACCTGCATGGGAAATGCAGAAGAAGCTCCTGGCTCCTGGCTTCTGGCTTTGGATTGGCCCCGCTCTGGCTATTATGGCCATTTGAGGAGTGAACCAGAGGATGGAAGATCTCTCTTTCTCTGCCTCTGCCTCTCTGTTACTCTTTCAAACAAATAAATAAATCTTAAAAAAAAAAATAAAAAAAGCCTATACTTTGTGAAATCGTGGAATTTTGTTTCAGGTTTTGAACCAAGTCATTGAGAAATGAGCCATCTCCAGGGTGATGTCCATTATTTGTATTTATGCAGGTCTGGGCTACCCAAGCTATTTTGTATTCTTGTCCAGGAGTAAAAGCAGAGCAGCTCTCCCATCTTGTCCTAAACACGATCTGATACAGAGAAGAGTGGAGTTCAGAGCCCAGGAGAGTTTGGGTCATCTATTTTACAGAGAAAAACAATCAAACAGGAGGCAAAGCTACTGCCACTGACTCGACCAAGGTCCTACGATTGTCGGTGGCAAAGATGGGGGTAGATATATTTGGTTAAATCACAAACACACTGTGCAGACCAACATTTCCAACCATGAGTGTCAAAATAAATTAAATGCTATTCCAGAGTTAATAAAGTTATAATTTAGGATCACCAAGGGCACCAGAAATATTTAATTCATAGTTTCATTGGGCTTGGAGTACATCACTCCTCCCACCTCCACCCCTTATCCCAACTCCACCCTTCCCCCATATGCTTTGGGAGAGCCGCATGAATTTTTCCTAAATTAATGTCTTAACGAATTGAGTGTGTCTTTGTGGAGAATGAGACTTGGTCTGTCTACTGATAAAGCTAAGAATTAAGGTATTAATGGCATGTCAAGTTGTTCTCTAAAATAGCTGGCAGCTCTGAAAGCTATTTTGAGAACTGTAACTTATGATTTATAAATTAGGTTAATGATTCCTTTTGTGGAAAATGCTCTCGTGTAAGATTGCTTATATTCAAGTCGTAACAAAGTACCTACTGCGAGTGCTTTCTTCGGAGAATGTATCTTTCTGGAGAATTTTTTATTTTTTACTAGGCATTACAGGACACAAATTTTATTTTTTCTGTATTAAATTTGCAGCAGATTACAAAGAATCAGAATCATTTAAATGTGCCATGAGAGACTAATAGCAAGGCCATAATCATTACCTTTCCCAAAATAACCTGCACCAGCCAGCCCCTGAGAACAGATTAAGAGATTCAAGCTGAGCGTCTCCACCCCGATGTTGAGAGAGATGGTGATACAGCGTCCAGACCCCCCACAAATGCATTGTACATGGCAAGACTGCGAATGCATTTTTAATCAGGCAACGCTTTTTGGAGCATTTGCTTATGTATTAGTGTCTGTTTCTTTAGCGACACTTTTCATTTTTCCTCAAGTAGCGTTTCATCTGATATTAGAAGGTTAATGGGGGTATACACTGACTTCTTTGCTGCATAATTACATTTTACTTATTTATTTTCATTTTTACTTGAAAGACAGAGAGACTGAAGGCAAGATCTTCTGTCTGGTAGTTTATTCCCCAAATGCCTGCCAGGGTTAGGTCAGGCTGAAGTTAGGATCCCAGAACTCTATGTGGGACTCCCAAATGGGTAGCAGGAGTCCTTGGGCTGTTACCTGCTACCTCCCAGGGTGTGCATTTGCGAGAAGCTGGGTTGAAAGTAGAGTCGCTGTGATTCAAATCAAGCACTGATATGGGATGCAGGCATCCCAAGCAGCAACTTAATCTTTGTGCCAAATGCCTGCCCCTGGATACACACACACACATGCACACACGCGCGCGTGCACACACACACACACACACATATAGGAACCAGCGCCTTCATTGAGGACTATCTAGGGAAATGGGCCCGGCCGGCACGGGCTTGTGGGTGATGGAGAACTCGCCCAGGAGGTGGCCAATCATCTCTGGCTTGAGCTCCACCTGGCTGAAGAAGGTCTTGACGTTGTACGCGTGTACCACGCTGCCCACCGTCTCGGGCAGGGCGATCACACCCGCAGGTGCGTCTGCACCACCCCCGGCTTCTCCAAGGGCGGCGCCTCGGGAGCGAGTGCTGCTTCCGCCGCAGGCCCAGCTGCCGCCCGGTGCTGCGCGCCTGCTTGAGCTGCTGGTGGGACGCGTCCAGAAGCTGGTCGAGGTCCACGCCGCGGCAGGTGAACTTACCGAATGTCCACTTCCGCCGTCGTGTCGGCTTCCCGGAAAGGCGCCCCTGAATAATTTTTAAAAACCAAGAAAATATACAAAGGTTGCAGAGTTACATTGTTCTATCGAGGCACTGTCAGCACGACTCGATTGGTGGTGAGAATTCGGTGTAGAGGTTAAGAGCCTGGGTCCCGTGTGAGAGTGCCTGGGTACTTAGCAGGCTGCAGCTCCTGACTTCAGCCTCCTGCCAATGCAGACCCTGGGAGGCAATGGTAATGACTCAAGTTCCCGGCACCCATGTGGGAGGCCTGGACTGAGTTGACTAAGGCCTTGGCCCAGGGCCCTTGCAAGTGTTTGGGGAGTACGCAGAGGATGGGAGTTCACTCTCCCTTTATCTCCACACCCCCCCCCCGCCCCCCCTTTCTCTCTGCCTCTCAAATAAAAAAAAAAAAAAAATAGAAAGAAGAGTTTGAAATAGAGAGATGTGCAGCCCAGGCCGAGCTGTAAGCGGGGAGCCCCAGAGCTCTTACATGTGGGTGCTGTGGCAGGCTGATTTGGTAAGTGAGGGTGAAGCTGCCCAGATGTCCTCTCACTCGTGAAGTTTTGGTGATGGGCTGCACTCAGCTCATTCAAAGCAAAGGCTGAGCGATGCCTAGCTTGGGGACTCTGGTGTGTGACCCCGACTGTGGCTCCTGCCTCCGAGGGCAGCGGGAAGGCTAGCGCGCTGTGGCTGACGTCCACTTTTCAGAAGATTGGGCATTGGCTGGGAAGAGGCCTGTGAGCAAGGTGGTTTGGAAGCTTCCGGTGGAGACTGAAGAATGTGTTTTCTTTGCAGGAAACATCATTTTAGCACCTGCTAATACTTACAGGGACTGTCATTGAATTCCTTCTCCGCTGAGTTCAGCTGGCCTGATTAGGGCCATTTGTGTGACGCGAACACTGGCCGTTGTCTGTAAAGGCCAAGGCCATCTGTGCACCCTCCAGGGAGGGCTGGGTGGTGGGGTCTCAGCTAGTTCACTGGGGTATCAGTTGGGCACCTGGAAGAACTAAATCCCAGGCTGGACTTGGCCAGATGTCATGGAGAGATGCTAGCTGTCACATCCGTCATCCAGCTCTGCAGCCTGTTCTCCACAGGTACATGCACACAGCTGGGTGCTTGCAGAGGAAAACCCAAGACAAGCAGATCGACCCTGGCAGTGAGTATCAGCGTTCAGTTAGCGCTCCGCCAGGTCTGTTTATTTCCTGAATGCCACCTTCTTCTCCTATTCCCCTCCATGGTGGTTTGTTCCCAGGCATCAACAGTTTCCTTTTTTTTTTTTTTTTTTTTTTTTTTGACAGGCAGAGTTAGACAGTGGGAGAGAGAGACAGAGAGAAAGGTCTTCCTTATGTTGGTTCCTTCCTTCCAAATGACCACTACAGCCGACGCGCTGCACCGATCCAAAGCCAGGAGCCAGGTGCTTCCTCCTGGTCTCCCATGCAGGTGCAGGGCCCAAGCACTTGGGCTATCCTCCACTGCCTTCCCGGGCCACAGCAGAGAGCTGGACTGGAAGAGGAGCAACCGGGACAGAATCCAGTGCCCCAACTGGGACTAGAACCCAGGGTACCAGTGCCGCAAGGTGGAGGATTAGCCTAGTGAGCCGCAGCACTGGCCAACAGTTTCCTTTTAAATATTTATTTTATTTAATTTATTAATTCATTTATTTGAAAGCCAGAGAAAGGGGGTTGGGGGAGAGAGAGAGAGAGAAAGAGAGAGAGAGAATCTTCCATCCTATGTTTTACTCCCCAAACAACTGGGCTGGGCCAGTTAGAAGCCAGGAGCCAGGAACTCCATCCAGATCTCCCACGTGGGTAGCAGGGACCCAAGCACTTGGGCCATCTTCCACTGCCTTCCCAGGTGCATTGGCAGGGAGCTGGATCAGAAGCCAAGCTGTCAGGATTCAAACTGGTGCTCCCCGTGAGATGCCAGTGTCCCAAGTGGCAACTTAACCTGCCGTGCCACAGCAATGGCCCTCTTCACCAGGTTCTTGTGTTACTTCTCAAGCCCCCAGCAAATAACCTCCCCTCCTCCACCTTAGAATTGCTCACTCTGGGTCTCCTATAAACTTCCCTGCCTCTGCATTCAGATCTGCTTTCGTTTTGAGAGCTGGTTTCCCGGTTCCTGCAAATGACCTCATCCAATGTCCCATTCACCAATTGTCCTGTTGGCACCGTCTCGGGGCCTTAAAACCATCAACCTCTGCCTCTCTTTCCTTGAGAGAGGTTCTGACTTTGTTGGTTTGGAGTGTGGCTACAGCAAGGACCCTGCAGAAGCATTGTTTCCCCATTTCATAGATGAACAAATTGAGGCTCAGAGGATGAGAAATTTGCTGAGCTGCCTCATAGCCAGTAAGTGGCTAAGCTGGGGTTTTCTCCCCATGGGTCTCATGGCAGCTTGGGCTCCTTATAGTCTCGGTGCTGGCGTTGTGCTGGTGCAGAGAAACCTGGATCATGTCATAATTTCCAATCCACGAGCGGCTCCTGCTGTTAGCCGCCTCTTATGAGTCAGTGCACCTGGGCTGTCTATTTCCTCCCGAGCAGACTGACTGATGGACACTGGCGGTGCCCGAGCATCCTTGGGACTGGAGTCTCGCCACTGTTTGCTTGGTGTGCAGCAGGCATTTCAATTCCATGGAGTGCAGAGCTCAGCACACACGTCAGAGAAGCCCATTTCAATTTATCATTTTGATTTTGCTATTAACCATCCACACACCCTAAATGGATTCACTCGAATGGCATCAGCCAGTCCATTATGAGAGCTCGATGTTTGATGACTTTATTAAATAATCCATGTCGTGGGGTGTGGGCAGCTTCTTTAGTTTTTGTTTTGTTTTGTTTTACATATAAGGAGGCATTTTGCAAACTCCCTTGGGGTGGCTTCATGGAGCTCTGAGGCTGGCCAGCTGACTGACCTCTTCCTCTCTCTTCCATGCTGAACACTGTAGCCAGGAGAGGTCTGGCGGTGAGGCCCCTGCTTAGTGGCTCCAGAGTGGAGCAGATGTGAGGCAGAGACTGTTAATCAATTGAAAAGCCGTTTAGAATTCGGCAGGCAGGGCCATGGCGCCTCTTTAGCAATCACGGCATGGCTCTTTGAGGATTAGTAATTTACTGCTTTTTTTTTTCCATTCTGTAACCTAAGCTTTTCTGTGATTGTGCTAGAAATATTTGGAGTAGGAGATTATGGTACAGCAACTGTTGATTTTTGGCTACATCACATCATCTTAGATGGCCATCTTTACAAATTAAGTGCATTCTGTTGCAAATAAAACAAGCAATTTTGCTTGTTCATTTTTTTCTTTTTAAAGATTTATTTTTTATTTGGAAGGCAGAGTGACAGAAAAAGGGAGAAACTGAAAGGGAGATCTTCCATCTGCTGGTTCTCTCTAAATGGCCACAACTGCCCAGGCTGGGTCAGGCTGAAACCAGGAGCCAGGAACTCCATCTGGGTCTTCCATGTGGGTGGTAAGGGCCCAAGTACTTGGAGTATCCTCTGTTGCTTTCCCAGGCACTTTAGTAGAGAGCTGGATTGGAAGTGGAACAGCCAGAACTGGAAGAGGCACTCTGATGAGGGATACAGACGTCACAGGCCCCTTAATTTGCTGCATCGCAATGCTGGCCCCGTGTTCATTTTTCTTTTCAATCAAATAGTGCACAGACTTAAAATTGAAATAGCAGGGGCCCACTTTGTGGTGTAGCAGGTTAAGCTGCTGTCTGGGATGCCGGCATCCCTTATGAGTGCCAGTTTGAGTCCCAGCTGCTCCATTTCCAATCCAGCTCCCAGCTAATGTGTTTGGAAGCAGCAGAAGATGGCCCAAGTACTTGGGCGCCTACCGCCCACATGGGAGACCAGGAAGAAGATCTGGCTCCTGGCTTTGGCCTGGCTAGGCCCCAGCTGTTGTGGCCAGAGCATGAAATCTCTCTTCTCTCTTTCTGCTCCACCCCTCCCTTGTAACTCAGCCTTTCAGATAAATAAATAAATCGTTTAAAGATTGAAATAGCAAAGGGGTGGTCAATAAATTCTAACTGGGTTTAAAAAGAAATCAGAATCATTTAAAGCAGTGTGGTTCAAAGGCAGTTTAGCTGCTGAATTTGCACCCTGGCCATGTGCATATTTAACTTTGCCAGTGGTCTCCATTATCCTTCTAATTAAACAATACTTTGCTTGTGTTGGGCAAAAAGGAAATACCTGTTCCCCGTCTCTGTTCAGCAGCCGTCAACATGAACCTGAGAGGTGCTGCTGCAAGCTATCTTGGGCTGCTTACAAAATCCTGGGCTGCTTACAACAGACAGGCGTCCCTAGGAGAAGAGGGTTTGTGTGTGTGTGTGTGTATGTGTGTGTGTGTAAATTATCTATTTTTCCCATTTGAGACACACACACACACACACACACAGAGCAAGCTGGTTTACTCTCCAACTTGCCTGCAATGGCCAGAACTGGGCTGGAGCTGAAACCAGGAGCTGGGAACTTAATCCAGGTCTCTCTCCCACATGGGTGGCAGGAATCCAATTACTTCAACGGTCA
Source organism: Oryctolagus cuniculus (assembly GCF_964237555.1). Taxonomy (NCBI): domain Eukaryota; kingdom Metazoa; phylum Chordata; class Mammalia; order Lagomorpha; family Leporidae; genus Oryctolagus; species Oryctolagus cuniculus. Next base: position 16,693,063 of record NC_091436.1, on the reverse strand, counting down.
CCACTGCCTCACAGGGTCTGCATTAGCAGGAAGTTGGAGCCCAGAGCTGGAGCCGGGACTGAAACCCAGGAGCTCCAAATTGGGACACTGGCATTTTAACGGTATTCTAACACTAGGCTAATTGCTCACTCCAGAAGATCATTTTATAAGAAACTGTCTTGGGGAAAGTGTTGTGGCGTAGCAAGTAAAGCCTCCACCTGTGGCGCCAGCATCCCATATGGGTACCGGTTCGAGACTTGACGGTTCCACTTCCAGTCCAGCTCCCTGCTAATGCACCTGCAAAAGCAGCAGAAAACGACCAAGTATTTGGGACCCTATACTTACATAGGAGACCTAGAGGGAGCTTCCCTCTAGCCCAGCCCCAGCCTTTGCGGCCTTTTGGGGAGTGAACCAGCAGACGAAGATTCTCTTTCTCTCTCTCTCTCTCTCCCTCCCTCCTGTCTCTCCTCCTCTCTGCAGCTCTGCCTTTCAAATAAATTTTAAAAAACCTTAAAGAGAGAGAGACCCTCTTGTGTCTCTCCCTTGCCTGTCTCTGCTTCCTCTCCCATAAGCAGGAGATGGTTGTGCCAGATTTAGGCACCATGTGTGTGTATTTTACATGTCTGATTCCCTCCATGGTAGAATTTCTGACACCCATGTTTTAGGGACACACTTTTGAGCAGAAGAAATAATGTCAGCATTTAAATTCTAAGCTTGAGATGCTGGTTTCTTGCTTTGTTGAAATTGTTTCTCCATCAGGCTAAGAAACTATTTAGCCTTTCTGTGGCACGCAGTAGATTTCAAAACATATTTTATTATCAAATTCCTAAGCAGGGATGTGTTGTAATTATTCTACCACCCAATGGCAGATCCCTTGGAGAGAAGCAGCCACTTGCTGCGAGAGTAAGCTCTTGACTGTGACATGGTGTGCAGGCGTTAAGCGGGAATCCAGATCTCGACTCTATGCCTGCTGCAGGTGAAAGCCTAGTAGAATTCTCTGGTGCAGGAGGCAGATGAGAACCTTGTAGAATTCTCTGGCGCAAGGCCAGCTCTCTGCTGTGGCCCAGGAGTGCAGTGGAGGATGGCCCACGTACTTGGGCCCTGCACCCTATGGGAGACCAGAAGTACCTGGCTCCTGCCATCGGATCAGCGCGGTGCGCCGGCCGCAGTGCGCCAGCCGCGGTGGCCATTGGAGGGTGAACCAACGGCAAAGGAAGACCTTTCTCTCTGTCTCTCTCACTGTCCACTCTGCCTGTCAAAAAAAAAAAAAAAAAAAAAAAAAAAAAGAATTCTCTGGCGCAGAGCCTCCAAAGGAACCAGCCATGGAAACTGCCGGAATTATTAGAATTGTGTCTGAATGCAGTTTGTGCTTCGAGGCTACTCATTGTCATTGCTTTAGCTCTTCTCAGTGACATGTTGCTTGTTTTGCGTTTGGAATCGGTGGAGGCTGAGGGGGTCATGTTGGCAGTTGATGTGCCATGGGCAGCTTGGAGGCTCGAGGGCTCCGAAGTGGGGAAATTTACCCGAGACTTTCCTGATGAAGGTCCTGGCACCGGGGTGTGAAGCTCTAGGGGTCTGCCTCTGTCTGCCTTGATGAGGTCTGAGGTCCGGAGTCAAACAGTGACCCAGGAAATGTTAGGTGCTCGCTTTACTGTCAGACGTGGAACTTCAGCATTGCCTTGAACATTAAGGGGGGCATTAGTAATGCGAGAGGGGAGCTTTCTTTAACACAAGGCTCTGAGTTGTAGCATTGCTTTGTCATGTCTCCCAAGTTCAGCCATCGTTTGCTCGGGTAGGAAGCTGTCCGATGGGCTGTCGCATAGATCCAGCGTAGTAGAAGTAAGGGTGCCTCTTCCTGGTTTAAGGCATGTTGGGGGATGGAAAGAAACAGTTCTTCTGGCAGGCATTGTGGTGCAGCAGGTTTAGGCACCAGCCGTGACACTGGCATCCCATGTGGGTGCTGGTTCGAGACCCGGCTGCTCCACTTCCGAACCAGCTCCCTGCTAATGCGCATGAGAAAGCAGCAGAAGATGGCCCAAGTCTTTGGGCCCTTGCACCGCATGGGAGACCTGGACGGAGTTTCAGGCTTCTGGCTTCAACCTGGTCCAGCCCTGGTTGTTGTGGCCATTTGAGGGGTGAACCAGCAGCTAGAAGACCTCCTCCCCACTTTGTGTCTGTCTTTCCTTCTTTCTCTGTAACTCTGCTTTCAAATACATAAATCTTGAAAAAGAAACAAACAGAAGGAGCAGTTCTTTGAGTTCTGAAAGTTCTTGGCTCTGTGAGATGGACAGTAGTGGTTCTTAACCAGGAGTGTTAGCACCACAGCCCCAGGAGAGCTGACGCATTTCAGGGGTGACCACAGGTACCCGTGTCCTGTAGTTCCTGTGTGCACAATGTCCATGCAGAAGAGGATGTGGTAGAGGTGTGGCCTGGGAGTCACACATTTCTTCCCGTTGTGTTTTTTGAGCATTCCATTACTGTAACAAAATACCTGATGTGGGCTATTGAGGAAGGAGAGAGGTTTATTTCAGCTCCAGGTTTTGGGGCTTCACATCCAAGGTCGGGCGTTGTCTGGTGATGGCGTTCTCACTAGCAGAGTCCCAAGGGGACACCGAGCTCATGTGGCAGGAAGAAGCACGTGCATCGGTGCCTCTCCAAATAAAGCCACCCAGTTTGATCATGGAGGCCACCTCTCTGGCAGTGCACTCCAGCTAACATTCAAACCACAGCCACGTCTCTGTTCTAAGTAGCGCGGCCCTCAATGTCACGGGCATTGCAGGCTAACGTTACGAGGAAAGCGTTTTGGGAGTGGAATTCTGGTAGCCCCGTGTCCCCGCAGGTCACTGCTGTTGATAGGTAGTGCTTTTTATCTCCTCATCTCAAGCAGAGATGTTATAAATTCCCTTTGCCTGAAATCAGCATGGTTGATCTCCCACCTAACTGGATTTAGAGTTCTGTGTTTTCTTTTGCATACTTTCCCACAGAACCCAGGAGTTTTAATACTTTTAAAAACAGCTATAACTTTTTAAAGCAGGGGAACACTTAGCTGAAATGTGTGTTAAAGCATACTGCACGTATCATGGTTTCTTTAGTAGCAGGGGTGTTAACAGATGTGACTCAGAAAGTGTCCTATGGGCAGATCATTTGAGAAAATGCTACAGTGATTTCCTCCCTAGGAGTTCAGAACACACATTTCAGAGCTTTCAAGTTCTTAGCAGATCTGCTTAACTCTGTCTAGACACTTTCCCAAGCTGAGCTGTGCACAGACTGCTTCTCAGGTGATGTGCCTGGTATGCTGGTGTCGAGGCAGCTCCTCTACTGGTATTCTTGGAAGTCAGATTGAAAAATGCTTTTCTTTGAGATTTAAAAGTTTAATTTATAGACAGAATTCCTAATGAAATGAGTTTACCTGCAGTGGTCAAGTCCTATAGACTTGACTTAAGGATGTGAGATACATTATTTTCTAATACACTCAGTTTGAATATTTGAACACAAGGGTACTTCATACATATAAAGGGTGATTAAAATAATATATATGGCTTATGTATATTATGAAATAATACTCATTGATTTCCAATTCTTTTGCACTAATGTTTTAACTTCTACAGAACTTTTTCGTTTTATTTGGAAGGCAGAGACAGATAAGATCTTCCATCCGCTGGTTCAGTCCTCCAGTACTTGCAGTATTCATATTCATGGCTGGGTCAGGCAAAAGCAAGGAGCCTGGAAACTAATCCAGGTCCCCACATGGGTGGCAGCGACCTAACTACTCCAGCCATCTTCTGCTGCTTACCAGGGTGTCCTTAACAGGGGGTTGGGTTGGAACTGGAGTAGCTGGGACCAGACTCAGAAACTCAGATACGGGATGTGGGCATCCCAAGTAGCTACTTAACAGCTGCATGACATACTGCTCCGTAAAATTACTTTTTTTTTTCTTAAAAGAAACCATACTTATTTGAAAGGTATAGACAGAGAGAGAGATGGACAGAGACAGTCCACCTGCTGATTCATTCCCCAAATGACCGCCAACAGTTGATGCTGGGCCAGGCTGAAGCTAGGAACCTGGAACCCTATCTGGGTATCACAGGGGTGGCAGGAGCCCAAGTACTTGGGTCATCTGCTGCTGCTTTCCCAGGCAGGCATGTTAGCAGGGAGCTGGATGGGAAGTAGAGCAGCCAGGACTTGAACAGTGCCTGCGTCACAGGTGGTGGCTTCACCACTGTGCCACAATACCGAGCCATACACTTACCTCTATTTGCATTTTCCCACAAACTTTGGAAGTTAGTGCCCAATTGAATTAAATAAGCTTTGCAGGCTGATGATTATAGTGGACCTCTCTTAGTGTTCATTCTTATGTCCAAAGGTGAATTGGGTTATTCCTTTTGAAACTACATTAATTTTCATGAATTTTACTCAAATTACAGGAAATAGGAGAAATAAAGGGATGTGTAGACAACAGCCGAGGACTGTCTGGTGTGTAAACTCTTCAGCACCTGCTACTTAGAGGCCCATCCCCTTGCTGCAGTGTGTACCATTCCAGAAAATTCCTTAACTAGTAAGCACTGCCACAGCAAAAGCAAAACAATATTTTTTTAAAAGATTTATTTTATTTATTTGAAAGTTAGAGTTACAGAGGAAGAGAGAGAGGTCTTCCATTGGATGGTTCACTCCCCAGGTGGCTGCAATGGCTGGACTGTGCTGATCTGAAGCCAGGAGACTGGAGCTTCCTCTGGGTCTCCCACGCGTGTGCAGGGGCCCAAGGACTTGGGCTATCTTCTACTGCTTTCCCAGGCCATAGCAGAGAGCTGGATCGGAAGTGGAGCAGCTGGGACAAGAACCAGTGCCCATATGGGATGCCGGCACTGTAGGCAGTGGCTTTACCTGCTGTGCCACAGCACTAGCCCCAAAATTTTTTTAAAAGTAAAAACCTAACAGTATTTATTGTCTTGTAATAATATAATGGTAATCAAAACAATATGAACAAATGTTTTGGACCTGTACTCCCAATAAAAAGGCACCTAAAAAAAAAACAAAACCAAAAACCACTATATTGCCTTCTCAATATTTTCTCACTTCATCGATCATTTCTAGTTGGAGACACTTTGTAGCAAAGTAATATTATCTCCTTTTAGCATGATCCAACCCAGTCATTTTCTTGGCTTTGTTTTAGAATGAACCCCTTCTGTATCATGTAATCTGAGGTGCATGTACTCATCAACACCAACGATACAGTCCTCTATCCACATAGTCCCTGTTCCTAGAGCCGCACCTGAATCCGAGATCTCGGAGCTTTCTCCCGGGCTCGGCTGCCCTGGGGGCTCATGGGAGGGGGCTCCCTCCAGCCTGCTCTCGCCTGCCCTGAACCTCCAGTCCCGTCATGCTGAGTAAGACACGATGGGCTGCACCATCACCTTCTGCACTTTCCGGCCATGGTACGTCCTGGTGGAATCTCACAAAAACCACCACAAAGCAAGATTCATCCTTGCATCCTGAAAATCAGAATGTGGACACTGGGATTAAATGGATGAAACCAGTGACCACACGGTGAAACTCCTCTAAGCCAATCAAGTGTACACATTGGATAAATGTTGCAGAGGGGTCAGGGTTTTCACTTGCGCCGCTGGGTTGGGCGATGCTGAAACGACAAGTCGGGTCTCACGAGCCCAGCACCTGCAAGCTGGACCCGATGGATGCAGAGGTCCAGTCGGTAGTTGGTGGTGCTGCTTCCATTGTGTGGGTCTGGGGACGGGGGAGTCCCGGTGACTCTCAATGATTTTGGGAGTTGCCGCCCCCTTCTCTGGGCCCTTCAGATGAGCTCAGTTGTGTTTAATGTCACAAGTTAGCAAGGAGGATTAGCCTATTGAGCCATGGTGCTGGCCCAAATAAGTAAATCTTTAACAACAACAAAAAGAACTTCTGGGTGTTTGTGTTTTGAGAGCTGGCACTTGGTGCCATGCACAGGAGGCCCTGTTTCCTCTGCCCCAAGGAAGACGGAGATGGGAGGGAGATAGCTAAAGCTCACTTTCTCAGGGAGAAGCACTTCTGATAGTCAGAGGTTACCAGAGTCACTGCCACCCCAGGCTGCGTACTCTTCTCATTTTCATGCGGTTGGAGGGGGCTTTTGGCTCTGCGTTTTGATAACACTTCTGACATTTGATAAACGGTTCCTTTTCTCTCTGAGAACTTTGCTAGTAAAAGATTTCCTCATAGTTGTCTTTACAGATTGGCTTACACCTTTCTAAAAGTCATGGGCTATAAATATATGTTCCTGATTCTCTTAGCACTGCTTAGGTCTGTGAGCTAATTAGAAGTTATATCAATACCAAGGGATGAAGCATATCATTATTTCAAATAGATAACGATTAACTCTTCACTGGCTATATTGACGTTTCATCAACTTGTACAGATTTTATTGTCTGTACCCCAAAGTTAAACTCTGTGAGAAACTTCTTGAAAGAAAACATTTTTCTTCTAATTTTGAAAAAATTTCAAAACATACACAAAAGTAGAAAAGAATATAATCAATGTCCATGCCTGTCACCCAGCTTTGTCTATATTTGACATTTTATCAATCTTATTTTGTTTAGTTTTAATTTTAAAAATTATTTGCATATTTTAAAGCATATAAAAATATTTTAGGAGCCAGAGTTGTGGCACAAAGTTCTTACTTGTGACACTGGCATCCATTGGAGGGCTGGTGTGAGTTTCTGGCTGTTCCACTTTTGATCCAGCTTCCTGCTAGTGCACTTGGGAAAGCAGTGGAAGATGACACAAGTACTTGGTCCCTGACACCCACATGGGAGACCCAGATGGAGTTTCAGGCTCCTGATTTCTACCTGGCCCTGCTCATGCCGTTGTGGCCATTTGACAAGTGAACCAGCAGATAAAAGATTTCTCCCTCTCTTTCTCTCCCTCCCTCTCTCCCCCTCCCTCCCCTGCCTCCCTCCCTCTCTTCCTCTCTCTCACTCTGCCTTTCAAATACATGAAAATGAAGGAAGGGAGGGTGGGTAGGAGGAAGAGAGGAAGGAAGGAAGGAACCAAGGAAAGAATCATGAGCCAGGCCGGCGCCGCGGCTCACTAGGCTAATCCTCTGCCTGCAGCGTCGGCACCCCGGGTTCTAGTCCCGGTTGGGGCGCCAGATTCTGTCCCGGGTGCTCCTCTTCCAGTCCAGCTCTCTGCTGTGGCCCGGGAGTGCAATGCCTGCACCCCATGGGAGACCAGGAGGAAGTACACCTGGCTCCTGGCTTTGGATCAGCGCAGCGCCGGCCGTAGCGGCCATTTGGGGGGTGAACCAACGGAAGGAAGACCTTTCTCTCTGTCTCTCTCTCTCACTGTCTAACTCTGCCTGTCAAAAAAAAAAAAAAAAAAAAAAAAAGAATCCTCAGCCGTCATGCTGATGGATGACCCACTGTACTACATAGCCCTGATACTGTGTATGTGGCCCGGGGCATCACTGACGGGCCCATTCTTACACACAGGTAACTTCCCTTTGCAATCTCAGGATCTGCGTGTCTTCAGTCACTGTTTCCTCTCCTTGTGGCCAAGTCTAGTTCAAGGCTGTATAACCCTTTTGCCTGTAGTGGTGACCCGTGTCTTGGACTGCATGATGTGTGATTGGACTTAATGAGGTGTGTTCTGGACAGAACTGTGTCTGATTGGTTAGATTCCATTGTCGTCTCATCTCTAAGACCCAAATCCAATGCGTCTCCTTTGAAACACAAGTATGAGGAGAGTTAGGTGGATCGAGGCAGCCCCTCTTCCCAGAGCAGCCTCTGCCACTCGGGCTGCCTGGGGGGAAACCTGGTGTCTGCCCTGGAGCAGTTCGTGAGCAGTGTCTGACAGCTCTTGCTCAAGGTTTGTGGAGTTTTCTGTGTGCAGCGTTCCCGACTTCGAGATGCTGTTCTCAAGGTTCAGCTTTCCATCAGGACTTGTAGCGGGGAGCACGTTCGACACGCAGCAGACACCTTTGCTGGGCTTTGCCATCAGCTCGCACACGCACTTGTGGAAAGAACGCAGCCCCTGTGAGTCCTTAAGCAAGCCGTGCACAAGATGCAGATGAACACGAGCCAGCTGCCCTCTGCCAGCTCTGTGTGTTGGCAAAACCTTTTTTTAAAGATGTATTTATTTATTTGAAAGTCAGAGTTACACATAGAGAGGGGAGGGAGATTGAGAGTCTTCCATTGGATGGTTCACTTCCCAATTGGCCACAACACCGGAGCTGCGCCGATCCAAAGCCAGGAGCCAGGAGCTTCTTCTGGGTCTCCCACACGGGTGCGGGAGCCCAAGCACTTGGGCCATCCTCCACTGCTTTCCCAGGCCATAGCAGAGAGCTGGATTGGAAGTGGAGCAGCTGGGACTCGAACCTGTGTCCATGTGGGATGCTAGAACTTCAGGTCAGGATGTTAACCTGCTGCGCCACAGCGCCGGCTCCTTGGCAAAATCTCTAAACCTGCCCTTCCATATCTTGATGTGGACATAATGGACATCTGTCAAGAGAATGGAGCCTATGACGCAGAGCACTTCTTGTGTTCCTGTTCATACGGAGGCATGATCGACACGGGCTGTGCTTCTACGAACAGGCTATTACCACTCCTGCCATGGCCGTCAGTCGGCCTGTGTTGGAATTCCACAGAAAGGATCTTCTGGTGTCTTTGATATTACTTGGCAAAGTGCAACAGCTACCAAAATATACGTCCCAGATTGTGGGTGGATTCGTTAAGACCCTCAGCAGTGCCTACCATGAGTTAGCACAGTTAATTTTACCAACAACCCCTCAGAACCCTGGAACCTGGGGAACAAGCACAATGAGGCGTTCAGCCAAGACAACATGTGGCTGGTGAAGCAGTGCCTGTCGTCACTGTACAAGGGCATCCAGAGGCCGACACAGACCTCCTAACGCTGTCCTTACAAGACATGGCGAGTCGCGTGCAGCTGGCTGGCCCTCCCGAGGCAGAAAACAATGTTCTACACATGATAGAAGATGGTGAGGTTTTTGCAAGTATTAATCAGATGGACGGGATGGTCAGTTTCCATGACAACCCTGAGACATACAACAACCCAGCCGTACTCCAGCACATGGATCAGGAGATGCTGAAGTGCACAGAGCTGGACGAGCGGCCGGTTTGTGCAAGAGTGTGGGCTCACAAGAGGAGATTCAGGAAACAACCCACCCACTTACTCTTGAAGCTCACATCCGCCCTGGGCCACAGGGGAGGCCGTGCCCATGGCTGGTGGCCAGTGGCCAGTGCTAGGAGGACAGCAGGGAGCACCAGACCTACCCACCCTAAAATTAAAGTTTTGTTCTGACATCTTCAGTCCTATGTGTTTTCAAGACAACCATTCTTTCTGCAAAGAAAGGAAAAGAATTTTCAAAGTCTATTGTGTGTTGATTTGTTCATCCTCAGATTATTGTTGTTATTGCATTAAATCTACCATTTTGTTTAAAAAATAAATAAAGGTCACCTTAGTGTGACATAAAGGCTGGGAAAAAGTGGAATAGCGCATATGCCTTGATTTGATCAGATGGACCAAGACTCGTGAAGTGGCTGCTCAGTGCCTTTCTGTGTAGAGAGAGTGAGCTTCCCCAGTACTACTTCATTTCAGAATCTGAAAACAGGGGTGGCATAGGTCTAAATTTGTAGAGTCCACAGTTAAGGGGTGCTTGGTCTCCAGCCCAGGTCTCGAATATGCTGTGCTGTCTGTGTTTCTCCCATACCTCCATGGTTAGAAAAAAGAAAAAAGAGAAGTAAAATTTCAGGTAGCTCTCCCCCATTTAGATCTTTGTACAAATTGTTCTTTCTCCACCCAGGTCTAGGAGATTGGAAGGATTAGAAGTCTTTGTCATTTGCCAAGTGTTCTGCTGAGTACAGATCAGGAATATTTATTTGAAAGGCAGAGTTCAGAGAGGCAGAACCCAAATGGCTGCAACGCCCAGAGCTGGGCCAAATCCGAAGCCAGGAGCCAGGAGCTTCTTCCGGGTCTCCCACGTGGGTGCAGGGGCCCAAGGACTTGGGCCATCTTCTACTGCTTTCCCAGGCCATAGCAGAGAGCTGGAACAAAAGTAGAGCAGCTGGGACTCGAACTGGTGCCTATATAGGATGCTGGAACTGCGGGTGGTGGCTTTACCCGCTACGCCACAGTGCCAGCCCCCAAATCAGCAAAATCTTAATACAGGTTGAGCATCCTAATCTGAAATCTCCAAAACCCAAACTTTCTAGGTGCTGACAGAACACTACAGGTACAAAATTCACCATGCAACTTTGTTTCATGCAAAGAACCATTAAATATATTGAATGGGGGAGGGACAGAGAGAGTTGTGGCACAGTGAGTTAAGCTCAGATACATCCTATATGAGTGCTGGTTTGAGTCCTGGCTTCTCCACTTGAGATCCAGCTCCCAGCTAATGTGCCTAGGAAGGTAGCAGAAGATGCTCAAGTGGTTGGCCCCTGCCACCCATGTTGGAAATCTGGATAGAGTTCTAGGCTCCTGGCTTTGGCCCGGCCCAGCTCCAGTTGTTGCAGCCATTTGGGAAATAAACCAGCAGATGGAAAATCTCTCTCTCTCTCTCTCTCTCTCTCTCTCTGTTCCTTCCCCTCCCTCTCTGTCACTCTGCCTTTCAAATAAGTAAAATAAATCTTTAAAAAATTGTATAAAATTATCTCCACCCTATATGTATAAGAAACATAAATGAATGCTGTTTTTTTTTTTTTTTTAAAGATTTATTCATTTATTTGATGGCAGAGTTACAGAGAGGCAGAGGCAGCAAGAGGGAGGCTAGAGCTGAGCTGATCCAAAACCAGGACCCAGGAACTTCCTCCAGGTCTCCCATGTGGCTGCAGGGGCCTAAGGACTTGGGCCATCTTCCACTGCCTTCCCAGGCCATAGCAGAGAGCTGGAACAGAGGTGGAGCAGCCGGGACTGGAACCGGAACCCATATGGGATGCTGGCACTGCAGGCGGCAGCCTCACCCGCTACACCACAGCGCTGGCCCCAAATGAATGCTGAGTTTAGACTTGGGTCCTGTTCCCAAGATATATGATTACATAGATATAAATATTCTCAAATTCAAAAAATATCTGAAATCCAAAACACTTCTGGTCCTAAGCATTTTGGCTTAGAGCTACTCAACCTGTATTTGACACATTAAGGACTTAAGTGCAGCGTGATGCGCCAAATAATCTTTGAGGTAGATGAAAACACGCTCAAGGTCATGATCTTCACTTCCTTCAGGTGGAGGCGAATGCAGGTAAGACACAGGTTTGTGAAGAGTGCACGCTACGGAAAGCAGGTGTCGATATAGCACGAGCTGCTAGTGGTCTGCTGCAGGGCTGTGATGGTCTTAGCTCTCGGTCCATATTTTCGATGAAGGACGTTATGCTAATTGTGGTTTCAACAGTTGTTGCTTTTTGGTTTTCATGACCTTAAAAGATGTATGGACTCTAGATTGCCAGGTTATTAAGATGCTTATGGCCCAGGAATCTATGGATTTTAGGGTTCTGTGTGTTTTCACTTTTGTTGCTTTTCCTGACTTCTCCTCCCCCTACCCGCCCCCAAGGATAAACCCAAACAAGGACACCAGTTCCTCAGAGGCAGCCATTGTTAAAGATTTGGTAGGTTTTATTCTAGACTTTTCTTTTTTAATGCTTGCAGAAACAAACATCCTCCCTCCCCCCCCTTCCTTCCCTCCCTTTCCCCCTCTCTGTTAAGTGGGTTATATTTGTTTTGTTTTGTTTTGTTTTGAAAACATAAAAGAATCCAGCATTCTCAGCAATCTGCTTTTTTCTACTTATACTGGGGACATCTTCCTGCATCAGCCTGCCTGGATTTATCTCCTTTTCCGATTCTCCCTCATTGTATGGATATCCCGTAATTTGACTGTTTTTCCCTACTCGTAGACACTTATTTTTTTTTTTTTTCTTTCATGCATTATTTCATCCTGCCCATCATTGTGCCCATTCCTGCATGGTATGAAGTGCCATCTTTGTTGGAATGGCATGGTGGAGCTAAGGGTTTATGTATATTTAAAATTTGTGTACCTGTTTCAAATTGCTCTTCAAGGATACTGTTTGCTGATTTATACTCTGATTTTTGTTTTCTTCTATTTGATCTTTTACTTTTAAAACATTTTCTATTAGAATGAAGAGAAAAAACACATGGAAGGGTTTTCCTGACTAGATTTTTCCCTAGGCTTTAAAATTCCTTGCAGATGTCTTTGTTGTCTTGGTCCTGTGTGTGTGTACTTGTTGACTCTGGTTCCTTCCCAGTTATGACCATTTAGCAGTCCTGCTTTTGGGTTTTACACCACAGGTGTGATGGTTTCCACTGGATGCCCGGCCACCTCCACCTGAGCTGGTTGTCCGGTGAGATTGTAGATTTGAGAGCATCGCTGTTGGTGTGCAAACAGTCATTGCCTGAGCAGGCGCCCCTCCTCGGCCCCCAGCATCCTGATGCCTGTCTTCTTTGTTGATTGTCTCACACGTTCATTAAGGAGCTTGGTACTCCTATCACTTTCTCTGCAAAGTGGGTTCAAGACAGTTTTGGGCAGTTTTGTAGAGAACAGGGAAAAGGCAAAGCGTGATATTTTTGTGTTTGCTTTTGCAATGCCTTGGCTACCATTTTGGATATTCTCAGTTGTTCTTACAGAAACGAGAAGAAAACACTGTGGCTGGAAGCATTTGAGTTTTTTTTTTCTAAAAATGCTTTTGTAGTTGTAATGTGGTAACACTTGATGGGAATAAACTCTGGCTGACCCACTCAAAGGATATAAGCCTGAAAACACTGAGGGTTTTGATTTGTTCAAAGGAGGCATTTATGCTTTTTGAAGAACAAATCCAGTGGGAAAATGGGTTTGCTGGTGCTTACCATATTTAAGTGTAAGGAGTGATTCTCAAGGCCAATTCTTGTCTCAAGATATAAATGTATTCATGAAATGGGGTTCATGGGTGGAAAAGGCTTTGTGAGGAAGCTTCAGGGTGACACCGTGGAACACAGATTTGCTCCTTTCTCATTTGAAAATCTGAACTATCAGTGCTGCTTTCCTCCCTGAACCACGTGGCCCCTGAATGTCCTCCTGGCTCTCCCACTGTCACTAAGCTGTGTCCTTCATCCTTTAGGCCTCGCTGGGTAGAAGTGTGTGTAAATCCTGTCTTCTGTGGCCATTTGAATTATGGGAAAAGGAAGACAGAAGACAAGCACAATACATGTTTATTGATAAACATGTCTGAGGCCGCATTGTAGCATAGCAGGTTAGGCTACTCCCTGTGATATGGATATTCCCTAAGGGCACCGGTTCAAATCCCAGCAGCTCCGCTTCCAATCCGCCTTCCTGCCGATGCACCTGGGAAAGCAGCAGAACTTGGCCCAAGTGCTTGGGCTCTGCTACCCACATGGGAGACCCAGATGGAGTTCCAGGCTCCAGGCTTTAATGTGTCCCAGTCCCGACTGTTGTGGGCATTTGGGTAACTCTGCTTTTCAAATAATTAAATAAACCTTAAAAAATGGAACCATTATAGTATAAAACAGCATGTATTCCCATTTCTATTTTTATGTATTTTTAAATTTAAATATTTATTAGAGAGGCTGAGAAACAGAGCGCGCCCATCACTGATTCATTTCTCAAATGTCTGTAATGCCTGTGGGACCTGAAATTGGGAGCTACAAATGCAATCTGAGGGGCCGGCGCTGTGACATAGCAGGTAAAGCTGCTACCTGCAGCGCTGGCATCTCACATGGGCACTGGTTCGAGTCCCAGCTGCTTCACTTCTGATCCAAGCTCTCTGCTATGGCCTGGGAAAGTGGTAGAAGATGGCCCAAGTCCTTGGGCCCCAGCACCCACATGGGAGAAGCTCCTGGCTCCTGGCTTGGAATCAGCTCAGCTCTGGCCATTTTGGCCATTTGGGGAGTGAACCAGCAGATGGAAGACCTCTCTCTCTCTCTCTCTCTTTCCCCCCACCTCTGCCTCTCTGCCTCTGCCTCTCTGTAGCTCTGCCTTTAAAATAAATAAATAAATATTTTTTTTAAAATGCAATATGAGTCTCTCAGGTGGCAGGGTCTCAATTACTTGAGCCATCAGTACTGCCTCCCTGAGTTTGCAGTAATAGGCTACTATTGGAGTTAGGAGTTAGAGCCAGGAGTTGTAATCAGGCACTCTGATATGGGACATGGGTGTCTTAACCTCACGTAGAAAAGCCTGAATCGTCTTAAGCAAACCTGGATTAGGTTTCTAATGAATAGAGTTGACTTTAACCTTTTGACAGCTCTCAGAAGTACTGAAAAAAAAATTTTTTTTGACAGGCATAGTTAGACAGTGAAAGAGAGAGAGAGAGACAGAGAGAAAGGTCTTCCTTCCGTTGGTTCACCCCCTAAATGGCCGCTACAGCAGTGCACTGCGCTGATCCGAAGCCAGGAGCCAGGTGCTTCCTCCTGGTCTCTCATGTGGGTGCAGGGCCCAAGCACTTGGGCCATCCTCCACTGCACTCCCTGGCCACAGCAGAGAACTGGACTGGAAGAGGAGCAACCAGGACAGAATCCGGTGCCCCGACCAGGACTAGAACCCGGTGTGCCAGGGCCGCAAGGCGGAGGATTAGCTTAGTGAGCCACGGCGCCGGCCAAAATTTCTAACAATATAAAAACTATGTATAAGGTTGGAGATGGGAGGAAAAGAAAGGAAAAATACTTTACTGGGGGGGTGAGTGAAGAAAGGGAGTCATCCATCTTCCAGGACACGTGAAATTTTGCAAAACCATCTGTAAATGCAAGGATAGAGTGGTGGGAAAGTCTGAATATGACCCAGAATGAAGTCTCCGTCCTGTGTGGAATGTTGGTGCAGCAAGAGCTCCAAATACTTACCCGTGGGTCATGTCGTGTGCCTGTTGGACCCAAGCTATGCACATAATAAAATACACTCAAACTCAGTTTCCATAACGTCACTGTCATACATTGTCTGTAAACAAAGTTAATAGGGCACTGAGTGTTTTTGGAGGCAGACACAGTCAACTCCAGTCACTACAAACGATGACTCCATAATTTATTTATCATCATACAGAAGGGAGTCAAGCTATTAGACTCAGCTTTTTAAATTTTTTTTAAAGATTTATTTATTTGAAAGGGAGAGTGAGAGAGAGAGAGAGAGAGAGGGAATGTTCATCCAATAGTTAACTCCCCAAATGCTGTCCACAACAGTCAGGGCTGGGCCAGGCGGAAGCCAGGAGCCTGGAATTTCATCTGGATCTTCCATGTGGGTGGCAGGGGCCCAACTCATAGGCCACCTTTTGTTGCTTTCCTGGGTGCACCAGCAGGGAGCTGGATCACCTAGGATTCGAACTGGCATTCATATGGTTGCCACATTGCAGGCAGTGGCTTAACCTGCTGTGCACAAAGCCTGTCCCTAGTCTTAGTTTTTCAGACTCATTCTCTATGCGCTGAATCTTGCTATGTAGGTATAACATTTCAAAAAGAGCAGAAGGAAGATTGTGCAGATATCACAGAGATCCCTCATGTTTGGAGAGATTCACTCTGGCCCCAACTGAAGATAGCTTGAATTGAACAATTTACCAACAATTATGAGAAAATTCCTAAGAATTATTGAAACTCTGTAGAACTCAGAAACTCCATAGACATGCAGCGTTCTGGTCTGGTTCTCCCACCAGGGCCACACTTGACCAGAGTTTATTGCATTGAAATTGAGGTATTGGGATGACTTTCTCCTGTTCTCTATTTAGCTCACCGTATATATCACGATGCATACTTCAGCATTTTGCAGATTCAAGATTCATTGCACTACCATGTAGTCCACAGTGGTATATGGTTCCTGCCTCCTCCTCTGGCTCTTCTTTATGTTGTTAATCAAATTGCAGTCTGACCTGTGCATGTGACTGATGATATTTAAAGTATTCTGACATTTTTGCTGATGGGCCTTGTGGAGACACCACCCCTCTGCCCCTTGCTTTTGTCTTTGGGTTTCATTTAAAATTCCGATCTTTCATATTTTGGTAAGAGAAGACTTTAAGTGGAAATGTAATCTGAGTATTCTGTTTAATATATAGACTCAGCATGAGCATTTTGAAGCCAACTCTTCCATCTGTGATGTCAGTATGAAAGTACAATGGTATTATTTCAGGAGGAGACTCAGGCAGCTGAAGGGCAGCTTTGCTGGGAGCAAGGGATAGCCAGGTGAAATCAATTTAGCACAGCTCCAGGCTCTGCACTGCGTGTTCCTGCAAGACTCTGTTCTAAGCCCATGGTCTGGCTGGCCAGAGTTAGCCCTGTACCATAAGCAGGATGGAATGATGTCAGAGGGAGGGGAATGCTTTGAGATTTCTTTGTAGCCATCAGGACTGGTTACCACAGAACTCTCTTTAAGTCATTTTATCATTGTGTGCAATAACAGGTTCTTTAAGCCCTGGTACATGTCTTTCTGTGGGGGCCTTCAGCCATTCATGGTGTTGTGACAGACCTGTCTGGCTTGGTCACACTGCAGAGCTGTGGGGCTTGTGGCAGGACAGCCCGACCTCACCATCACCACCTTGAGTCTCAGAGTCCTTAACCTGTAAGCTGGAAATGATGGTACCTGCCTATGTTGCTTATAAGCGAGAAATGTGTACAAACTACAAAACATTGTCGAAACCTTGAGGTTCCTAGTGGTTGTTGTGCCGTTCTTAGTTGCCTTAAAACTTTCTACATCTGGTCACATGAGTAAAAAGATAACTGGGCATGCCATTGATGCTATCAGCGTGGAGGCCTTCCTATGGGAGGATTGCGAGTGAGCATTTCCATAATATTTTTAAGGAAAAGGTCATAACTAATATGCATGCATCTCCTATCTCTGTTCTCTGGGCTGTGGACACTCTGAGTAGTTTTTTTTTTTTAAGATTTATGTATTTATTTGAAAGGCAGAGTTAGAGAGAGGCAGAGGCAGAAGCAGAGAGAGAGAAGTGTCTTGCATTGTTGATTCACTCCCCAAATGGCCACAATGGCCGGAGCTAGGCCAATCCAAACCAAGGAGGCAGGAGCTTTGTCTGGGTCTCCCAAGTGGGTGCAGAGGATCAAGGACTTGGGCCATTTTCTGCTTTTCCAGGCCACAGCAGAGAGCTGGATTAGAAGTGGAGCAGCCGGGACTTGAACCGGCACCCACATGGGATGCCAGCACTGCAGGTGGCAGCTTTACCCGCTATGCCACAGTGCTGGGCCCCACACTGAGTTTTATGCTCCAGGGCCTTCTACCTTTCATCTCTTCTAGGCCCACCCAGCCACGGCCCCAGGGAGCTCAGATCTCAGCCTTCCGCTTCCTCCTTGGAGAACCCTGGCCTGAGTGAGCTCCCTGTGGTTACTGCCATTTGCTGTACATCTGCCTCCCTCATGATGCTTGCCGTAGCTGCGGCTTAGTAATTCTTTTGTGCTGGGCCTGCCTTGTTTCCTGAGAAGGACACACCACACTGTCACTTACGTATCCCAGTCTAATCACAGGGAGACATTAATGTAAAAACTGTTCTGGAGAAGTCTGCCTTCCGTAGTAGATTGTAAGCTCAGAGCTGTAGGGATCACACCTGACTTCCTCATCACTAGATCCCCAGTCACCTGGAATGAAGAGCGTGTTTCCTGCATGGTGTTCAGATCAACGAAGGAATGACTGGATGAGTGAAAGACTTGGCTGAAACTCGTGCAGATACTAGGATCTGTGTGTGTGAGATAGCATACCTGCTTGTGCCTTTTGTGAGGTCGCTGGATCTTTCAGACAAATGCAGGACTTCCATCTGCATTGCTGTTGAACCCCCACTTCTCCGCGTTTCTCCTTGAAGGGGTTTGTATTCTGGAATGCATTGTTTTCACTGTAGGTCCCGAAGAGCACAATTAAGTTTTCGTGGCTTTGTCTTCCCACAGCTCCTGCAGAAGAATGGTCAGCTGTCCACTCTCAATGGCTTAGCAGAACAAGGCGAGCTCGGCCTCGAGGAGGGAGCCCTGAATGGCCAGGAGGAAGAGCCAGTTGTCCTCACAGAGGGTAAGCCACTCCTCCAGGCTCCAGGCAGAACGCGAGGGACAGGAGAGCCAACAACACT
Source organism: Oryctolagus cuniculus (assembly GCF_964237555.1). Lineage (NCBI taxonomy): Eukaryota > Metazoa > Chordata > Mammalia > Lagomorpha > Leporidae > Oryctolagus > Oryctolagus cuniculus. Next base: position 16,675,031 of record NC_091436.1, on the reverse strand, counting down.
TGCAATGAGCAGTGAAGAACTCGGTTCTCGTGTGGTTTCACAGAAAATGCACCGTTATAGTCCCCCGTGGTAGATGCTGTTCACAACCAGAACAATCAGTTGGTTCCCAAAGGAAGTATTTACCTGACCATCTGTCAGTGAATACCCCAGTACTTAGGTCTAAAGTTATATTTCCTCTCCCTTAGACATCCTTCTCTGGAACTTAATGTCTTTTAAAATTATTGTTTCCTTGTGCCAACTGGTTGTCTAGTGCTGAATAGGAATGCTTGGTGGGCACACTGAAGTCATGATTGCTTTACAAGAGTCTGTATCTGTCATTTGAAGGAAGCCTGCTATGTTTACATAGATTTTTCAGATAGATCCATTGTGAGGTGCACACCCCCTTCCCCTGAACTGAGGCCCCGGAAGGGCTGTTGTTGGAAAGCGAGTCTCTTGCCACGTCCCGCTCATCTGATTTTAGCCCATGTCGGGGGGAGGAAGGATCCATGCCTGGGGGTCTGAATCAAGCCATGGCCAGAACATCTTTTGTGAAAACCAAAAGATTGTATGCTGGAGAAGGACTGTCCTGTACTGTGAATTCTCGTTTCATCCTCCTGTTTAATCATGAGATAATTAATCACGCTTTTTGAAGATACATAAAATGGTGACTCAGCATTTAGTTAGTTGACCCTTCTGTGTGGCATGATTAAGAGAGATAAATGGAAGGAAGAGTTCTGTGGATGGAGATTCGATATTGCCTTGGTTAGATGAGATTCTTCCAACATGTGGAACCTGTTTCTCTTCTTGTTCGATGCCCCCACAGAGCTGCTTCAAGCAGGGAGCTGCTTTTGAAGTTGGTGGGAATACTGATCTTTATATAGCTCCACAGGCACAATATAGAGCTAGGAATACAAGTCTCACAGACAGAGTATTTGCATGACCTTGTGTGAGAGTTTCACATAATTTCTCTCCAAATAGTTGGAATGGACCCAACTCAAACTCCCAACGCTATGTCCTTTCCCAGATTAACTTTGAATCAAATCAAGCCACAGCAGTCTCTGAGTTCACTGTGGCCAAGTCACCATACTGGGTGCTTTAGGGAAGATGAAGAAAGTTAACAAATGGCTGCTCCACTACCCAGAGAGATGGGAAGATGGTCTCTGGAAGATTCAGTGAGATAAAAACAAGGCTAAGACAAACCCACTCGTTGATAACCTAACGAATTTTGCAAGGGTTGAGAACCTGAGACTAGGTGGGGCAACCCCTTGAGGTCAGAGGATAGGGGAAGTTGGACCTAGATAAATCAAAACAAGGGAAACCAGCAAAAGTATTTAGGACAATAGTAGCCAGGGCTTTGAGGGCTTTTCTGCTGGGGCCAGGAACTGTGCCTCCTGTGCATTGTCACCTTGAATAGTTACGTTAACCCATAGATAGAGAGCGTGGTGCCCAAGACCGACACCCAATTCAGCAAATTCCTCGGAACTAAGCCTGTGCAGGGCGTGTCTCACGGCTGGTCTGTTGGAACTGCATAATCCCAGCAAAGAATTTTTACTGAAGGGCGTAGAGTGGCAGCCCAGAAAGGAACGCTGGGGCAGCATAGGATAGGAGGGTTCTAAAGCAGGGTATGGGTTGGAGAGCGTTCATGAGCACTGTGAGGTCCCTGAAACAGGCCACCCAGGGGGACCAGGCTACAGGCTTCTTATCTGACTTAGTTGATGTGTTGGGTGGATAAGAGGGAGGGATGGGACAGGGAGGTGTTCCCAAGTATTCCCAGATAGCTGGAGACTCTTGCTAATCTGTGGCCTGTTTACTACAGATCTGCCGGCTCTTCCTCCAAGCCAGATGTGATTCTTTTACATTTCAGCCACATAAGTAAACACTGATTTTTATAGAAAGTGGTTCTGCCCCCACCCTGCGATTATTCCATTGTCTCCCTGAGCTGACCCAAGCTTCTAACCGAGGTTGACCTTCTGTCTGAGCAAATACCAAGCGCCTCTTGCAGGAAGAGTGGTCATTAATCCACTCTGTCCTTCAGAAAGTCCTGAAAAATCCTTGTCCCCAAGGAAAGGCAGAGCTAGCTGTTCCCCTGTGTCACCAGAGGCATTTCTTGTTTTTCCCTTTTTTTTTCTAAGATTTCTTTTTTATTTATTTGAAAGGCAGAGTGACTGAGAGAGGGGAAGGCAAAGAGACCTTCCATCTGCTGCTTCACTCTCCAAATAGCCACAAAGGCCAAGACTGGGCCAGGATGGAGCCAGGAGCCTGGAACGCCATCTGGATCTCCCACGTGGGTGCAGGGCCCAAGCACTTGTGCTATCTTCCGCTGTTTTCCTAGGCACATTCACAGGGAGCTGGAGCAGAAATGCCCAGCCAGGATTTGAACTGATGCTCTGACATGGGATGGTGGCATTGCAGGTGGTGGCTTAACCCCTTGGACACAACGCTGGCTCCAGGCCAGAGGCATTCTGGAGACCTTGTTCTTGGGCCGAATTCTGTGTAGTGAAGCTGCTACTGCCTTGGCTTATCGGAGTGTCTGAGGCAACGTGGTCCACTTGTTCTTTATCTTGTCTGCCAGGCAGTGTAAACACAGACAGAATCTTCCTGCTAAATTATTAAATACTATTTTTCATGCTTTTCTTTTGACATCAGTGATAGGATATGGTTGGAGTTCATGGTTATTTCCATGAATCTACAGGGAGGTTTATAGGAAACAAGGTATCATTTGCCTTGTAAATGCTTAATTGTGGGTGTCGCTCCCCCTCTTCATGGAGGAACGACACAGGACCCTGCGCTGTTCTTTCGTCTGCTCGGCCCTCCCCGGGTTTGCTGCTGGTTCTTCCCGGGTTGGCTACTGTCCCTTCCACCTCCGTGGAAGGGCGGTTCCCCCTGGCCACTTTCCCCACTTCCGCAGGGGAGCGGCACACCGCCGGCCGGCCGGCTCTCTCGGGGGCTGCACAGGTGTTCCCCTTAGATGTTCCTGGTGCATGTTCTCTCTCTCCTCCTTTATAGTCCTCCTCCGCCAATCCCAACTCGGCTGCCCACACGCCGAGTACGCTGCTCTCCTCCAATCAGGAGCAAGTCCTACAGTCCATTGGCTGAACTGGAGGCAGCTGTGTAGAAGCTGTTTTCTTCTCTCCCAGCGCCATATTGTGGGAGAGCAGATGCATAGAATAAGTCTTAATTCCAGTAACTCAGTCTAGTCCGAGCTGCTCCCCACAGTGGGATTTGGGGCACATTGGTTTCCACCTAAATCAAGAACAAGCCTGACCCTTCTGGGGCCCAGGACGACAGTGGGATTCGTCTCGCTACAGTTAAATAACAGATCAGCAGGCATTCTGCTGTGGAGTTTTTACTTTCGATTGGCAGAGCTGGTTGTATGAAGCCAGGAGTGAACCTGTTTTTCCCGATGGGTTCACTCACTGTTTCTGAAACCAGAACTGCTGGTAATTCGGAGCCAGTCCTCTCCTCTGTGGGGAAAGCAGGCTCCTGGGTCCGTGTGGACTTTGGTAAAAAACAGAAAGAAGGGACTGTCTGCTATGTATTTTCTAAACAGAAAAGTGGGGCAAGAGACGTATGCATGTTTGGGAGGTGCCCTAAAGAGTATGTAACTTGAGGCCATCTTTTAGAGTGTATTCAATCAGGCAAGGACACAAACATTTATTTGCAATTTTGCAAAAAAGAAGTCACAACAAATTGCTTCCCTTGGAGATTAAGCCTGTTTTCTTCTGAACTGTTTTTAGGTGACTTAGCAGTTTATGAAAATTGTTTATCTAGAAAGACAGCCTGGCTACCTGGCTGCAGCTGCCACTCCCAGCATTCACAGGGGCTGTACAGGTGACAGCGGTTTTGTGGCAAATCTTATCTTCTGATGAAAAAGATAAAAATAAATAAAGTTCCCCCATGCAAATTATAAAGATTTATTTATTTGAAAGGCAGAGTTAAAGAGAGAGGAAGAAGAGTGATCAAGAGAGAGAGAGAGAAAGAGAGAGAAGTGAGAGAGATCTTTTATCTACTGGTTCACTCCTCAAAGACTGCAATGGCCAGGGATGGTCCAGGCTGAAGCCAGGACCCTGAAATTCCATCCAGGTCTCCCAGTGGGTGGCAGGGGTCCAAGGAATTGGGCCATCTTTCACTGCTTTTCCAGGCATATTCGCAGGGCACTGGATTAGAAATGGAGCAGCTAGGATTTGAACCTGGTGCTCCGATATGGGATGCCGGCATCACAGGCAGCAGTTTTAAGTGCTGGGCCACAGTGCCAGCCCTCATCGTGTGCTTCATAGTCTCTGGCTTCTGTGGCTTTCTGTACATTAAACACCTAAACAGCAGTGATTTTAGAAACATCATGTAGGGCAGTGTTGTAGCAAAGCAGGTAGCACCATCACCTGTGACACTGGCATCCCACAGGGCTTTGGTTGGTGGCCCCGCTGCTCTACTTTCAATCCAGCTCCCTGCTAATCTGTTTGGGAAAGCAGCAAACGATAGTCCCAACATTCAGACCTTTGCAACCACGTGGGAGACCCGGATGAAGCTCCAGGTTCCTGGCTTCTGCCTGACCCATCGCCAGCCATTGTGGCCATCTAGGGAGTGAAACAGTGGGTGGAAGACCTGTCTCTCTGTCTCTCCCTCTCTCTCTCTCTGCAACTGTGACTTTCAATATAAATAAATCAATCATAAAAAAAAAGAAACATCATATCACAGTCTGGAGTCAATTTTAGACTTAAATCTCATGCAAATTAAAACAACGGACCTGGGCCATCCTCCACTGCACTCCCGGGCCACAGCAGAGAGCTGGACTGGAAGAGGGGCAACCAGGACAGAATCCAGCGCCCCGACCGGGACTAGAACCCCGTGTGCCGGCGCCTCAAGCAGAGGATTAGCCTAGTGAGCCGTGGTGCCGGCTCAAAAAGAGATTTAATCTTCGTACCTGTTAAATTATTTTTTGCCAGACTTGGGAAAATCAATATTACAAAATGAAAAAAACTTAACACCTGATTTGTTTTGATAATAATGCAATCAGTCATGAAATTAAGTACCCGCAGAATTCATTGCCATTTCAAGTTATCAAGTGATTGTCTCAGATCTTGATACATTAATCACTTACAGGGCAGTTCTTTCTGTTTCCTGAGATTCCCCGTCTGCAGAGTATATGCAGAAGACATACAGCACGTGGACACCGTGTTCTGTCTGTCCTTCTGCATCACACTTGTTGATGTGAGCAAACAATGGTGGTCCTCTCCTTGGTTTTCAAATAATTTTTGTTCACATCTTTGTACACCCAAACTTGAGGATGTTCGCACCAGCCACAAGGAAGCGGCAAGCGGCTGGGTGCTCTGCCCTTGGCGTTTGCCGCTCTGGGACCAACTGCTTTAAAAGGATCGGCCCGTGGACCAGATGGGCCAGACCGTGTTTATGCTGATCAGGGAACAGTGAGGAGGCTGCTTCTGTAAGTTGCAGGTGCACCACCACCATTGTTACACCTGCCGCAATCCTGGGCCGGACTCCTTGCACCCAGGGGAAAAAAAGATCTTAAAAAAAGCCAAAAACCTAATTGTTGTTGCTTGAAGCAAAAGTCTCTTAGAGGGAGTGCATTTCTTCCATTTCCAGAGCTCCACTTTTCCACAACTGGATATTTCCCTCCAGATACAGTCACAAATGGCGGATTCGTTGCTCAGTTATTTAATGGTTTAATTTGCAACAGTTAGGAGTATTTCATTTTTCTCCTGGTGCTTCACATCACTGTCTTTGCCTTAATTAAGTTTGCTGCTGGCACCCGCCAGCTCCTGGTGTATGGTTCCTTTGGGATAGGGCAAGGCCAAAAGGTTACTGCCAAGTAATCACCGCCCTGCCCGCGGATCTTGTTACCTTACAGAAAATCCATCCTGCAGTGAAAGGCGCGCTTCCTCGCTCTGCAGGTGTAATGGCTTTATCTGGAGCGCGGTCCCCTAGCACCTGCTCTGGGTCTCTTTAACACATGAATGCTCCCCTTCCCCCATACTTGTTTTTCTGCAAGAGGCTACCTTCTGTACTCAGAAATATTTTTATGATTTGATTCTTTCTGTATTTCAGTTCATGACATAATCGGTGTCTTATTAGTTTCTTCATGACGATACACATGCCTGTTACCTGCTTCGCTGCCCTCTGCTCCTCCTTTGCTTTTCTCCACATCTAGGAACCCTGTCTCTTACCTCCACCCCGGCAGAAGATAAGAGCTGCGGGGGCAGAGGCTTCTTGGAGATACAGTTGGGGGCAGTGTGTTCTATTTCGTTTTGTTTTATTGTTGGAATTCTTTGGGCTTAGAATAGCATCTGAAACACAGTAAGTGCTCAATGAATAGTTGCGTAAATGAAGACACGGTTTCAGGTTTTAGAGTTCAAAATAGTATATATTTTTAACCCTGTGGGGAGGGGGGATCTGTTTGCTTTTAATTTTATATCAAGTCATTTCCTGCATCGCTACCGGCTGCAGCTTCATTGATTTCATCCAAGGCCTGGTTCCTTTGTGGCATGAGCGCTAACAAGGCCAAATCCTTTTCACTTCCCCACGCTGGGCTCTCACAGGTGCTTACTGCCTGGCCAGGTGTTGCCTGGATACATGAAATCCAACCCTGACCTGCCTGTGATTCAATGAGTCCCGGTAATGCTATCAACCAGGAGCTCAGCAGACAGAGGCCCCCAGCCCACTTGGGCATGTCAGAGACAGTGTTACTGCATGCCATTTTCTCAAGCTGTGTCCTGGTTTGATATGCTTTAAAACCAGATAGAACGCACACAAAATGGGCCCTGCACTTGGGTAAAAGTACTGTGGTGCGCAGCTTCTGGGACCTGCTTGGAATGCATTCCCTCGGTTCAGGGAGGCTGCTCTGAAATTACTTATGTCATTGACTAACTTCCGGGGCAAATATTCTGTTGCTTTCATCCTTAAGGAAACACAGATTTGTTTTTTAGTACCCAACAGCCCAGATGTACAGATAAGACTATTGTCCTCCAAAGTCGGTTCTGTGAACTGTTATTTTTCCTTCTGACCAAGCAAAACAATGGGACAAGGGGTGAGAAAGAAGGAGAGGAAGACTTCTATTCATTTCTCTTGCCTTTTTTTTTTTTTTAATTTGAAAGTCAGAGTTACAGAGAGAAACACAGAGACATTTTTCTATCCACTGATTCACTCCCCAAATTGCAGCAATGACCAGGGGCTGCGGTCAGGCAAAAGCCAGGAGCCTGGAACTCCATCTGGGTCTCCCACATGGATGGCATGGGCTCATGTACTTGGGCTGTCTTCGGCCACCTTCCCAGGCACATTAGCAGGGAAATGGAGCAGGCGGGACTCGAACTGGCTTTTCCATATGAGTTACCAGCATCACAGGCAGCGACTTAATCTGCTATGCCACAATGCTCTCTCTCTCTCTTTTTTTTAAGATTTATTTTTATTTATTTTGAAAGGCAGAGTTACTGAGAGGCAGAGGCAGAGAGAGGGCTTCCATCCACTGGTTCACTCCCCAGATGGTTGCACAAGCTGAGAGCTGAGCTGAGCCAATCCGAAGCCAGGAGTCAGGAGCTTCTTCCAGGTCTCCCACACAGGTGCAGGAAGGGGCCCAAGGACTCCGGGCCATCTTCTGCTTTTCCAGGCCATAGCAGAGAGCTGGATGGGAACTGGAGCAGACAGTACTTGAACCAGCGTGCATATGGGATGCTGGCACTGCAGGCGGCAACTTTACCCGCTATGCCACAGCACCAACCCCCACAATGCAATCTTTTCTAAACCACCTAATTCCAGGACAGAGAAACATAGTGAAGTTGCTTTCATCACTTTTTCTATGTGATCTTGATTCAGAAACATCCCTTATCTCATTAAGAGTCAATTTTCATCATAAAATGATCCTCTCCATTTATGTGTGAAATTCTGTGACTAATATCAGTAATAGGAGCACCAAAAATTAAATAGTATACAGTAGACATTTAGCTCAGTGGTTAATATACCTGCATCCTGCACCGAAGTACCTAGGTTCAGCACCTAGTTCCTGATTCCAGCTTCCGGCTAATGTAGACCCTGGAAGACGGTGGTAATAGCTCAAGTGTAATAGCCCAAGGCGTCAGTCTCTCTGTGTGTTAGCTCTGCACTTACTGGAAGGTCAGGACTATGGAATAGGGATAGGTAATAGCCCAGGATGGGTGAGAACTGTTGCTAAATGTTGCAGCTGTTTGCCCTAAAGACTGTCAGCCAATCTGAGAGATGTTATCTAGGATCTCTCGAGTGTTGAGGCTGTTCAGGTCCACCCTTGGATAGGGCTAATGTTCTGGTCCACTGGCGGAGGAGCAAGGAGGGGCAGCTGGTCGCCCGGCCCAGTAACATAGCAGGTGGTTCACAACGAATGCTTCTCCAGTGGTACTAAGCCACTCATGGGAACATCCTATTATTTTAGCTGTTCTCTTAGTGCCCTCAGGCTGCTGTAAAATACCTCAGGCCAGGTCATCTATAAACAACACATTTCTGGAGGCTGAGAAGGCCAAGACCAAGGTGCTCCCGCGGGTGGCGCACGCACAGGTGTCCCTCATATGAGGGGGCAGAGAGGCTCCCTAGTGCTCCGCCTGTGCTGAAAGGGCTCTCATTCCGAATCACCGCCCAAGGCAGCCCCTCCTTCTCCCACCATCACCTTGGGGATTAGGTCTTAACATGAACCTCATGGGAATATAAACATTTACACCATAGCAGCCATTTTATTTATTTAATGAAAATCCTTTAGCTGTTTTCTCAAGGACTGACTCACTTTCAGAGTGAAACAGCTGCAATCTCACCTAATATAGTAACCCCCAAACAGTTCTGGCAGGGGTGTATTCTAGAACACAATGTCCCTATATTATAAAAAGTTTGATAACACCCAAAGAGAGCTTCTTCTCTGGGTTTAGAATTCAACACCCTTTTAGCCTGTCCTTTAAGACTTGTTCCTAAAGACCACATTTTGAATTGTTTCCAATTGGTTTTGTAGTTAAGTGTCAGGACAGTGAAATCAAGTAGTCCTCCCTGGGCCCCTGTGTTAACAGTGTGCATGCTTTAGTTATATAGGTGAAAAGTGACATTTGCTAGATTTGATTGAATGCTCCAGTTGCTTTAATATATCTTAACGCGGACGGTGCACTATTTAGAACAATGCCAAGCACAAGGCCGTTATCCGGCTAAGGCTACCAGACGGGGTGGTTTAAACAAGAGCCGTGTGTGTTCTCAGTTCTGGAGGCTGGAAGTCCAAGATCACAGTGTTGGCAAGCTGGGTTTCTCTTAGGGCCTGTCTCCTTGGCTGTGAACGCCTTCTCTGTGTGTCCTCCCGTGGTGTTTCCTCTGTGTACGCCTCTCTGGCGTCTCCCTGTGTCTGAATATCCCCTTCTTGGGCTGGCATTGTGGCCCAGCAAGCTGAGCTGCTGCCTGCAATGACAGCATCTCATTTTGGAGCGCTGGTTCCAGTCCCGGCTGCCCTGCATCTGACCCAGCTCCCTGCTAATGCGCCTGGGAAAGCAGCAGAGGATGGCCCAAGTACCTGGGCTCCTGTCTTCGCCCTGGCCCAACTGCGGCCATTGGGGAGTGAACCAACACACACTCTCTCCCTCTTTCCCCCTTCAAATAAATAAATAGTTAAAAAAAAAATCCTTTTCATATAAGGACACCAGTGCAGTTGGATTAGGATCTGCCCTGTTGGCTCTGTTTTAACTCAGTCATCTCTTTAAAGTCCTTCTCTCCAAATGCACTCACTTTTAAAAAAAAATTTATTTGAATGGCAAAAGTACAGAGAGGCAGAGGCAGAGGCAAACAGAGAGAGGTCTTCCATCCACTGGTTCATGCCCCCAAATGGCTGCCATGACCGGAGCTGTGCCGATCCAAAGCCAGGAGTCAAGAGCTTCTTCCAGGTCTCCCACACAGGTGCAGGGGCCCGAGGACTTGGGCCATCTTACACTGCTTTCCTAGGCCATAGCAGAGAGCTGGATTGGAAATGGAGCAGCCGGGTCCTGAACCACTGCCCATATGGGATGCAAGCACTGCAGGTGGCAACTTTACCTGCTATGCCACAGTGCCGGCCCCTGCACTCACATTTTGCAGTGCCGGGGTTACAGCTTCAGGAAGTGATTTGGTGGGGTACACAGTTGAGCCCAGACTACGCCTCCACGACTGCCCAACAGCGAAGTCAAGAGTCGGCAGTGAGCATTCTTATGGCGGGAGCTTTGACGGCATCTGAGGCACGCCCCTGCCCCTTGCAGCAGGCTCTTCTGCTCAAACAGTGGAAAATTTGGGGGAGTTTTCTCCATAAAAGGAAGCCAGTTAGTCCACTGGAGCTAAGATACACCTCCCTCTGTCTGCTCTCCTCTGTCCCAGCGCTGCCTCCTGGAACTACCCAGCAAAAACTCACCTCCTCTTTCCACATGGCAGCCCTTTAAGTATTTGAAAACATTTATCGTGTCTCTCCTTTCATCTTTTCTTCTCTAGGCAAAACATCTCCAGAGAAAATAAGCTGTCGCACATAAAAAGAAAAATGCCAGGGCTTATATATATTTTAAATAGGAATGTGTTTGATGGACGCTTGCCAAGCACAACTGGGTTTCGGTTTCAATATAAGAACAGTTTATGTCTCAAATGCTTTAAAACATGAGAACAACAGAAGTTGCTTTAAAGTGAGTATTATGTACTGGAAGGATTGATTAAGGAGATGAGTAATTGATCCTGAAGTATGTATCACCTATAAAGGGGTTCCAAAGATGTTGCTAAATGGGCTACTGCCAAACAGAGTGAAGAAAATATCAATCTATATTGACGTATATTTCTAACATGAAATTACCAGTTGCTCTATTGGTACCTTGCTCAACTCGATCTGTAGCACCCAGTCTTCCACGACGTGGCAGCCCAAGATCAGAGTGAGAGAACTGCTGGTTTCAAATACTCGGAAACACACTGGAAGACTCGAGGTCTCCGGCAGCATGTTCTGGTGGCAGACCAGCTTTGCTTGTGTGCAGCCTCCTGCAAGAACCCCTTACCTTACCCCAAGCTCGTGGCCTCTCCGTGTCTCAGTGTCTCCGACCAGATGTTTATGTCCCCCAACACCCTCCGCCCCGAGATTCATGTTGAGATCCTAGCCCCTAAGAGGGGAGTATTTGGAGCCCTTAGGAGGCAACTAGGACTCAGAGGGTGGAGTCCTCGGGAGTGGGATGAGTGCCTGTCTCAGTGTGTTTCGAAATACTTAAAGTGAAAGAACTCTTTTGCTCCCTTTCTACCACGTCACTACGCGACGGGAAGTCAACATTTGCAGTGCAGATGGAGACCCTCCTCAAAACCCAGCCATCCTGGCACCCTGATCTCCAGACCTGCGAGAACTAAATGTGAGTTTAGGGTTTGAGTCCCGGCTCCCATTCCAGCTTCCTGCATTAGCAGACCTAGCAGGCAGCAGGTGCTGTCTCAAGCAGTTGGATCCCTGCCACTCATGCGGGAGACCTACACTGAATTCCTGACTCCTGCCTTTCGCGTGGCCTAGCCCAGGATCTCGCTGGCATTTGGGGAGTGAAACAGTGGATGAGAGGTCTCAGCCTTTCAAATAAAATAGGTAAATTGAAACGTCAGTTTATGAGTTACCACTCCACGGTGCTTTGTAATAGCGGCCTGAGGGGACAAAGGCACTCAGAGAATGACCGTGTTCTGAAAGCACCGCATTCTCCTCATGCTTCACTAAGTCTCGACCCTGAGCACCCGCAGAGCTAATTTCGGTGCGGTCTGTCCACACGTGAGGATTCTGTCAGTGCTGTCTTGATGGCTGAATTGCCACTGAGATCTGGTGGTGTTTTGTTTTTTTTTTTTTTTTTTTTTTTTTTGACAGGCAGAGTGGACAGTGAGAGAGAGACAGAGAGAAAGGTCTTCCTTTGCCGTTGGTTCACCCTCCAATGGCCGCCGCGGCTGGCGTGCTGTGGCCGGCGCACCGCGCTGATCCGATGGCAGGAGCCAGGTGCTTCTCCTGGTCTCCCATGGGGTGCAGGGCCCAAGGACTTGGGCCATCCTCCACTGCACTCCCTGGCCACAGCAGAGAGCTGGCCTGGAAGAGGGGCAACCAGGACAGAATCCGGCACCCCGACCGGGACTAGAACCCGGTGTGCCAGCGCCACAAGGTGGAGGATTAGCCTAGTGAGCCGCGGCGCCGGCCTGGTGGTGTTCTGATCTCCGTCCCGTGCAACTCATGGAAGCCCTTGGTCTTCAGTGTTCTGAAGCTGCTCCAATGGGAAACCTCCCGTGAGTCCATTTTCTTTCCGCTCGCCAGGTTCTTCTGACCTGATTCAGTCTATAAAATCACGAACTTAATACCTGGGAAATGATTTTTTTCCCCATTTCCCTCTTTTTCCTTGTTCTCTTTTTAGATTTGCTATTACTCAGATTTTAGACCTTCTAGAATGTTCCTGATGAAAAATTCCCCGCTTGGGGCCAGCATTGTGGTGCACTGCTCGTTAAGCCACACTCAGCCTGACGCCGACACCCCATATGAGCAGCAGTTCTGAGCCATCTCCCTGCTAATGGCCTGGGAAGGCTGCGGAAGATGGCCTGAGTGCTTGGGCCCCTGCCACCCACATGGGAGACTTGGATGGAATTCTGGGCTTCCAGTTTTGGCCTGGCCCAGCCCCGGTCATCGTAGACACTTGGGGAGTGAACCAGTTTGTGGAAGAGCAACTCACACTCTCTCATCTTTCCCTCTCTGTCTGTAAGTCTGCCTTTCAAATAAGTAAATAATGGCCCCCCTTCAATTTTCCATCTCTTTGTATTTGGCTCCATTTTCCAGAAAATGTCCTCAAGTCTAGATTTAATTTTTTACTGTATTTTTAATTTTCAAAAATTCATTTTTTGTTCTAAATATTCCTTTTTGGAAAGTTTCCTATTTTTTTCTTGACAACAATATCCTTTCTTTCTTTTTTTTAAAAAGATTATTTGAAAGGCAGAGTTAGAGAGAATTATATGTGATGCTGGTTTTGCAGGCGGCCCCTACAATATCTTTTCTGTCTCTGAGGGTTTTTTTTTCTCCCCCTCTGCATAGCCTCTGTCGCCTCCAAATTGCTTTTTTGTTTGTTTTGTCGGTCTCTCCCATTAGATGTTTTCATTCCATGTCTGATTTGGGGCTGGTTTCTCATAGTTAAAGATTGACTGGTGTGTCGCTGTAAAGGAATTTGTCAGGCTGCTCCAGCTCTCCAGGAAGGCTTCTATTCTCATTTCTGGAGTGGATTTGCCTAACTGGTATAAGCCCGATGATGGCAGGAGGCTGGCGTGAGGAGACCTGAGAGCCAGTGCGTGGATGCCACCTTGCTTTTCATGATGATGGCCTGGGTGTGTCCGTCTTCCTCCTCCCCAACCCAGACCCTTAAGTTAACCATCTTAGGAATATAAACACCCAGTCATCTCCTAGGAAACTGATCCTCACACCTATGACTTCTGCAAATGTTCATTTTTCCCCCTTTATGTTTGAGCCAGTCTATACTAGACGGTTCAGTTTGTAAGGGGGAAAAAATCATCTCCATGCACTGTCAGTGTATATGATAGACTATTTTTACTCAGATAAAGAGGCAGTATCGAATAAATCTGTTGATGGGAACCTAGTTCTTTGCCACTTAGAGACTGTCAGGAACTCGATGTGTGGTCAGACCAAGTTAGCTTTACTTAGCTTGACGCAGAAGGGGAGGACTCCTGCATGGGTGTCAGGTCATGGGTGTGGGGAGGGCCTTTGTCTAGGATCTGAGCTGGTGCTGGGTAACTTTGAGAAGAGTGGGGGCGTGAAGCCTGGTTCCGGACTGGACACTGTCCTTTAGTCCACTTTGCGTTATGATGGTGAGAACCTTGCAATTGGGTAGCTTTAATAAAGAAAAGCTTATCTGGTTTTTAGCTCATGGTTTTGGAGGTCCAGGGGTCGGTATCTGGCGGTGGTCTTCTTGCTTGCAGGGTCCTGAGGCAGCGCCGGGCATTGACTCGAAGTCAGGGAATAGACATGGGGTTCTTCTCTGGTCTCTCCCCCTTCTTTTGTTTTTAAGATTGATTTAGGGGCCGGCGCTGTGGCATCGTGAGCTAAGCCTCCACATATGGGCGCTGGTTCATGTCTCTGCTGCTCCTCTTCTGATCCAGGGTCTCTATTATGACCTGGGAAAGCAGTAGAAGATGGCCCAAGTGCTTGGCTCCCTGTACCTGTATGGGAGACCCAGAGGAAGCTCCTGGTTCCTGGCTTCTGATTGGCTCAGCTCTGGCCATTGCGACCATTTGGGGAGTGAACCAGTGAATAGAGGACCTCTCTCTCTGTCTCCCCCTTTCTCTGTCTGTAATTCTACTTCTCAAATAAATAAGTAAAATCTTAAATAAATAAAAAATAAGATTGATTGATCGAAAGGCAGAACTACAAAAGAGAGATCTTCCATCTACTGGTTCCCTCCAGAAATGGCTGCAACAGCCATGGCTGGGCCAGTCTAATGCCAAGAGCCAAGAACCCCTTCTTGGTCTCCCATGTGGGTGGCCAGGGCCCAAGGACATGGCCCATCATTCACTGCTTCCCAGGTGCATTAGCAGGGAGCTGGATTGGAATCGCAGCAGCCGGGACTAGAACCAGTGCTCCAGTGTGGGATGCTGGCGTCACAAGGGGTGGCTGAACCTGCTGTACCACAACCCCAACCCCATCTCCTCTTCTTATAAGGCACCAGGATTCGATCCCGGCCTCACTGTAAACATCACAGTGGATTAGCTTCGCGGCATCTTCATACCTCACAATGGGGGGTACAGTTCAACACAGGAACCCTTGAGGGCACCTCAGCCCATATCCAAACCCTAGCACACTGAGGAAGTGAGGCAGTGCCTTGGTTGGGTACCTTGCACGTTTCGATCCAGGAGGCAAGGAGATGACGGCAGGGATGGGCTGGTCGGTGGGAAAGCGGCAGTCCTCATGCGCGTTAGCCTGGAGGTGGGGCTGACCACTCAGTTACTGCACTGTTAGAGCGCTGCGCCGGCTGAAATGCGGCTGATAGCATGGAGTTGTGCTTTATCTGTAAGATACACGCCAGATTTCAAAGACTTAGGACAAAAAAATATAAAATAGCTCATTAATAACTTTTTCACCAAGGAGTATGTGTTGACGCAGCATTGTAGGTAGATGGGGTTAATCATAGTTAAATCGCCCTCGACTGTTTCTTTTTAACGTGACTGCTGGAAGGTTGTAAGTCATGTATGCGGCAGCAAGGGGTTCACATGCTGGCTGGGGAGGATCTCCCTGTTGTCCAGAGTCAGTGCTGGGTGTGCTGTCGCCATTATTTCTTCCAAGTCTGTGGCTTCTGCTTCCGCCTGCCTCTCCCCCCAGAAAAGTTCAGACTTTAGCACACGGGAGATCCGGCCTTTCCCCTCGGGGAAGGTTAGAGGGCTCTGTCAAGTGATTACCTACAGCTCAAGAGGATGCATCTCTGATTAGGGTGCATTCCTGAAAAGCTGATAATGAAGAGACCTTCTTGCTTTTTACAAAAGGAGCAAGGCATTTTTAGCCCCACCCCACTCAGTCCTGTGAGACAGTTTTCACCCCATTGAGGACACTGTCATCTTCATGGGGAGTGCATGATTTAAGGTGAGCCCAAGAACAAACATTCGGTGCTTGTGCTGTGGCGTGGTGGGTAAAGCCACTGCCTGTGGCACCTGGGATTCCATATGGGCGTGGGTTTGAGTCCCGGCTGCTTCACTTCCAATCCAGCTCTCTGCTATGGCCTGGGAAAGCAGTGGAAGATGGCCCAGGTGTTTGGGCCTCTGCACATATCTGGGAGACTGGAATGAAGCTCCTGGCTCCTGGCTCCTGGCTTTGGCCTGGCCCAGCCCTGGCTGTTGAGGCCATTTAGGGAGTGAACCAGCAGATGGAAGATCTCTCTCTCCGCCTCTCCCTTTCTTTCTATAATTCTGCCTTTCAAATAAATAAATATTTTTTATATTAAAAAAAGAACATTCTCCTTCTGGAACATATTCCACAGTATTAGTGTTGACTTTTATTTGTGCCTCAGAATAGCACTAATATAATGGCATTTTCATAAGTTTTATTTTATTGTTACTTATTTAAAAGGTAGAGAGACAGACAGAAATCTTGTACCCACTGGTTCATTCCCCAAGTGCCCAGAACAGCCAGGGCTGGGCCAAGCTGAAGCCAGGAGCCTGGAATTCAATCCCGGGTTTCCCACGAGGGACCTAAGGGCTTGAACCACCACCTGCTGCCTCCCAGGGTGTGTGAACAGGAAACTGGAATCCCAAATGGAACCAGGACTGGAACTCCATCACTGGGACTTGGAATCTAGGTGTCCTGATGAGTGCGTCAACTATAGCAAATGCATGCCCCCACAGTGCTGTTTTTATTCTCGCATCAGTCGATGCTTTGAGGCTTAACTAAATCCTTTGCCTCTGGTCACATAGCTAACAGAAGATGCAGGTCTAGAGATCAGCTTTTCAGACTCTGCACTCCTTTTTTGACTTTATTAGGAGTACAGAGTCTTATGAGGTGTACAGGATTGGAACCACATGGTACTGAGGAAAGAACTGGATTCCCGTTCCTATATACCTGGGCATACTTGGTGGAAGAGCGAGTGTTTTTTTCTTCTTTCATTGTTTCTAAAGGATGACACCGTGACTTCAGTCAGCTTTTGGCTTTTGCTAATGGAGGTGTTCCAGTGCTTTGAGAGCATCAGATCCTGATTTGGGTAATTTTGTATTGTTGACAAAATCAAAGGCATTGTCCTCAGGTTCTCCCCTTAGAGCATGGAGCTGGGCCACCATGTACAACCCTGGCCGTGGGCTAAGGTCATCAAAGGAGCCGAGGTTTGTCACACAGATTTGTAAAATTGGAAACATGTTGAGACACAAATTTCCCCATGGTTTGTCTATTTTCTTTCTGGGATCTTTTTACCTTAGTTCACATATGTACAGTTATATATACATTTTATAAGTTTTTTTTTTTTTAAAAAAGATTTTATTTATTTGAAAGAATTACAGAGACAGGTAGAGACAGAGAGAGAGAGATCTTCCATCCACTAGTTTACTCCACTAATGGCTGCCAATAGCCAGAGCTGGGCTGGTCTAAAGCCAGGAGCCAGGAGCTTCTTATGGGTCTCCCATGCAGGTGCAGGGGCTTGGGCCATCCTCCAATGCTTTCCCAGGCACGTTAGCAGGGAGCTGCATCAGTAGTGGAGCAGCCAGGACTTGAACCAGCACCCATATGGGATGCTGGCACTGCAGGCCAGGGCTTTAACCCTCTGTGCCACAGCGCTGGCCTCGTCTATGCATTTTACATAGCGAAGTTAGGGGCCGAGCATTTGGTCAAGCAGAAAAGATGCTGGTTGGGGTGCTGGCATCCTGCACTGAGTGCCTGGGTTCAAGTTTCAGCTCTCTCCCAAGGCCAGCTTCCTGCTAATGTGCACCCTGGGAGGCAGCAGGTGGTGGCTCAAGTATGTGGCTCCATTCCACCCACATGAGAGATCTGGATTGAGTTTTGGGTTACTGGCTTTGGCCTGATGAAGTCCCAGCCATTTCAGGCATTTAGGGAGTGATCCAGCAGGTGGAAGCTCTGTCTGTCTGTCTGTCTCTCTCTCTCTCTCTCTCTGCCTAGGAAGGAAGAAAGAAAGGGTGGGGAGAGAAAAAGAGGGAGAGAGGAAGGAATGAGTTTTAAAAGAAAGCAAAATTAGAATTATATTCTGTATAAGGTTTGAGATGGAAACAGAGGGGTGTGAGTTTGTATGTCAGCATAGGCATTTTCCTTGTAATGAACACCTTCAAACATGTGTTTTTTTCCAGATATTCCACTGAAGAGTTAGATCTGCTGTTTCCCTATAATTGGGGCACTTAGTTTCTTTAAGTGTTGTATGTCCCAGGAAGTGCACATTCTCATACGCTAATCTATAGACCTTTCCCTTGGTTTGTTTCATGGAAATACCTGTCTCTACCTGTCTCTGTAATTCTTTCAAATAAATAAAATAAGTCTTTTTTTTTAAAAAAAAAACCTTATTATATATATTATATTATGTATGTGTATATATATATATATATATATATATATATATATATATAATTGTACGTATGTGAACTAAGGTAAAAAGATCCCAGAAAGAAAATAGACAAACCATGGGGAATAAATATGCACAGACTCCAAAGGGAACAATGTTTATTCTATATTCTGCTTGTATTTGGATTCAGTTTTCAATGTTGCCCTTGATTTTTAAGTGGTTTAAAAATCTCCCTTTAGCTTTTCTGTTGTATCACAGCAGCCTCTTTAAGGAACTTTTCATGGAATTATTTGTTGTGGGGATTCTGGATTGAAATAGCCTTGTCTATACAGGCCTAGCCAGTCAACTGGACCATAAAATTCAATTAACTGTTATTTGTGTTTGTAGCATGGGGCAGAGACCTGAAGATGCACTGAGCCTAAGAGCCAGCGCATCCTGTGTCTAACTTGGCAGTGTTGTTTAGATTCAGTGTGCGTTGGCGTCTGTCCTTGGGTTCCACATCCTTGGATCCAGTTCACCAAGGATCAGAACTATTAGAAATGGGCCAGTGTTGTGGACACAAGTCTTCCCCTATCTGAGCTCTGGTTCAAGTCCCAGCTACTCTGTAGCTTCCTGCTGATGCACCTGGGAAGGCAATGGAAGATGGCCCAGTGCTTGGGCCCCTGCACCCACATGGGAGACCCAGATGGAGTTCCCAGCTCCTGGCATTGGCCTGGCTCAGACTTGGCTGTTGCAGCCATTTGGGGGAATGAACCAGTGGATGGAAGGCCTCTATTTTTCCCTTCCTTTCTTCCTTCCATATAAAAAATAAAAAGATTTATTTATTTGCAAGAGTTACACAGAGAGAGGAGGAGAGGCAGAGAGAGAGAGAGAGAGAGAGAGAGAGAAAGAGAGAGGTCTTCCGTCTGCTGGTTCACTCCCCAATTGGTTGCAACAGCCGGAGCTGTGCTGATCCGAAGCCAGGAGCCAGGAGATTCTTCTGGGTCTTCCCACATGGGTGCAGGGGCCCAAAGACTTGGGTCATCTTCTACTGCTTTCTCAGGCCATAGCAGAGAGCTGGATCGGAAGTGGAGC
The DNA here is from genome assembly GCF_964237555.1 of Oryctolagus cuniculus. NCBI lineage: Eukaryota > Metazoa > Chordata > Mammalia > Lagomorpha > Leporidae > Oryctolagus > Oryctolagus cuniculus. The sequence goes on along the minus strand of NC_091436.1, from coordinate 16,655,979 downwards.
AGCTGGGACTTGAACCAGCGCCCACATGCCTTACCCACTGTGCCACAGCTCCGGGCCCCTCTCTCTTTTCTTCCTCTCCCTCATTCTTTATTGCTGTGGCTTCCAAATAAATATGTCTTTAAGAAACCCACAATGCTCTTTTTTATTTTTTTAAAAAAGAACATGTCCAGTTTTTAAAATAATACAATAAAACAGCTATTTTCATAGCACTGACATTTTAGTAGGTAAGGTAGAGATGATTTACAGTAGAGGAGAGAATGTGTGTGGGTTTTCTGCAAATACTTCTTCCCTTTTTATGAGGGACTTGAGTGCTTGCAGATGGCAGTGTCCTTGGAGAGTCCCGGAGCCACCCCGGGATACCAAGGGATGGCTGCAGGCCTGCTTATCGCCTCTTACAGTTAGCCAGGTTGGGACAGTTTCCAGTTGAATTTGAAATTATCTGGGAGCCTTCCAAAGGGAGAGCAGTGGTGAAGATTCCCCGTAGTGCGCGAGTTCATCGTCTCAAGGCCCCAATGGGTTTTGGGTTATTTTTTCTCCCAAGTGTGTGGCCAGGAGGAAAGGAAAGTAAGAGGAGAGGAGGCCCCTGGGGGCTGGGTTTGGTGTTGAATCCATTGTTCCGGCTCTGCTCTGTTGTCCCCGCTAAGTGACCACCAAGGCTGCCATTGCTGCTTCTGTCTGCAGGCCTCCCCAGCTTCTGTGTCCAACCCCTCTTTCTGTGTTATGTCCATACTCAGGGCCATCTCTCAGATTCCTCTTCCTTGGGGTCCCAGGCCTTCCTTGTTTCTTGGACACCAGCACTTCAAGTTGCCTGCCCAGCATCTTTGGGGGGAATGGGAGCCTCACTGCCGCCGCCATCTGCTTCGTTCCCTGAGTGTCTTCTCCCTCTTGTTCCTGCCCAGTTGCCTTTTCTCATTCACAGGTCAAACTCTGTGCCACCAACCCCTGCCTCCCAATCTCCAGTGGGTTTCCTTCAGAACGATCATTGCTTACAAAATACAAACAAACCAGGTGCGTTTAAAAATAAGTAATCTAAGGATGATATTTGTCTATTTGAGACACAGGGACAGAGAGCTCCCACCTATAGATTGACTCTTCAAATGCCCACAATGGTCAGGACTGGGCTGAGGCCAGAGCTCGGAGCCAGGAACTCGACCCAGGCCTCCCACATGGGTGGTAGAAACCCAATTTTTACCATTCAGTGTCTGTGTCAGCAGAAAATTGAAACCAGGAGCTGGAACTGGGAACTGAACCCAGGTACTCCAATGTGGGTCGCAGGTGTCATCACCAGCATTGTAACTACTAGGCTAAATGCCCCCTCCACCAACCACCTTTATTTATGTGTTTGTTTTTAGTGATTTATTTGAAAGGCACAGTGACAGAGAGGGAGAGATAGAGAAAGAGAGGTTTTCCGTGTACTGGTTCATTCCCCAAGTGGCCACAACAGTTGGGGCTGGGCCAGACCAAAGCCTGGAACCAGGAGCTTCTTCTGGTTCTCCCACATGGGTGCATGGGCCCAAGTACTTGGGCCATCCTCTGCTGCTGTCCCAGGCATAGTAGCAGGGAGCTGGATTGGAAGCAGAGCAGGCAGGACTGGAACCAGTGCCCATATGGGATGCCAGCATTGTAGATGGTGGCTTAACCCACCACGCCACAGCACCAGCCCTCAACCAGCTTTAATGAGACATAATTCACCTACCATGCAGTTACTCATTTCAAATACACAGTCCAGTAGTTTTCAGTATGTTCACGGAGTTGTATAACCATCACTACATTTAACTTTGGAGTGTTTTCATTACCTTACAAAGAAACCTTGTATAGGTTAGAAATCATTCCTTCCCTCCCCCAACTCCCCAGTCCTGGGTGACCACGGACCTACTTTATGTGTGCAGGTTTGCCTCTTGGAGGCATTTCATATATATGAAATCAAGCACTGTGCTGTCTTTTGCGACTTGCTTCTTTGACTTACTTTTTTCACTGTTCGTCTCTGTTCCAGCTCTTTCTTTATTCCTCTTTATTGTTGCTGATATCCCATTGTATAGATATGCCAGATCATATTTTCCCCTGTACCCTGTGATGGACAGCTGATCTGCTTCCCTTTTGGCTTCTGTGAATAACGCTGCTGTGAGCAGTCACGCCCAGGTTTTGTATGGATGGCTTTTCATTCCTGTTGGGAAATAGCTGGGAGACTCACTGAGTCGTATGTTGAGTCCCTGCTCAGCCTCATGAGGAACTGCCAGGCTGCTTTCCAAAGCAGCTGCACCACTTCTTTTCTTTTAAAAAAATTATTTATTTATTTGAAAGGCAGAATTACAGAGAGAGGAGGTGAGACAGAAAGAGAAATCTTCCATCTACTAGTTCACTCCCCAAATGGCTACAACAGCCAGGGCTGAGCCAGACCAAACCCAGGAGCCAGGAGCTTCATCCAGGTCTCCCACATGGCTGCAGGGGCCCAAGCACTTGGGCCATCTTCCACTGCTTTCCCAGGAGTGTTAGCAGGAAGCTGGATTGAAAGTGGAACAGCTGGGACTGGAACTGGCACTCCAATTTAGGATGCTGGCATCACAAGCAGAGGCTTAACCTGCTGTGCCACAATACCAGTTAGAAATGCCTTGTTAGAAAATTCTTGAAATGTCATTTGAAACCTTCCTAAGGTTTCTAGTCTTGCTGGTTGTCATCCCAGGCCCTCCCGTCCCTCCCCTGGTCTCCCCAAGTGGACTCTGAGCTGGTTGCTCTAAGGAGTGCACGCTGGCTCTTTGTGCCTTTGCCTTGCTGTCCCCTCTCCTTGCTGTGTTTCTCAGTGCCCCAGGGAGGGCTGTCCCCCAAGCTTCCAGAGGCTAGGAGTCTTAGCTCAGAGGTGAGCTGTAGTGTAGACTCAGTTCCCTGAGACCAGGGACAATTCCCAATTGTACCTCTGGACACTAGCATAATAAATAAGGTGCAAGGACTTGGGAGGTATTTGTTGAATTACCCAGTCAGAGTTGAGAAGACATATTCCATCATCTATCTACTTATAATGATATGGGAAATGTTTTATAATTTAAAAAAAAATATTTTATTTACTTATTTGAGAGGTAGAGTTACAAAGGGAGAGAGAGAGAGAGAGAGGGAGACAAAAAGAAGGGTCTTCCAACTGCTGTACTGGTTCACTCCCCAAATTGGCTGCAACAGCCCGAGGTGGCCCTATCTGAAGCCAGGAGCTTCTTCGTGGTCTCCCATGTGGGTGCAGGGCCCAAGCACTTGGGCATTTTCCTCTGCCTTCCCAGGCCATAGCAGAGAGCTGGATTGGAAGTGGAGAAGCCAGGACTCGAACCCGCGGCCTTATGAGTTGCCAGTGCCACAGGCAAAGACTTAGCCCACTGTGCCACAGTGCTGGCCCCATAGTTTTTGCTTTGAGTGATGATGTCTTTCTCTAAGAATTCTGATTGGGAGCAGGCATTTGGCATAGAGGTTAAGACCCTGCTTGGGCTGCCTGCATCCTGTATTGGAGTTCCTGGGGGTTCAGGCCTCAGGTCTACTTCTGATTCCAGCTTCCTGCTAATGCATACCCTAGAAGACAGCAAGTGGGGGCTCACGTCGTTGGGTCCTTGCCAGTCACGTGGACTGAGTTCCTGGCTATCTGCTTCAGCCCTGGCCAGGGTGTATAACTGGACCGTGAGCCAGTAGCTGAGATCTTTTTTCTCTCATTCTAATTAATTAATTTAAAAATCTGGTTCAACGAAAACTAACAGAGCCTGGAAGTGGTGAGGAAAGAAGGTCGCCTGTGATGCACACTGACCTTGTGCCTGAGCCCCACTCCTGCTCTAACCCTGATTTATGGCGTTTCTTTGTAAATCCAGATACACAGAGGCTGCCGGACAGCTGCGGCAGGCATCCTGTCCTTGATTACTCTCGGAGGCAGAGATCAAAGGAGAACTGTCTGCTCAGGAGGCAACAGCTTACCGCCTGATCTATTGCTCTGTCTTGAGATTTTCACTTCCCCTGTAAGAACATCAAATCCGATGTGCTCGTGCAGTACCAGGGTCATAAAAAGAAAAAAGTTTCAGTGCTCGGGTTGAACAGCAGCATGCTTACCTTTCCCAGTGTTGTCTCGGGGCTTAATTTGTAACAAGTGCAGCTGTCTTTATTCAGTGGAATAGCGGTTGCTTGTTCTGTTCTCAGTATTTGGAAGCACTTGTGAGCTAAGGTTAGGGCCCCTCTAGGGAAGATGCAAGCTAGGAAGCTGCTGAGGGGCCAGCTCAGGACAAGGCCCATCACTCTCTCTTGGCACGTGCCTGCCGGCCAGGCTGCGTGTTTGCCAGCATAGAAGACAGAAGCCAGGTCCCCCTCGCTGATTGTTTTAACAATGTCAGATAGCCAGCAAGGAAGCAGGCTGAGCTTTGTTCACCCTGGACCTGGATGTGGTGCGTTTCGCCCCCTGGTGTGCAGAAGGCGCCATTGCGTGCCCTGCCCGCCGCGCCCCTACGCCCCGGCTGCGCCTGGAGCCTCCCCTCCCCCTCGCCTTGTCGCGACTGTTTGCACCGGGGTCCGCGCCGAGGCCCCCCGCCCCGACTCCGTGTCCCCAAGCAGACACTGACAAGATCTTCACGTCTGGAGACAAGAGCCACGGCGAAACTTTTCTGTTTGCTTAGGGGAAGAGCCGGCGGCTAATGGGGTCGGACGGGCAAGGCGTGGAGAAATCAGTGGAAAAGCAGGAAAAGCAGGGACCGACCCCCGGGACGCATAGATCTTCCCTGGCCGCAACCTGGCGTGCGTTAAAGCCGAGCCAGCGCCCACGCCGGTGCACTGGGTCCTCGCGGTTTATGCAGGGACGGTACTAAGCTGCCAGAAATTCTGGGGGAGGTTTAACGTAGCTTGTGGTTGGCTTCCACGCTGGGAGCTTGTGTATTAGAGATGCACGTTTGTGGGTATGTGTGTGGGGCGGGGGGAACAGGCGCAGTGGGAGCTAAAGGTTTAGCTAACTTCTTCCATTTAAAAAAATAAAGCAAACGCATGTTCAAGTGTTTGTGCCTGTTCAGGGTTGCCTTGATCCAGTGCTGGAAGGCACACGTCTCGCCTTTTCCAGGAGTTTAGCAAACGAAATGCAGAGACGCACCAGCCCTCACGTGAGGAGCAGATGGTGACAGAACAAAATCCTGCAGGTGCTAGAAAGGGAGCCGTGTTTTGCACCTCCTACAGGACACAGTGGTAACAGTTGCAGAGGAATTCACTATTGGGCGGCTACTCTCTTCCAGTACTTTGAAAAGCTGAGATGCACACAGCCCCTCGGCGCCAGGCATGGAGTCGTCGTGTAGGTCCCGGGCGACCGCCCCTGGCTCGCGAGCCCTGCGCGGGTCTCTGCAGAGCGGGACACTCGCGCCGGGCAGCGTCTGGCCGTGGAGACCCGAGCGCGCGGCGCGGCCGGGGCGGGTGCTGGGCGCCGCGGGGGCGGAGCCCCGGGCGGTGGGCGGTGGGCGGTGGGCGGTGGGCGGCGGCCCTCCTATAATTAGCGCGGGGCCGCAGCTGCCGGGGCACTTCCCGCTCTCCGCGATCCTCCGAGGGTGGCCGGGCGCCTGCTGCTTTCCCATCCCAGCCAGACTGCTCCGCGGGTGGACGAGGCGGCGGCGGAGGGCGAGGCGCGGCCGTGCGGGTCCAGTATGCTGGGGACCATCACCATCACAGGTAAGGCGCAGGTGGGGCCCTGGGTGGCGGTCCGGAGGCCCGTGGCTGGCCACTATCTCCGCCCGGGTGCCCGCGTTCGTGCCTCTTTGGTGCACAAAGTGCCCCAGCGACCCAGCGTCTGATTTTCGCGCGAGCGGGAGTCTCCCTGAAGGTGTGTCCTGGGGACTTTGAGCTTCGGTTTCTGTTCGCAGCCGCCTGCACAGAAACACACGCGGTTGGTGTGAACGGGGAAATGGGTTGTGGTGGCTGAGTCCCTCGGAAGGGTCGTGCGCTAAGTAAGCCGCTCGCTGTGAGAATCTAGGTTTGGCATTTTAACTCGCTTATTCCGGGTGCACTTCCCGGAGAGGTACACTTGGCGTTGCGGGGGAGTAAACTTGACCTCTGGTTTAAGCGGGGCTACTTGTGCAGCCGCAATTGGGTCAGTTTGGTGGCAACACCATGTAGGCAGTGATTAAAAAAAAAAAAAAGAAGAAGTGGTCTTTCCAGCATGCTTTCTAGAAATCCGGTTGTGAATATGAGTTACCCACTTATCAATAGATTATATACATCAAACTTTGAGGGTGTTCTTATACCTAATTGTATGTTATGCACCTGTACTGCTGCCCAGCTCCGGTGTGTCTTCGTTCCTCTCTCCCTCCTCCCCTGATCCAGAAAATTCAACTCCAATCGGTAATTTAAGTTGTAAGCACAGCTCTTTAAAATATTTGAGATCATTACTGCCAAGTCCTAAGCATTAAAAGTGCAGGGTAGAATCTCTAGAGCTGAATAATTTTCTTAATGCAACTGCTTTTGCAAAGTCTTGTCTTCCTATGGAATTTTAAATGAATGTGAAAGTGTAGCAGAGCTAAAAATACCTCTCACTTCCTATAGATTAGCTTGTTTATTTTGAGATTTCCTTCAAATTCCTTCCCCAAGTTGACTGACCTCTCTACTGTTTATCTGGCAGGAAGATTCACCTGATACCTAAAAACTATTATTAAGTAGACAAAATTTTTAAAAATCAAGACAGTTCTCTGCTTTATCCAGATCATTAACTTTTTTATGAATGAAATATGCAAATGCCCAACCCTGACCATGGCTTCCCCGGGACAGGAGCAGTAGCTGGGGGTGGAGCCTCTCCAGTCATCATTTTTTCCCTGAGTACTTTAAGTGTGCAATGCGATTCTTACCCTATTCATTATTTGATTAGTTTACCTTATGCTGCGTTTCTTAGGGAAAGGAAAGTTGTCCTTTTTAGCAGTCATTAAGGGCTCATAAATTTGGGGCATTGGGGCTTTTAACAGTTGATCCAGATAATTTCAACAGAATGACAAATGAATGGAAAAAGTTGGAAGGATGCTCTAATTTTTAAGGTAGTCTCAGGTAATTTGATCTATCACTTTCTGAATTTTACCTTTATTACAATCTGAAGGATGTGGCAAAGTGTTTATTTTTTTTTCTGGTCATAAAATCTTAACTCAAAAAATTAACAGCAAATAAATGTTTTCATAATGGAAGAAGTAAAGCCTAAAGGGCCTTTCAGCTGTCTTCTGTTTTCTTCTCTGCTCTGTGAATTGTGCTGATAAGGCAGATTTGTAATCAGAGCCTGTAAAAGGCTGGTTACATCTTGAAGAGCAACCAGGGCTTTTTGTAAAATGTCCATGTTAAGAATTAGTTAAGTGTCCAAGGTCTCTTGCACATTTGGGATTACTTGTTTGAATGCTGGGGTCCTCTTTAGTAGTAGACTGTTTGAGGAGGATTGGGTTTAAATCCCACAGTCTGAGAATGGGACTACTTAGGGACAAGTTTTCATTTCTGAAAGGAGGGAACATCTGTCGCACACTAACCTTCCCCTCTGCCTGGCTCGTGCTGAAATGTGTGCAGTGGAACCTGGAGTGTGAAATGACTGTCGGCATCACATACTTTCCCCATTCCCGAAGCCTCGATGCCTCCCCTCCCGTGAGCCATGATATAGCTTGAGAACCAGAAAATAAGTGATTTGACACCATGATGAAAAAGACGCCCCTGTTCCCACACAATCTCAATGACAGGCCTGAAAAAAAAAAAAAAAAAAAAAAAAAACCTCTTGAATTAGCAAAATGGTTTTCCTGTTTTCTCTGAAACAGATTGTCGGGATTCACTGATAGTAATGATTTACAAATTTTGTGAAACAGCATGAGAAATTAGGGCAACATTAGTCCTTATCGCTAAGGTAAACCGAGGGGGGAGGGCTCCTCCAGCGGTGGTGCACGCTCCTTCTGGATTGCAAGTCAAAAGCACACCCTGCATGTGGCTGTTCGCAGTCTGCTTTGGAGGCCAATTGGTTGTCAAGCTGACTTGTGGGATATGGCCTGGATACCTCTGCACCTGCTCATTTGATAATAATAATTAGCACGTACGGAGCGCGGGTGCTCTGTGGAGGTTTTCATGTATTCCTCATGATAATCCTGCAGAAAGGGGCTAGTTCGCCTCCTTTTCATCAAGCAGGCATCTCGTGGGTTCACAGCTCGTGGGACGCCTAACCAGGTTTCCCTCCTACAAGACCTGTTTCTTGTGCAAAAGATGTAACGCTTGCTCGGTGATGCGCAGACGTTTAGGGCCCTGCAGTGAAAGATCCCTGTGAAAACCAGAGCCTACGATGATGTCACCTCGCGCTCCTGTCCAGGGCTTGGCTTCTCTGAGTCTGAATCCTGGTTAATCACCTCCACATGGAGGATTTGTGCTTAATGAGCTTTAGAACAAGGGGAGTTGGGTGTGTAGGACAGGAGGGGTTAGATGTAGAATGCAGAGAATTCCTGGAAGAATTCCAGAACAATGCTTACAAATCTTTGGGGGGGGGGGGGTGGAGTTAATCAATTCCAGATGTCCCAGTAAACCGTCCTCCTGACGGTCCTGGTTATTGTGAGCCTGGAAGAGGTCTATTACCTTTTTTCTTTTTCTTTTTGCAATATTGTACTTAACTTTTCTCTGCCAGGAATGATGATGTTATGTCACCAAAATACAATGAGAAACTCTGGATGAAAACACGAACATTTTGTAGCATAATTCAACATACTCCTTAAAAAAAGTTTTTTTTCTTTTAAGCCCCTAAAGCTTTTTAAAAGGAAACAAGTTATAGCATTATTTCTTCATCTCCAAGTATCTGGAAGAGTGGAGAAAGGTGAGCTGAGGTGCTGTGGGGCCGGTGCCCCGTGGCAAATCAGGGCCTTCCCTGGCTATGGGATCACAGAGCTTTTGATACCTTAGTGGGAACTGTGGGTATTTTCACAAGAAAAAAAGTATATTTGCACACACACACACACACACACACACACTGTGGATCTCCTGGGATTTATTTTCTAAGTGGTGGTATTTCTTACAGGTCAATGTAGTAGAAAATAACGTCTTAGTGTGAGACTCCTGAAAATTCTGACAAAATGGGATTTCTGTGCTGCAAATTTCAACTTTTGTTTTTTCATGTGAGAGAGGGAGTGTGTGTGCATGAAAGAGCTCTCGTTCACTGGTTCTCCTCCCAAATGCTCACAAGAGCTGGGGTAGGCTGGGCTGGGTCTGGTGGAAGCCAGAAGCTGGAACACAGTCTGGGTCTTCGGCTTGGCGATGGGGGCCTGACCACTTTCCCCTGCCAGCCTTCTGCATCTTACACACTTAGATGCACCTGCTGTGGACTCTGCCTCCTAGAGTATGTGCAGAAAATTAAGATGGTGGGTGTTGGCCCAGTAGTTAGGATGCTCACGTGCTGTACCAGAGGGCCAGGCAGCAGTTAATGCCTGCCCCTGGCTCCTGTCTCCAGATTCCTGCCGATGCAGACCTGGGGAGGAGTGGTGATGGCTCAGTAACCGACTTCTTGCCACCCAACAGGAGAGCTGGATTGAGCTCCCAGCTCCTGGCCTCATCCCCAGCCAGGGGCTCTTGTGGGCATTTGGGGAATGAACCAGAGGACGGCAGCTCTCTGTGTCTTTCTGTTCCTCTGCTTCTCAAATAAATGAACAATTTTTTTTGTAAAAAGGAAATTAATTGAATGATAGCCTTTTCTTTCTTTCTTTCTTTTTCTTTTTTTTCTTTTTTTGACAGGCAGAGTTAGTGAGAGAGACAGAGAGAAAGGTCTTTTTCCATTGGTTCACCCCCCAAATGGCCACCACAGCTGGTGCGCTGTGCCAATCCAAAGCCAAGAGCCAGGTGCTTCCTCCTGGTCTCCCATGGGGTGCAGGGCCCAAGCACTTGGGCCATCCTCCACTGCCTTCCTGGGCCACAGCAGAGAGCTGGACTGGAAGAGGAGCAACCGGGACAGACCTGGCACCCTAACCGGGACTAGAACCTGGAGTGCCAGCGTTGCAGGCGGAGGATTAGCCAAATGATCTGCAGCACTGGCCAATGATAGCCTTTTCACCATCATTCTTAAAATCAACTTTTTTTCCAACTGATGTTTTCAACACACAGACACTGTCCCACACAAGCATATGATCCCTGTCTCCACCCAGAAAAAGGGAATAAAAATATTTGGTTTCTGTGGTGATGTTCTTCGGAGATGCACGACACGTGTGATGTTGCTTGCACTAATGCTTCTAGTGGGAAAATCTGTTGGCACGGAACGTGCCTGTAATGCAGTGTCTGGGGTGTACAGAAGGCTGTGGGGGTGACCACAGGGAAGGACTGCGGGCCTGTCCCCACCCTGCTAGGCATCTGTAGGGCAGGAGGAAAACAGTGGCTAGCAGGACCGGGTGAGGAGGGGAGTAGCTGCCTGGCCCGGTGGACGCCCTGGCCACTCCCATTTTGGGCATCTTTGATCCCCAGGGAGATGGCAGAGCTGTTTGTGGCAGGACCCCGGCACTGGTGAATCCGTGGGCATTTGGGTGGCTTGCTGGATGCATAGTGATGTCCGTCCCGAGCATGGCCCCTCTCTGTCCTGCCAGGATGGTGATTGTGTGTTGGTGACAAAGGCCCACTCTGAAGCTGGTGGTGGCTGGGGAAGGACTTGTTTGGGGGCCAAAAAAAGGGAACCCCTGCACCGATGATGCTTTGAGGTTTAGGCTTTTTGATTTGCTGCTTCCTGTTGGACCAATCTAAGGCAGAGAATTCCATGGGGGAGCTGATGTGTCGAAAAGCATAGCACAAGAGGGAGGTTTTGAAGCCTTAAGTTAAAAGTTGGTTTTTTTTTTTTTATTTATTTATTCAAAAGAGTTACACAGAGAGAGGGGAGGCAGAGAGAGGTCCTCCATCTGCTGGTTCACTCTCCAGATGACTGCAATGGCTGGAGCTGCACCAGTCCGAAGCCAGGAGCTTCTTCTGGGTCTCCCATGCAGGTGCAGGGGCCCAAGGACTTGGGCCATCTTCCACTGCTTTCTCAGGCCATAGCAGAGAGCTGGATCGGAAGAGGAGCAGTCGGGACTAGAACCGGTGCCCATATGGAATGCTGGCGCTTCAGGCCAGGGCGTTAACCCGCTGTGCCACAGCACTGGCCCCAAAAGTCAGTGTTAATGGAAGGTCTCCATGAAGTGTAGTTGTGCCTGGATTCTACTCTGTTAAGTGTGAGCTCGTGAACATGAACTCCCTTGTCTGGAAGCTGTCTCTATCATTGTTTCCCAAGATTTACTTATTTATTTATCTGGGAGGCAGAGTGACAGGGAGAGACAGACATCTTCCTGTCCACTGGTTCAGTCCCCAGATGCCTGCAACAGCCAGGGCTGAGCAGGTCCAAGTCAGGAACCAGGAGTTCCGTCCTGGTCTCCCACGTGGGTGGCAGTGACCCTGAGTACTTGAGCCATCAGCTGCTGTCTACCAGGGTGTGCATTAGCAGGAAGTTGGGCTGGAAGCAGAGGCAGGACTCGATCTCAGGCACTCCAGTATGGGACGTGCATGCCATAGAGGTGGTGTAACTGGCTGTGCTACAGCACCTACCTCGTCTCTCTCTTCCTGGTGCCCATATGGGATGCCAGTATCACAGGTGGAGGCTTAACCTGCTATGCTACAATGCTGGCCCCTAGATTTAAAATTTTTAAAAATTTATTTGAAAGGCAGAAACGGGGGGCTGGTTCACTCCCCAAATGCTTGCCATATTGAGGCCTGAGCAAGTCCAAAGCCAGGAGCCCAGAAGTCAATCCAGGTCTCACCTGGTTGACAGGGACTCAAGTACTTGAGCCACACGTCACCTGCTGCCTCTCAGGTTGCACACTATAGTGGGAAGCTGGAATCTGAGGGGAGTCCGGTCTTGAACCTGGCACTCCAATATGGGGTGTCAGGGGATGTCACAAGTAGCATCTTAACCAAATGCCTGCCTCTGTTAATTTTTTTTAAGTAATAAAAAAACATACATATTCATGAGATACTGTGTGTGTGTGTTTAGTGCATTTAACTGACTCCCTGTTTGCTCACTCAGCCACAGATCGTAACTCACCCAGAATCAGCAAGCAAGGGGCACGTAAAAACATCTTTTCAAAGGTTTCTGCTCACCACAAACTGGATGGGAATGATGGATGGAAAATGATGCTGGGGTCACCTGGGGAATCTGCCTCCAGCCAGATCTGGGCAGTGTGGCGTGGTTTTGGTGCACTGGATACAGTAGAGCTGGGGAGAGCAGAGGAAGCAAGGAGGGGAAGTGCACCAGCCACCTTTTACCTGCACTGGGTCCACAGTGGGGGAAAGGACCTGCATCTCCACAAGTAAAAAGAAAGCAGGCAGGAAGCTAATGGGAGATGTCGACGCCCCTTCACTCTCCCAGCAGTGCTTCTTCTGGAATTCAGGGGTAATAGGTGCAGTTGGACATCCATCTTAACGGAATCTCCAAGCACACCTCCACTTGGCACACAGTAGGTTTCTGCAGCTTCTTCCAGCCTGAACGGCATGAAAAGCGGCAGGTAGGCAGCCACACGCTGCTCGATGCTGCCCTCTGCTGTTCAAAAGCCTGCGCAGCGGTTCGGATGGTGATGTGATAGGGTGCATATTTGTGCCAGTGTTTTGATCTGGAACGTTGCTGTAGCCTTTGCCTTGAGACATGGATGTATTCTAAGCATATTGTCTCCTCTCCCCTTCCTACCCCATCCCTCAGTCTGTGTGTGGTTCCCCCTGATTCTATTTGGGTTGCTCATTTTTACACAGAACACTGTAGAGCCCTGCTCAGGGTGTTGCATGCAAGGCCCATCTGTCCCTCCTAGGTTGATGCTGAGGTTTTACCCATTTCTCCCCCTGTAGAACTGGTTTTCCCCTCTTCCCTTCAACCAATAAGCCTGTAAAGATCCTGCTGCCACACACCTCCCCCTCATCTAGCACGCCGTCACCTGCTGCCTCCCAGGGTGTGCATTAGGGAAGCTGGAATGGAGACTGGAGCCAGGACTCAGGCCTGGGCACGCCACTGTGGGATGTGAGCATTGCTGCCCTGTGCCGGTGCTTGCTCCAGCATTACGCATTTGAGGTGCTTCTGGGTCTTTGCATGGCTCGACAGCTCATTTCGTGTTAATGCTGAATAATATTCCATTGTCTGGATGTTCCACTGTGTGTCCATTCAACTGCTGATGGCCATCTTTGTTGCTTCCAAGTTTGGGCAATGGTGAATAAAGTGGCTGTAAACATCTCTGTGCAGTCCTTGGTATGGAAGAAAGTTTTTTCAGCTCATCTGGGTGAATACCAAGGGGCTCTGACTGCTGGGTCACACGGCAAGAGTCTGCTTAATACGCCGGGCTCACCTGCGAGTTAACTGTACCGTTTGTGTAATCAGCGCTGCCGGTGTTGCCTGGATGTAGTGACCAGGTGAGCTGTACCCTGATGTTCGTTCAGAACTTAAAGCTTTTACAGCTCAGGTCCACACACAGCTTCCTGCCATGCCGTGCGCCTTGGCTTTGCAGTGTGGACTTCAGAGCTGACCACGTGATGGGCGTGGCGGGTAAGAGAAGCACCTTATGCACCGGGGGTGAAGATGGTTGGCAGGGATCGGGCAGGCCTTTGGCCAGGACTGGTTCTGCTCCCCTGTATGATGCACGAGTCTCACTGGGAGCCACACCTGTGGCGGCTTGAGTAGCGCAAGGGGGGCCGGCCTCTGTGACGTGCACGGCGACCCCCACGGACACTCCCGTCAGCCGCGTGGCCGGTGCCTGCGGGGCACAGTCTGCGCCCAGCGATGGGGCAGCCGCGAGGGGCAGGTCGGGCCTCGCGGGCCCCCGTCCGGCTGCACCTGCCCCGGCCGGCCGCCGCGCGCCATGCCCTGGTGGAGTAACCTTTGCTGTGAGTAGCGGGCGCCCCCCAGCGGCTGTTTGCCTTGCCCGGGCGACTGCAGGCGCGGAACCCGGGAGCGGCGAACGTGGCCTTTAGTGCCGGCCAGACGCGGTGTGTGGGTTTTCCATCCTTCTTCCTTGTCAGGGGGAAGTCACAGCGGTAGGGTGCAGCGAGGGGGTAGGAAGGGACGAGAGCCTGGCGGCGAGCCAAGGGTGGGATGCTGAATGGGACGGAACAGGCCTTGCGCACTGCGTGACATGATGGAACCTGGGCGGGCCGTGCTGTGGTGTAGTGGCTGTGACGCTGGATCTCTGGTGAGCCCGACTCCTGTCTCAGCTGCTCTGCTCTCAACCCAGCATCCTGCTAACGGGCTGGAAAAGCAGTGGTTGAATCCCTGCACCAGGTGGAGGACCTGCACGGAGTTCTAGGCTCCTAGCTTCCCGCTGGCCTAGTCCTGGTCCTCGAGGCCTTTTGGGGAATGAACCAGGGGATGGAAGATCTTTTTTTCTCTGTGTCTGCCTCTGTCTCTTACTGTGCCTTTCAAATAAATGAACTAAACTTTAAAAGGCGGGGGAGAGGGCAGGCTTCCATGTGGATTTGACCGAGTGGGCAGCCATGGTGAGTGCACATGGTTGGGGCAGATCATGTGCAGGTGTGCAAGGGCAGTTGCCTTTCCCTCTGGCATCTGATTTGAATGGCCTTGGCTGCCAGAGCAGGTCGTGTAGGAGCCTGTCCACAGGACTTGAACCATTAGGTGCCTGACAGGTGCTTGATGGTGTGGTGGAAGCCGTATTCCACGGATCAGGGTCTCCCTGTCAAGTCTGTATGGCTGACTCAGGGCCCTGCTCTCTGTGTCCAGCCTATGCAAGGAGGGGTCCTCCAGCAGTAGCTCTTAGGGTTACTTAGAGCCAAGAAACAAGGAACCAGTTGACCAGTTAGGATTTAAATTCCTGTATGCCTTTTTTTTTTTTTTAATGTGCTCAGTTTGTCACTCACTCTATAGAGAGAACATGTGACTATTGCTTAGCTATACTGAATTATGTTTGGCGAAAACAATATCATCTTTGGCCCCCTAGGTTTGACTGCAAATATTTCAGTTCTCCTAGAATGAAAAAGGAAAAAAAGAAGTATTTGTGGGAACAGATTTGGGAGATGGAGGGAGAGTAGTGAGGGGAAGTGGTGTGTGTAAACACCTGCTCTCTCCTACGATGTTAGCAGCGTTCATTTGTAACCTCAGCTTCATGGCAGGATACTTGCCTTATATTTATATACTTATATATTTTATCTACTTATTTATATACTTATGTCTTATATTTATATGCTTAATGCAACTGTGCTGGAAGAGAGTTTGTTGTTGGAGTTTGCCATTCTTACCCAGTATGTTCCCAGTGATGGCATCCACCATTTAAAAAATGTCATCCCTTGTGTTGCGTTAGAAGTGTGTGCAGAAAGTATGCTTTTATAATTGCGAGAATTTTAAATACTGCATGGAAATGTTCAAGAAATTCTTAGATTTAACTGGGAGTCGATCACAATGTTGATGTATAATAGGATCATATGGGGAACTGGAGCTGTGGCATAGCAGGTTAAGCCGCAGAGTGCCAACATCCTATATGGGTGCTGGTTCACGTCCTGGCTGCTCCACTTCCGATCCAGCTCCCTGCTAATACACCTGGGAAAGCAGTGGAAGGTAGCCCAGGTGCTTGGGCCCCTGAACCCACATGGGAGACCCGAATGAAGTTCCTGGCTCCTGGCTCAAGCCTGGCCCAGCCTTGGCCGTTATGGCCTTTTGGGGAGTGTCCAGCAGATGGAAGATCAATCTTTCTCTCTCCCCCTCTCCCCCTCTCCTCTCCGCCTCTGTGTCTCTGTAACTCCACCTTTCAAATAGATACATCTTAAAAAAATAAGAACAAATGGGAACCTAAAGCATTCTCACCTCAGGAGATGGTACATGCTTTAAAAAGGAATGCTGCTGGGGCAGGTATTGTGGCACATACCGGAATGCTGGTTCGAATCCTAGCTGCTCCATTTTTCATCCAGCTTCTTGCTAATGTGCGTCCTGGCAGGCAGCTGACAGTGGCTTAAGTACTTGAGTCCCTGAGTCCCTGATACATGGGATGGAGTTCCTGCCTCCTGACTTCGGCCTGGACCAGCCCAGGCCTGTTATGGCCATTTGGAGAGTGAACCAGCAGATGGAAGGGATCTCTCTCTCTCTCTCTCTCTCTCTCTCTCTCTCTGATAAATCTTTAAAAAAGAAGAATTACTCTCAATTCATTGGATTTTTTTAAAAAAATGTTATTCAATGTGTTGTAACATCAATGTCAAAATAATTTTATACTTCAAATTTTGGTCAGTGGGCGTTCCTTCCAGCTGGCCCTTGTGCCTTTTTTTAAAAAATATTTATTTATTTATTTGAAAATCAGAATTACACAGAGAGGAAAAGAGAGGCAGAGAGAGAGAGAAAGAGAGAGGTCTTCCATCTGCTGGTTCACTCCCCAGTTGGCTGCAATGGCTGGAGCTGCGCTGATCTGAAGACAGAAGTCAGGAGCTTCCTCCAGGTCTCCCAAGCAGGTGCAGGGGCCCAAGGACTTGGGTCATCTTCCACTGCTTTCCCAGGCCATAGCAGAGAGCCAAATCGGAAGTGGAGTAGCCGGGACTCGAGCCAGTGC
The DNA here is from genome assembly GCF_964237555.1 of Oryctolagus cuniculus. Lineage (NCBI taxonomy): Eukaryota > Metazoa > Chordata > Mammalia > Lagomorpha > Leporidae > Oryctolagus > Oryctolagus cuniculus. Next base: position 16,639,471 of record NC_091436.1, on the reverse strand, counting down.
CCACATGGGATGCCACCACTGCAGGCAGCAGCCTTACCCGCTATGCCACAGCGCCAGCTCCCCTTATGTTTTTTTGACACACCCCCACCATATTTGAGCTCCTTGCTTCCTTCCTCTTTTTAAAATAATTATCTGACAAATATTTTTTATTTTTTCTGAATATTTTACTTATTTTTGAAATAACATTAATTTAAATTATAGTCAAAAGCTTAATCACTCTACTGTCTTGAGTGCAGTAAATAAAAAGACCATAGTCCAGCAGGAAAATAGGCAAGGGCTATAAGCAGCAATCAAAGGAAAAGATATTCAACTTCTTTCAAATTTTAAAAGTCACAAAATCATTAGAACTCTAGTAATGTGTAATTCCTATGAATTTATTTGCCAAAGATTTAAAACATCACAAATCATGGTGCAATGGGTTACGTTACCTTTGGCAATGCTGGCATCCCATATGGGTGTCAGTTCATGCCCAGCTGCTCTACTTCCAATCCAGCTCCCTGTTAATGGCCTGAGAAAAGCAATGGATGATTGTTTGGTTCCCTACGGTGGCTGGCCACTTTTGAGGAGTGAACCAGTGGATGGAATCTCTCTCTCTCTCTCTCTCTCTAACTCTTTCAAATAAATAAATAAATATTAAATAAATAAAAACAAACCAAAGTTTGAGAAAACACTGTATTTATAGCAAAATTGACACACATGGGCATTTGCTTTTTTGAAATTAAAAAAAATTTAGTTCCCACATAGAAGGAAGAATATGTGGCATTTATCTTTCTGTGTCTAGCTTATTTTGGGCAACATGATGTTCTTCAGTTCCTACCATTTTGCTGCAAATGATAGAATTTCATTTTGTTTTATAGTGGAAAATATTAGCGCGCGCACACACACACACACACACATACACCCCACACCATATTTTCTTTATCCATTCATCTGATGATGGACGCCTTGCTTGATTCCATATTTTGGCTGTTGTGAACAACGCTGCTATAAACATAGTGGAGCAGATAACTCTTTGATACAGTGAGTTCATGTCTTTTGGATATATACCCAGCAGTGGGATTGCTGGATCACAGGGAAATTCTGTTTCTAGTTTTTAAAGAAATAGCCAGGGGCTGGCACTGTGGTACAGTAGGTTAATCCTCCGCCTGCGGTGCCGGCATCCCTTATGGGTGCCAGTCCTTTAGGTTTGTAAAATACATGGAATGTTTCTGGAAACAGACACAAGATGCTTAGCAGTGCCTCTAGGGTGGAAGACTGGGTAGGGTGTGGGCGGTGTGTCAGTGTGTCATTTTGTACTGTGTATTTGTTACCTTTTCCAAAAAATATATAAAATTTAACTTTAAAAAATACAATGAATAGCATATACTAGAATTCACTGCTCCCATAAAATAGATCCAGCTCCACTTCCGATCCAGCTCTCTGCTATGGCCTGGGAAAGCAGTGGAGGATGGCCCAAGTCCTTGGGCACCCACATAGGAGACCCAGATAAAGCTCCTGGCTCCTGGCTTCAGATCGGCACAGCTCCAGCCATTGTGGCCATTTGGGGAGTGAACCAGCAGATGGAAGACCTCTCTCTCTGTCTCTCCCTCTCACTGTCTGTAACTCTACCGCTCAAATAAACAAACAAAAAATCTTTAAAAAAAAAAAAAAAAGGAATCTCCATACTGTTTTCACAGTGGCTGCACTAATTTATATTCTTAACAATGGTGTATAAGAGTTCTCCTTTCTCCACATCCACATCCTCACCAGCGTTTGTTGCTGTCTTTTGTATAATAGCCATTCTGACAGGGTGAGGTGACATCTCATTGTGGTTTTGATTTGCATTTCCCTGATGGTTAGTGAACATTTCCTTTCTGTCACAATAAAATGTTCCTCATACTTTCTATGAGCCCGCCTGGAGTATTTCCAAGGAGTTCAGTTCCTTTAGCATTGTGCTGCTATTTAGCTTACTCATCTAACCCAATATAGAGAGATATTTCATAAATATATTTATATAATATATAGATTTTCCTATATCTCTCAGACTTGATAGATTCTATTTTGAAATCTGGGGTATGAAATGTGATTCCGTTTTACCTTGTAACAGAAGATAATGCTGTCTGGTTGATCACCTGATCACTCTTAGTGAAGTTTGCCTCCTTATGTGTAACTTTTAACTTTTATTTGAAAAACTGACAGAATCTGCCATGTGCAGGTTCAGTTATCAAATGCCTACAATAGCCAGGGCTAGACCAGGTGGAAGCTGGGATCCCAGAACTCTAAGGTTTCTCACATGGGTGGCAGGGAACCAAGCACTTGAGCCATCACCTGTTGCCTCTCAGGGTGCAGGTGAGCAGGGCCCTGGAGTCAGAAACAGAGTTGGGGACTCAAACCCAGGCACCTGATATGGGATGCAGGTATGTGTCAAGTGGGAGCTCAACTACTGTGCCAGATCGTGGCGCCTAATGTTTTGCTAGTTGAGTCTGTTTACATTCCCTTTGACAGGGAACAGAAAGACCAGAGGTGGTACCCTGGAACCTGGAAGAAGCAGACATGACCCAATCTGTTAAGAGTAATAGCTATCTCTAAGACCCTTTCCTGACATTAATGAGCGTCTTGATGGATGATTTAAAACGTTTGATTTTCTTGAGTCGTAATCCTTTTTCCCCTTCTCTCCGCCCTCCCACTTGTTAACAGTTGGACAGAGAGAGTCTGAAGATGTGAGTGAGAGAGACTCGGCTAAAGAAATGGCTGCAGACTCGGCGGTTGTTGGAGACATCACCAAGGATGGGCAGGAGGACATGCCTGAGATCATTGAACAGATCCCTTCTTCAGAGAGCAATCTGGAAGAGCTAGCTCAGCCTGCTGAGTCCCAGGCTAACGATGTTGGCTTTAAGAAAGTGTTCAAGTTCGTCGGCTTCAAATTCACCGTGAAAAAGGATAAGACCGAGAAGTCTGACACCGTCCAGCTGATCACTGTCAAAAAAGACGAAGGGGATGGCGCAGGAGGGTCCATTGGGGCTGGCGACCACCAGGAGCCCAGCGGCGAGACTGGGGAAGCAGCGTCCAAAGAGAGCGAACTGAAGCAGTCCACGGAGAAGCCGGAGGACGGCCCGGTGCAGGAGCAGAGCGACACGGGCACTTCGCTTCCCGCCGAGGCTGGCCCAGTGGCGGAGGAGGGCAGAGATGAAGAAGGAGAGGACAAGCGAGAGAAAGAGCCCACCAAGTCCCCGGAGTCTCCCAGCAGCCCCGTGGCCAGCGAGACAGCATCACCCTTCAGGAAATTCTTCACTCAAGGCTGGGCCGGCTGGCGCAAGAAGACCAGCTTCAGGAAGCCCAAGGACGAGGAGCCGGAGGCCGCCGAGAAGAAAAAGGACCAAGAGCCGGAAAAGGGAGACGCACAGGAGAACGGACACATGGAAGGCGGCGCTGAGAAAGCGTCGCCGGCCTGCGAGCAGGAGCAGCCGCCCGCCCAGGAGCCGGACGCCGCCGGAAGCGCGGCTGAGGCGAGGCTGTCGGCCGAGTACGAGAAGGTCGAGCTGCCCCTGGACGAGCGCGGCGAGAGAGCCGCTCCGCTGGCCACGGAGGTGTTCGATGAGAAAGACGAAGTCTTCCAGGAGGTCGTCGCCGAAGTCCACGTCAGCAGCGTGGAGAGGCCGCCGGAGGAGCCAGAGGCCGAGCGCCAGCCAGAGGCCGCAGAGGCCTTGCCGCCTGCAAAATCGCCCGAGACGAGCGCCGGACCCGACGACGCCGAAGCTGCTGAGGAGCCCGCAGAAGCGTTGGTTCCTGGCGCGGACCAGACCCAGCCGCCGGAACCCAGTCCTGAGGAGAAAGTGCTCGCAAAGCCCCCCGAGGGCATCCTCAGCGAGGCGGACGCGCTGTCCGCCCAGGAGAGGGCCAAGGTGCAAGGGAGCCCTCTGAAGAAGCTGTTTACCAGCACTGGCTTGAAGAAGCTCTCCGGAAAGCGACAGAAAGGGAAGCGGGCGGGAGACGAAGAGTCGGGGGAACACAGCCAGGCTCCCGCGGAGTCCCCGGATAGTGCCGACGAGCAGCGGGGCGAGAGCTCTGCTTCCTCGCCCGACGAGCCGGAGGAGATCATTTGTGTGGAGAAAGGGATGGCGGAAGGACACCAGGAAGGGGACGCTGAAGAAGGAGCCGTTTCCGACGGAGAGAAGAAGAGAGAAGGTGTTACTCCCTGGGCTTCCTTCAAAAAGATGGTGACGCCCAAGAAACGCGTCCGGAGGCCTTCCGAAAGTGACAAAGAAGACGAGCTGGACAAGGTCAAGAGCGCCACCTTGTCTTCCACAGAAAGCGCGGCCTCCGAAATTCAAGAAGTCAGGGCAACAGGCGAGGAGCCCAAGCCGGAAGAGCCCAAGCGCAAGGTGGACACGTCAGTCTCTTGGGAAGCTTTAATTTGTGTGGGATCGTCCAAGAAAAGAGCAAGAAAAGCATCGTCTTCTGATGAGGAAGGGGGACCCAAAACGACGGGTGGAGACGGCCAGAAAGCAGAGGAGGCCGGGAAAGACAAAGAAGCAGGGTCAGATGCCATCCTCACGGGTTCCCAAGAACGTGATCAAGGGCCAGGGAGCTCCTCGCCTGAGCCAGCTGGAAGCCCCTCTGAAGGGGAGGGCGTTTCCACCTGGGAGTCATTTAAAAGATTAGTCACCGCCAGGAAAAAATCGAAGACAAAAATGGAAGAGAAAAATGAGGACTCTGCTCCAGAACATTCAGTCTCAGATGTTGAACCTGGGAAAGAAGAATCTTGGGTTTCGATTAAGAAATTTATTCCTGGACGAAGAAAGAAAAGGCCAGATGGGAAACATGAACAGGCTACTGCTGAAGATGCAGGGCCAGCAGACGCCAACGAAGATGACCCTGATGTCCCAGCCGTTGTGCCTCTGTCTGAATACGATGCCGTGGAAAGGGAGAAAATGGAAGCACAGCAAGCCCAGACAAGCCCAGAGAAGGCTGAGCCAATGGCTGTTGCCGTGTCCCAGGAGCTCAGTAAGAGTCAGGTTCATACAATAATGGTTACTAGCGTGGAAGAAAGATCTCCTTCTTGGATATCCACTTCAGTGACAGGACCTCTTGAACCAGCAGAAGAGGAAGCCACAGCACCCATGGGGGAGGAGTTGGAAAAAGAAGTCACTGCAGAAGAAGGCCCTGAGGTTCCCAAAGCTGTACCAGAGAGTCCAGATGCCTGCGATGACACAGTGGTTGGTGCCAGGGAATTAACTCCGGGAGCTGTGGTGGCAGTGGAAACTGCTGAGGTGTTTGCTGCCGAAGAAACCACCGAAGCATCTGGTGCTGAAGAGACCACTGAAATGGTGTCGGCAGTTTCCCAACTGACTGACTCCCCCAACACCACAGAGGAAGCCACCCCTGTTCAGGAGGTAGAAGGTGCCGGGCTGGACATAGAAGATCAAGAGAGGCGGACTCATGCAGTTCTACGAGCAGTTGCAGAAAAAGTGAAAGAGGAATCACAGCTGCCAGACACCAGTGGCCCAGAGGACACAGTTCCCACCTTGCAGAAAGTAGCATCGAAAGCACTAGAGAAGGTGGAAGAAGCAGAGGAGGACTCTGTGGAGGTGGATCTGAAGGAAGAGATACATGTAGACTTGGAAGGACACATACAAGAAACTACAACAGGTCATTTTATGCATGAAGAGGTGATTGTGCAGACCACCACTGAAAGCTTTGGAGAAGGTCCTCAAGTCATAGAGAGTATAGGGTCTAGTGAGCTGCTTAGAAGCACTTGCCAAGCTGAAACCTTAGCTGAGGAAAAAACCCAGGAAATTATAGTGGAGCAGGCTGTTCCCCCTGACCCCACTGAAACCCTTACAGACAGTGAGACGAATGGAAGCACCCCTGTGGCGGATTCTGAAACTCTAGATACAATACAGCAGGTTGAGGTCATGGAGCTCCATGAGGTCGCAACTGGCACCCAATCACAGATCATAGAAGCAGAGGCCGAGTCTGTACCGAAAGAGAGCCCTCCGGTACCATCTACTCTTCAGTCCCAGGAAGAAAATAAAGAACAAACAAAAATGGAAGAAGTTCTAGAACATTCAGAAGAAGAACCATCAGTGGAAACTGCACCCATTCTGTCCGAGACTGAGGCAACACAAGAGGCCTGCCAGTTTGCTGATGAAATGAAAGACAAAGGAAGTGAGGTGTCTGCAGACATAGATGTAACAGTTGGGCAGGAAAAGGCAACAGAAGTCCCCTTCAAAGAAGAAGTAGTTAAAGAAGCAGAGTGTCCAAATGATGCTAATCTTGAACTCAAGGGTCATGCTAAGTCTCTTCCAAGTCCAGAGGGGAGAGAGATGAAATTTGAAGTAGAAAGTGAGGAAAGTGAAGCAAAGCCAACCCAGGTGAGTGAAGAGAGACTTGACCAAAAAACAACTATTCCTACGTCCACAGAGCTCTCCAAGCAGCTGGTTCAGACAGATGATGTGACCGTCACAGACACAGAAAAGGAAGTGAGTTTAGAAGAAAGTCCTGCTTGCCTAGAGCAAGAGGAGGTAGGATGTGTAGAAGTTCAAGTTCAAAGCTCTGAGGCATCATTACCTCTTACAGCTGTAGCAGTGGAGGAGAAGGTCTTAGGAGAAACTGTCAAGATTTTAGAAACAGGTGAGACTTTGGTGTCTGCAGGTGCACATTTAGTACCAGAAGAGAAATCCTCTGAAAAAGATGACTTGATGACTCAGCCAGGAGAAGATGCTGTGTCCCCAGTGCCTGATGCTCAGGCAGAGTCGATACCAGTGATGGCAGGTGCTGGTACTGAAGAAGATGTAAGTTCTGAGCCAGAAGGAGACAAAACCACATCACAGAAGTGGACATCAGAGGAAGATGGTGAGCAGGTGGCTTGTGAGGATGTCAAAGTGAGTGCAGCGCAAGAGGAAGGGGTGAAGGCTGAAAATGAGATTTTGGAACTTGAGAGTGAGAGCAGTAAACTTGTCCAAAACATCATTCAGACAGCTGTGGACCAGTTTGTACGCACAGAAGACACAGTCACTGATATGTTGACATCTGACTTGCAGACAGAGGTGCACCAGGTGACAGTTGACAGCCAGGCAGCTGGACAGAAACCAGAGAAGGCAGGCAGTGACCATCAGGTGTGTGCACAGGAAGAAACACTTGTTCTTGAAGCTGCAGAGGAGTCAGAGCTCAGTGCAGTGGGACAGGTGCATGCAGATCCCTGCAGAGTTGCCAGTGCAGCTTCAGAGACCATCCTGACCGGTGAGGTAGACAGTTCCAGTGTCAGTGACCAGCAGCTTGAAGAGGAGATTCTCACATCCAAGGACGAGGAGGGCAGCACCACAGCACTGTCTGTACCAAAAGAAGAGGGTCAAGCTATGTTAGGAGAAAGAACAGAGAAGTCGCAACTGGAGTCCAAAGAAGGCGAAAAAGGTGATGCTGTCTGTGACCCAGAGAACCAGAGCTCAGCCGTGGCACACACAGATGCCGCAGAAGGCTTAACCAAAGAGTCCTCGGATACAAATGGACCAAAACTCAAAGAGATGGAAGGCACCCAGGAAGTAGAGTTTCAGGAAGGAAGAGTGCATAGTGAGTCAGACAAGGAGATTAAAACCCAAATGCAGGAGGAGACACAGAAACAGGAGATAGAGCCAGCAAAGTCCGAACTTGCAGAAGCCCAGAACATCGTGTAAGTAAGCTTCATTTTCTCCTAAAATAATTTTTCTTCTTTCAAATCTTTAAATAGCAAATTTGTTATAAAGAAATTGGGGGCTGGCGCCACGGCTCATAGGCTAATCCTCCACCTGCGGCGCTGGCACACCAGGTTCTAGTCCTGGTCAGGGTGCCGGATTCTTTCCCAGTTGCTCGTCTTCCAGGCCAGCTCTCTGCTGTGGCCCGGGGGTGCAGTGGAGGAAGGCCCAAGTGCTTGGACCCTGCACCCACATGGGAGACCAGGAGAGGCACCTGGCTCCTGGCTTCGGATCGGCATGGTGCACCGGCCAACGGCAAAGGAAGACCTTTCTCTCTCTGTCTCTCCCTCTCACTATCCACTCTGCCTGTCAAAAAAAAAAAAAAAAAAAAAAAAAAGAGAGAGAAAGAAATTGGGAGTTCAAATAATTATGATTTTATAGAGAGCCTTCAGTTTGGGAAATAACTATTGACTGGAGTCAAAGATCTAGGATGGCTTTTGTTTTTTTTAAAGAATTATTTTATTTATTTGAAAGACAGTTACAGAGAGAGGTAGAGTCAGAGAGAGAGAGAGAGAGAGGTCTTCCATTCTGTTGGTTACCTCTTCAGATGACCACAGCCAGAGCTGATCTGATCTGAAGCCAGGAGCCAGGAGCTTTTCCGGGTCTCACATGCGGGTGCTGGGGCTCAAGGATTTTGGCCATCTTCTACTGCTTTTCCAGGCCATCAGAGAGCTGGATCAGAAGAGGAGCAGTCGGGACTCGAACCGGCGCCCATATGGGATATTGGCACTGCTGGCTGGGGCTTTAACCCCCTGCACCATAGTGCCGGCCCCAGGATGGCTTTTGTTCCTTTCAGAAATTTCATTTGGGATCATTGATATGGAAATAAAGGTGCCGTGGTTTTTTTTTTTTTTTTTTTTTTTTTTTTTTTTTTTTTTTCCCACCTCATGTGACTGCTTTCCAAGAAAATAAAGGGGCATGTCTAGGGGGAGGTGTTGTTCACTCAGCACTGTACCAACTAGCTTGTTTGTTGAGTTTTGTTGTTGTTATTGTTTTAATGTAGGAGCCAAAAGTAGGTTTCTGTCAGACTGCTTGAAATTTCACTTATATTTCTTTGCAGGAAGAGGAATGGTGAATTTTTTTTTCACCAGCAGTATAAGCAAGCATTTTTTAAAATTTTTCAGTGAACATGGTGACCATGACTGTGCTACTGCAGCCATTAGTTTTGTAGTAGCGCAGCATAAAACAATATGGGCTTTTATCATGTTTCATCTTTAAATGTTAGATCATGGGGCTGGCATTGTGGCAAGGGGGGTTAAACCTCTGCCTGCAATGCTGACATCCCATATGGGTCCTGCTCCTGATCCAACTCTTTGCTAATGTGCCTAGGAAAGCAGTGGAAGATGGCCCAAGTACTTGGACCGTTATACTGACAAGGAAGAGTGGGATGAAGCTCCTGGCTTCAGCCTGGCCTGGTGTTGGCCTTTGCAACCATTTGGGGAGTGAACCAGCAGATGGAAGGTCTCTCTTTAACCCTGCCTTACAACTAAAAAAAATAAATCTTTTTTAGAAATGTTGTCACACAGTTTGCTTTTGATTTTTAATGTATTTTCATTTTTTATTTGAAAGCCAGAGAGACCTCCCATCTGCTGCTTCTTTCCCCATTTGCCAGCTATAGCCAGGTCTGGGCCAGGCTGAAGCCAGGATACTGGACCTCCATCCAGGCCTCCCATGAGGGTGGCAGAAGTCCAAGCACTTGAGCCATCATCTGCTGCCTCCTAGGGTGCACATTATCAGGAAGCTGGAATCAGAAGCAAAGTGAGGACTTGATCCCAGGCTCTCCAAGATGGGATGCAGGTGCCCCAACTGGCGTCTTCACTGCTGTGCCAAATACCTGCCCCATCTTTTTTCATTTTAGCAGAGTTAAACTATGGTATTGTTAGGGTTCCCACCTGATGCAGTCTACTTTCCCAACTACTCTTTGGAGAAAAGAGAGGAAAAAGAGATTGATTTACTGTGGTTCTTCCTTCTACAGCTAAGCTCGGTGTGTACTCGCAAGAGCAGACTGTGAAGACGGCTGGTGGAAGAAAAGGAGTGCTGCTGCTACTGAGACTCAAGACCAGTGTTGGAGACAGCGAGCTGGGAGAGCAGCCCATCCTCTGCTCTCGCTTCGGGAGAGCCCGCGACAATCCTGAGGCCGCATCAGGAGCTCCAGCCTTTTAACATTTCCTTTTTTCAAGACCCTCCTGTTATTTTACCTTGATACCATATAATGTTTCTGATTTAAGGTCCTGAATTCCTAACCTGGAACTGGAGTTGGCAATACCTAGTTCTGCTTCTCAAACTGGAGTATCATTCTTTGTGTGCGTGTATGTTTTATGTAACCCTCCTTCTGTATCTAGTGTATATTTTTTTTTCTTAACGTTTAAGGAAATGTGCAGGACAGTACAAGCCTTTTCTACCACCCAGTAGGTGATGGGGCATGCACCCATAGTGAAACCTCGGAAAGCTTCGAGCCTCAATTATAACATGTGAAAAACAGAGCTTCCTACAAGTAACATTCCTGATCGGCAGGTGCAATTCTTATTTTAAAAAAATCCACTATTGATTATTAGATCTATGCTTAGTAATACTCTGAAATTGGTCACTTTCCTATTATGCACAGTGGGCTAAAAATAAAAAGCATTTTGAAGTGTGCAGAATGTCGCATTGTTACTGTGAAATTTTTCTTTCTAGTCCAGCAGAATTTGGAAAGAAACTTTTTTCAGTGGTGGATTAACATCTTTTCTCCTAATTGTAATGGCTGTTCGGACAGATGAGTGGGCTGAATTCCTAAGGCAGAGTCGTGAGATGTTTTTCATGTGGTGAAGAAAAGAACTGATTGTAAGCTTTTGGTTTTAAAACTCTCACGTGCTGGGCCACATTCACACACAGAGAGGAATAAGTCAAGTTCTTTATAAATGGTATTTTGATAGATACTGGATTGTGTCTGTGCCATAATTGTACTCCTTCTTTAAGAACAATGTTGCATTATTATGTTCATTTGGATAAATTGTCATTTGACAACTGGTTTAAATAAAATATTTGTTTCACTTAGCTTTTCTGGTTTATTAGATACTAGGAAGCCTGGGAGTATGTTTAGTGTGTTAGGATGGTAAGATGAGCGCAATGATGAGATGAAGATTATAATGACGAGATAAGCCGGAAGTTTCTAGTACAGTCAACCACAGGAAGACTCACTTTGCGCTGGTTTGAGCTGAATGTCTCAGAGGCAGTGGAGGCACAGAAGTTTCTGTTGAAATGAACCAGTAGCTTTTCAGACTGGCGTTGCTGATATAATTCTACCATCTGGTAATTCTTGAGTCATTTTGCTGCATTAATACAAGTATTTTTGGTTTCTAACAATGACAAATGTCTCTAGAAACAAGGGTTTAATAGTGAAAATCCCTATCTAAATGATCATCTTGGGAAATTTTTTTTAAATGTCAAAAATCAATGAGTCATGCTGACACATAAAGCACTTTGTCAGACAATTGTCACATAAAGAACAGTTTGTCATCCATCTACATGTGTGAAGTTCCACTTTTTCACAGATACGATGGGTCTGACATATGTGCTTAAGTTTTACTCAAACTCATCGCTCAAAGTTGAAAATTAAAATTTTGACTGTCAATTGATGATCTTTAAAGCATAACATTTCAGTTATAAGTAGTTTCCCTAAGTTAGCAAACCCAACCACATAATAATTGGCTCTATTAGTAAGACACCTCATCATACCTGTGTATGGGCTTGTAGTCAGAAAACATTTAATACCTTCCTAGGAGTTATTTTCATATGTATATCATAGCCACTTGTGTTTGAATATTCAATGTTAAAAATCTCCAAATTAGAACACTTTTTTTTTCGCCAACTGAGACTTTAACAAGTGCTAAAGTCAATTTTTGAAGATCAACTGAAAAATACTGGAGATGCTGGCAGTTTATAAGGGATTCATATTGATTAACTTTGTCTCTGGTGAGAAGACACATTGTACTGTTTGCGACAGATTCAACCCTTGTGAAGTTACATTTCCTTGCCACATTAAGCCAGATGCTTCTGGTCTCCACATCGGCTTTTCTGTGGTGTTCTCAATATCTGAGTGTGTCGTGAATTGCTTCTGTGCAAGCTCTCCATCTGGGTCCATTGTTTCATTAGTACATGGAACACCAACAGCAGCATGAAATACAGTCCTGTTTTGTAATTCTAAAGCTGTTAATTGATGAGCATCATAATCAAGTGTCAACTGCAGACATTGAAGCAAGTGCCTCAATTTTGCTATTTTTGGCATCACTGTGGAACCATGTACAATTAAGGGCAATGCAAGACTTGTAAACTCTTTTGCTTCTTGTAATTGAGGAATATTAAATGTTCCTCCTCAGGTGACTTTGTTTATGGTTCCCATGTGTTGCCTCTCTCTGTATATAGATATTGTTCTGATATTTTCTTTTGATGTTTGGAGCTAAAGATAGTCAAGGGCTTGGAATTTTAGCTTTCAGTATAAGCTTCAAGCTTAGCAGTTACCTCTAGTGCCAGACAATTTTTGATTCCTAGTTTTGTTTGGGGGCACATTTTCATTTCTCTAAATAAAATGCAATCTAATTAAATGCCATGGCTCTTCTTTCTGTAATTTCACCTGGATTCATCACACATGTTTTATCTTCAACTCTAAGCCAGCCTTTGTGAGGCGGTCCACAGAGTCCTGGGAGTTTGAAGTGAAGATTTATAAATGAGATAAGTGTGGATACACTAAAGTCTTTGCAAGTGGTTTTTAGCCTTTTGGTTCCCAGGCCCCTTTAATAGAACCTGGGGTCTGTGGCTGACCTCTGAATCCCCCAAATACAGTTTTATATACAAGTTTTGGATCATCACAGAAACCCCCTCCGAAATGGCGAGCAATAGCCAGAGTGAAAGTTAGACCCCCTTTGTCTAAGAATAGGACACGGTCCAGGGATCCGCACATGGTAAGAGGTTGGGACCTGAACATAAAACCAGTATCACGGAAATCCAAATCCAAAACTCTCTCTCTATTGGGATTCTTGAGCATCTGATGCAAGCTTCTCCTCACTACCAAATCTCTCACTGCCTCCAGTCTCTGTATTTGGAATTAGGAAAACAATCTGTGCCCTCTTCCACATATGAGATGAGAAAGCTACAACTTTTAAGTGGCATCATGGGGCTGGGCTAAGTCATTCAGGACATGAGGATACCATAATGGCAAACACTTTTCTTTTTCTTTTTGGACAGGTAGAGTTAGGCAGTTAGAGAGACAGACCGAAAGATCTTCTTTCCGTTGGTTCACCCCACAAATGGCCGCTATGGCTGGAGCTACGCCGATCCAAAGCCAGGAGCCAGGTGCTTCCTCCTGGTCTCATGCAGGTGCAGGGCCCAAGGACGTGGGCCATCCTCCACTGCCCTTCCAGGCCACAACAGAGAGCTGGACTGGAAGAGGAGCAACCGGGACAGAATCCAGCACCCCAACCAGGACCAGAACCCAGGTGCCAGCGCCACAGGTGGAGGATTAGCCTAGTGAGCGGAGGCACCGGCCTGTTTTTTCTTTAAAAAGGATACTGTCACAACTTAATGCACCCTCATCACCCCCCTCCTTTGTTTTTCAGTGCTAGAGAGAGCTTACATCCACTAGTTCACTGCCCAAATATTCTGCCACAGCCAGGGGTGGATAGGCCAAAGCTGGGAGCAGGGACTTGGTTCATTTCTCCCATATTGGTGGCAATGACCTACTTACCTGAGGCATCACCTGCTGCTGCTAACAGTGTATACATTAACAGGAAGTTGGAACTGTAATCAGCTGAAACTCGAACCCACCCATTCAGATATGGGATATGATATCTGAACTGCTAAGCCAAATGCCCACACCCCTCCCCACCTTTATTTTGTACATCTGGACGTCAGAATTGTGTCATCAGAACCTTGTCAGACAATTGTCACGTGCACTGTTGTCTACCGGAAAGTTCCACGGCTTTTCTAGTGTTCCACATTTAGGAGTGAAGTTGTCTTAGAATACTGCATACTCGTCTGTTGCTTGTTGATGTCAAGAGTTTTTTAAAAGAAAGATTGATTTGAAAGAGAGATCTTTCATCCACTTGTTCACTCCCCAAATGGCTGCAACAACCTGAGCTGGGCCAGTCCGAAGCCAGGGACCAGGAGCTTCTTCCAGGTCTCCCACAAGGGTTCAGGGGTCCAAGGACTTGGCCCTTCTTCTACTGCCTTCCCAGGCCATAGCAGAGAGCTGGATCGGAAGAGGAGCCATCGGGATACAAACCGGCATCCACAGGGGATGCCGGTGCCTTAGGCAGAGGTTTAGACTACTACGCCATAGCGCTGGCCCCTAATTCTTAACCTTGTGCTTTTCCTTGTTTATTCTATTAATCCCAACAACTTGGTATAATTTGTGAACACAGAGGCAATACTGAAAATTAGGCCAATTTTAAAACTGGAGCTTGCTCTAACTGAACCCTATTAGCTTCAGGTGCTTACCTAATTCCTAGAAAAGCAGATGGGTTTGCCTTTTGAAAATGACACCTAAACATAACAAGGGTTCTTCAGAAACAATAACTGTAGGGGATTTGTCCTAGGACATCAATAACATGGCTTAGCAGGAAAGTGATGACTTTCCCACGTGAGTCCAGGCAGTGCTGGGGGCTGAGATGCTGCCCCACTCCGCCTCCTGTACTGGCTGCCCCTGTATTAGGTACCACAGCGGCTAGGGGTTATTGGTATGTAGCATGTTGAGGTCAGAGCTGCCTGACATCCTGCAAGGCATGGACTAGTCTTGAGAAAGGAGTTTCTACCTAAAATGCCAGTGGTTCCCAGCTTCTACAGAACTAAGGCTGGAGTTTGGGAAACTAACTTTGCACATCCTGTTAGGATCATCCAGGCAAGAGCTGATAATAGCCTCTAGTACTGTGGCAGTTTGGTTGGGGAGCCAGGGGCTAGATCAAGAGCTATTAGGCAGGATGAACGGGACACAATATTGGAAGACTGTCGCATGAATAGCATGAAGTAAAGAATGAAGATTCTAGGCTGGCGCCCGGCTCACTAGGCTAATCCTCCACCTTGCGGCGCCGGCACACCAGGTTCTAGTCCTAGTCGGGGTGCCGGATTCTGTCCCGGTTGCTCCTCTTCCAGGCCAGCTCTCTGCTATGGCCTGGGAGTGCAGTGCAGGATGGCCCAAGTCCTTGGGCCTGCACCTGCATGGGAGACCAGGAGAAGCACCTGGCTCCTGCCATCGGATCAGCGCGGTGCGCCGGCCGCAGCGGCCATTGGAGGGTGAACCAACAGCAAAGGAAGACCTTTCTCTCTGTCTCTCTCACTGTCCACTCTGAAAAAAAAAAAAAAAAAAAAAAAAAAAAAAAAAGAATGAAGCTTCTGCATTGCAAACCTGGCTAGGGAGCCACTCACACAGGCCACAGAGAGAGAACAGATTTGGAAAAGTTCAAATTGAGAGGCCTATGAGATTCAGGGCAAATGTGGAGTTAACAGGTGAACACACAAACAGAATAAAAAAGTTTGGGACTGTATTAGTCCACTTTTTGTTACTATCGCTAAAGTACTCAGGAGGAGCTTCCTAAGAAGGGAAAGTTCTATTTCAGCTTATACTTCGGAGATTACAGTTCAGGACTGGGTGATCCCTTAGTTCAGTGACTGATGGTGGATGCTCATGCGAATGTGGAAGGAACGACCCCATGGTGAGCCAGGAAACAGAGTGAGAATAGCTATACTGCACTTGAACTCAAAAGAATCTCCTTGGAGGGCACACCCCAATGACTAAAGACCTCCCACCAGACCCATCTCTCAGGACACCAGGATGGTCAAGTGTCCACCCTCGATCTATCAACCATTAGCATCAAGACATCAGAGTTGAAGCATCTTGCAAGAGTTTTGGGGAGACAAGTTCTACTCAACCCAGGAAGAGACATCAACAGCTTTGTTGTCTTCTATGTCCTTGGAGACACATAGATGAAAATAATACACACAGATCCTTGCAACATTTCTTAAAAATTCATGTATAAACTTTGGCTTGTTGACTGAGAAAGACAAGGATTTAGAGTTCACTTGCCCTATCTTAACCCATTCATTTCAGTGTATCTATTAATCTATCACAAGATCTTCATTATGAAAATTCTTTATAAACTAGAAAGCAAAACGCACTGTAATGCATTCATACCAGGAATTCAAAGAGAGCAATTTTGGTGAAACTTTCCACCAGAAGCAACTTTATGGCTGCTGCTCTCTCAGATATTTTGGTTTCTTCAGAATAACAGCTCTGGTCTTCCTTAAAATTATCTAAGTGTATGTCACATGCAGACATACTCTCAGTTAAAGGGGCAACATCCATTTTGCAGGTCAGCTGCATCTGGTCTCGTTCCTCCTCCTCAGCTGCCTTTTGGGCATTTGCAGCCAGCTAGCACAGCTCCTTGAGGGCGGGGGACATCAAGTAGGGAGGAGGCGGCCGCACCTGCAGTCTCCTGGCCACTCCCACTTCCCTGCAGACCACGTGTTGCTCAGACCGTGGGTTCTCAGGCCGACTGCCTGCCCCTTGGTCTGCTTATGAGCATCATTTTCCAACTGGAAATAGAGAATTCTGTTGTCTGTTTTCCTTCGCTAAACCGGTCACAGAGGGGTGGGCATTGTGGCACCACTGATTAAGCTGCTGTGTGCTTCCTAAGGGTCATTGGAACTGCTGCGCCAAACACCTACCTCTACAGGTGTATTTAAGGGGCTCATTCCAGAAAAGGAAGATTAATTGTTCTGTATGAATATCACAAGGTAATTGACTTTTTATTGGCTTGAGGATTTTTTTTTTTTTTTAGATTTATTTATTTTACTTGAAAGTCACAGTTACACAGAGAAAGAAGGAGAGGCAGAGAGAGAGAGGGGTCTTCCATCTGCTGGTTCACTCCCCAATTTGCTGCAACACCAGATCTGCACTGATTCAAATCCAGGAGCCAGGAGATTCTTCCAGGTCTCCCACGTGGGTGCAGGGGCCCAAGGACTTGGGCCATCTTCTACTGCTTTCCCAGGCCATAGCAGAGCGCTGGATCAGAAGTGGAGCAGCCGGGACTCAAACCGGTGCCCATGTGGGATACTGGCACTGCAGGCGCCGGCTTTATGCGTTATGCCACAGCACCGGCCCCTGGCTTGAAGATTTCTAAAACCAAATCTTGCCTGCAGATGAAACAAACACAATGATCCTTTATTCTAGACCAAGACAGAGGACTAAAACCAAGCAGCATGTAATTTAAATATTCAGAGGGTTCTGAAAATTTTCATAAAAATCCAAGTATCAACTTGAAAAACAGGTTGCATTCCATGACAGTAAATTACAAGCCCATACAAATAAGGTGGTTTTAGAATTCACTCCTAGTGAGGAGTCTCCCTCCCCATCATATTTCCCAACCAAATTGCAGGAAGCCGCTTACCACCCATTTTTTTTTTAAAGATTTATTTATTTATGTGAGAGGCAGAGTTACAGACAGAGAGAGGGAGAGAGAGATAGACACACACATAGAGAGAGCTTCCATCCCAAATGGAACCATTTGGTTCACTCCCCAAATGGCAGCGACAGCCAGAGCTGGGCTAATCTAAAGCCAGGAGCCAGGAGCTTCTTCCGTGTCTTCCATGGGGTGCAGGGGCCCAACTTCTACTGCTTTTGCAGACCATCAGCAGGGAGCTGGATCGGAAGTAGAGCAGCCAGGACATGAACTGGGGTCCATATGGGAAGCCAGAACTGCAGGCGGAGGCCTAACCAACTATGCCACAGCAACAGCCTCCACCCAGCTTCTTAACTGTAGCAGTGTAGTGTTTTGTCTGAAATTTTGAACTAAAGGGGCCACTCTTTCTTGAAAGGCAAACTTTTTTTCTTCCAAAGATTGATTTATTTATTTGAAAGGTAGAGTGACAGAGAGAGACAAAGAGAGAGAGAGAGATCTTCTATCTTCTGGTTCTCTTTCCAAATGGCCACCAACAGCCAAGGCTGGGCCAGGCTGAAGCCAAGAGCCTGGTACTCCATCTAAGTCTCACATGCAGGTGGCAGGGGCCCAAGTACATTAACTGTCTTCTGCTACCTTCCCTGGCACACCAGCAAGAAGCCGGATCAGAAGCAAAGCAGCCGGGACTTCAATGGGTGCTCATAGGCAATGTAGGCCTTGCAGGAGGTGGCTTAACACACTGAGCCAAAACAATGCACCCCCCCCACTTTTTTTTTAAGATTTTATTTATTTATTTGAAAGTCAGAGTTACACACAGAGAGAAGGAGAGGCAGAGAGAGAGAGATCGAGAGAGAGAGTGAGCGAAAGATCTTTCATCTGCTGGTTCACTCCCCCATAATTGCTGGAGCTGCGCTGATCTGAAGCCAGGAGCCAGGAGCTTCTTTCAAGTCTCCCATGTGGGTGCAGGGGCCCAAGGACTTGGCCCATCTTCTGCTGCTTTCCCAGGCCATAGCAGAGAGCTGGATCAGAAGAGGAGCAGCTGGGACTTGAACCAAAGCCCATATGGGATGCCGGCACTGCAAACAGCATCTTTACCTGCTACACCACATCGCCGGCTCCAATACTGGCCCCTTTTAATGACAATGCTTTCTTCCCACCAAAGACTGATTTCCTATGGCAAAACCGTATAGCACTTAACAAGATCTATCTTTAAGCAACATCTGATGAATGAATGAATGAATGAATGGAGTCACTTGTTTTCCTTAGGCAATAGCAGCAATGGTATTAACAAGGGACAGAGAGTGACAGTCCACAGGAATTGTGAAGCCTGCACACTCAGATTGCCTAGGCCATCACTGAGATCCCCAAAGCTTGTTCAAATGGGTACCATCAAAGACTTAGAATTGCTACTTCTGACCTGTTGGTCATAAGAGAACATGGGAACAGGCACTAAGTTTTGCAGGGTGGGGTGGGTGGGCTTCAGTGTTGATACCTAGCTTTTCTTTATTTTGGAAGGTGGACGGAGGTCTGCCAGGCAGAAGCGGTGGCCATGAGTTATTGCTAAAGCCACTGCATCCCAAACATAATTAGAGGAACACAATGCTGCTCATCCCCCACCACCAACTTTGAAAGCTGAACTGGGGCCAGCTGTCAATGTCTTTTCTCTTTTTCCTTTCTTCTTTTTCTTTCTATTGCTTTTTTTTTTCTTTCATTTATTGATCTATTTGAAAGAGTGACAGAGGGAGAGACAGAGAGAGGTCATCCATCTGCTGGTTCACTCCTAAATGGCTGCAACAGCCAGGTCTGGGCCAGGAGCCAGGAACTGATACACGGGTGTCAGGGGCCCAATACCTTCCCAGATACATTAGCAGGAAGCTGGATTGGGGGAGTGGAATAGTGGGAACTTGAACCAGCCCTCTGATACAGGATGCTGGTGTTACAAGCGGCTGCTTAACCCACTATACCACACCACCCCACCTGCTGGCGTCTTGTCTTCACCCTTCATTGTCCCTCGTGGTTCTCACAACTTCCTGGGGTCTCAGACCCTGCCCTTTGACTGTATCTCCTTTTCCTTCAAAGCTGCATGGGAGCGCATGAGGCATACCCTGATTTACTTTTTCATAGACATTCAAAAAATTAACTTGGTACAAGGCTCTCACTTAAGTTAGGCAATGTGAATATGGTTAAAAAAAAAAAAAAAAAGATAGGGGTGGACATTCAGCCTAGCAGTTAAGTCATTTGTTGAGATGCCTGTGTCCTGTATCAGAATACGCGGGTTTGAAGCCCAGCTCAGCTTCCTGCTAATGCAGACCCTGGGAGGCAGCAGTGATGGCTCATGTAATTGGGTTCCTGACATCTACATGGGAGACAGATTGAGTTCTTGTCTCCAGGCTCGGGGGTTACTGTGGGCATTCGGGGAGTCAACCAGCAGACAGGAGCTCTCTCAAAAATAAATAAATAAAATCGGTGGAAACCACTTGATACTTAATCTAGGATTATACCGCACTTTGAATCTGTGTCATCTTGAGGCAAACTCCTTGTGGTCTCCTTTTTTCTTCTTGTAAGTGTTGGGTAAGAGGAACCTCTGGGTCCAATTCCAGGCCAATTCTGACCATCAGAGCATCTTCATGGAGCGTCTAATCCTTTGCACTGAACAGTTAACATCTCACAAAGATGGAAAATGGCAGCCAGGGTAGGGTTCAAAGCCCTGCACGCAGCAGGAGATGCAGTGAGAACAATGCAGGGCGCCAGGCTCTGCACACTTCCTGCATCTCTTTGGGTAGACAAATACACAGAGAGTCATGCAGCCATTTAATTAAAGGTTTATTCAATGAAAGGATGTATAAAAACTTACAAATCTGAGAACTCAACTATACATAGGATAGGATGGTGGGATATTCAGTTTTTAACATACGCGTACAGTATAGCTATCAACTATCCCCCCCTCCCCCCGTCCCTCTCCCCTTCGGTCCTTATTTCTGGCTCCTACTTTGTCTTGAGGGACTATTCTCTTATTGGCCTAAGGGAAGAGCAATGGACAAATTTTACTGCTTTCAGGCCAATGGAGAAAATTTTAGACATTTAAAAAGTTGGAGAATAAACTTCAAAATCAAGTTTTTCATTTTCCCCAAACAGCAACTAGATTTTTTTTTTTTTTTGGTCCTGATTTCTCTTTGCCATTTTTGATGCTTCATGAATGCTGCCACTAAACTATCAGTGTTGACTGGTAAAGTCAATATGGTTACTGTATCTGCTCGCCACTTTCCCTACGAGAGGCACACATTCCTATGTCCTTTTCCCTGGAGTACACACACTGATTTTCCCTGTAGTACAGACAGATGGTTGGTCCTAAAATGAATTTACCACTGGCAACTGCTAGGAAATGGCATACCGGTTTCTATACAGAGAGACAATCTATAGAACAGTACTTTCAAATCTGATTTTTGAAAACAATAAATTTGCCGGAAACTAGAATACAGCGTTTTGTTGTTGTTCAACTTGGAAAGAAGCCAGCAGTTAGATAAGGCATGCGCATTAATTCACCTGTTTCTAGCAAGTACCCACACGCTTCCTCTTACAAACACACACACTCACAGCTTGTCATGTGTTATCCACAAATTAAGATTGCCATCACATTATTACTTTTTCTTTCGTGTTTTGTAAAGGTAGATTTCTTAACTAGTGATTTTTCTGAACGGGACATAATCTCAAAGGAAGCATTCTGAAGTAAGACACCTGGAGGGTAAACACTACGAGCATTTTCTTGGGGTGGAAGCTTCCCCGACACCTTCCAGATTTTGCATAGTACAGAGCCCAGCTTTACTTCAGGGAGAACGCTGCATTTTCTGACACTTTCTCAGAAGGAAGACTTATTACCCAGGGAAAGTCATAATTTTAGTTTACCAAATTGCATTCTGGTTGTTTTGGTTTGTTATATACCCTTCATTAGTTCCAAGTATGCTTTCAAGTAATCTAAAATGTCTCCAAATCTATTTGAGTTTATAAGTATTATGGACCATTATCCTTTCAAAATCCCCTGAATTTAAGTAAATATATTCCAGGTTTATAATGCACAAAGCCTTCACAGGGGTGGGGCGGGGGCAGGGGAGAAGGGGAAGAGAGGGGAACAGGGACCTGTTCGTATCATGCCATGGAGAACTTCAGCTCTGAACTTGGGGGAAGGGAAGGAAGACAGTCTTTGTAAAAACGACAGTTTCTGTTTTTTTTTTTTTTTTTTTTTTTTTTTTAAAATGGTAAGTAACATTCAGTCCAACAATACAGTTTCCTGTTCCTTTTTGATGGAAGCTAACACTGGGTGGTCAGGTTCTGTGACCTCTGAGTCTCCACTGCCCAGGAGAATGGACCGCCCCTCGTCCAGGGCAAACACGTCCGAGTTCTGGTTTTGGCATGAGTGTTTAACAACCTCGTTGGGAGTTGAGAACGTTTTGTCACACAGGTTGCATTTGTAGGGCTTGTTGGTCTGCACCAGCATGTTGTCCATCTGACTGCCCTCCTCAAACGTGCACAGTTCCAGGGTCTGTTTGTCCACCATGGTGTAGGTGTCGATGCTCTGGTTGAGGCACACGTGGCGGGCAGCCTGGTTAGCTCTGCAAAAACTCTTGTCGCAAGTGCTACATTTGAAAGGCTTCCCGGTGTGTATGTACATGTGCTCCCGCCAGTGGCTTTTCTGGATGAATTTGCGTCCACAGATGGTGCACTCGTACTTCCGCCTCTTCACCTCCCGCTCCTGGTCGGCCTGCTCCAAGTTGTCAATGTCGGCGATGTCGGAGGGGGGTGGTGTTTCCGACTGCTGCTGTCCGTCAATGACTGGGGAATCGGAGATGTGCTGTAGCTCACTGTCACTTATCATGCCAGCCTCAGGCACTTCCATGGCGTCTTTGCCAAGGTCGGCCGCATTGCTACAGAGAGACAGGGGCACGCGGCTCTCGCCCTGCTGGCTGGACGGGAACGGTACTCCGGTGTGAATCTGCAGGTGCTCTCGCAGGCTGCTCCGGAGGGT
This sequence comes from Oryctolagus cuniculus, assembly GCF_964237555.1. Taxonomy (NCBI): domain Eukaryota; kingdom Metazoa; phylum Chordata; class Mammalia; order Lagomorpha; family Leporidae; genus Oryctolagus; species Oryctolagus cuniculus. The sequence goes on along the minus strand of NC_091436.1, from coordinate 16,617,314 downwards.
GAAGCGCCGGCCGCACAGGTGGCAGGCGTAGTACTTCGGGAAGCTTCCGTTCCTCTTCATGATGCTCGGCTTGACGTGGGCAATCGTGAGGGACGCGGGCTGCTCGTCAGAGGAGGAGGCTTCCAGATTGGTCTCCTCTCCGGGGGGAGGGGGAGGCACGGGAGTGGAAACCAGTTCTGGAGATAGCGAGGTCTGCAGCGGGTCCGAAGGGGTCATGTTTGTCCGATTCACCTGGGCCAGGTTGGACGTCAGCTGGGAGAGCTGGGACGCCTCTGGCACTGGCTCCTGGCTCATCCTGGAGTTCTGAGGCCTTGGGTCTCGCCCAAGTTTCTCAGGGGCCGCAGCAATCTTAGTGGCTTGTCTCAGCTGGTGATCAGCAATCTGGATGCCATACAAGGAAGAAGCCAGCGGGAAAACCTGATCAGGGTGCGAGAAGGCTCCTTGGCTGGCGAGGCTCGCTTCCTGGATCAGCGGGTACGCGTGCAGGAACTTGATTCCCTGCTCTAGGCGGACAGGGTCAATAAGCTGGGGTGCCATCTTCCCGGTGTACATCAAGTGCAGGAGATAGCTGAAAATATCGGGCTGAATGTCCGTGGGCTTCAAACGGACACACTCACTGAAAGAAACAAGAAAAAGCCTGTTAGGCAGATGTCAAGGGATGTTTCAAATGATAACATAAAGCTCCAAGAACAAAACACTTCCCATTCCCAACTGTTAGAAGCACTGACCCTGGCGGATCTTTTAGGTCAAAGTCTGGGGTTCTGCACTGATGCAATTCAGAGCACAGCAGGTCTTTCAGGATGAGTCAGACGATCTGCATGATTCGAACAATCACAGGGAAGCTACAGGTGAACCTTATCAAGTGCAGTCATCAGCACCCACTTGACAGGTAACGGTTTGGAAGCTTTGCTTCATGGAAGGGGAGAGCGCTGGGGCTGGGCTTTGAATCTGCGTCCAATTCCAAAGCCGCCTCACCAAGGTCCTCTGACTGTTAAAGCAGTGCTGTGTGGCAGACAGGGTGGACTTGGTTATTCCCACTGCCAGCCACGGAAACTGAAACCCCCAAAGTTGAGGGATTTATTTGAGGTGTCACTAGCAGTTGGTGGTACCGCTCATTTTCTAGCTCAGATTCTACCATGTATCATTTTAGAAACATCAATCTGATGGAGCGGCAAAAATGAGGAGTCCCCAGGATCTCTTTCCAAACAGTCAGTAATGACAAATTCTAATGCATCCTAAAACCCAGTGGTACATAAATATCCACGGATCACAAGGTACAGATGATCATCCACTAAGTGAATCTACCTAGAGCCAAGGCATTTTTAGCCTCAAAGACAGCTTCCTTGAATGCCATTAGGGTTATTAGTTTTGATTTTATGACTTTTTGTTATTATAACTCTTGTTGGCCCTTTGAGCAATTATGTTCATTATTTTTCAGTACATTAAAATACCAACATACCCTTCACTTCTAAATTTATTTTATGCAATTTAAAAAAGAAAAAAGTGACTTTAACAGAAATTTTGACAGATTTGAATATATATGGTATTGCTATCATTGTGTAGATTTAAGAGACTACATACAGTTGCATGAAAAATGTTTGACTACAAAGTGTATAAGCCAAAGGAAAAAAATCAAGCATTAAAAACTAGTACCCCTTTGACAGTATAAAGAGAAGAATATGAGTATGTGTGACTTTATTTCTCTTTTCTTTTAAAAAAGACACACAGATCGTTCATATCTTTATTTGGCGTTTCAGAATATTCCTTTAAGCACAAGATGTGTTCCAACAGTACTGTATGCAAGGTACACCATAGTTAAGTACTCTGGGGAAATTCAGAATTTCAAATAAAGCTTCAGGGACTGTGTATAGTAAAGAAGACTTCAGTGATACAATAACTCAGGTGAAGAAGAAACTGGGGCCTTCCCAGGATCAGGCAGAGGCCGAAGGAACGAGGAAACCCTCCGCCTTCAGAGGCATGGATTACCCCAGATTGATGGCTCCTTTCCTTGTGCAAGGACTGTAGGGTTCTTCAGGGGAAGGAGGGGACAGAGTTGGGGGCTCTTGGTGGACTACTACTCCTACCTCCCCGTACCCCCGCCAAAGGAGAAAGGGTGGAAAGTCAAAGAAGACTTGCATTGTAGCATCCGTGTGAGGCTCTACTGAGCAGAGCCCCTTCCCACACAAGCTCTGGTGCAAGTTTTACAATTATTTTCTCTCATTTATTGCTAGACTGTCCTGCCTATTGCCTGTGAATGGTCAACCCGACAGCAAACCTCTCAAAGGGTAAAGAACTTTGTGCAGTCCCTGCTGGCAGGGAAAGGAGAGAGCTGGGGAGCACACGGCCCATGCCACAGCCAGGCCTGGAGGGAGAAGGGGCTCCCAAGGCCTGCCGGGCTGTTGAGTGTCAGGAGGATGCAGTCAGTCTCTGGGCTACAGCCAGGAGCCCTGGGGCCCGTGGATGTCTCCAGACACCAATTTATTTTGATTTGTTTACTTTAAGAAATGTTTTTTTAAGCAGAAACACATGTGCACACATACACACACACACACACTTGGAAGAACAGGTGGAGTCTGTCAAGGTTCCTAAGTCATATTTCAGTCCTCACCATCCTTGATGGCTTTTCCTGCCAGGCAGGCAGCCTATACTTCTCTCTTACTCACTCGCTGTGGGCAGCCTTGGCTCATCTCCCTGCCCTCCACAATATAATTCTATATATCTGCAAGGCTTAGTTTGCAGATGTGTTTGACATGAACCTTTTATATAGTTTTAGTACAGTTTTAGCCTGCTTACACGTTCACAGTAATTTCCACTTTCATATTTTCCTTCACTAGAATTTTAATATAAGGATTTACAAGTGATGTTAAGCACTGTGGTTAGCAAGGCCAGTCCCTCTTGGTTAGTTTGTTTTTGCCAGCTCAGTCTGTAGCCTTATGTGATTTAAACTCAGTGTAGCGCACAGAAGACAGAGACCCCTAGTGGCAAGTATAGGACATAAACTGTGCACTAAACTAACCTGAAGACATCTGAGTGAGCAGTCAGGCCTAGGCCACAGCGCCTGGCACAGGAAGTGAAGTGTAAAAGCAGCCCTTGGTCTCCGTCCCGTGTGTGTCTCAGTGAGCTCGAATTCTGCACGCGGAGGTGGGCACGGCCGGCCACCAGGCAGCAGCCCAAACGGCATGTGTCAGTCACATCTGCTGCAGGAACACCCACTACTGCTTAAACCTGGGCCTTCAATTACACAAATATCACATTTCCTGGTTAGAAAGGCATTCACCTGCTGCCCTCTACATGAGATAAGCCCCTTGCATCTAATTAAAATCTACTACAGTGTATCTTTCCTCCTCAAAATAGTCCCCTCCCCCTTTGCAAGACAGTTGAAATCAGTGTGGTGAGAATGTTAACTACAAAGCCCTCAAGAGCCACAAAGTGTCTGACACAGTGAAGCTCAGAGGACGCCTCCTCCGCCACTGCCCTCGCCTTTGCGCCTGTTATTCTGTCTCTGTGGTGGCCCCAAGACTTGTAAAGCCCAGTCTTTGCCCTCAGAAAACTTACGTAAAAGGAAGCGGGTTAAGTATATATAGAAGCATCAATTTAGGCAAACAGTGCAGCTGTTGTAAAGTGGCACCAAAAACACGACAATAATAACAACAACAAAAACCAAAAATGATGGCCAGGTGGGGGTGGTGAAGATGAAGGGTGGGGATGTCCCAGAGGGCCCAGCTGATGAGGCTGGAAAGACAGGTTCTGAGCCTGCAGGACCTTGAGTGACAGAGTAAGGAGACTGCGTCTTATCTGATATGCAACAGGTATCTGATATGCAACAGGTATCGTTGTGGTTGTTGATCAAAGGAAGAACACTAATCAGAGGTACACACCACAGTCAGAGCAGGGCTTAGGAATATTAGTCTGAGAATAACGGAGGAAATGAATGACTGGAAAACAGAAGTGACAAAGGGAAGGGAAGGCAACAGGTGAAAGGCATTTTGGAGGAAATATGATTTGGGACCCCTCCGATGTGGTTTGAGAGATTTTCAGCTTGGGTTACTCGAAGATAAGAACACAGGCAAGTCAGAAGGGGCTTCTGGGAAGAGATCTGATGTAGATTCAATCCTAAATGCCCAAGAGGCAGCCTGGGGCCTTGGAACAAAGTTCTGGAGACAGACAGATCCTGGCCAGAGCTATAAATTCCAAGTTAGCAGAAGAGGCAAGATACAGGGGAAAAATAAGCACTCCTAGAAGAGTGGCAGGAGGGACCCGGGAGGGCTCAAGACCCACACCCAGGGCACAGCATGAAGGAGCTAAGACCACCGACAGTGGGTGTAAGGATGCAGCTGAAGAATGAGGAACACAACAGCGAAGGCTGCGGAGGACAGTGGTTTTGGTGAGGGGGTGACCTTGGGAAATGCTTTCAGCAGAGTGATGGGATGGGAACCACCGTGCACATGGACAGGAAGAGTGTGGGATGAGGAAAGCACACACAAGGACATGATGAGCCTTTTGAGAACTTCCACGGTAAAATCCAGGAGTAACTCAGGTAGACAGCAGGGCCTGAGGCATCCTGCTCCCTGCAGACTGCACGCCGGGGAGGATGGAGACTATCAGTGCACAACGCACAGGATGACGGCAATGGCAGGGGGCAAGATCTCGGAACACAGGCAGGGAGGACGACGGCTTTCCTCGGACACTAACAGGCCTTTTACTCTCAGAAGGAGTGATGGGAAAGAGAGTACTGGGCCAAGATATAGAGAGGTCTTAAGGCAGACAAGAGGGACCCCGGAGAAATTCACAGTCTCAAGTGCCTCCTGAGAGTAGGGAACAAGAACAAGTGTTGGAAGTCAGGGGGCTGCTTACGGTATCGGGACTGGAGGAGTGAGAGAAAGGCCTCAGATACAGAGTCCACAAAGCTTCCTGACAGAGGGGTCCCCTGAGGTCTCCCGCAGGCGGGCTCCGTGATGGACCCTGCCCAGCCTGACTGTGCAGGCGGGGGCTGCGTGGAGCTAGCAGGTGCGGCGGGCATCCTCAAGTGCTCCTGAAAGCACGTGCTGGTAACCACAAGGGATCTGGGCACCTGGAAGCCCAGGAGAGGCAGAGCCCGTGGTGTGATGTGGGCAAAGAGCCGGCTCCGTGGGAAGAGGGGCCGGGCAGTGAGGGAGGCTACAGTCATTAGATTATCATCAACCACTTTAGTTACCTGGTCTGATGGACAAACAACATCTTAAAGTAATTGGAGAATGAAGCAAGAACTGATTTGTGTGCCTTGAAGTACACATCGCCGATTGCAACCGTGCAGTCACACAGGAAACCAAACTCTCGCTGAGCGTTTAACTGCTGCAGTAGAATAAGTCCATGGTTGGCCAAATCCATTTTTTAAAAAATCTGCAAAGCAAACAATTTTATTTTTAAGAAAGGTGATTCACAAATAAGAATGTGTCCTTTAAAGTCACCAACAGTAATTATCATAGCTGTCAGGCGCCACTAACCACGATCTATAACTTAACTCATTTAGAATTCACAACAGCCCCCTGCGGTGGTTCTGTCATTACTCCTGGTTTACTGATGATGTCAGAGAAACCAGGAAACTTGAAAGCAGTGGTGTGCTTTCAAGTGCTTGACACAGCAACTACTCCTGGGCTAGTCAGTCATTTAAGACCCCAAATAGTAATGCTATTGATGCATCAGAATTTGTCAAAGCTTCCACAGAGACAAATTAGGGTTGTGGGCTGGGGTCATCGCGAAGCAGGATGAAAATGTTACTAAGTTTAAGGCAATTTTCTTGTTCCGACAGTAAGCACCTTCCAGGGATGCGTAATGGTGGACACATCTGTTATCCCCTTGCTGTTAACACTTCAAAAGCGTGAGGGACGCAGGGTTGGTGCTCTGCTCCCTTTGTTGTAGAGAAGAAAATGGGCTTTAATACATACAGGCAATTTGCTCCAGGCCTTCCAGCTAGAGTGTAGGGGAGTCAAAGTTTAAATACAAATATGGACTCTAAATTCTCTGTCTTTGCTCACACTTGACCCTAGGAAAGCACTCTGGCCTGAACCACTCTAGTCACTAGACTGCTCCTTTTTCCACAAGCAGCATTTATAAAAGCTTTCTGTACATAGATCGGCATTATACTAAACATTATGCTTGATGGGGAGAAACAGCCTTCCCCCTAAGACTGGGACGAAGATGCCAGCTCTCACTACTCAACAAGTAATGGAAGAACAAACTAGTACAATAAAGCAAGAAAGGAAATAAAGAGCAAACAGATGGGAAAGAAAGAAAGAAAACTGTCCTGTCTGGCAGATAACATAATTGTAACATAGAAAATCTCAAGGAACCTACAAGAAACTCCCAGAACTAACATATGAGTCTCATAAGGTCATAACCATGCAAAAAAAACCAAAATCAGTTGTAACTGTATACACCAGCAATGGCCATGTGGACATTGAACTTAACAGTATCATTCCATTTACAGTAATTAAAAAAAAATAGCAGGTATAAATCTAACAAAAAATGTGTATAAAACTTCCATGTTGAAAACTATAAAATAATGATGAAAGAAATCAAAGAGGATCTAAATAAATGGATAGACATACTACGTTTATGAAGGCTCTCATACAGAGGGTTTCGTTTTTCCCCAAATTGATATATAGTTTGACACAATTCTTATCAAAATCTCAGCAAGTTTTTTTTTTTTTTTTCAGATATAGAGAAGACTACTCCAAAATGTTTACCTTGAGGCAAAGGAACTGAAATAGCTGAAACCATTTTTCAGATGTAATAATGGAGAGGGAAGAATCAGCCATCCAGTTTCAAGATGTGTCACACTGCTTTAGCATTCAAGACTAGGTAGACATGCAAGTCAATGAAAGAGAAGCTGGAACCCAGAGACAGGCCCACAAAATACACACAACTGACTGCTGACAAAGGTGCAAAAGCAATTCAGGAGAGTAATTTTCTGAACAAATGGTGTTGGGTCAATAGAATTTCCATGAGCAAAAAATAAAAAGAAGAGAAAAGAAACAATCCTAGTCTTGTACCTTATAGAAAAATAAACTCAAAAAGGGATCATGGGCTTCAGTATAAAATACAAAGCTATTAAACTTTTTGAAAAAAAAAAAAAAAGAAAGAAAATTGTAGGGCTCTAAATCTAGGCAAAGAATTTTTATACTTGACATCAAAAGCAGAATTCTTAAAAGGGGAAATTGTTAGAGTGGTCTTCAGAATTAAAAACTTTTGCTCTGTAAAAAGATGAAAAGATAAGCTGAAGACTGGAAAAAATGTTTTAAAATCTTTGCAAACTATTCCTTTGACAAATGACTATTATTTGCAATATATAGAGAACTCTCAAGACTCATCAGTAAAACACTTGTAATAGATTTGGAGACACAATTCACCTAGGAAGATATACAGATGACAAATAAACACATGAAAATATTCAATGTCATTCACCACCAGGGAAATACAAATTAAAAACACAATCGCCACACACCTATCAGGACAGCCAACAAACAGTCACATTACCAAATGCTGGCAAGGAGGTGAAGAAACTGGATTACTCATGCACTGCCGGTAGGAATGTGAAAAGTGAGGTTATTCTGGAAAGTTAGGATTTTCTTAAAAAACTAAACACGCAAATACCATATGATTAGCAACTGCACTCTCAGGCATCTATCCTAGAAAAATGAAAACTTAAGTTCACATAAAAAACTTGTACACAAATGTCCTAACAGCTTTATTCCTAATAGTAAAAAACTATAAACAATCAAGAGGTCTTTCAATAGCTGAATAGCTACATACCAAGGGTAACTACTCAACCACAGAAAAAACAACTCCTGAGGCTCAGTGAAAAATGCCAATCCTAAAAGGTTACAGACTACATGACTCTTTTGATATAATAATATTCTTGAAAGTTATAGACATGGCGGATAGATTCCTAGCGGTGGGCTAAGGAATAAAACATGGAGAAGAGATTCCTATTGGGTTGGCTACAGAAGAGCAATAGGAGTGATGCTTGTAGGGATAGAACCCTCTGCAGTTCAATTGTGTCCATGTCAGTATCCTGGCTGCGTACTACAGTTTTGAATGATGTTTCCACCAGGGGAAACCAAGTACAGGACCTGTGAGACCACTCCATGTAGAAAAGGCACAACCACACAGATTAGGGATCGGGGGATGCATGAAAGGCAAGGGGCTCAGGATGAGAGCCAGACATGAGGCTGGGATTTCAGAGGAACATGCCCTCCACCAGGAGGCAACTTGGAAGCTTGTCTTTATGGCTCTTTTCTGTGTCACAGTATTTCCTTTTCCACCTTACTAATTTGCTTTTCTCCAAAGACCGTGATGCACAACTCTGTCAATGTTCTCTGATCCTGATCAGGTTCACCTGTGTGTCCAGCTTTAGGCTTCATCACGGTAGCTTCAAGTGTTAACACCACATTCCTATTTCTCTCTTGAGGATAAAGATGGACTGACTCATTGTTATTTATGGAGTGCTACCATCAATCACTCATTTCCATATGCTGCTTCATTTAATTTCACACTAACTTAAGTGAGATATTCAAGGCACTGGTACCTACATTTTTATAAATGTGGAAATAGGCTTAGAGAGTGCAGGTAGGTAGCTTGCTCAAGATTATAGCAGCAATAAATTGAAGAAATGAGATTTAGCTCTTTCCTGCCATCTTTCTGTGCCGCCATCATGGTGGGCATGTACGTCCCGGCCTTTGCTCTCAAGAGCATCAACAATGCTGAAAAAAGAGGCGAGTGCCAGGTTCTTATTGGGCTGTGCTCCAAAGTCATCATCAAGTTTCTAACTGTGACGATGAAGCATGGTTACACTGGTGAATCTGAAATCCCTGATGATCACAGAGCCGGGAAAATTGTTGTGAATCTTGCGTGCAGGTTAAGCAAGTGTGGAGTGATCAGCCTCTGAGTTGACAACACAGTTTAAAGATCTAGAAAAATGACAGAATAATCTGCTTGCATCCCACTAGTTTGGTTTCATTGTACTGACAACCTCAGCTGGCATCTTGGACCATGAAGAAGATGGAAACACACAGGAGGGAAAATTCTGGGATTCTTTTTGTAGGGATGTAACACATGCATACAAATAAAAGCTCAATGGACTCTGGTGTTCCAGGAGCAGGGAATGGCATCCAGGTCTTCCACAGAGAAGACAGGGATCCAAGTGCTTGAGTAAGCAGCCAATGCTTTCCCAGGCATCATCAGCAAGGAAGATAGACCGGAAGTGGGAGCAGCTGGGACTCTTGAAGCTGCTCTCCAATATGGGATGCAAGTGTTATAAGCAGAGGCTTAACAGGCTGTTACACAATACTGGCCTCCTCATTTTCTTCTGCTTATAGAGATTTTATATTTTTATATAATTAATTAATAATTTTTTATTTGAGAAACAGCAAGAGATCTCCTATCAGCTGACTGACTGTCCAACTGCCCACAATAGCCAGGGCTGGGACAGGCTGAAGCTGGGAACAGGTAACTCAACTTGAGTCTCCCATGTGGGTGGCAAGGACCCAAGGACTTGAGTCATCACCTGTTATCTCCCAGGGTGCACATTAGCAGGAAGCTGGAATTGTAAGTTGAACTGGGTTATGAACCCAGGTACTCCAATATGGTACGTGGGGATTCCAAGTGAGGCCTTAACCACTGCACCAAATGCTTGCCCCCATAGAGATTTCTGGCACATATAATTTTGCTTTAACATCATTAAAAATTTTTTTTAGTTAATGAATTTATTTGAAAGAGTTAGAGAGAGAGAAGTTGGGGGGTTGGGGGAGAGAATATCTTCCATCTGCTGGTTTACTCCCCAGATGGCTGCAATGGCCAGTGCGGCACCAGGCTGAAGCCAGGATCCAGGAGTTTCTTTTAGGTCTCCCACGTGGGTTGCAGGGGCCCAAACATTTGGGCCGTCTTCTACTGCTTTTCCCAGGCCATTAACAGGGAGCTGGATGGGAAATGGAGCATCCAGGACACAAACTGGTGCCTTTATGGGTTGCCAGTGTCTCAGGCAGTGGCTTTACTTGCTATGCCACAATGCCAGCCCTTGTCATCAAATTAATGAATATTTCTAAGAGGATTTTGGCTTTTACATTAATGGATGTATATTATCTCCTTCAATGAATCAAAATGCATGGTTCTCTCTCCTTCCATAAGCAAACTAATATACATGTATTCTACTTAGACCCTAAGAATGAAGCCATGATAAAAATGTTTAATGTTGCTTTTTCAAGGGAGTTTTGGAGTTATTTTAGGTCCTCAATTTAGCAACTAGTAAGTCCAAAGGACTCAGGTATTGAAACAGAAGTAAGAATGCCCCTGCCCGTGTGACTCCAGAGAAGCAGAAAAGCCAAATGAAAAGAAAGAAAAAAAAGAGAACAAGTCACATGCTTAAAATTCACAGGAGAAAACTCACAGATCAACTTTTTAAAATCTTACTTTGGAGACCAAGAAAGCCTTTCTCAAGGAGAACAATGGAATCCCTAGACTCTTCCATGTGAGAACTAGCCTGAGAAAATGGGGCGAGAGGGTGGTGGATTCTATCCAGAAGTGCATCACAAGCAGCTCTTGGCCCACCCAGCCAACGTCTTCAGATTTTTCTCTCCTTCCTCATCACTGTCCCCCCGCTCATGGGCTCCATGAGGCTTTACATGCATGGAAGTGCTGCACGTGCCAAGGACACAGCACCGGAAGATGGCTCTGGTCCAGGCTACCCCTCCTTCATGGAAATGGCTGGCAGTCCTTCCAGCTCATCACTGGCTCACTGGCTGTGGTTGGGTTGGGCTCCTGCCCACTCCTCACCAGAGTAGGCTCACCAGGGTCAGCCAGGGCTGTATGGACTTAGGAGCTCACTTGACTTCTCTGTGGAGTTTTGCACCCATTCTCTTGCTGTGATGAATCTCTGCTTCCAAGCCAAGGCTCTCTGGTTTTTGTATGCCCTCTGGCTATTCCACTTGCTACAGTCCTTCAGTGTCTAGGCCACAGCCCCCTTCTCATTCTATAGCCTCTCTTAGGTGATCTCATCCTGCTAATGCTTACTTTGGGATTCCTGTCACCTATGTGGGAGACCTGGATTGGGTGACCAGCTCCCAACTTCAGCCTGGTCCAGCCCCACCTGCTGTGGGCATCTGGAGAATGACCCAGTGAATGGGAGCTGTCTCTCTGCCTCCCACCAAAACACAAGCAAACAAAAATGAACAAAACAAACACAAAACCCTACAAAAAAGGGACCTTCTGTTTTTTCTTGCTAATAATTAAGTTCTGAATAGTGCTTTATTACTTTGTGATTACCCTGTAGGATAAAGTGCCTCAGAAGATTGAGACCAGAGACCCAGGCTGGAGACACAGGTCTCCTTATAGACTGTGGTCCTCATCTTAAAAATGAGACATTCCGGGCCGGCGCCGCGGCTCACTAGGCTAATCCTCCGCCTAGCGGCGCCGGCACACCGGGTTCTAGTCCCGGTTGGGGCACCGGATTCTGTCCCGGTTGCCCCTCTTCCAGGCCAGCCCTCTGCTGTGGCCCGGGAGTGCAGTGGAGGATGGCCCAGGTGCTTGGGCCCTGCACCCCATGGGAGACCAGGAAAAGCACCTGGCTCCTGGCTCCTGCCATCGGATCAGCGCGGTGCGCCGGCCGCAGCGCGCCGGCCGCGGCGGCCATTGGAGGGTGAACCAACGGCAAAGGAAGACCTTTCTCTCTGTCTCTCTCTCTCACTGTCCACTCTGCCTGTCAAAAAAAAAAAAAAAAGAAAAAAAAAAAATGAGACATTCCGGAAGGGGATTTTTAGCCTGGTGACACAATAAGATAGCCACAATTATGAAGGCCATCCTGACCTGTGCAGTCAGGTGGTTACCACTGCAGAACTCACGAAACTGGGGAGTAAAACGTGGTGAGGGGAGATCTGTTAAAAAGTGACTTTCAGGGCAGATGGTCTAGTAGCCTGAAAAAGAGATGACAGCTGAGGTGGTGATGCTGAGGATGGCAGGACATAGGCAGGATTCAGGAGATATTTAGGAGAATGAAAACCAGCAGAATCGGTTGCTGGGTGGATCAGGTAGAGATGGAGGAGGATGGGGAAGATCAAAGCGACTAATAGGATTCCCAGACTTATTTGTATAACTGGATGGATGGATCCTGGTGGATCCTTGTGTTCTCTACTGGGGCAGAACACAGGGCAAGGACCCAGTTTGGTGTGGAAGAGTTTGAGGTTAGGTTCAGGTATCTTGGGTTTGAGATGCTTTGGAGACCCCCAAGCAGAGACGTTTAATATGTGTGGTCGTATCGGTCTGGAGGTGAAAAGTCCTGTGATTTATCTCTGAGATTCCTCAGAGAAACTAGCTGTACCCAACTCCTGAAGCCATGTTCTTAAATCACTACTCGGGGTCCGAGAGGCTAAAACTGTCAATAAAGAGTTGAGATTGAACCCCACTTTCCTCTACGTTGCCTTGCTCCACAGAGCACTCCTGAAAGTTCTTACTGATCCTACTCAAAGGGCTGACAATCAGACATGAAACTAAAGACCTGTACAAAATCTCTAACCATGTAATACTGATAAATGGAACTGTCTTTTAAAGATTTATTTAATTGAAAGGCAGTGTATATATATACATATATATATACACACACACAATATTTATAATTTTATCTATCTATCTATCTATCTATCTATATATATAGAAAGAGAAAGAGAGAGAGATCTTCCATCCGTTGGTTCACTCCCCAAATGGCTGCAATGGCCAGGATAAGCCCAGGAGCAGGAGCTTCCTCCAGATCTCCTACATCGGTGCAGGGGCATAAGCACTGGGGATGCCCTCTAATGTCCTCCCCGGCACACCAACAGAGAGCTGGACTGGAAGTGGAGCAGCCAGGACCCGAACTGGCACCCACATGAAGTGCTGGTGTTGCTGGTGGTGGCTTCACTTGCTAGACCACAATGCCAGCCCCGATAAGTGGAATTTTTTAAAGATGTCAACTAAATGAGAACTATCAAGCTGTTCCTAAATTAGAATAGTGAGCAGAGAGGAACTGAAGAAAAAGAGAGACGGAGAGGGGAGGCAATGCTTCCAAGTGGGTTTTTATGGAATGTCATCTTCATGTAGGAGGGAACTTTGAAAGTTCATGGAAAAATGGATTTAAAAGCTAAGTTTATTTTGGTGCAAAAAATTTTTGAAATTCAAGTAAAGAGGAGGGGGTTTTCAGGAAATTATGGAAAACTACCACAGGTAGTCTCTTTCTTAAGTAAATTCAAGGACTGTAAGACATATGATGGGGCCGGCACTGTGGCGCAATGGGTTAACGCCCTGGCTTGAAGCGCCGGCATCCTACATGGGCACCGGTTCTAGTCCCAGCCGCTCATCTTCCGATCAAGCTCTCTGCTATGGTCTGGGAAGGCAGTAGAAGATGGCCCAGGTCCTTGGGCCCCTGCACCCATGTGGGAGACCTGGAAGAAGCTCCTGGATCCTGGCTTTGGATCGGTGCAGCTCCGGCTGTTGCGGCCATCTGGGGAGTGAACCAGTGGATGGAAGACCTCTCCCTCTGTCTCTACCTCTCTCTGTAACTCTGTCTTTCAAATAAATAAAATAAAATCTTAAAAAAAAAAAAAGACATATGAGTAGTCATGTTGAAGCTTTAGAAACCAAAAAAGCAGTTTCCAAAGTCGAAAATCAATGATCACTTAGGCTATGTGGTGCTGTGGTTTCCATCCCACTTGGATGGAAGGATGCTGACCATCTGTGGTCAAGGCTTTCAGTCTCTGCCACACACCATGTGTGGCTGATCCATTAGCTAGTAACTTGGTTTTGGTTTTGAGTTTTAAAGTTCTTCTTCTTCTTTTTAAATTTTATTTGAAAGGCAGAGGGACAGAGAGAAACAGAAAGCTCTCCCACCTGCTGGTTCAGTCCCTAAATGCCTGCAACAGCCGGAAATGGGTGAGGCCAAAGCCAGGAGGGAGCACTCAACTTAGGTTTCCTAAATGGGTGGCAGAGGACCCAAGTACTTGGGCCATCAACTGCTGCCTCCCAGGGTGCGTTTTGGCAGGAATCTGAAATCAGGAGCAGGGCCAGAGCTGGAACCCAGACACTTTGATACGGGATATGAGATTCCCAAGTACTATCTTAATTGCTGTGACAAATGCCCATCTCAGTTATTCATCTTCAAACGTGCAGCTGAAGAGGAAACCCACAATCAAGTTATATTTTGACCATCTAAATTCCTCCTTTGCTTTCACTATAGGAACATGAGATCAAAACAGCTTTTGGGAATTGGTGAATTCACTTTTTAAAGATAATAGCTTTTCAGAGACACTAAATACCACTTAGACTACCCGAGTCAAGTGCACTAAAAGGGTCCTTTGAAGTCCTTGATTTTATTTAAGTGAAGCATAAATGAATACGGTAATGCACAGGGCACATCACTAACAGGAGAAGCATTACCCACAAGTCAGACAGATTCTTCCAAGTAGCTTAGACCACTTACCAGGATGAAAAGCTGCTTTTCCAATTAGTATTATTAATAATTAATATTGCAGTGTTCATGAAGTAAAGTTGAATGAGGCTGATCATTTGAATTTCAATATATTTTAAAACTACTTCAGGGGCCAGCACTGTGGTTCAGTGGGCACAGCCTCCGCCCGCAGTGCCGGCATTCCATATGGGCGCCGGTTCGAGTCCTGGCTGCTCCACTTCTGATCCAGCTCTCTGCTTTGGCTTGGGAAAGCAGTAGAAGGTGGCCCAAGTCCTTGGGCCCCAGCACCCACATGGGAGACCCGGAAGAAGCTCCTGGATCCTGGCTTTGGATCGGCTCAGCTCCGGCTGTTGCAGTCATCTGGGGAGTGAACCAGCGGATGGAAGACCTCTCTCTCTCTGCCTCTGCCTCTCTGTAATTCTGCCTTTCAAATAAATAAATAAATAAATCTTAAAAACAAACAAACAAAAACCCCTGTACTTCAAAGACAGGAAATGCATCGTATTTATTGTGATGACAGATTGGCATGCTTAACATTTCTTTAGTCAACCTTCTTTCAGAGTAACTGGAAAAAGGAAGTGCATAAATTAACTAACAGTCTTATTTTCACATTGGAAAGTATCACATGGGTAAAAGATCTGCCTTTTAAATTATATTTTGCTTATGTTTACATTAAAAACTAGTTTCAAAATTTAAGTTGCAGTCAAAAGTAGGCAGTTCAGGGACATTTTAGGTGTCAAGTAGAAACTAGGTCAGATATTTATGGGTAATAAAGCATTCATATTAAAGTGATTAATTCTAAAGACATTGTGCTATAAGCAAATTTAAGGAAATTTACGTTAAGATCATACAGACAAATTAAACCCTAATCTGCTTCTAATAATCAAAGTAGAATTTATCTTCTAAAAATATTTTAGTTATTTGAAAGGCAGAATGAGAGGAGAAAACAGACAGAAATATATATTTTCCATTTGTTGGCTCATTCTCCAAATGGTCCCAAGGGTCAGGTAGAAACCAGGAGCCTGGAACTCCATCTGAGCCTTCCACGTGGGTGGCAGCGACCCAAGCACTTAGGCCATCATCATCTGCTGTTTTCCCAGGCCTGTTAACAGGGAGCTGGATTGGAAGCAGAGCAGCTGGGACCCAAACCAGCACTTGATATGGGATGCCTGTGTCCCAAGGCGTGGCTTAGTCCACTTTGTCACAACACCAGCCTCGATTTGCTATAAAAACTATAATCTACGTGAGCATAAAAAGATCTTGAAAATATTCTCCAGGAGTAGGTGTTTGGCTTGGTGGTTAAGACCCTGGTTAGGTTGCCTTTGTCCCACCTTCAGAGCACCTGAGTTTGATCCCTGTTCTCATTCTAGTTTCCTGCTGATGCATACCCTTAGGAGACAGTGGTGATGGCTCAAGTGGCTGGGGCCCTGCCACCCACTGGGAGGCTTAGATAGAGTTGCTGGTTCCTGGCTTCAGCACCCCAGGCCACTGTGGCCTTTTGGGTGAGTGGACAAGCATGGAAGCAGCCTCTCACTCATTACTTCTCAAAGCAAAAAACCTCCATCTAAGGCTTAGAATGTTTGCAGCTTTTTTTTTTTCCCTTCAGAAAAATAAAAATTCAATTCCCTTTTTCAGAATCATGGCTGGATACCCAAAGAGCACAGAGAAATAGGAAAATGCATTTTGAAATTATGGTAAAAACCCCCAGATCAGTTCTTTCAACCTTCCTTTCCTATGACAGCCTGCTTGCCCCACTTTTCAGTTCCTATGGGGAAAGGTGAGTGGGCCTAGGGACAAAGCTCTAAGAGACAGCAATAGACGGCAGGATCATCACTAGCTGCAAAGAAGCTGATCCCAAGGCAGCGCCACAGGGCAGCCTCAGATGTTTCCTTCACTTCCTACCCCCTGAGGGCACCTCAAAAAGGCTGTGAAAACTGGAATGAAAAGATTTTTGGCACACACAAAAAACCTGAAATCCACAGAGACTTCTTCAGAAAGTTTATGGAAAATGTGCCTTGTGAAAAAACCATGCACAGACTTCAAAATTAATTTACACCAAAACAAACTTATCATCTTTTAATCCTCCTTCCCACCAACTTGTTCAAGTGCCCTGGTATTCAGGTAATTCTCAAGCTGGGGAAAGCACATCCAGTTACTCGGGGACCTGCTATGGATACAGGGAATCACAGGGGGTTTATGAAAAGGCAGAGTTCTTTGAGGCACAAAAAGTGTGCTACCGTGGCAACCCCCCCCCCCCCATGAGACTGTTGGGGGGGGGAGAGCAAGCAGAGCATCAGTTAGACCTCCCCGGAAGAGGAGAGGGTGGCAGGGAAGCAGCTGGGCTGTACCTTGCTCATTCATGGGCTCCTGCACTGACTACCGGTGCCAGTTCACACCGGCATCACTGCCTGTCGTTCAGATATTCTGGTGTCAGTAACAGGCCAATTGTTTGGCCAGGAAAATATGTACAGACCACGAGGTTGACACGAGAACCGCCTACTGCAAAGAGATGCGCTGTTAGTTGGGGTACTTCCTTTCTGAAAACTACCTTTTACCTTTTTCAAAACGTGCTGCATATACACCAAGGTTACTCAGAACGCAAAACAGAACCGACCAATGAATTCTGCTTGTGACAAGTGAGGACGAAAACGTCCTAGTTCTGCTTTTACGTGAAAATGTCAGTCCTCTCAGGCCACACCTTGCTGTGGCACTCCCTCGGGGTCAACGTGGACGGCGGACCCTGGAGGTCAGGGCATCCCCTGGTCACCCTGGAGCTGCGCGGGCTGCAATTCGGACCTCTTTAGGCCGAATTTACGAAAACAGTAACCCCTGGAGGTGGATCGCGCCCAGGCTCACACACTAAGCGGGCCCATTGTCTGCTCAAAGAGCAAACCGAGGGTGCGGACGGGCGGGGCGCGAGGCACCCGGGTCGTCCCCTCAGGCACGGCCAGGGCTGCAGCCGAGGGCGTGAGCTCCCGCGGCAGCCCCGGGCACCCCGTCCAGTCGCTTCTTCCCTCCCGGCCGACGGCGACTAGACCGAACAGTCGTATCCGCGGCCTTCCTTAAAAAAAAAAAAAAAAAAAAAAAAAAAAGCATGGTCGCGGGACTTCGCTGCAGCGCAAAAATAAAAAAAAAAAAAGAAAAAAAAGAAAAAAAAAAGAAACAGAAAAAGAAAAAAAGCCGACTCCGGCCCCGGGGGACGGCTCCGCCGCCCCCACCTCCGCTCCTCGGAGCCCGACCGCGGCGGCCCCAGGCTCCAGGCGGGCAGCAGACAGCGCAGCGCCGCCGCGGGCCCCCGGGGCTTTATCGCAGGCGCAGATCGCTCCCGAGGCGGAAGCTCCGGGCCGCAGCTCCGCGCCGGCGGCGCCCTGAGAGGCCCGGGCGCCCCTGCCCGCGGAGCGCCGGCCCCACCGCCGCGCGGCCCCACCCCGCCCCAGGGGGCGGGAGCCAGGCCGGGGGCGGAGCCGCGGCCCCAGGCCGCCCCCAGGCCGCCCGCAGGCCGCGCCGGTCCCGCCCGCCCCGCCTCACCCCCGAGGGCTGAGGCGAGCGGAGGGGAGGGGCGACGCACTCCGGCCGCGCCGCACGCCTCGCCGCTCGCCTCAGCCCCGCGTGCGCGCGCGCGCTCGCTCGCTCGCTCGCCCCAAGTCCCGCGGAGTTTAGCACAATGCGACGCCTACGCCGTGCGCGACGCCCGGGCCGGCGCAGCAGCCCCGGCGCCGGGGGCGGGGGGAGCCCGGCCTGGGAGAGGGGCTGAGCGCGCGCGAGAGCCGGAGACAGCGCGAGACCCGAGCAGGCCGGAAGCGCGCGTGCGCGCCCCCGCCCGCGAGCGGGGAGGCGGAGCCGCAGCAGGAGCGGCAGCAGCTGTAGGAGCCGCTGCAGCTGGGAGAAGCGCCAGAGAGGCCGGGCCTGCTCCGGTCCGACCGGATCCCTCCCCTCCCCCTCCCTGCTCGCTCCCCTCCCCCAAACCCACTTCCGCAGCTCGCGGCCTGGCCGCCGAAGCAGCAGCGGCGGCAGCAGCAGGAGGCGACGGCGAGGCGGCGGGAGGATTACGCACCTGACGGGCCCGCCTCTCGGGGCTCCCACGCGGGACGCTCGCCGGCCGCCGCCGCCGCTCGGACGCACTTCGCGGTGGCGGCGGGAAGGGAGGCACCGGCGGCGGGGAACGGAACGCGAGTCGCCCCCCTCCCCTTCCTCCCTCCCTCCCTCCCTCCCTCCTCCTCCGCTCCGCCGCCCGCCCTCTCGGCTTCCGTCCCCTCCCCCTCCCGCAAAGCCCCGGATGGAGCCGCCGCCGACTCGCCGCCGCCTGGCTCCGGGGGATGGTTTTGTCAGGCGGCCAGAGACCCGGCGCCAGGCGCCGCCGCCGCCGCCGCCCCCGCGGGGCGCCCCTGCCCTCGCTTTCCCAGAACCGGGGCCCCGAGTGGCCCGGGCCCTCCGCCTGCCTTCACCCGGAGCCCCGGGACGGGGCGGTCATTCGCCGTCTTTGTTGCCACCGCCTCAGCCGGAACCGTTTGCGAGCTCCGGTGGCCCCCGCCCCCCACCTCGGTCTTCCCGGAGCCCGGGCCGGGGGGCGGCACGTGGGCACCGGCCCCGGGAGGCGGCGGCGGTGCGCGCTTACCTGTCGCCGGTGCCGCTGCGGCGGGGGGTGTGGAGGAGCCACAGCTGGGCAGCGTCGGCCACGCTGTCCCCGCCGCCGCCGCCGCCTCTGCCTCTCGCCGCCGCCGCTGCTGCTGCTGCTGCTGCTGCCGCCGCGGTCGGTGTCTCCGGCGCGGCGGCGGCGGCGGCGGCGGGGCTTTTCCTGTCCGGTTACGTTAAGGTCACATGACCGAGAGAGCGGAGCGACTAGTGCAAAGAGGCTGCGAGCGGCTCCCGCCGGGGGGGAGAGGCGGCGAGAGAGCAGTGGCGGCAAGAGCCCCCTCCGCCCCCCAGCCGCTCCCCTCCCCCCGCCCGCCTCCGCCTCCTGCTGCTCCGCCGCCGCCGCCGCCGCCGCCGCCTGCAGCACTCACCACGCAGCCGCTCCCACCAGCTCGGCGCCCCGCTCCAGCCAAACTTCTGCAGACCATGTGCAGCCGAGGCGAGGAAACTTCGCTGCAGCGACTGGGGCTGCGGCCCGCGCACGGCCCCCTTGCTGACAGTGTGTGTGGGTCGGACGGATCCTGCAGGCGCTCGGGGCAGGGATGAAGTGCCGCTCCGCCTGTGCTTGACACCTTTGTCCCCTTGACTCCCCGTGTGAGCTTGGACTTGAGAGCCGTGGAGATACTGTAAATCACCAGTACCTTTCTGTCACCCGTAGTGATGGGAAGTCGAGGTGAAGTGCAGAGGGCTGGAGGTGCGATGTGAGGCGGGCCTGGCTGGGTAGGAGTGGACGCTCATCCTAGGCGTTGGATTTTAGTTCATGAAGCTCTGGTTCCAAAAACCAGAGTCTGCAGGGCATGTTTGTGGTTTGAGAATGGTTTACTTTCCTGGTAAGTTTTGGTTTCTGAGGTGCTGATAGAGTGGATCCCAGAGTTGGCAATTCTGTTAGATTTGGAGGTCTGAAAACGTTCACCAGGGAAATCTCCAAAACATGGCCACAGGGCAGGGTAGTTAGGATTCCTTGATGGTCGTTCTTAACGTTTTATAATTCACTTTGTAGTGTTGCTGTTTTGCTAAATCTGTGGAAGTAGGGTTGAGTCTTGATGACTGGAATTTAATGATTGACTTGTTGCACATGTCTAGAGTGTAGAGTGTAAGACTTGATTGGTAAGGAAAAGGAGGCAGCAGTTTACAGGATCTCTTTGGTTTTGAATCTTGACCTGTTTTGAAGAACCTTGATTTGATTGGTGTCTAAGCCATCCTGTTTGTAAGTATCGTGATTTGACTGGTGTCTAACCCATTTTGATCATACAGCTGTTCTGCCGAGCACAATGCCTGGCACATAGTTTATAAGACTTTAGGCAAGCTCAGTAACTTAACGACAATTTAATATACAGTGTCCCTTTTAAAAAACTTGAGTTTGATTTAGCAATCCAGTTATACACACACTGCTGATGACTAATTTCTTCTTTGAAGGCGAAGTAAGCAACTGTGTAACTTGATGGCCCCCAAATGAGTAATTGAGTATGTACCTGCCTTGATCAACTAGATAAGTGATTGTTGGGTGCTTGACTATCTGCCCCCAAAACTGAGTTCTGACCCCGATTGTTCTAGCGCACCAGCGCTGGATCATCAGAGTTGCCCTTCTGACTGGTAGGCGGTTCCCTGGACTGGCTCTAGAATCCAGATCTGTTTCATCTTAACGGGAAACTGAAGTGATTTTGATTGTTTCACAGAGACTTACAGAGATACTAAGGTCTTGATTCTTCCAGACCCTGAATCTGAAAACGTTCAAGTTGATGGTGTTGATGGAGTACCCAGGTGAACAGTAAGCTGACTTAAGAGAAACTGATAGAAAAAACTGAGCAAAACTGATTCTAAAGATTTTTTAAAATTTTTCATTACTTTATTTATTTGAGAGGGGGAGAGAGCTCTTGTCTGCTGGTTCACTCCCCAAATGCCTGCAACAGTCAGCACCTGGCCAGGCTGAAGCTGGGAGCAGGGAATTCAGTCTGGGTCTCTCACACGGGTGGCAGGGACCCAACCACTTGGGCCATCACCTGCTGCTTCTCAGGGTTCACGTTAGCAGGAAGCTGGAATCGGGAGCAGAGCCTGTGGGAACACAGACACTACAGAATGGATGCTGTCATCCCACATCCCAGTCCGTGTCATAAACTACAGACCCATGCTGGCCCCAATGGTAAAGGCCCTTGAGCAGAAACTTGGCTATGTGGTTAGAATTGGCCTTAAGTCAGAATAACTATGTTTTTAAGGCCAGTGACTGGTTTCCCAGTATTATGCTCCTGTATAGATTTATAAAAGTAAATCCAGGGGCCGGTGCTGTGGCATAGCAGGTAAAACTGCAGCCCGCAGTGCCGGTGTCATATGGTCATCGGCTTGAACCAGCTGTTCCACTTCTGATCTAGCTCTCTGCTGTGGCCTGGGAATGCAGTAAAGGATAATTCCTTGGGCCCCTGTACCCACATGGGAGACTCAGAGGAAGCTCCTGTTTTTGGATCCATCCAGTTTGGCTGTTGTAGGCATTTGGGGAGAGAATCAGTGGATGGAAGACTTCGGTCTCTCTGTCGCTCTTGACTTTCAAATAAGTAAATAAATACATTTAAAAAAAAATCCGGGGTAAGCCCTGAAACTGGGCATCCTTCCTAGAGATAATTCTGTCAAGAGCTGCTGCTCTTGATTTCAGAATTTGGCTGCTAAAGCATAGGGAGACAAACTTAAATTTTGCCAAGTATGCAGGTTATTTTGATTTTTAGTCACCATTATGGAATAACAGTATCCTAAAGAGAGCTAATCAGACTGCTGGCTCCTCATTGAAATAGCAACATTTATCCCTTTGCAAAGATTGAATAGAAAACAGTAGTAACCTTTGCAGAGAGGGGCTAGTTAGTGTGTATCAGGGTAAGTCCAAGAGAAACTGTTGGTTGTTTAATAAGTCTTTGTTGTAGAACCAGGAATGCTTTAAGTAATAAGAAAAATAAGATGCTAAATCACTGTTGAGTCTATGTACCAAATTATTTTTGGTATTTTGGAAATGTGGCAAATTAGGAGTTCAAAAATAGTTTTCACACATTCATTAGAAGTTACACACAAATATTCTGCAAAGTTCTGTGTTACCGAAAGTTTTTGGTATGTGTTCTGCTGAGGCACAACCATAAAAATATACTTGGTTGTTCTGAAGAAAGCTCCAGTGAGACTTGGACAGTGGGCAGAAAACAATTTATATGTGCTTAGTTTTGCTCAAGTTGAAGGTAGAATTTCCTTTAACATTGATAATAGAAGAAATAGTAGGAGGAAATAAATGTTTTTAGGGCCCCAAGCAGTGTTTTCATTAAATAATTTTATAAAGGGTATCCTGTTGAGTTAGGGAAATGACAAGCTTTTACATGTTAGAATGTTAAGTCTAGGGTATATACTATATCCTGTTTAATATCAAGCTTAACAAATAAGATGTATTTTAAGTTTCTTAAATATTGTTGGTTGGTCATAAAGTTTATAAGAAGTGCTTGTTTTATAGTTGGCTGTTGTTGACAATATTTCCTTAAGGAATTCCCTAATGCTTTAGGGAGCTGTTTATTTTAAACTTACTGGTGTAGACCTTTCGGTTTCAGTGTTTTCAACTGTGATTGTAAGAAATACATTTTAAGTTGCTACTTAGTGCACACATACATGTAAAACTGAAGATTTTCGGGAATACTACTTACTGTTATGGGTGATGAACTTTGCTATCTTGGATTTCATTTAAAAAAATTAATTGTGCTGCACTAAATTGATTTCATCAACCACAAATGGGGCAGGTCCCATAGTCTGAAAAACACTGCTGGTGTATTAGTTCTCTTGTTATAAATTAACTCCAAATTTAGTGGCTTAGAACAGTAAGCATGTTTTTATCTCATACGGTTTCTGTGAGTCAGAAATCTGGGAGTAGCTAAGGTAGGTGGTCCTGGGTCAGTCTTCCATGAGTTTACAGTCCCATTGTTGACAGGGGATGGAGGAACTGCTTTCAGAGTGTCTCATGCTCTGGCAAGTTAGTGCTGGCTGACTGCAGCAGGTCTGAGGTCTTCTCCATTGCACTGTTAGAGTATGCTTACAACATGGTAGTGGTTGGCTGTCCCTGCAGCAGCTGATCCGAGCAAGAGCAAGAGGAAGCCACATATCATCGCTTCTGCCATATTCTATCAGCAACAAGTCGCTAAGTCCAGCCTGAATTTAAGGGGGAGAATTAAGCTCCTCCTTTTTAAGAGAGGAATACAAAGAGTTCATGAACATCATTTAATAACTGCTGCAGTTCTATATTTTTCCAGTTTATGGATGAGTTAGGATTCAACCAAAAACCTTGCTGAGGTCAGTCTTTTTTAATGAAGTCATTTTTGTCTCTGAGGGCATCTAGTCTGACTCCATTCTCAATTTTAAGGCAGCAAGTCCAAGAAGTTAAGTAATTAAGTTGCCCAGGGCCATTAAGTCTAGGAAAACTTAACAAAATTTCTCTGACCTTTGTCATGAACAATCTGTGGGCTGATAAAAATGAGAAATTTGGCTGGTAAACTTTAAAAGTCTTTTTGAAAAAAGTTACAATGTTAGAACTGTTCTAGTCCTCTGTTCCAGCTTGCAGGTTCCTATGTGATATTTAAACTACAGATTCCATGTGTCTGGATTTGTCAGTTCCTCATGTTAATACTTCTCTCACCCTATTAACTTTTAGAGGAAACGGAAAATATATTAAGTGAATTCAAACTATCTTGAGTTAGCATCAAGACAAGTGTAAAAACAGTTACTGCACTGCTTCTTTATGCTGTGAAATCTTCATAGAATCTTTTGTTCTAAGACTGGTTTTGGTTTAGTGGTACAAAGAATAGGATGAGACTTTGATGTTGGTAGTGTGGATGAAACCAGGATAAACTTCGAGGCCATCCCTGGTTTTGTTTCTTTTTTAATTCATTAGGTTTTTCTGAGTAGTGTTGGAGATAATACAGTTAAGTTACATTATGCTTTTGCTAAACACACACAGGATACTGGCTACCTTTTTTCTTAAACCATTTTCCAGTTTCTCTTCCCATCTTGGTTCCTGACAGTTCCTGTTCTGATCCATAGCTCTGTACACACTTATTTTGATTATTCTTGTTATTTGTCTACTGTCTTTCCACTCCTATCCCCTCACCCCCCACTGTAAGTGCCTTGAGGGCAGGGGCTTCCTTTTATGTATACTGCTGGTTCTCAAAAACTCCAGGACCTAAGGTGATCATTTCTCCCACTAGAACTGAGTGAAAAAGTGTTTATTGCTACAGAGAGCCTCTGGGTATAGTTGGTAGGTGCTCACGGCGGGATATATGTGAACAGCTGTTTCTGCTGAATGTGCTCACACGCGCAGTGGGTGGGGAGACACACTCAGACACTTAATGTACAGTTTGTTCTGCTCTGCAGAGGTACCCAGTGCTGGGGTAGTGTAGATACAGTTGGTATTTAGGCTGAGTCTTGAAGTGGTAAGCAGGTGTTCAAAAGGTAGACATGCTTTTGTGATGTGTTTGCGCATAATGCATTTGTTACATGTATCTTGAATTGTTTTCCTCTTATTGTTGGTGAGTTACCATCATAATTTAACAAGTTTCTTCATTCTGTGGCATATATATTCTTCTTTATTAAAAAAAATTGATTAATTGATTTGAAAGGCAGAGTGTCAAGAGAGAGAGAGGGAGGGAGATCTTCCACTTGATGATTTACTCCTCAAATGGCCTCAAACTCCTCAAATGGCCAGGTCTGTACCAGGCCAACACCAAGGCCCAGAAACTTCATCCTGGTCTCCCACGTGGGCAGCAGGAGTGCAAGTAGCTGGGCCCTCTTCTGCCTTCCCAGGTGAATTAGCTGGGTGCTGAGTCAGAAACAGCAGTTGAGACTCAAACTAGCACTCCAGTATGGGATAACATTGTCTCAAGCCAAGGGTTAACCTGATGCACCACACTGGCCCCCATTTGTGTATCATTCTCTAGAACTGTGCTGTCCAATTCAGTAGCTACTTAGCTACATGTGGCTTACAAATTAATGACACACCAGCCATGTGCTCAACAGTCACATGTGGCTAGAGGCTACTGTATTGGACAGTGTGGTTTGTAGAACTTTACTGTTGCAGGAAGTTCTGGACAATGGGGTTATAGAATTGTTTTTTCACTTTGTGTATATAGTGTGTTTTGTTCAGAATAGAATAAACTTAATGTCCTGATTGTATCATTCAGAGAGACAGTGGTTGGTATTTATGAGTGGAGGGAAGTGGGTATAGTATGTTGCAGAGGCTGTGAATATAGGCTTTGGGGTCAGATCTGGGTTGGAGTCATTCTCCATCCCTTACAAGCTTTTTGGCTTTGGATGTTTACTTCCTAGCCAGTTTTTTGTTTTACTTAAGCAGGGATAATACATATTTATGTCAGAGGCTTGTGAGTCTAAATTACCTATGTAAAGGGTCTTAGCACAGTACCTCAGTAAATTAATTCTATCTAAAAGTAACCACTTTTTTTAAAAAACAGATTTTATTCAGTACAATTGACTTTTTCCTTTAGTTGTATAGTTCTGTGAATTCCAACGTTGTGTACATCTGTACCACTACCAGGATACAGGGCAAGTCTGTCTGCAGAAAATTCCCTGTTGCTATTTTATAGGGTTGACCTTCCACTCCTGACCCCAGTGGTCACAGATCTGTTCTCCTTCCCTAGTTTTGTCTGTTCTAGCATGTTATATAAGTGGGATTATGCATATACAGCCTTTTCAGACTGGCCAAATTGAGAGATTCATCCAAGTTGTTACAAGTATCAGTAATTCATACCTCCTTTTTAAAGATGTTAAATTCAGTGGATCTGAATTCTTACAGACTTCAGGTTGTGTTTGACTTGGGTTTTTCATGTTTAAAAATGAGGTAAATAATGAAATTCAGAGGGAAAATTGCTGCATATAGCCCCTGACTTAGTGGTTCAGTTTAAGATTTTTTAAAAATTATTTCTTATTTATTTTTTGTAGTAGTGCAAAGGTTACAGGTACGGGAGCAACTGTACTTTGAATTTGGATCTTCCTAGAGCAGCAGCCACAACTCCCAGTCAGCCCTGCACTAATGAGGGGAAACAGCCAGCACTTCGCAGTGTGCTGTGTGTAGTTAGGAGCATTAAGGACATTCACCAGAGGTTCATTCGGGTGTGACCCCATCATGAGTTGAGGAGCATCTTGATTTCCTTGATGAATAATTGGGGCCTGTGTATGGTATCAGCACATTTTTATGAAAATGATTGATCATTGTATGAAGGTCCTTATTTTTAGTAGTTGATCCACATTAGAGACCTATAGAGTTGCAGCAAAGTCCTGAATTGAAAAAACATGGCTATTTAAACCTCATTCATTTCTAAAATGTGCTCTGAAGGTCTGGTAACCAGTCCTGGTTTGTCTAGGACTTGCTATCTTAGCACTGAAAGTCTAGCTGCTCCCAGGAAACCCCTGTGTTCCAGAAAACCCAGGATGGTTGGTCACTCCACCTAAAAAGGGAGATGGAAAGAAAATTAAAGGATTCCAGTTCATCAGGTTTCAACAGTGAACCATGTACACGCATTTCAACTAATTAATTGCAATCAAGGTCCCTAATCAAAATCTCTCAGGTAACCAGAATCCATGCCACCTGAGACTTTTAAGATCAATACCTTGAATTTAAGGTGGCTAGAGATGTAGATTTGGTTGGAAGTAACATTAATTTTTGTTAGTTTTCTGCCTTTTGTACGTCTTCATTTGGTGAGTTCCAGAGGTACTCATCTTTTTATACCAGCAGTATTTTGAAAAATTGTTATGGTAAGCAGATCCCCAAAGCTCATGTATAGAGTAGTTTATACTTAACCAGAGTTGAGTTTTAAAATTCAGATGGTGATGTTTATAACCTCAAATAAATTTTAAGTTCTTTAGTTTAACTAGTCTGTTCCCTTTCCTGACTTTTCATACCACCCCTGAACGTCTTCTATAGACTTTTTTATAGAGTGTCTGTAAGAAGATTACTGTCATTTGCTTGTTTTCTGCTGACTTCTTTAGGAATGTAAGCTTCATGAAAGCAAGAGCCATGATCTGTCATGGTTACCACTGTTCTTGGAGCCTACACTAGCACATTGCAACTTCTATTTAGTGAATTGGCTGAAAGGATGATTATCAATAAGTAGTTTTTTTTAAGATTTATTTATTTTATTTGAAAGAGTTACACATAGATACAGAGATTTTCCCATCTGCTGGTTTACCCCTACATGGGTGGCAGGGGCCTAAAGACTTGGGCCCTCCTCCACTGCTTTCCCGGGTACATTAGCAGGGAACTGATCAGAAGTTGGCCATAGCCGTGACTCACTAGGCTAATCCTCTGCCTGTGGCGCCGGCACCCTGGGTTCTAGTCCTGGTTGGGGCGCCAGTTCTATCCTGGTTGCTCCTCTTCCAGTCCAGCTCTCTGCTGTGGTCCGGGAAGGCAGTGCAGGATGGCCCAAGTGCTTGGGCCCTGTACCCGCATAGGAGACCGGGAGGAAGCACCTGGCTCCTGGCTTCGGATTGGCGCAGCGCACCGGCTGTATTGGCCATTTGGGGGGTGAACCAGTGGAAGGAAGACCTTTCTCTCTAACTCTGCCTGTCAAAAAAAAAAAAAAAAAAAAAAAAAAAAAAAAGTGCAGCAGCTGAGACTTGAATGAGCCCATATAGGATGCCAGCATCATAGACAGTGACTTTAATCCCCTGTGCTGCAATGCCTGTCTCAATGAGTAGGCTTTACAATGCTGCATGCTTTCCAGATTGTATTATTACAATAGGGTAGGGGATGTTGAAGCATTTTGTTTTTAAGGAAGCATTTATTTATTTTTTTAATTTTATAATATATATTTATTTACTTTTTTTCAAAGAGACCTTTTATTTAAAGAATACAAACTTTATACAACTTTAGGAATATAGTGATTCTTCCCACCATACCTGCCCTCCCACCCCCACTCCCACCCCTCCTCCTCCCTCTCCCATTCCCAGTTCCATTTTCCACTAGGATTCATTTTCAGTGAACTTTATACACAGAGGACCAATTCTGTACTAAGTAAAGAATTCAACAGTTTGCATGGAAAAAATAAAATTGTTCCTCAACAGTAGAGATAAGGGCTGTTCATAGTCATTGCATCTCAGTTAATTTCACTTTTTTTTTTTTTTGAGAAACTTGATCTTAAAGCAGCAGTCAATACATCTTCTGCAAGCACTAGACATAACTATAACTTATGAGACATAAGAATAACCTTCACTTAATAGACTAAAATGAGACAAATCTTTGAGAGCAAGTTTTATTGTTAACTCATAAATCTTTGAGGAGATCCTGCATGGGAAGTTAGTGCACAGTGACTCCTGTTGTTAATTTAACAATTAACACTCTTACATATGATGTCAGTGATCACCCAAGGTTCTTGACATGAGCTGCCTAGGCTATGAAATCTTTCTGAATGTACAAGTTCCGTCAGTATTTAGACAAGGCCACAAGCAAAGTGGAAGTTCTCGCTTCCCTTCAGAGAAAAGTACCTCCTTTGCACTGGGGTCTCACCCACCGAGGTCCTTCTTCATGTAGGACATTTTTTGCCACAGTATCTTGGCTTTCCATGCCAGACCAGAATGCCATGCCTTAAAGCCGACTCTGAGGTCATAGTCTACTTAAAGTGATTGTCATTCTATGAGTCTGCTGTATGGACTGAAGAATCATTTAAATCTATGTTTTGTTTCAAGTTGTACAGAGGTAGTGAAAATGTGTTCTTAAATTTTTGTTGTTAATGCTCTAGGGAAAGGGAATTTAGAATGACCTTAAATCTTTAAAAATAGTAATTCAGAACCTGTGGGGAGAGGAAAGTGTAAATGGATTTGAATTGATGGAATTTGAAAATTTCCCTCTACTTCTCATCCTCATCACTTTCCAATGTGCACATTTTTTAACAGCAGCGAGAGTGGGATATGAGGTTAGGTTGGGGAAAGAAAACTTAGTCACTTGGGATTTGGTACTCAGTAAGCATGAGTGCTAATGAATCATTTAAATCTATATAACCTTGGTACATATCAATAGATAGCTCCTAAGTTAATGGGTCTCAGAGTTTAGTGAACATAAGAATGTTGCAGGGAGTTGTAGGAAACTCATTCCCTGGCTGCAGTCCCAGAGGTTCTTGTTTAGTAACTGTGGTGTGGCACTGAGACATCCGTAACGTTGCGGGACAGCTTGGTGGTGTACTGATGCACTTTGTGTGAGGACAGTGTTTTGGAAAATGCTTTACATGGTGCACAGTAATTTAAAATAGGTACTTGTGGTGTAGTTAAATTATGAAACTGGAAATATATTGATTTTTGTATATTTAAAAAATCTTTGCTGCTAACTGCTGTGGTTATTCAAGAAGGTGCCCCAGAATATTTGTTGGCAGCCACCTGGTTTATGCAAAATTTGTAGAATCTAAAAAAGATTGTTTGGACTTGTATTGAAGAGCCAGCCCATTTTAAACAGTGGAAATACTGTTTAGGTGAGCCACTCCATTCTCAGGCAGGATTCAATAACATCTCTCCTTTAAATCTCAAACATAAAGATTCAGAGGAAATCCTGGAAATTCTCATTTGGCCTCCATTTATTTTCAGAACCATATGTGGGAAAATTCATGTATACTTTTTTCATAATATACATCTCATGAACTTCTTGAAGACCCCTCAAATGCATGCATTCCAAAGGATTTTTTTTGTTTAATTTAAGATAGAAACAGTGGTCTCCTGTCTGCTGGTTGACTCCCCAAATGTTTGCAATAGCCAGAGCTGGGCCAAGTCAAAGCCAGGAGCTGAGAACTTAAGCTTGAGTCTTCCATTTGGGTGGTGGGGAACCCAACTAGTGAAGCCATCACCTTCTCGCTCCCAGCGCACATTAGCAGGAAGCTGGAATGGAGAATGGAGTTGGAACTTGAACTTGGGCATTCTGACCACACTAACTGCCTGCTCAAAATCTTTTTGCACCAAAATAAACATCTTTCAATTCCATTTTCCACAAACTTTTTGAAAGACGCACACATAAGGTGCCTGTAGTAATTAACTGTCTCACTGCTTCATATATAGTCCATTAATCCTCACAGCACCCCAACCAGATAGTACTGTTAAAACCAACTGAAAGATGAGGAAAGGGGGCCCAAAGAGATAATGAGTTGCCCAAAGTGGTACACTTTTTTTTTTTTAATAGTTATTTGAAAGAGTGCTAGGGAGGGGCTGGCGCCGTGGCTCACTTTGGCTAATCCTCTGTGGTGCCGGCATCGCATATGGGCGCTGGGTTCTAGTCCTGGTTGCTCCTCTTCCAGTCCAGCTCTCTGCTGTGGCCCGGGAGGGCAGTGGAGGATGGCCCAAGTATTGGGCCCCTGCACCGTCATGGGAGACCAGGAAGAAGCACCTGGCTCCTGGCTTCGGATCGGCGCAGTGCTGGCCATAGCAGCCATTTGAGTAGTGAACCAACGGAAGGAAGACCTTTCTTGCTGTTTCTGTCTATAACTCTGTCAAATAAAAAAAAAAAAAAAGTGACGAAGGAAGAGCGAGTTACATCTGCTGGCTTACTCCCCAAAAGATGACAACAGCCAGGGCTGGGGCAAACCAAAAATCAGAAGCCAGGGAGCCCTTCTGGGTCTCCCTTGTGGGCTGCAGGGATCCAAGCACTTGAAGCATCCTCTCATTTCCTTCCCAGGTGCATTAGCAGGAAGGTGGATTGGAAGTGGAGCAGCTGTGACTTATACCAGCGCTGATAGGAGATGCCAGCATTAGGAGTTGCAGCTTAACCTGCTGCGCCAGGGTGATAACACTCTTAAATAGGCAGTAAGTAGTGATGAAGCAAGAATTCAAATCCAGGGGTACTCCTGTGGCACAGTGGGTTATGCCTGTGATGCTGGCCTCCTGTGTGAACACTGATTGGAATCCTGGCTGCTCCACTTTGATCCAGCTCCCTGATAATGCGCTTGGGAAAACAGCCGAAAATGATCTAAGTCCTTGGTCCCCTGCACCCATGTGGGAGCTCCAGATGGAGCTCTTGACTTTAGCCTGACCCAGCCCTGACTTGAGGCCGTTTGGGGAGTGATCAGTGGGTGGAAGATATCTTTCTCCCTCTCTTGCTAACTCAGCCTTTTAGACCAAACCCAAAGAGGTGGTAGAAATCCCATACCACTTTTGAGAACTGTGCCCAAAGCTGATGGTGAATATACTTCCTGTATGCTCTCAATATTCAGGTATAGTTTTTTTTGGTCATTTTTTTTTTGTTGTGTTGTAACATTTTCAGAACTCTTCTGCAACTTAAGTTGAAGTTTTTAGTCGTAATTAAAGTTAGGAGACGGCATTGTGACTCAGGAGGTGAAGCTGCTGCCTGTGATGTGCTGATTTGCGTTCTGGCTGCTCCACTCCCCGCTAACGGGCCTGGGAAAGCAGGGGAAGACGGCCCAAGGACTTCCAGGCCCCTACCATCCACATGGTGTGGCAGGAGTTCTAGGCTTGTGGCTTTGCTGGCGTAGCCCCAGCCATTTTGGCCATTTGCAGAGTGAACTAGTGGATGGAAGTATCCAAAATTGGATACCTTTGGGATACTCTTTCCTTCCCTTTCTCTTCTCTAACTGTGCCTTTCAGATAAAATTTAAATAGTTGAAAAAGAATATTTTGAAAGTATCAAATATTGACATTTCAAAATAAAGCTATAACGGCACCTTTCAAAGACTATATTTAGTGGGATATATTACCATAACTGAATTGATGTCTACCATGAGCCATTTACACATGAGTGTTTTATTCAAATTTAATACTGTTCTTTTTTTCTTAATATTTGTATATGTTGCATTTCCCCCACATTATTTTAATAAATGTTTATGAAAGTCTTTGGTTTATCCTTTACTCTGACAAATTGTTAAATTTCAGTATGCTCTGACTAAAAGGCGCCAAATGTTGATGATTTTTCTGGCTTATTAAGTTGTTATAATCGAGGCAGCTGCCTGCAGTGCCAGCATCCCATGTGGCCGCCAGTTTGAGTCCCAGCTGCTCCACTTCCGAACCAGCTCTCTGCTATGGACTGGGAAAACAGTAGATGGCCCATATCATCCATGTGGGAGACCCAGAAGCTACTGGCTCCTGGCTTTGGGTCAGCACAGCTCCCTCCAGTTGTTGCAGCTAATTAGGGAGTGAACCAGCAGATGGAAGACCTCTCTCTCTGCCTTTCAAATAAATAAATTTTAAAAAATATAAAGTTGTTATAATCTATCAACACAAACAGCAAGTTGTACACATTGATACTTGAGAGTGAAATACTACTGGAAGTACACCTCTTCATAGATAGGGGAAAGAAGAGTTTTATTGACAAGTCTTTGACATTTTTCTCTTGTAGCTTCACAAAGGTTTTAACATATAGGGTAAATAGATGTCAGGATTTTAAGTATAAAGGGCCAGATAATTCAGGATGGGAGAAAGCTCCTTCTGTTTAGAAGAAAAGATGGGAAAGAACAGGCTTGGTTCATTGATTGCAGATGGGTACATAGCATGTTGAGTTTTTAGAGCCATGTAATTTGGTTTAAGGAAAATTTTCTTCCAGCTATCCAAGCCTACATCCCTTTGGAAAGTTATTGGATACCTTTGGGATATGCACACCTCAAAATGCCACCAGATGTTCACCCTGGCACTTGGCAAGTAAATGGCCACTAATAAGGTGATGAATGTATATGTTGATGGGGCACTGAAGCAATTAAGTTTAAAATGACTGATCATGGATATGCATAGGAGGGGTCTTTAAAAAGTTAGTGGTAATTAAAAAAAAAATTGTGGGCTTGTCTTACTAACTTAACCATTGTACATAAGATAAAGGGAACATTAAATTCACCCAGTAGGGTCTGCATTGTTGAACCACTGCCTGTGACACAGAGATTTCATGTGAGTGCCAGTTTGAGTTAGGACTGCTCCACTTTAGCTCCAGGTCCCTGCTATTGTGCCTAAGGAAGGCAGCAGATGGCTCAAGTGCTTGGGCCTCTGCTACTTATGTAGACCTGGATGGAGTTCTTGGCCTAACCCCAGTCAGTTGCCATTTGGGAAGTGAACCAGTATATTACTCTTTGAAACCTTAAAAGAAAAATTTACTCTGGTGGGATTGTGGGTGGGAAAAGAAAAATTTACTCCGGTGGGATTGTGGGTGGGATTGTGTGTAAAAATACGTCAACGAAGATTAAAAAAAAAAAAAAAACACTCAGGATGTTAATTGTGTTCAGTATTTTATAATTTTGCCAAAGTATATGCAAAATTAAATAAAAGGTCTCTGGGAACCCAGACGTGACTGGGCCAGTGTTGCAGAAAAGCAAGTTATGTGATGTCAGCGTCCCATTTTGGAGCACTGTGTGGAGTGCCGGCTCCTCTGCTTCTAAACCAGCTGCGTGCTGATGTGCCTGGGAAAGCAGCAGATGATGAGGTCCCCAGAACTTGGCCCCCTGCCACCCAGGTGGAAGACGTGGATGAAGTTCTGGGCTCCTGGCTTCTGCCTGGCTTGGCCCTGGCTGTTGCAGCCATTTGGAGACCAGACTAGCGGAGGAAAATTCAGTCTATCACCTGCCACCCAGAGGCCCAATTTCTCTCTGCTTTTCAAATATATAAATCTTGAGTGGTAAAAAGACAAAATATTAATACAAAGTGAAGTGCCAGTGAATAGTAACACAAATTACACCACTGAGGTAGTTATACAAAATCCATTTCTGCCATCCAAGGTCTAGTTTGTTGCATATACTGATTTCAACACTCCTGAGTTGTGTGGCTCTCATTACAATGATTGGGATTCAGGGACAGGTTAAGGAATGCTTTTTTAAAGAGTTCTCAAAGTTCTTTAAGGTGAAATAAACTTTTCCTTTTTGAACTGCTAGTGATAGAGAGCCGCATACCAGTTCTTAATAATTTTTATTCAAGCAGCAATGTATTTGGGAGCTGAAACGGCCCATTATTACAATTTTATTTTAAAAAATAACCTATTAAATGAGATTACCCAATGTTGAACTTCACTTTTGATTGTAGAACTTAAGCATCTTGGCAATGACACTTTGGTTACACTTGATCAAAAAAATACTCGTCCCAGCTCAAACATTACCTTAGGATGAAAAAAGTAAAAATTACTTCCTGGCAGGTAAATTATCAGAGCAAACTAAAATGACTTTTCCAAGACTGATTAATTAAAAATGTTAGAGTGAATATCTGCCTTCCTTACAGGGCAAGCTGCCGGTGAGAGACGGATTCCTGGTGTTGGGCTGTTAGAAGCAGCTACAACTTTTCCCAGATGCTACCTTCACAAATGTGGAATCTTCAAAATAGTACATTGAATGCAGCTGCAAAATACTATCACTGAGAACTTGCCTCACTTCTAAGTAGAATCAGTAATTAGAACAAGGCCATCCTCTTTCGTGC
Organism: Oryctolagus cuniculus; assembly: GCF_964237555.1. Classification (NCBI taxonomy): domain Eukaryota; kingdom Metazoa; phylum Chordata; class Mammalia; order Lagomorpha; family Leporidae; genus Oryctolagus; species Oryctolagus cuniculus. The sequence goes on along the minus strand of NC_091436.1, from coordinate 16,582,825 downwards.
TGTAATTCTTTCTTAGCCCTGTGTTTGTGCAGAGATGGTGGGCGTGGGCCAGGAGGGCTCTGCTCACCTCTATGGTGATGAGGATGACAATCATCCATTCGAGTCGCAGGGCCCTCTTCTCGTTAAGGTGGTTCCGCATCAGATCTGTCAGTTCCATGCAGTGCTGAAGTTTTTCATTCATGACCTGTATTTTTAAAAGTATAGTCAAGTGTTCATGTCTAGGAAAATTATTTTGGTTGCATGCTGCAGAATTCTGCAGGTACACCGTGGAAATCATCCCTTCCACTCTTGGTCCTTGGTCACCCAGCCAAGGACAGCCAGCCTTGTGATTCCATCTGGGAGACATCCTGTAAAGCAGACTTAACTGCAAGAAATACTTTGCATACCAAAACTTCTCTATTTGTGAATATTGGTAAAGACCTGAAAATGTTTCTGAAAAGTCCTAGTTTTGGTAGCTGATCTTAGATGTTTAGCAATTTAAAAAGGCATCCTTGGGGCAGGTATTTGGTGTAGCAGTTAAAATGCTAAGTAAGGCATCCTTATCCCATTATTAGAGGAGGTGGTTTTGATGCCCATCTCCTGTTCTTGACTCCAGCTTCCTGGTAATGCAAACCTTGGAGGCAGTAGTGATGGCTCAAGTAATTGGAGTCCTGCCACCCATGTAGGAGCTGACTTCTCTCCAGCCTGGCACTGGCTGTTGCAGGCATTTGGGAAGTGAACCAGCAGAAGCCTCTCAAATTTTAAACAAAGCAGCCCTGAAACTAGCACAGCCTAAAGGTCATGAAAACAGCGATTATCATCTGAAAAACCCCAAATACTTAACACCGGACCTGCTGCACACTCACCACCAGATGGCACTACTTTGAAATGCAAAGGTTCTGTTTTAGGATGCTTCATGAACATATTGTAGTTCACAGAAAATAAACCTTGATTTTTAGGCCTGAACTTGACTTGGCAACCTATATACCTACTCAGTTTTTTAAAAATATTTATTTGAAAGGCAGAGTTACAGAGAGGGAGAGAGAGCAGGAGAGGGAAAGGTGTCTTCCATCACTGGCTCACTCCCCAAATGGCCACAACGTGCCGATCCAGAGCCAGGAGCTTCTTCCAGGTCTCCCATATGGGCACAGGGGCCCAAGGACTTGACCCATCTTCCAATGCTTGCCCAGGCCATAGCAGAGAGCTGTATCAGAAGTGGTGCAGCCAGACTCGAACCGGCACCCACACAGGACACCACCACCATGGGCTGCAGCTTTACCTGCTATGCCACAGCACTGGCCCCCCTACTCAATATTTCTCACTTTCCTATGGCAATTGAGAAGTCTGCTAATAAACTTTTTTAGACTATTTGATTGGGGCCGGTGCTGTGGCACAGTAGGTTAATCCTCCGCCTGCAGTCCCGGCATCCCATGTGGGTGCCGGGGTTCGAGTTCTGGCTGCTCTACTTCCGATCCAGCTCTCTGCTATGGCCTGGGAAAGCAGTAGAAGATGGCCTAATTCCTTGGGTCCCTGCACAGGCATGGGAGACCCAGAAGAAGCTCTTGGCTCCTAGCTTTGGATCGGCATAGCTCTGGCTGTTGCAGCCATGTGGGGAGTGAACCAGTGGATGGAAGACCTCTCTGCCTCTCCTCTCTCTCTAACTATGACTTCCAAGTAAAATAAATAAATCCAAAAAAAGAAAAAGGACTATTTAATAGTCTCATGGGATTTGGGGAGGGTGCAGGTTTGGTAAGTGAAAATCAGGAGACCAGTTACCATTACTGCAAGTGCAGGTATTGATAGGAACATGTTAGCGTATTCTACTCATTTTTATGATTCTTACACAACATGAAACTGCCTTTACTAATGAGTTAACATATTGAAACTCTGAGATGATTTGCTCTTATTTAGGGATTCCTAGGGTCCTGTGGTTTCTAGCCTGAGTAAATGTTCAGAATATTCCTCTCCCATCTCTTTCATCTTTCTTCATTTCTAGGAGCTGCTTGACCCTGGTGTGCATTTGCTTCTCTTCTCAAACTACTGATCCAGTCTTCTTCCATTTAGCTTCAACTCTGACCAAAGAACCTTTTCTTCCTCTTCCCATCTTTTGCAATTTGTATTATTTGTACTATTACCAAAACCTCGAAACTCCCAGTTATTAAATCTGATAACTTTTATTAGTTCCAGTGTTCAGTTAATCCAAGCACTGGACTATACGGTGAAATGGGCCCACATGAGTCCCTGCTGCTACTATGTGTTTCCTATTTCAGCTAGCTAGCTAGGCATGCATCCTACTTGCATGCAGAAGAGGAAGCAGGAAAAACCATCACAGACACGCTCAGTGTGGGTCAGGCTGTAAGTAGGCAGTTCCTAGGAAGGCAAGTGTAGAGGTGGGGGCAGAAGGGAAGCTTTTCAAACAGCAGAAACAGTCCAGAAACAAACACAACTAGACCTAGACAACTTGGAAAGAAGCACATGGAAATGAGGTTAAGGAGGTAAGTACCAAACTGAGGTGTTGCATACCCCATGTAGCACAGGCAGAAATAAAGCTCCTCCTACCCCATAGATAGATTCATGGAGTTAGGATGTGCCTATGGGTAAAATATGGCAAAGGAGACTGTAAAAAGACTGCAAAATCCCTAGGTTTTCCAGGAGAGTACAACGTAATAGGACTGGAAGTAGGAGGCAGAATTCAGAATGACGCAGTGAAGGCCCAACTAACCTGTGCTAGATGGAGGAAGGGGCTTCAAACCAAGGGATGTGGGTGGCCCCTAGGAGCCGGAAAAGGCAAGGAAGTGGCTCCAGCCTACAGAGAAGAATGCAGCCTGGGGAACAGTTCGATTTTTGTCCTAGTAACACTTGAAGACTTGTGACCTCCAGAACTGTGAGATGACACATTTGTGTTCAGCTGCTAGGCTTGTAATTTTTTATAGCAGCAATAGAAAACAAATATGCAGTGCTCTAGGGTCTGAATTTACTCTGCAGGTCCTTTGTTCAACCCTGGGCAGAGGAGACTGACCAATAGGTAAGATACCACCTCTTTGCCTTCAGGTCAGCAGATGCAGACAGCCTGGAAAGGGCCTGTGGGGAGCGTTGGAGGCAGGGAAGTGGGTAGGGGGCCAGTCCAGGTGAGTGCCAGGGGGTGCACACTCATCCTGCCTGCAAGCTTGAAGGCAGGGGTCAGTATGGCACCACTCACCAGCCCAGGGTCTACTGCACAAACTTGCCACAAATATTTGCCAACGAGTGAATGATATTTTGAGAGAAATCAATATAGGAATGCATAAAATGAAAATGACTGGATGTGGCTGAGAGGACACCCAGGTGACTTAAGTTTGTGGATAACCAACTACACAGATGAGGCTAGGTGGTCCTGCCATTAGCTGAAACAACAGAGAAGGCTCCATATTTAAAAAAAATTTAAGGTAGTGTTACAGAGAGGGAAAGAAATTTTCCATCTGCCTGGCCACTTCTCAAATGGTCCCAACAGTTGGGGCTGGGACAGGCCAATAATAGGAACCTGAAACTTAATCTGGATCTTTCACATGGGTGGCAGGGGCCTGATTCCTTGGGCCAACTTCCACTGCTTTCCTAGGTGTATCAGTGGGGAGCTGGATCAGAGGCGGAGCGGCTGGGACTTGAACCTATGTTCATATGTGATGCTGGTGTCATAGGCAGTGGCTTAACCTGCTGTACAATGCTGGATCCTCATTTTGAAATCTTAATCACTGATTAACCATACAAATACTTTTCAAGTAGGTATTATATGTAAAGTCTTTGCCAAGAGTATTCTTTTAATTCTTTTCATTGCTGGTTCAGTCTCCCAAATATCTGCAATGGCCAGGGCTGATCCAGACCAAAGCTGTGAGCCAGGAACTCAGTCTAGGTCTACCATGTGAGTGGCAGGGAAACTACTTGAGCCATCAGCTCCTGCCTTCCAGGGTGTACATTAGCAGGGAGTTGGGGTAAGGGGCCAGAGCCAAGGATAGAACCCCAGTACTCTAACTTGGGATGTGGGTGTTCCAGGCTCCCTACGTTATTATATTCTTAACGAAATAATATAATCATGGTCTCTGATCTTGATCTCATAAAGCGTACATTCTAGTGAGGAATCACATAATTCTAAAAAAGAAGCAATACCTAAATGTGGAGGATCTATGAAATATTTGGGGCTCAAGGCACACATCCGAAAACTACAAGGAAGAAAAGGGAGAACTCATGAGAACAAATGCGCATTGTGTATACAGCATGAATTAGAATCAGTGGGGACTAGTGTGATGTGGTGAGCGAAGCTGCCACCTGCAACACTGGCATCCCCGATGGGCACCAGTTCATGTCTCATTGCTGCTCCACTTCCAACCAAGCTCCCTGCTAATGGCCTGGGAAAAGCAGCAGAACATGGCCCAAGTGTTTGGGGCCCTGCCACCTACATTGGAGACCCAGATGATGCTCCTGGCTCCTGGCTTGTGGCCATTTGGGGAGTGAACCAGTAGACTGAAGATTCTCTCTAACTTTCAAATAACAAAATGAATCTTAAAAAAAAAGGAATCAGTGACAACCTTGGGGAACCAGCTTGAGAAAATGTGGCACAAACTGGCTGCTTTCCTTACAACACTTCTGTAACTGCTATCTTAATGTTTTCCCATGACGTAATTACCAAATAAAAATGATTTTACCTTTGGCTTCTTTTCAGCATGGCCTATGCCCAATCACTCCTATTTTCCTAAAACTCCTTGCCTTTTTTTTTTTTTTAAGATTTATTTGTTTGAAAGGCAGAGTTACAGGGAGGCAGAGAAAGAAAGAAAGGAAGAGAGAAAGGGAGAGAGAGACAGAGAGAGATCAATCTTTCATCTGCTGGTTCACTCCCCAGATGGCTGCAACGGCTGGAACTGTGCAGATCCAAAGCCAGGAGCCAGGAGCCTCTTCTGGATCTCCCACACAAGTGCAGGGGCCCAAGGACTTGGGCCATCTTCTACTGCTTTCCCAGGCCATAGGAGAGAGCTGGATTGGAAGAGGGACTCGAACCGGCACCGTATTGGGATGCCAGCACTGCAAGCAGCAGCCTCATCAGTTACCCCACAGTGCCCGCCCCTGCTCTATCTTTTGAGGAAAGAACATGGAACAACTTTCTCCTCATACTACCTCCATGCTTGCTTGCTGAAGGTCAGTGCTAGGGCTTACCTTTTAGAACCTATCCTGCCAACACCACAGTAACCACAATGAGGGAGGGTAAACTGATCCCCTCTGAATAATCATAACGTAAGCCAACTAGTCTTAACTGCATTTGGGACACCAGGAAGGTACTCTGAGAGATACAGTCTGAGAAAATTTAGGTGTGCCTCATAACTCATGTGGGGGCTGTGTTGTGGCACAATGGGTTAAGCTGCATTTGTGCTGCCCGCACCCCATATGGGAACACTGGTTCTAGTCCCAGTAATCTTGCTTCCAATCCAGCTTCCTACTAATGGGCCTGGGAAGGCAGCAGAAGACTTCAGCCCCTGCCATCCACGTAGGAGACATGGATGGAGTTCCTGTCTCCTGGCTTTGCTTTGGTCTGGCCCAGGGCAGGCCACTGTGGCCATTCAGACAGTGAACTAGTAGAATGAGTAGATCTCTCTCTCTCTCTCTCTCTGCCTTTCAAATAACACATCTTAACACCAAAACTATGTCTCAGAGTAAGACCACTGAAGGAAAAAAAGAACAGTTGACATGTGAGTGGTGGAGATAATAAAATAGGCATTTCAGCTGCCTGAGAAGCCTGAGACCTCTGCTGGTAGAGACCTCTGAGAAACAGTAAGGGAAAGCATTTTTCTCTATGTTCCCATTCTTTGGCTAAAGCTTTTCACAGAAGCTTTCATTCATTCATGAAGCCTGCTGTGTGTTTGGATATCCTGGAGACCCTAAAGACACAGGACTTCCCCAGGAAAACAGTCCTAGAGATAGTCATGAAATTACTGTCATATGTCATCTGTGACTTGCTGAGCCTGAAGAGTATCATGAAGTTTTCCATCTGGGGAGTGAACCAGTGGATGGAAGATCTCTGTTTCTCCCTCTGTAACTCTTTCAAAATACATAAATGAATCTTTAAAAAAAGAAATCTCTGCCTGAGAATTGAGCTGTCAAAAGAATCTTCCAGCTGGACTGAATGATACCTGCTCTACCTGCTTTCTGGGCTGCTTGGGAGACTGCCCAATGGTACAGAGGAGCCCTTGCATTCAGATGAGCTCTGTCCCCAGACAAGTCCAGGGTACCCTTCCTGGCATCTGGGTTAACAGGGCAACAAGACAGTGGTACTTTCTCCAGGTTTTCTCCTTCTTGGAAGTTTAATTTTTACCCAACTAGTTGCTTATTCACGCACTTTCCTTTTCATTGACCTTTTAACATTTCTTATCTTTTACTGTGGCTGCCATGGTGAACCTAAGGGATCTGAGTAAGTTCTAGAAAGATACCTTTATCTTTATACTTCTCTTTGTCTAGGCCATGTATTCAGTATCTCCTCTACTCAAACCATGACTGGGGACTGTCACCGTGTTCTCTTTCCCTATACTTCTGTCCTGGAGGCACGTGCGAAATATACCAGAGGCACCAATGTCAAACAGAACTGGGATCTGAGGAGGCCCCAGGGTGCCTGAGCTCAACCTCTCCAAGCAGCTTGGCTATTGCTCAGTCACTTTTATTGCCTTAATTAAGCAGAGCAGGCTGGTTATCAGAAGAGGGAGAGAGGTCTGCATCTGCTTGGTGGCAATGATCCTGTATCTCATCATGATGATTCCTCCAGAAGTCTCTATACCCAGAGAAAAAGGAGAGATACTCAAGAACATTTAGTGCCAAATACTTTCAATCATGTCCCCAGTAAATATAGCTGTCTCTAAAGGATTCTCACAAAAGACTGTATTTTCAAATTAATTTACATACAATAAAATGTACCCATTCTAGACCTACGACTTGGGGATTCTTGACAAATGCATTCCTGTTTGTAGCTTTTGACTATTATAAATAATGTTCCTATACACAGGTACAAATCTGTGTGAGGACATGTTTTAATTTCTCATGAGTAAACAGAATGGAATTACTGGGTCATATGGTAAGTTTATGATTAACTTTATGAGAAACTGCCAACTTCTTTTGCAAAGTGGTTGTACCAAATTGTATTGTACAAGTAATGCATGAAAATTCAATCACTCTACATCCTCACCAACACTCAGTGTTGTCAGTTTTTAAAGTTTTGGCCATTTTGGACTAGAAGTTTGATCTAGCACTTAAGATACTGGTTGAGGCACTCTTAATGCCATGTCCGAGTGACTGGGTTCAAGTCCAGACTCTGTTCCCGATTCCACTTCCTGCTAATGCATATCCTGGGAGGCAGTGGTTATGACTCAAGTAATGGACTCCCTGCCACCACTGGGGAGATCTGGATTGAGCTCCTGGTTCCCAGCTTTGGCCTTGCCCAGCCTGAACCACTGTGTGCATTTGGGGAGTGAACCAGTGGATGGTAGCTCTCTGCCTCTCAAATTAAAATAAATTTTAGCAGCTTTAATGGGTTAAAAAGTCTCTGAGGTTTAATTTGAATCACTGACAAATAATGACTTGGAACATCTTTTCATATGGCCATTCATATATCTTTTTGCAAAGTCTGTTCAAATCTTAAGCCCATTTAAATAACTGGGCTGTCTTTATGTAGAAACAGTGCTTTGTAAGTTCTGAACAAGTCTGTTGTCATGTTGATTTATTGAGAATGTTTCTTGTGAGTCTGTGGCTTGCCTTTTCATAGTCTTAGTCTTTTAAAGAGAAGTTTTTAATTCTTATAAAGTTTAACTTTCAAGTTTTTTTCTTTTTCATGGCTTGTGCTTTTTTTTTTTTAATCAATCCTGAGAGATCTTGTTTGAAGATCATGAGGTTTTTCTCTTCTATTTTTCTACTGAAGTTTCATAATTTTATATTTAGTTCTGATCAAATTCAAAACAGTATCAAGTATGGGATAGGGTTATTTTTTACATGTTGTTCTAGCATCATTTGTTGAGAAGACTATCCCTTTGCTATTGAACTTGCCATCTTTGTTAAAAATAACTGCTCATAAGTGTTTGAGTCTATTTCTGGACTCTCTTCTGTTCCACTGACATGTATGTCTATCCTTATGCTAGTATTTAACTGTTTTTTGGTTACTGTAGCTTTGAAGTGAGTTTTATAAATCAGGCAATAAAATTCTTCAGCTTTGTGCTTTGCTTTAGCCAGTCTAGGCCTCTAGGCCCTTGGCATTTTCATTTCAAAATTAGCTTGCAGGTGTGTGTAAAATGGTTAAGACATGGGTTAAACAAATACCTGGGATTGATACTCAGCTCTGGCTCCTGAATCCAGCTTCCTCCTAATACAGATCCTTGGAGGAAGTTGTGATGGCTCAAGTAATTGGGCTCCTGCCACCCAGAGAACCCTGGAGGGTATTTCTGGCTGCCTTCTTCCACCCTGGCCCAGCCCCAGGTGTTGCAAGCATTTAGGGAGTTAAATCAGTGGATGGGAACTCTCTAAAATAAATTGAAAAAAAATAAAATAAAATAAAATAGAGAAGGGGTTGGCATTGTGGTGTATCGAGTAAAGCCACCTCTCGTGATGCCGGCATCCCATTTGGGCACTGGTTCCTGTCCTAGCTGCTCCAATTCCAACCCATCTCCCTGCTGACAGCCTGGGAAAGCAGTGGAAGATGGCCCAAGTGCTTGAGCCCCTGCTACTCATATGGGAGAGCCTGAAGAAGCTGCTGGCTCCTGGCTCCAGCCTGGCCCAGCCTGGCCTGTTACAGCCATTTGGGGAGTAAACCAGAGGATGGAGGGTATCTTTCTCTCTCTAACTTTGTCGTCAAATAAATCTTTAAATAAATAAATGGAGGTAGATAAAAATTTTTTATGTTGCTACTTCAAAATGTTTGTGAAAATGGAATTAAAAGGTCAAGTTTATTTTGGTGGAATAAAGTTTTGAGGTACAGGCATCTGTAGAGTGGAAAAGCTACCACTTGGGACACTCACATCGCATTTCAGAGTTGCCTAGGTTTGAGTTCTGCTCCACTCTTCATTTCAGCTTCCTGCTAACGTGCACTCTGAGAGGCAGTAGTTGGGTCTCTCATTCACATGGGAGACCCAAATTGAGTTCTCAGCCCCTGGCTTTGGCCTGGCACAGCTCCAGCTGCTCTGGGCATTTGGAGAATGAACCAGTAGATAAAGATCTTTCTCTTTTTCTCTCTCTACTTTTCAAATAAAAATAAATAAGCAGATAAAAATTTTAAAAATAAAATAAAATCAGCCTGCAAGTTCTAAAAAAAAGTGCATGCCTGTTGGGATTTTGATTGGAATTGAATTCAATCTACAAATCACTTTGCAGAAGTAACATCTATGTCACAAACATGATACACATATAAGTACATTTCATTCACTCAGAACTTTAGTTTCTCAGCCATGTTTTGCAGTTTTAGGACACAGGTCTTACTTATCTTTAAAAATTTCCACCAAGGCCAAAAACTAGAATATCACTGCTTTTGGCATCAACTTTCTAGTCTATGCAGTGTCACATGGTTCTGAACACAAGGAGATCAGCAACGGTCCAGCATCTTTGGTGGCCTATCACTATCAAAGATAACTGGCAGTGTGAGGATGATGTGGCTCAGTGTTCACAAAGTAGACTTCTACAATTTCCTCCGTCTTTTTCAAAACCTTTTGGTAGGCAGATATCTAAGATGCCAGCAAAGATTCTCCACCTCCTGCTGTTCTCGGGTGTGTGTGTTTACTGGGGTGTGGGCTGGGTCTGCTGAGTTGTCATTAGCAAACAGAATACAACAGTGTTGGAACATCACTGCTGTGAAGAAATTACAAGGATTGTGCCTCCTCTCTTGCCAGCGCTCTCTCTAGTGGACAGTCTTTCTGGATCCTGAAGGTGCTCGCTCTGACACCACCAGCTGCTGTGTTTCAAAGGCTCTATGGAGGAAGCTCTGGCAAGGAACTGGGGGGACGTCCCTGGCCAAAACCTCATGAGGAACTGAAGCCTCAACCCCACAGCCTGAGAGGAAGTGAATCTTGTCAACAACCACATGAGTAAACAAGGAGGTGAGTCCTTCCCGGCCAGCCTGAGATGACTGCAGCTGTGTGACAGATGCAGAGCCACGGGATCCAGCTAAGCTGCCCTCAGATGCCTGGCCAGCAGAACCATGAGATAACAAGCGCTGTTTTCAGGAAGATGTGACTATTATAAACATATATGCACCTGATTACAGGGAACCTGGCTATTTAAAAGAAATGATAATGGATCTAAAGGGAGACATAGACTCCAATACAATAGTAACAGGGGACTTCATTACCCCACTTTCAGCAATGGACAGATCAAGAAGATAGAAAATCAGCAAGGAAATAAACAACAGATTTAATTGACACTACAGACCAAATGGAACTAAGATAGCTATAGAATTTTTCATCCTACAGTTCCAGAATACACACGCTTTTCACCAGTGCATGGAACTTTCTCTAAGATAGACCACAGGCCAGGCCATAAAGCAAGTCTCAGCAAATTCAAAAAATTGAAACCATACCATGTATCGTCTCTGACAACAATGGAATGAAGCTGGAAATCAACAACTCAAGAATCTCTAGAACATATGCAAACACATGGATACTGAACAACATTCTCCTGAATGAACAGTGGGTGACAGAAGAAATCAATAGAGAAATCAAAAAATTTCTGGAAACAAATGAAGATGACAATCCAACACATCAAAGCTTCAGGGGAAAAAGCAGTGTTAAGAGGAAAGTTTGTAGCAGTTGGTGCCTACATCAAGACTTTGCAAAGGCAGAAATAAATGAGCTATCCATGCATCTCAAGGACCTAGAAAAACAACAGCAAACCAAACCCAAAATTAGTAGGAGTAAAGAAATAATTAAAATTAGAGAAGAAATCAACAAAACTGAAACAAAAAAATACAAAAGATCAGTGAAATGAAGAGCTGGTTTTTGAAAAATAAGTAAATAAATAAAATTGACACATCACTGGCCCAACTAATCAAGAAAAGGAAGAAGAAGATACAAATCAATAAAATTAGGGATGACAAAGGACAACAGACACAGTAGAAATAAAAATTATCATCAGAAATTACTACAGGGCAAGCGCCGTGGCTCACTAGGCTAATCCTCCGCCTTGCGGCGCGGGCACACCGGGTTCTAGTCCCGGTCGGGGCGCCGGATTCTGTCCCGGTTGCCCCTCTTCCAGGCCAGCTCTCTGCTGTGGCCAGGGAATGCAGTGGAGGATGGCCCAAGTGCTCCTGCCATCGGATCAGCGCGGTGCGCCGGCCGTGGTGGCCATTGGAGGGTGAACCAACGGCAAAGGAAGACCTTTCTCCCTGTCTCTCTCTCTCTCTCTCTCACTGTCCACTCTGCCTGTCCTCAAAAAAAAAAAAAAAAAAAAAAAAAAAAAAAAAAAAAAAAAAAAAAAAAATTACTACAAAGAGCTGTATGCCAACAAACTGGAAAATCTAGAAGAAATGGACGGATTCCTGGACACAAACAAACTGCCTAAAACTGAGTCATGAAGGCACAGAAAGCCTAAACGGACCAATAACCAAGACAGAAATTGAATCAGTAATAAAGACTCTCCTTACAAAGAAAAGCCCAGGACTAGATGGCTTTACTGCTGAATTCTACCAGACATTCAGAGAAGTAACTCCAATTCTTCTCTAGCTATTCAAAGCACCTGGAAGGCAGGAAATCTTCCCAAATTCCATCTATGAAGCCAGCATCACCTTAATTCCTAAATGTGAAAAACATACAACAGAGAAAAAGAACTACAGACCAATATCCCTGATGAACACAGACGCAAAATCCTCAACAAAACACTAGCCTTCAAATCCAACAACACACCAGAAAGATCATTCACCCTGACCAAGTGGGATTTATCCCTGGAATGCAAGGATGGTTCAACATTCGCAAATCAATGTGATACATCATATTAACAAACTGAAGAACAAAAACCATATGATTATCTCAGTAGTTGCAGAGAAGGCATTTGATAAAAAGTATTTTATGGCACTAACTTTTGGGGTAATTTGCTACACAGCAACAGCTAATTAATCCAACCACAGGCAGTAACTCATCACTATGAAGCTTGTAATACTCCTCTTTTATACCTTGTAGGCCTAATTTTCTTTTATCCTGGACAGTATGATGAAGGTGACTGAAGATGGAATAATGGAAATTACCCAATCTGAAAAGTACAGAGAAAAGATGCTGGTGGGAAAAAAAAAATGAACAGTGCTTCAAAGACTTATATGAATGCAATTATGGTCAGACATCCCATGTCATTAGAAGACAGAGATTTCCCACTGGGAACCAGGCAGTCAGAAGTGGCATAGCATTTTTCAGGTGCTGAAAGAAAAAAACCTGTCAGCCCAGGAACCCCACAGTTAGTGGAAGTACCCTTCAAGTATGAAAGGGAAATCAAGAAATTCCCCAATGGAGGAACACTGAGAATCTGTCTCAGCAGACTTAGCTAAGAAAAGCCAACCAAAACTCCTCAACAGAAAGGAAATAATAAAAGAAACTGTTGAATGTCAGAAGGAAACAAGAAACACAGAAAGAATAAAGATATGGGTAATTAGAACAGATTTTCCTTCCCCTCTTTTCTAAATTCTATTTGGTGGTTGAAGCAAAAATTCTAGCATTATCTGATGCAGTGTGTCTGCAGAAGAATAGTTAAGTAACAGTTAAAAATATGGAGGGTAATGGAAAAAAAAGTTTCTATGCATGATTTGATATAAAAAGGTGTTGAAACCAGGAGATTATTGTAACTTATTTATGTAAAATGTAATGCCTACAGCAACCACTACCTATTTGTGCAAACAGATAACTTCAAAAATAATACACCCAAATCATATTGGGGTTCCACAAGATGTTCAGGTAACCCCAGGAAGGCAGGAATTGATAGACCCAACAGCTCAGATGGATTCAAGAGCATTACACTCAGTGAAAAGAGCCAGTTTTTAAAAGTCAAAGTCTATATGATTCTATAGAACATTCTCAGTAAAGAGATGGGGATAGATTACTCTCTGACAGGGTTCAGGGTGATGGAGGGAAGAGAGCAGGTGTGATGATAAGGGGACAGCATGAAGGAGATCTTTATGTGATAGCATAGTTCAATACCTGGCTGTCACTCCATCTGTCTTACAAGATCCTTTGTTAAATCCATTCTGTTCTCACCGTTACCATTATTGTTCAGGACCTCATAAACTCTTGCTTGAAACTTAACAGAGGCTACAAGCTCCCAGGCCTTATCTAGCTTACAGAGCAAATACCAGAAGATCTTTTGACACAAAAAGTTCAAAAGTGTGCAGAGGACAAGAAGGAGGGGAAATCTAAGAGACCTAAAGAAATCAAACAAAATATTTGTCAGCAAGGAGTCAAACTTATTTAGTTTAAAATTTCTTTTCACACAATCACATAAATTATGGGCAAATTATGTGTGTCTCTCAGTGCAAGTACAAAATACATACCTTAACTCTTCGAGCAATGCTAAGGAATTGACAGGTTTTATCATAGAGCTCTTCCAGGTTTTCTCTGTCCCAGTAGAAGTCAGGAGTGATCAAGAAGTCTGAACTCAAGTTTATACGATGCCTTAAAAAAGGGAAATTATAATTTTTTAATCTATTTTGTAGTAAAAATCATTGTTTCTATTAATTCCATATTTACATGATGTGTCAAGAAAAAATTTTTAATGCTGACATTTGCAAAATGCTTCTGAGAAACATGCAAGCTAAAACACTTAATTTCAAAATTTTCATCCAAATTAATCTAATATTTAATACCAATATTACTTATTAAGTGGATAGAGAGAAATCTCTTTTTGTTTTAAATTTCTAAGCTTGTTTTATTTCATTAGGAAAGTTACAATATACACACACTTTTTGGGGACATAGCTCAAACATCAAAAATACACATCTTCCCCCTTCCCCGACTCCCTGTGTAATTGTCAGTTTCTTCAGTACCCCTCCATGTACATGGAAACACTGGATAAGCAAATACATATATACAAACATATACACTCTCTCTCTTTTTTCTGCATTTTAAGCAATTTTTTTAAAAAGATTTTTATTGTCATTTTATTTGAGATATATATACAGACATTCTATCTCTAGCTCATTCCCTAAATGCTCTTAACAGCCAGGATTAGACGAGGCCAAAGCCAGGAACCTGGAACTCAATCCAGGTTTCCCATGTGGGTGGCAGGGACCTAAGTTCCTGGGCCATTATGTGCTGCCTCCTAGGGTGCACATTACTAGGACACTGGATCTGAGGAGCTAGGACTGCACCCAGAGACTTGAATATGCGATGCGGGCATCCCAAGCAGTGACTGAATTGCTGTGCCCACACCTACCTTATCCTTTTTTAACAAGAGATCTAAGCTTACTTTAAAATTTTTAATTAGATGAAAATTTATGTAAAAGGTATAAATAGCTCTTCAGTATAAAAATACCCTAAAGAAGAATTGAGAAAAACAGTGGTAGTTCCTCTTACCACCCAACTACAAACTCAAACCCTTTCTTCTTCATGGACAGATCCTCCAAACATTCTAATGAGGTCTTCCTGTTCTTCCATGCATAGGAGTATGCGCAAGCACACATGTGTACATATAAATATATATATCAAGATAAATATGAAATGTATTTTTGTTTGCTGACACAAAGGGGATACCATATATAATGGTATTTCAGAGTTCATGAAAAGGGCTGGCACTGTAGCACAGTGAAGTGAGGTGCTGCTTTGAATCCCAGCTGCTCCACTTCTGATCCAGCTCCCTGTTCCTTTCCCATGTACCTGGGAAAGCACTGGAAGTGCTTGGACCCCTTCCACCCACAGAGGAAACCCTAACAGAGTTCTTGGCTTCTAGCTTCAGCTTGGTCTAGCCTTGGCTGTTGCAGCCATTTAGGTAGTGAACCAGTAGACAGAAGATCAATGGATTTCTCTTTCTCTGTAACTGCTTTTCAATAAATATATCAATCTTTAAAAATAAAGTTCATAAAAACTGAATTAATGTGTAATTCTCATGAGTTTTTTGAAGTACCATTAAATGATCTGTGACTGAATTTTTCACCTAACTTTCTAGATTTGTTTTCACAGATATATTACATTCCTTCTAACTACATATAGCACTTTATTGTAAAGATAAGAAAACTGGGGGTAAAAAAGTAAGCCATTATAGAAACTATTCAGAAACCTCAGTATATTTAATCCTAACTTTCTACCACTTGGGATACCTGCATCCCATTCTGGAGTGAATGGGATCAAGTCCTGCCTCTACTACTTCTGATGCAGCTTTTTACTAATGTACCTAGGAACCATAATCAGCAGATGATGGGTCAGGTAATTGGGGCCCTGCTACTCATGTGAAAGACGAGGATGGAGTTCCTGGCTCCTGACTTTGGCCTGGCCCAATGCTGGCAAACATTTGGGGAGTGAGTCAGTGCATGAAGATATCCTTTATGCTTTCCTTTTAAGGTATGCCCAAGAGGGAATGTGACATAATCTATATCCAAGTAAGATGCCATTTCAGTAAGTCTAAGATTTAAATTCTGTGATAAAACACACCATCATAGTTTAACTGGCAGCATTTTGCATGGCCTGTGACATTGTATCATGTCTCAGATTCAATAAAATATAATACATAAACTTTCTTGTAGCAAATTATGTCTATTTAGCATACACGATGCAGTGATATATTTGTATTGAAAATTCCCATTAACCAAAACTCCAGAATGTTTCTTCCCTCAAAGTACAGCAACTATGCTCTTTAAGATGGGTTTCATGTAAATTATGATCTCCTGCACATGCAAAATTTCTTCCAGTGTATTCCTAACACAGTTCAACTGCTTCTCATGGGTAATGGTTTTCCTGCTTATAATCAATGAAATGAAAATAGCTGTAATTCCTATAAAGGTACAAATGTTTGCTCTTCACTATCCTTCCAGAATTATTAGAATGTTTTCTTGAGATTGTGAAATGTATGAAGTATATTATTTACAACGCAAATTTTACCTTAGGGAAAATAGTTCACCCATTTTCTGCATGACTTCTTTGTGAGATAGTTTCACTTTCTTCCCAGCTTTTAAAGCCTGTTTGGGAGAGAAGGAAAAAAGCCCACATAAATAGCCAGTCCCTTGTATCCAGAGGTTCTGCATCCATGGATTCAATCAACCTGGATAGAAAAGTAAAAAAAAAAAAAAAAAAAAAAAAAAAAAAAAAAAAAAAAAAAAAACAAACAAAAAAAAACATCTGTATTGTATAGATTTCTTTTTCTTGTCATGATGTCCTAGACAACACAATGTAACAACTTTTATAAGGCGCATACATTGTACTGCTAAAAATTACCTAGAGATGACTCACAGCATACAACAGATATGCATAGGTTATAGGCAAATACTACAATATTTTCTAGAAGAGACTTGAGCATCCACAGATTTTGGTGTCCTTAGGGGGTCTAATCCCCTACATATTCTGAGACATGACTGTATGTATGTACATATGTGTGTATACAGACATACACACACACACACATATATTTTTAATAAGTATTAGGTCCATAAAGCAAACTGTAAAGAAGCATCATTCTGACACTATGCAAACATCTTGTGGATGACTGTCTCCCAGATGCGTTTTAATTCATCCTGAAATATATCCAACTTTTTTTTTTGGAAATGATTTATTTTCATTTGAAAGGCAGAATGAGAGACAGAGATCTTTCATCTGCTGGTTCACTCCCCAAATGGCTGCAACACCCAGGGCTGAGCAGAAGCCAGATGCCAGGAACCCCATCTGGGTCTCCCCTGTGGGTGGCAGGGGCCAACCATTTGGACCACCTTCCGCTGCTTTCCTAGTACGTTAGCAGGGAGCTGGATCGGAAGCAGAGTAGCTGGAACTCAAACAAGCATGCCAATGTAGCATGCTGGGGTTGCAAGTGGCAGCTTAATCTGCTGTGTCACAAGGTCACCTTCCCCCAATCTTATTAAGTAGAAGCTTTATATTTTAAGTTTCCCCCCTCAGCAGCATTTCCATACCTTTGTACAGTCTTAAACTCTTATTGGAAAAGCAGGGTCTCTTTTCCTAAGTATAATTACCTTATTCTGTTCCAGTGAGAACAAAATTAATTATAATAATTTTAACATACTGAAATTTTAATATTACAATATAACTACATACTAAAATATTTGACTATAATTATTATTCATGACATTATTTCTTTCATAATTTAGCTAAATATTTTTTTCATCAAGAACAAGTGGTAATAGTCTTCTTTCTTAAGAAAGATTTATTTTCTTGTACTTTAATTCAGTTGCATTAAAAATATTTCAACGAGTGGGCATTTAGCCTGGCAGTTAAGATGCCTGCCTGCATCCACACTGGAGTACCTGCGTTTGATACCCAGCACTGGTTCCTGACTCCAGTTTCCTGCTGATGTAGAACCTGGCAGTCAAGATGGCTCAAGTTACTGAGTTTCTGCTACCCACGTGGGTGTCCTGGATTAAGTTCTCAGCCCCCAGCTTTGGGCCCCAGCTCCAGCCATTGCAACTGTTTGGTGAGTGAAACAGATGGGAGTTTGCTCGTTCTCTCTGCCTCTCAAAAAAATAAAATTTACCAAAAAAAAAAAAAAATTGCTTTGTCACAAGAAAACAATTTCAAGTTTTAAAAAGTTGAAAATAATCAATATAAAATTTATTTCCTCATTTTATATGTAACTGGGAAGCTTTTTCTTTGTGCTTAAATTCAGTATAGCTTTATTATTGTTGTGACTATTTTTTTGTTGTTAACATGTGTTGTTGTATTGGGAAATTTTATATTTTCTCTAACTAGAAATCAATCCTTGAAAGCAAGCATAAAATTGATATAATTACCTCTGGAATTGACTGAATAGACTCAATAAACTTATCCAGTGTTGCTTCCCAAATAGCCAGTTTCACTGGGAAAAAAAATTAACAATGGAATATTTCTTTATCATCATATTCATGTGTACACGAAATGCATAATTACACAGTACCTTTGTTGTCATTTCAATGACAGTTTAAGAAGCAAATGAGTTAAAATCTGACAGTGAAATTTAAGAATAGTTATTACTGTAGAGGACAGAACTGAAGTAGAACAAGATCCAGGAAACTGAACGGGTTTCCAAGCCCTGTTTGCAGAACACAGGTGCATATAAGTCAATTCCCGACTTTCTAATTTCCGATTCTACATCCTTGGAAACCCAGATGGGGTAAAGGACCCCCTGACGCTGTGGCAGCTTTGCAGATGGGGAAGGAGGGACACTTGTGGGAGCTCTCCATGAAGCTTAGAAAGCTCTGAGCTTCCCAGGAAGGTACAGACATGCTGCAGCAGCAGCCAAAGGCGGGCTCAGGGGACTGAGACAGCTTACTCAGGAGCACGGATCTTCCACAATATTAGAGCTGCTGTGACACTCTGCCCCTTTCTTGGGAAATGCCAGAGGGTGGTTTTCTACACACAGGCCTGGGCTCTCAGTGTGGGTTACATGCTACCTAAGTGTAACAGTCACACAGCGAGACAAGCAAAGGAAAACAAAGGCAGTAAAAAGCACGGGTAAAATACTTCTGGAGATGGTAGGCTTGATCAACACAGATACTAGATACTGTCTTTGATAGTAACTACTATTGAGGGAGAAAAAGGAATGCTAAGGATTTGTTGAATGTTCTTTGAAAACGAGTCAGAATTTTTACTAAAGGTCTAATCTTCCCTTGAGAAAATGGCAACAGTCAACAGCACTCACTCACCTGAAAGACAAAGAGCATTGGAGAAAGCGAATTTCTCCAGAATGACATCGTCTAAATCCAGCTCCGAGTTTAACCTGATTTCCCCTCTGTGAAGTTTTGACTGCCCCCTGCACAGACAAAGAAAAGGGGATCTTCTAAATGTGAAAACATTTTATTTTCTTTGGAAAAAGCCACTTTACAATTTTTCTTTCTAGAGGTCATTTTGACAGTTTCTATCAGTCATATAAATGTTCTCATATGTTTTGATGCAAATAATTCCACTTCTAGGAATTTATCCTAGGAAAACATTCAAAGATGCAAAGAACACTTTGTGAATATACCTTTTTATGTCTAAAAGTTGAACAGTAAAAAATTAGAAAAGAAACTAAATATTCAGTAGGACAATGCTTCAACAATAGTTAATTTTCTAAGAACAAAAATTATAAAGCGTATTTAGAAGTATATTTAATAGACAGGGAAAACATTCATAATAAATTGCTATGGTAATGATTCCAAATATAAAACTATACACACAGTGCAATCTAAAAATCACACCGACCTGACCGGGAAGGGAGTGAAACAGGGGAGTTTGTGAGAACTCACGGAGTGCCCGAAGGGCTCTGGTAGGGACTTGGGACAGGGGGGAAGGAACTGGTGAACATAAACATCACGAGTGAGCATGAAGGGGACAGGTAAACGTCCACCCAGGAAGCCGAGACCAGGGAGGTGGACACAGGGCCTGCCAGAGGCAGAGCCTGCCCTGACAACACCAGAGGGAAGGGAATGCAGACCTAGAGCAGAGCTGACAAGATGCTTTACTGGAGCCAGCAGGAACCTGGGCTCCAAAGAGCAGGGCAGAAGGTTTTACCCCTCCAGCAACTGTAAGTGTGCGTGTGTGTATGTGTGTGCACGCGTGTATGAGCACGTTTGCAGAACTGAGTGCCCAGTAAGCAACAGTGTGATCTGGAAGTAGAGTGAAGGAGGAGAATGCATGGAACCGGGCCACAGGGCCGAGGGCTTAGTAATTAATACAATCCCATCAGCTCTCCATTTGTTGTCTCTTAGGTTCACACCCTCAGTCCCTGGCAGCCCCTGGGCCTAGGTCCTCAGTCACCAGGCAGGAGCCTTAGGCAGGAGCCTCACTGAGCCCCACCTGAAAGCCAGGTAACTGCCTTGGCAGGGGTTTGTCAGACTGGAGATGACACGGAAGAACGCTTGGAAACAGTAATTCTTGTCATCGGCTGTCTTCTCTCGTGGTCTTTCTGTAGCTGCTGAGTCTCTGGAACGTTCCAAGCTCTGCTTTCTACACTTCCTTTCTTAATCCACAGCAACCATCTCTCCTGTTTCACTGGACAGCAGCTCCACAAGGAAAAAGACCTTTCTGTCTCTTGCCCATTGCCTTCTGCCGCGCTCACTGCTCTCCACCTTCCCCACCTAGCTGAGAAGGAAATCCGCTGGCCCAACGACATCCACTCACCCGACCTGGGACGGCCCCGCAGGCTCACATTCCCCAAGGGTTCTCATACCCAGCCCTATTACACTCCCTTTACACATCCCAAATCAGCAGAACGATGTGGACTTACTAGAGAGAAAACTCTTCTGAAATAACATGATCGGTTCATTCTGATGAAGGTATACTATTTTATTGATGTAGGCTGCCTACAAAACTTTAAGTCTCCCATGTTCATGTTTATCTCCTCCACTGTTTCACCTGGTTTATTTCAAGTGATTAAAGTTACTTACTCTACTTTTACGTAGTTAAGCTCTTCGTTTTCCCAGTGTACCAACGCAATTTCATAGGGCTGAATTTCATGTTTTTCTAGAACTTGCATCACATGTTTCCTCTAGAAGAAAAGGAAGGTTAAAACTGAAATTAAAAACTAATTCCCGCAGTGCGAACGTCACAATGTTAATGATTATAACATTTTTTCCCATTACATTTAACAGTGTGTTTTCTATTGCTTAGTTTTTAAGGAAAAGGCAAGTTCACTGTGACATTATACCAATCAGGTTGACCTTTTTTTTTTCTTTTTAATGTTTGGGAAAAACAAGTAAGCATAAAGGAGTAAAAAAAATTATCAATATCCCACAACCCAAAGGAAACCAGCAGTAACATAGTTTGGTAAATCTCTAAAGAAAAAGCAAAGGCCAACATACTTGTAAAATCTAATCTTCGAAAACACAGAAGTAGAAAGTGAACGACTTTCTTCTGGTGTGAAATCCTAGTCCCTAGAGGCAATCATGATTAGACATGATGAATTTTCTCCCATACTTTTTATTCATTTTACTTTTTATATGAAATGGGATCATACCATACATGTGAATCTTTTCAACACTAGTGTCCTTAATGGAGGAACCAGAATTTATTTCATCATCTTAAATGGTCATTCATGGGAGATATTTTTTTTAAAAGATTTATTATTTATTTTAACGACAGAATGACAAAAACAGAGGGACTCAGATACAGAGACCCAGATACCTTCCATCTACTGGTTCACTCCCTAAATGGCTACAACAGCCACAGCTGGGCCAGGCTGAAGCCAGCGGCCAGATACTCCATCTGGGTCTCTCACACTGGTGGCAGAGGCTCAAACACTTGTGCTGTCTTCCGCTGCCTTCCTACACATCTAAGTAGGAAGCCGGGCTGGAAGCACATTAGCTGCGATTCAAACCAGCACTCTGATATGGGACGCTGGTATCTCAGGAGCAGATTAATCTGCTGTGCCACAAGGCCAGCGCCATGGGAGATTATTTTTACTCTTTACTCTGATAATGCCTCAAGACACCATCTTTATTTATGCATCTATCTTCATGGCCTTGTGGGAGTATTTCTTTAGGAAATATTAGCTCAAAAGACACACACACTTATAAATCTGATAAATATCGCTAAACTGCTGTCCAAAACGGTTTTTCCAATTTTAGAACTCAAGCATTTGTACTTTTATACAAATGCCTATTTATTGACTATCTTCCCCCTCCCCATCACATGAGGGTATATTTCCTAAACTGTGATTCCATGAAGCTTATTTTTAAATAAGATCTGATATTATGTTGGTTATATTTTGTAATCTGCTCGTTGAGTTTAACTATATCATATACCTAGGCAGTTTTCTAGGAATATGATTCTTAAGAGTTGTAGTATATTTTATCCTATGGATATGTAACAAGCTTCCCATTATTGCATATTTTATCTATTTATAATATTTGATATTGTAAATAATGCTTCGATGAAAATTTGTTCATAATTCATCATGCATGAACTGTGATTATTTCCTCTGGATAACTTCTTGAGTATAAAACTGCTGAGTTAAATATAAAACCTTGATGTTTATTACCAAACTGTGGCTTTTTTTTTTTTTTTTTTTTTTTTTTTGGTAAAGCTTTATTTATTTGACAGAGAAGGGGAGTCTTCCATCTGCTGGTTCATTCAACGAATGGCGCAGCAGCCAGGGCTGGGCCAGGGCAAAGTCAGAAGCAGATTCTTCCAGGTCTCCAACATGGGAGCAGGGGCCCAAGCACTAGGGTACCCACCACTGCTTTCCAAGGTTCATTAGCAGGGAGCTGGATAGGAAATGGAGCAGTTGAGACTTGAACCAGCACCTAGATCAGATTCTAGCGCTGCAGGCTGTGGCTTAACTCACCCTGGCCACCCAACTGCTTCTAAAAAGGCTGTGTACATACTAAACAAATCCCGATTTGGCTACTGAAGAAATCATTTCCCATGAATGATATAGCTTAGAAAATGTATTACTTGCAAGTAACTGTATACATTATTCATTTTATACATTATCACATGCTAAAATACTTCTGTCGGTTGTATAGCTAGGATGGTTCTGACTTTCCATTCAATATTTTTTTTTTTCTTTTTTTTTTTTTTTTGACAGGCAGAGTGGACAGTGAGAGAGAGAGAGACAGAGAGAAAGGTCTTCCTTTTGCCGTTGGTTCACCCTCCAATGGCCGCCGCGGCCGGCGCGCTGCGGCTGGCGCACCGCGCTGATCCGATGGCAGGAGCCAGGAGCCAGGTGCTTTTCCTGGTCTCCCATGGGGTGCAGGGCCCAAGCACCTGGGCCATCCTCCACTGCACTCCCTGGCCACAGCAGAGGGCTGGCCTGGAAGAGGGGCAACCGGGACAGAATCCGGCGCCCCGACCGGGACTAGAACCCGGTGTGCCGGCGCCGCTAGGCGGAGGATTAGCCTAGTGAGCCGCGGCGCCGGCCTCCATCCAATATTTTAAATTAGTGAGGGTTAATTAAAGATTTGTACTTTTAGAGGCTTTTTATAGTTCTATATTTCACTTATACTTACAGTTTTGTCTTTCACATTCCAAAACACAGCAGCTCCTTCCCTGATTTAAAAGAACAAAGCAATCAACTAAGTTAAAGGTAGAACACATTCTTTAGGGTCATAATAAGGCCACGTTCAGATAACTTATAGGATGTTTCCAGAATGAAATTTTCAAAAAATATGATTCACTTACTGATTTGACAATATAGTCCCTAGGCAGACTTGCTAACATAAGAGCCTAGAGAGAGTTTAAGGTGTACTCGCACATGAGGTCTCACCAGCTGAAGTCTCTGGAGAAGTAAGATGGGCTAAACTTTAGCTGAGAAACTACAGAAGGGCAGAAAGAGAATAGCGAGGATGTAAAGACAGCAGGAGACAGGGCACGGGCCAAGGCTGAGAGCACTGAAGACAACGGGAGTGGTGTCTACATCAGCAGTCAATGGAAACCCACATTTACAGACAAAGCAGGGGAAGATCACTAGTTTCGAAACTCTATTTCAAAACAGGATTTATCAGAGGATTCCTGACACTGATGAACTGTCCGAGCTAAAACAAGAACCAAATGTTGATTTTAAATCACGTACACATTTCTGAACAGATCCTTTGTTAAAGAGGTATACCTGCACCTTGGGTGGCCACCATTCCCTGCCCATGACCCCGTTTCCCACTGAGGTTTCTCTCCTGTCTCACCTGAAGAAGAACACTGTTCCAGGATCACCTTCTTTTGCAGAACTTCCCACACCCATCACCAAAATATTTGCTGCATCTGTGGTTTAAAGATCAGTGAATGAAAGCTATGTCACAGGGTGACATAGGTTTAAGAGTCACTTATCAACATTTTTATAAAGTACTTAAGGTCATTTATCTACCATGATATGCCCATAACTCAATCTCTCTTTCTACTAAAGTTTGATAGGCTTTAATATATTAAATGACTCCCATATTATTTTGAAATAAACTATTTTCATATTAAATTACTTTGCTATTATTGTTAGTACATTTTAAAACTGTTCACCCACACCCTTTTTGATTAAGTAATCAGTCCAACTACCAATTATTAAAGTGCTAGGTTCAATAAAACTAAGGTTCAAGAATTAAGCTTTGGGGCTGGCGCTGTGGTGTAGCGGGTTTACAGCACTGCATTCCAGATAGGCACTGGTTTGAGTCCCGGCTGCTCCTCTTCCAATCCAGCTCTCTGCTGTGGCCTGTGAAAGCAGCAGAAGATGGCTCAAGTGTTTGGGCCCCTGCACCCATGTGGGAGACAAGGAAGAAGCTCCTGGCTCTTGGCTTTGGACCAGCCCAACTTCAGCTGTCCTGGCCATTTGGGGACTGAACCAGAGGATGGAAAATCTCTCTCTTTTTCTCTGCCTCTCTGTAACTCTGCCTTTCAAGTAAAATAAATCTTTAACAAATTAAGCTTTTTATGAAATTAAACTAAAATCTGAAGTATTAATATAACTTCCTTTAAACACCATTTCATCAATAATGTAATTTGAATATTCTCAAATTAATCATTCTACTGAACTTAAAAATTATCTTTTTATTTTTAATTGACACATAATTATAACGATATCTATGGGGTATGGTATGACATTTAAGTGCATGTATACGGTGTGTAACTGGCATTTTTAACATCTTAAACACATATCATATCTTTATGTTGGCAACATTCAAAACCTTCTCTACTAGCTATTTTGAAATATCCAATAATTATTGTCAATTGCATTCACCGTACCAAGCTACAGAACATTAAATGTTATCCCTCCTACCGAACTGCAGCCCTGCAACCCATTAACCATCCTCTTTCCATCCCTCCCTTCCCCACACTCTTCCCAGGCTCTGATGATTTTTAAATTCTGTTGTATGAAGTGTGGCCCAATAGAAAATATACAGAAATAAAAGATACTGAACATTTCTTTCGTTTTTTTTTTTTTTTTTTAACAGGCAGAGCTAGACAGTGAGAGAGAGAGACAGAGAGAAAGGTCTTCCTTCCATTGGTTCACCCCCAAAACAGCCACTATGGCCAGTGCGCTGCACCAATCTGAAGCCGGGAGCCAGGTGCTTCTTCCTGGTCTCCCATGTGGGTGCAGGGCCCACCCTCCTCCACTGCACTCCCGGGCCACAGCAGAGCTGGACTGGAAGAGGAGCAACCAGGACAAGAATCCGGCGCCCCAACCGGGACTAGAACCCGGTGTGCCGGCGCAGCAGGCAGAGGATTAGCCTAGTGAGCTGAGGCACCGGCCGATACTGAACATTTCTAAACATATCTGATTTCCAGGTTAATTATGAAAACTACCATTAAAATCATTTGTAGTTATTTTTAAGTTTTCACATTCAAATAATCAGTGTTATTAAACAGATTAATATACCAAAATTTATCAAGAATAGTTGCTTTGCATATTAAGGTAATAATATTTATTATACACACATATTCTATAATGCACATTATAAATGTTAACATACCAAAAATATATTATTAACTTGCAAAACATATATTTCTAAATATAAATTACTATCTTCAAAATTTCAGAATTTCTGGGAGAAGTTAGGGGACAGGTTCTTCAGACAGAGCCCAAGTCTTAAAGTACCTCTTTTGATGAGCTCTAACTTCCCATGGAACTACATGCTGTACCAGTCAGAGGTTTTCTATGTAGCCAGAGTAACACAAATTAAAAGAAGAGACCCAGGCATGGAGACCCCCAGCCTGCAAGGCACTGAGCCATGCTGCTGGCATCTTAGCCAGGGATGCACCTGGGCAAGTTTTCATCTTACGGGCTCTGGACAGATTTTCTTTTTTTTTTAGGTTTGTTTATTTATTTGAAAGGCAGAGTTACAGAGAGTTAGAGGCAGAGAAACAGGTTTTCCATCTGTTGGTTCACTCCCCAGATGGCTACAACAGCCAGAGCTGAGCTGATCTGAAGCCAGGAGCTTCTTGCAGGTCTCCCACATGGGTGCAAGAGCCCAAGACTTGGACCATCTTCCACTGCTTGCCCAGGACATAGCAGAGAACTGGATCAGAAATGGAGCAGATGGGTCTTGAACCAGCGGCGCCCATATGGGATGCTGACTGCAGGTGGTAGTTTTACCCAGTATACCATAGCCCTGGCCTCTACAGCTGGTTTTCTAAGTCAGCTACAACTTGTTTTTGTTATCAAATGGCACAGATCATCTGTTCAAATGGTCAAGGCTGGAAAAACCACAAGGACATCATAGTTGTTTTCCTCTTTTTATCTGACAGGTAGAGTTATAGACAGAGAGAGAGAGAGACAGGGAGAAAGGTCCTCCTTCCATTGGTTCACTCCCCAAATGGCCGCCACGGCCAGTGCTGAGCCAATCTGAAGCCAGGAGCCAGGTGCTTCTTCCTGGTCTCCCATGCGGATGCAGGAGCCCAAACACTTAGGCCATCCTCCACTGCCCTCCTGGAACACAGCAAAGAGCTGGACTGAAAGAGGAGCAACTGGGACTAGAACCCGGTGCTCATGTGGGATGCCGGCACCACAGGTGGAGGATTAACCCAGTGAGCCACAGCGCTGGCCCCCACAGCTGTTTTTATATGGACTCAATGACTCTCTTTAAGATTTTCCTCTGTGGGGCCGGCGCCCTGGCTCACTTGGCTAATCCTCTGCCTGCAGCGTGGGCACCCCGGGTTCTAGTCCTGGTTGGGGTGCCAGTTTTGTCCCGGTTGCCCCTCTTCCAGTCCAGCTCTCTGTAGTGGCCTGGGAAGGCAGTGGAGGATGGCCCAAGCACTTGGGCACCTGCACCTGCATGGGAGATCAGGAGGAAGCACCTGGCTCCTGGCTTCGAATCGGCATAACTCCTGCCGTAGCAGCCACTTTGGGGGGTGTGTGTGTGTGAACCAATGGAAGGAAGACCTTTCTCTCTCTCTCACTAACTCTGCCTGTCAAAAAAAAAAAAAAAAAAAAAAAAGATTTTCCGCTAGCAGGGAGATTTCCAACCTGCTATTTTTGCTACTCTGGGCTAAATTCATAAATTTTGTTGTTATGAAGATATCTGAGTTTTACTATAAAATTTTCTTCCATCAAAATGTCCTAAGTTTTTCATTTTTCATTAAATCACTACTTTCTTGAGAATCCTTCCTGAGACTAACCTAAAATCCTCGAAATATTTCTTCTTATATTCATTGTGCTTATTGTCTATTTTGTGATTTGTTTTAAAAGCTCTTCCTATTTCTATCAGTTTTAGCATTCTGCAGTACTAAAATAACTTTCTGACATGACAGGAAGTTGTTTGGCCTTTGATCATCTCAAGGAAGAGTGATCCTATAACTGAAACTTAATAAAAGCACACTGATTTTATTCTGAGAACTAAGTCCTCTGTAAATACAATTTCTTTTCTTTACATGTTATTTGTATAAAAAGATTAAATGCCACTTTAATGATAAAATCCTTTCAACAGACAATGAAAGGCAAACAGGTGTATGCTTCAGACGACAGAACAGAAAATGATTTTCTAATGCATTTTAACATACTTGGCCCCAGGTTCAAGCAGAAGTACCTCTAGGCAAGCTTGTTACTTCCACGTATCCGTGGGAGGTCAGCTCTTGGGACAGACTTCCCAGGTGATACTCGTCTGCTGTTGCGAATGCTGTGCAGTGCATCAGGTCCTGTCGCAGAGAGAGGAGCACAACACGGTTTACCAAGAGGCTGACACACCTGTGCGACGGCAGCTGTGTCCCCTTACGCGACTCCAGCTGCAAAGCTGGTGCTGCAGAGCTGTCTTCAGAAACCTCAAAGGTTTCACACAAAGGATGCGACAAGGATGAAGAGACAGAGGGACCTGGAGACAAATTTCAGCTCATTCTACCAAAGATCTTGCCCCTACAAGGCAAAAAAAGATGGAGCAAGATACAGACTCCTTATCAAATGAGGAAGCTCCAAAAACGCAAAAATGTTATGAAAAAACTATGCAGGGATTTCAAAATTTTTTTGCCTGTAAAACTGGAAATGCCTCCTGGTTTGGTTAGGGCTTTGGTTCCTGTACTGTGCATACATAGTTATCATGTTGTGTGTGTCTATATGGCATACATACTGAAGACAGCCAGTGGGGCTGGGAGTCTGTGGGCCTCTTCAGACCTACGGAGAATGCCCTTCACGAGCAGGCTGCCCGCTGTGGCTGGAAAGCCTGTCTCCAGGCCAGCTGGCATCTCCCCCACAATAGCTTCTCGTGCTGCATGCATGACCTTGTGGCTTTAAATCACACCTTCAGGGTGGGTGCAGGTTTTCACTCAGAGCTGGCAAGGGAAGGGGCTGAGCACCTGGGGAGAGTTAGACGGTCCGAGAGGCCCTGGCTATCTTGTGTGACCTTGCAGTTTTAAACTAGTTCTTCAAGTTAGTTGCCATCTTCCACCTAGAGCTAGCAGAGGAGGGGGCTGAGCCCCTGAGGAGACAGTCTCCAGGAGACCCGCCGCCCCATCTCCAAGCCCCAAGCCAATCAACATACCTATGTGAAACCCCCATCCAATGGGTGCCCCCACAGAATGACCCACTGGAAAACAACAGTAATGACTTAAAAACCTGGACACTTCCTCAAAGCCAGTGTTTCACTCAAGCACCCCGCCTGGTCTCCTCTCAGACCAGACGCTTTACCTATCACTTGCCAATTGAATAAAACGTTCTGCCTCTTTGCAAATTGTTTCCCGGCTTTTTATTTCAATACTAGGCTGAGGAAGAGTCCAAGAGACTTGCTCCGGAAACCGCCTTCCCCTTTGCGACCGGTAACACACACAGTAAGCAATATGGCCCATGGCTATGTTTTTTCAAACTGCAGGACACAATCCATTAGTGATTTCTGTCATCAATTTAGTTGGTTTAAGTCAGCTTTAAAAAGCAAAAAGGGCCGGCGCCGTGGCTCAACAGGCTAATCCTCCGCCTGCGGTGCCGGCACACTGGGTTCTGGTCCCGGTTGGGGCGCCAGATTCTGTCCCGGTTGCCCCTCTTCCAGGCCAGCTCTCTGCTGTGGCCAGGGAGTGCAGTGGAGGATGGCCCAGGTCCTTGGGCCCTGCACCCCATGGGAGACCAGGAAGAAGCACCTGGCTCCTGGCTTTGGATTGGCTCAGCGCCGGCTGTAGCGGCCATTTGGGGAGTGAACCAACGGAAGGAAGACCTTTCTCTCTGTCTGTAACTCTACCTTTCAAATAAATACATAAAAATCTTAAAAAAAAAAATATATGGCCCAAATCTTTGGGCCCCTGCACCCTCATGGAAAGACCCTGAGGAAGTTCCTGGCTCCTGGCCTTGGATTGGTGTAGCTCGGGCCGTTATGGCCAATGGGGGAGTGAACCAGCAGATGGAAGACCTCTCTCTCTGCCTCTCCTTCTCTATGTAACTCTGACTTTCAAAAAATAAGTCAATCTTTTAAAAAGAGCTCTGAGTCATTCTTAGGACCTACCTTCTTGGCTCCTAGATCCTTGGCTGCTCCGGTGCATTCCCAGGGTAAGATTTTAGAGACCCAGTCCACGAGTCCTCTCATTCTCTTGCCTGCCTAACCCTGCTTTGCTCTGTCCTCAATCTGTCTACACTCAAAAGGAGATGAATGAACACAGAGGATCTGAGGATCCACACAAATGGCAAAGTCTAAACTCAATACAATACCCTCTCAGGAACAAGATCAGTGCAGCTAAATCAGAAAAACTGCAAAGTCAGACGAACTCTGTCTCTGGATAAGTGGGCACGCATGGACGTATTGCCCTGTTTTCACAGAGAATGGATGGGCTAGTTTCCAGGGTTGTGTAGGGAGGGAGGAGCACACAGACACAGTCACATACACGTGGATCAAGAGAGCGGAAGAAGTCGTGGTGATGGGAGTGTGGGAACCACGTGGGTGCTGAAGGGTTATGAGTGCTGGCTATTTTTTCATGGCCTTGAGCAGTGAAAAGAGCAGATGTGATGTGAACCCAGCGATAAAGCTGGCGGAATGGAGGAGTCCTGTTAAAAGGCATCTGGTACGGCCAGCGCAGGCAGAGCCTGCCTGTGACAACTAACAGATTGACCCTCGCTAGGCAAAACTGCAGACTATGAGGGTGGACCTCAGAATTACTTCCGTGACTGCTGCAGCTGACGCACTCCGTTTGGGCTGAAGTGGGAGAAGAGGCACCAGAGGAGGACAGGGGATTAAAAAGGTCAAGAGTGGGGCCAGTGGAGCTATTTTCCCATAACTGTACTGAAAACTGTGGAGCCTGTGTCTTTAGAATCAGGGTTGTAAACCTGCAGCTCAAAGAAACATCTGACGCAAGAGTTGACCTACATAGCATTTCTAAAGTTTGAGCTAATTGTCAACAACAAGTGGAGACACTGCATAAAATCTGGATTCCCACCATCTCCTGACCCAGTGGAAGACGTGGCAATCACGAACTAGAGTAGGCAGCGCGTGGTCTCCAGCCCACGCAGCCCCTTCCTCCCCACTGTCTCTTGCTGGTTTCACTCTAGTTTGTTACTGGCCAGGTCCACCCATGCTATAATACATGGAACTCTCAAGGATGAGACAAGCTGAAGTATTCAATCACCATGTTTATGAGAAAATAGATTCTTATGTCCAAATAGATGACAAATACATCTTTAAAAACAACTTGTTTAATTAACCACTCCCCTTTGGAAGTGGGTTAGAAGCCTGGGACAAGGTGTGTCCTGCGCCTCTCTTCCTTTCCCTGGCCTCTTGCCAGGAGGGGGCTTGCTGTAGCCCTGTGCCTCCAGGGCGCGTGGCCTTCAGGCCACCTGCCTTAGGCTTCCTGGCCTAGATGCTCCTCTACGTGGCTGGTTCCTGGTGCTTGGTATGAACCCAGATTTACCTCTCTCTCTTAGATAAAGCTCTCACATCCCTATGATTTCTCTCACTGAATAAAAGCCTAAAATGTAATAAATAAATAAAAACAACTTGTCTTCATTCAACTGTTCCAAGGATCTCTGTTCCATTTTTCGAAGATTGTTACCTTATTACCTTCCTGCAGTATTTCTGATTCATTTGGCTCGAATTTCTACTCAGTGGCACTGCGGACATGGCTGCCACCCTGCTCTCCCTGAATTCAACTTCTTGGATCTGAGTCTCTGTTTAAGTTGTGGGGCTTGTTCTATTATTAAACAATTCACACGTTTTAATAATTTTTTTTTTTTTTGACAGGCAGAGTAGACAGTGAGAGAGACAGAGACAGAGAGAAAGGTCTTCTTTTTCCATTGGTTCACCCTCCAATGGCCACCGCGCTGTGGCCGACGCACCGCGCTGATCCAATGGCAGGAGCCAGGTACTTCTCCTGGTCTCCCATGGGGTGCAGGGCCCAAGCACTTGGGCCATCCTCCACTGCACTCCCTGGCCACAGCAGAGGGCTGGCCTGGAAGAGGGGCAACCGGGACAGAATCCGGCGCCCCGACCGGGACTAGAACCCGGTGCGCCGGTGCTGCAGGCGGAGGATTAGCCTATTGAGCTGCGGCGCTGGCCCAATAATTGGCTTTTTTTGTCATCTTGTTTCCTGTGCTTTTAATTTCAAGTTTTTATTAAGGCCTGATGAGAGAAGGAAGAGAGAACCACAGAATGTCTTTTCTTTCCATTTTACCCCCATGAACCAAGGATGCTGTCACTCTGCGAAAAGCTTTCATTTTTAGAAATGGTTTTTCTGGGTTTTTATAGTGAATTTATATTTAGCACTAATTGCACATATATGTAAAACAAATTTCAGGTTTCAGGATGGAGATCAACAACCAACCAACCTAAAATAGTCACTGCATTTAGGCCCTAAACTTAGGACTTCCAGTTTTAAAATACAAAAGCAGCCCAAACCACTTTATTTCGGTTGTGTTTTGTTTTTCTGGTACAGAAGACAAAGCTCCAGCAGATGCGGCCATAAATCAATGTACAATTTGTGTTTTAGTAGCATTGCTAATTTTCTTGAAGAAAATTAGTATATTATGGCCATGTTGCTGTTACATGGCCGTGTTCTAACAGTGAGTTTATGTTTGGGTTCTGTCCGTGGTTCTTGGCACAGAGCTCCGACACCCTGGTCACTCCATGAGCACCAGGAATGTCTGCTCAAGCAAGGTCACTCTTGCTGGGCTCCTGGATGGCGGCAGGATAGGGGCCACCTGCTAGAACACCAGCCCTTGATGAGAACCCTGGAACTTTCAGCCCCCAGCCCATCCCTGGGAAAGGGAGAAAGGCTGCATTCAGCCCACGGTTGACCATGTCTACGTGATGTAAACACCTCAACAAGAAGTTTGGTTCAGATTGGACAATGTGCCTCTGTGTAGAGGGTGGGGGCAAACCCCAACCCCCCAGGAACACAGGCTTTGTGTCCTGGGCACTTCTAGACTTTGCCTGATACGCCTCTGACTCTGGCTGCTCATCTGTATCCTTTATAACCACATTTATAGAAACCAGTAAATGTTTCCCTGAGCTCTGTGAGCCATTCTAGCAAATCATCAAACCAGAGGACGGCGTCACTGAGACCCCGAATGACAGCTGGTTGTTAGAAGTACAGGGTCGGGAAGGTGTTGTGGCGTAATAGGTAAAGCTGCTGCCTTCAATGCTGGAATCCCATCTGGGCACTGGTTCGAGTCTTGGCTGTTCCACTTCTGATCCAGCTCCCTGCTAATGCACCTGGGAGAGCAGCAAAGGATGGCCCCTGTACCCACATGGGAGAACTGGAAGAAGCTCCAGGGTTTAGTCTGGCCCAGCCCTGGCCATTGTGGCTATTTGGAGAGTGAACAAGCAGAGGGAAGATCTCTTGCTTTCTGTGTCTCTTCCTCTAACTGTGCCTTTAAAAAATATACACAAAATCTTAAAAAAAAAAAAAAAAAGTAGTAGTAGTAGTAGTAGTAGTAGTAGTAGTATGGTACAGGAGTCAACCTGGAACTTGAATCGCGTGTCTGATGTGAGGGGTAGTCTCATGGACCTGAAATTATCCTGCAGTGTCCAAACTAACTCTTTAGTCACTGCCAGAACTGAACTGAGCTGTGGCTGGAGAGGTGGACAAGAGGTTGGTGAGGGGGGATGAGAAAACCCCACATCTTGGTGTCAAGAGGACAGTGAGTAGAAACAGGCTGTACTTACCAAGAGGAAGACGCCTACTTTTCTGCTATACACTGATTGTAGATGGAAGTTATAAAACATGGATACATTTTACATTACTGGGATGATAGTGCCCCCCCTTCCCCAGTCCTGAAACCATGGTTTTACTTACCCATGGTCAATTTGAAATGTTAAAAGAAAAATTCCAGGGGCTGGTGCTGTGGCTTAGTGGGTAAGGCTGCTGCCTGTAGTGCTGGCATTCCTTATGGGTGCTGGTTTGAATGGCGGTTAATCCACTTCTGATCCAGCTCTCTGCTGTGGCCTGGGAAAGCAGCAGAGGATGGACCAAGTGCTTGGATCCCTGCACCTGCATGGGAGACCTGGAAGAGGCTCCTGGCTCCTGGCTTTGGATTAGTGCAACTCTGGCCACTGTAGCCATTTGGGGAGTGAACCAGCAGATGGAAGACCTCTCCCTCTCTGCCTTTCAAATAAGTAAATCTTTAAAAAAAAAAAAAAAAATTCCAGGGGCTTGGTACTGTGGTGTAGTAGGTAGGCTAGGCCTCTGCCTGTGGCACTGGCATCCCATATGGGTGCTGGTTTGTGTCCCAGCTGCTCCTTTTCCCATCCAGCTCTCTGTTATAGCCTGGGAAAGCAGTGGAACATGGCCCAAGTGTTTGGGCCCCTGCACCTATGTGGGAGACCCAGAAGAAGCTCCTGGATCCTGTCTTCGGGTCAGCTCAGCTCAGCTCAGCTCCAGCCGTTGCAGCCATCTGGGGCGTGAACCAGCATATCAAAGACCTCTATGTCTCTCCCACGGTCTATAACTCTACCTCTCAAATAAATAAATCTTTTTAAAAAAATTCCAGAAATAACAAATTTCTAAGTTTTTAAGTATACACCATTCTGAGTGACCGATGCAATCTCGCACCATCCTACTCCACCATGCCTGGGACATGACTCATCCCTCTGTCCAGCACAGGCATGCAGCATACACTGCCTGTTAGTCATTCAGAAGCTGTCTTGGTTATCTGATCGACTGTTGAAGTGTTGCAGTGCTCATGTTCAAATTATCCTTATTCTACTTAACAGTGGCCCCAAAGTGCATGACTAGTGAGGCTGGCAATTTGGATATGACGAAGAAGAGCTATAATGTGCTTCCTTTAAATGAAAAAGTGAAAGTTCCCAACTAAAAGAAAGAAAAAAATCATACGCTGAAGTTGCTAAGGTCTACAATAAGAATGAATCTCTTTTTTAAAATTTATTTATTTAAAAGGCAGAGTTACAGAGAGACAGGGAGAGCCAGAGAGAGAGCTTCCATCTGCTGGTTCACTCCTCAAATGGCCTCAACTAGGCCAAGCCAAAGCCAGAACCAGGAAGTCTACCCAGCTCTCCCACATTTGTAATAAGGGCTGAAGTACTTGGGATATCTTCCACATCTTCCACTACTTTCCCAGGTACATTGGCAGGGAGCTGGATCAGAAGTGGAACAGTTGGGACTTGAACTGGCACTGTGGTATGGGATGCCAGTGTTGCAGCCAAGCTGCTGTGCCACAATGCCAGCCCCAGAATCAATCTTCTATTTTTGAAATTGTGAAGGAGGGACAAGAATCTGTGCTAGTTTTGCTGAGACACCTCAAACCACCAAAGTTATAGCCACAGTGCCTATGTACGTAGTTAAAATGGAAAAGGCAGGGCAGATATTTGGCACAACTGTTCACACACTGCTTGGGATCCCATATCAGATTGCCTGGTTCAAGACCTGGTTCCACTTCCAACTCCAACTTCCTGCTAATGTGCACTCTGGAAGGCCATGGTGATGGTTCAAGTACTTGGGTCTCTGCTACCCATATGGGAGACCCAGACTGAATTCTGGGCTCCTGGTTTCTGCCTGGCTGAGCCCTCATTGTTGCAGGCATTTGGAGAGTAAACCAGCGGATGGAAATTTGTGTGTGTGTGCTTGTGCGTGTCTTTCCAAAATAAAAAAATAATTTTTTGGGGAGGGGTTGGTGCTGTGGCACCACAGTGTGCCACCAGCATCCCAAATGGGTGCCAATTCATGTCCCAGCTGCTCCACTCCTGATCCAGGTCCCTGCTAATGTGACTGGGTAAGTAGTGGACCATGGTCCAAGTATCTGGGTCCCGGCACCCATGTGGGAGACCTGAAAGAAACTACTGGCTCTGGACTGGCCCAGCTCCAGCCATTGCAGCCATTTGGGGAGTGAACCAGTAGATGGAAGCCCTCTCTCTCTACCTTCAAATAATATAAATAGATCTTTAAAAGAAAATTTTAAAAGATTTTATTTATTTATTTGAGAGGCAGAGTTACAAACAGTGAGAGGGAGAGACAGAGAAAAAGGTCTTCTTTCCTCTTGTTCACTTCCCAATTAGCCACAATAGCCAAAGCTGTGCCGATCCAAAGAGAGAAGCCAGGAGCTTCTCCCAGTCTCCCACGTGGGTGTAGGGGCCCAAGCACTTGGGCCATCTTCCACTTCTTTTCCAGGCCATAGCAGAGAGCTAGATAGGAAGAGGAGCAGCCGAGACTCGAACTGGGGCCCACATGGCATGCTGGCGCTGCAGGCTGGGGCTTTAACCCACTGTGCCACAGCGCCGGCCCCAGAAATATTTTTTTTAAAAGATGGAAAAGGCATCTGCAGTTTCAAGCATCCATGGAGCAGGGAGTGGTATCTTGGGACGGCTTCCCCATGGATAAAGGAGGGCTACTGTATAATGCTTTGCTTGTAGGCTTTATTGACTACACCCTATGATGAGAAATCATGTTGCACACACATCTATGCACACACACCAGTGACTGCCATATACAAGCTCGACATACCAGTCATTAGCTTCATTAGGAGCAGTGCACTTAGATGTTATCTATTTATTTTTTAAAGACTGACTGCTCAGTAGTTGCTGTTACAGCACACTGTGACGCTAAGACTGGAAATCACCAATGGGCATCCTCTTACTCTCCTGCTGCCGGGCTCCTTACTGCCGAGATCAGTGATTTTCATCCTCCAGCATTCTTCTAAAGTGTGGGACATGAACAACAAGGAGCACTACCATTGCTCTCATGCCCATGGGATGGGGGGGGGGGGGCAGGCGAATAAATCAGTAGGTCTCTACGAATGAGAGCAGGTAAGGGGTTAATTCCAAAGCAGGATGAGTGAAACCCACTCAGTTTCCAATGCTGGCTCAGGAGCAGGAGTGGGAAAGGACAAACAGCCCTTGAGCAGAGGCCCTCCCTCGTCCCATTCAAGGGTGGTAAAAAGGACATCTGGTTACAAGGATTTCCAGCCCCACCACACCCACATGAAAGTGGAGCGGCCCTCTGTTGGGGACAGAGAAGTCTGTCTTCAGTCATGAGAAAATAAGAGGGGTCTTCAAAGAGTTCATGGGAGAAGTGTATTATGAAAAAGTTATGCATGGATTTCAAAACTCTCAGCACCAAGGTAAGCTCATCTTTTCATTCCATTCCACAAACTTTTTGAAGCACCTACATAGCCACATGTCAGGACTGATTTCTCCCATGAAGAGTAAAACCTTCAGAAAACATTGTTCTGAAATTATATCACCTCAGATTACTTCAGAGAAGTAAGATTTCCCACAATTTTCTTGTGCTTTTTGAAGGATAACATCTCTCTCGTTTTCCCAAAACTGCAGCTGCAGTCATTGTCTGTTACACAACTCCTATAATAAAAGGACTCATGAAATAAAATAAATGACTTCTTAACTTCAGTGCTGGAGAAAGTCAACTCCCTTAAGACATTTTTTACTGGGTGCAGGAGTTGAGATGCCACTTAGGATGCCTGTACCCCCATCAGAGTGCCTGGATCTGAGGCCTGGCTCTGTTTCCAATCCAGCTTCCTGCTAATGTGCACCCTGGGAGGCGGCAGATGGGGGCTCAGGTGGAAGAGTCCCTGACAGCCATGTGGCTGGACCGAGCCTGGCCTAACCCCACCTGCTGAGGGCATCTGGGAAGTAAGCTAGAGAGGAAAGATCTGTCTGCCTCTTTCTAATAAATGAAACAAACTCCTTCCTAAAAACACATTTTTTATGTTTTGCTCTGACACGATCCACACCCCACCCAGACAAGAGACACATAACCCATGGAGATTCCCTTTCTTCCTTCCTTTAAATACTAAGCTTCTTAATACTCAGTGTCCAACTAGATTACTCACACCAGGTACATGATAACAATTATTTTTCTGTTCACATCAACTGTTTGCTCTGCTAAATTTAAATGACTTTATTATTTCATATGGAATTGCCTTGAATTTTAAAAATCTATTTCAAATTCTTTCCTGAAAGCAAGTAGAAAAAAATCCTAATGAAAATCGAACTCAGGAGAATTGCCTCCAAGTCTAGGGCCACCCCAAAGAAATAAAGCAAAGCTTCTTTTGATAGCTCTCAGTCCATAACTATAAAAAAAGTATCTTCTTTGTATCACCTCCTTCCTAAGAAACTGGACACACTGTGCTGCTAGATTTAACGAAGGAAAAAACAAACTTTCTCTTTTCTGGATCTGCCTCCAAGGCAGTTTTTTCTACTTAACAGAAATTTCCCAGCCTACCTCCAGGCCCTGGGAACCAGGCTCCTGGAAAGAGGCAGTCTTGAGTGTAGCACCCACACCAGCACTGCCACCCCTTACGTCTGGGTGCAGAAAATCCAGGCAAAACGTGAGACTTAATAACAAGCATTCGTTGACCCCTGATTTCACAACCTGAGGATGAGTAATAAGTTGTGGACTTGATCAAAGGCTGTTGTCCTCACAGGAAAACAAACAGCCAAAATCAGACATGCTCAGTTCTATTCTCAGAATCAAGATGCAGGGCCAGCACTGTGGTACAGTAGGCTAAGCCTCTGCCTGTGGTGCTGGCATCACTTGTGGTGCTGGTTCTAACCTGGCTGCTTCTCTTTTGATCCAGCTTCTGCCATGGCCTGGGAAAGCAGTGGAAGGTGGCCCAAGTGCTTGGGCCCCTGCACCCATGTGGGAGACCTGGAAGAGGCTCCGGGCTTCATATCAGCTCAGCTCCAGCCATTGTGGCCATTTGGGGAGTGAAGCAACAGATGAAGAGGCCTTTCTCTGTCTCTCCCTCTATCTGTAATTCTACCTCTCAAATTAAAAAAAAAAAATCAAGATGCAAAGGAAGGCATTATTCTGGCTTTCTCAGAAGGCCTAGTCAAGTTTTAGATATCTGCACTCCTATTTTTTTTCTTTTTTTTTTTTTAATTTTTTTGACAGGCAGAGTGGACAGTGAGAGAGAGAGACAGAGAGAAAGGTCTTCCTTTGCCGTTGGTTCACCCTCCAATGGCCGCCGCGGCCGGCGCGCTGCGGCCGGCGCACCGCGCTGATCCGATGGCAGGAGCCAGGAGCCAGGTGCTTTTCCTGGTCTCCCATGGGGCTGCACTCCTATTTCTAATGTTGGATACTGGTGACCGCAGACATTAAAGATCCCTTTGCCTCTTTTCCAACCTTTCCAATTTAATAAGCATTTATCAGCTCAAGGCACAATCCTAGGCATCCTACAGGACACAAAGGATAACAAGGGCTTGATCTCGACCTTTAATTAGCTCATCTCTTATGAGAGAAGTACCAAACCGTAGCTAAAAATCCTGAAAGCCTTACTGGTGAGTAAAAACTACCCGCTTGGAGCTTCAGAGGATGAAAACACAAACACCTTGTTGCTGATTTTTGATTCTACCTTGCCAAGTCAACTTGCCACCAGCGCACAGTGAGCAGCTAATGAATGCTGCCTGTTTGCACGGTTAGCTTTTTAATCTGATGAAGAATTTCTAGCTTGATTTTCTAAAAACTTTTTTTTCCTTGCAGCTCCATTCCTAGATTGGACTTAATACTGTCCTCTTTCTTCAGCCGCTTTTGGCCAATATTTCATAAACTGTATTTTTATATATCTTATTGCTTATATTTTGCTTTAATGTTTCACATATTCTTCTTTTAAGAAGATTTATTGGCTGGTGCTGTGGCTTAATAGGCTAATCCTCCGCCTGCGGCGCTTGCACACCGGGTTCTAGTCCCGGTCGGGGTGCCGGGTTCTGTCCTGGTTGCTCCTCTTCCAGTCCAGCTCTCTGCTGTGGCCCGGGAGGGCAGTGGAGGATGGCCCAGGTCCTTGGGCCCTGTACCCGCATGAGAGATCAGGAGGAAGCACCTGGCTCCTGGCTTCGGATCAGTGCAGTGCGCTGGCCACAGCGTGCTGGCCGCAGCGGCCATTGCAGGGTGAACCAATGGTAAAGGAAGACCTTTCTGTCTCTCTCACTGTCTACTCTGTCAAAAAAAAAAAAAAAAAGATTTATTTATTTGAATGACGCAGAATCAGAGGGATAGGAAGGAGAGACAGAAAGAGATATAGAGATATAGAGCTCTTTCATCCATTGGCTCTCCCCACAAATGGCTGCAACAGCTGGGACCGGGCCATGCCAAAGCCAGGAGGCAAGAACTGCATCTGGGTTTCCCTCATTGGTGTGAGGGACCCAAGCACTTGGGCCATCATCTGCTGCCTTCCCAGGTGCGTTAGTGGGAAGCTGGATCAGAAACAGAGTAGCCAGGCCTCACACCAGTGCTCCAATATGCCAGTATCACAAGCAGAGGCTTAACCTGCTGTGCCACGCCAGCCTTCATCCATTCTCAAAAATTAACACTGTGATTCCTCTTGGATATATTAGGATTCAAAGACCTTGATGACAAACACTGAGTGGGTTGCTAGCTCTCTTAGGTTAGCAGTGAGGCCGTGGTACAAGCACACTAGTTTACAGTGTGAGCG
Organism: Oryctolagus cuniculus; assembly: GCF_964237555.1. Taxonomy (NCBI): domain Eukaryota; kingdom Metazoa; phylum Chordata; class Mammalia; order Lagomorpha; family Leporidae; genus Oryctolagus; species Oryctolagus cuniculus. The sequence goes on along the minus strand of NC_091436.1, from coordinate 16,542,994 downwards.
ACAATCACTAACGCACCCACCTTACCTCATTCACGGACAGCACTGGGAGGTTGGTCCTGGATGGTTGCCTGGTCCTGGAAGCTTTCAGTGGTCTCTTGATTTGAGGAACGTCTTGTTTGGGAACAAAGGTTTCGGTTGATACAGATGAGTAATTCCTCCTTAATATTTTTATAAACCACTTAGAACCCAAGAAGTTTGGTTTGTGGGTCACTTTCCTGCAAGTATCCAATGACTTCAGGGTTGGAAGCTGCACTCTTTCACCCTGGCAACGTGCAATATTTAGTGGAGAGAACAGGCTTGTATTTAATATTTTCTCATTCATTCCCAGCATCTGAAACTTATTCAAACCACCAGCCGATGCATCAGGAAAGAACAAATCCAAGTTTTGACGTATTGTCAGGGTGTTGCATGTTGTAGTTTCAAATTCCTTACGTGGACTTAACATCCAATGAATGGGTCTTCGGCACTGATGCACTTTGGGTAATAGACTGTGAGATCCGGCCAGGGCTCGGAGAAGTCTGGCAGGCATCACCACATCCCAAGCTAAAAGAAAATCAATTCAAAGTTTGAAGAGTTTTTGGTTTTGTTGATTTTGATTTTCACTTATCTGAAAGGCAGCCAAGGACACACAGAGAGCTCTCGAATCCCCGGGTTCACTCCCACATGGGAGCTGGTAACTGAACGTGGGTCTCCCACATGGATGGCAGGAACTCAACCACCTACGGGCTTCCCAGGGTGCACATTACTGGAAGTTAGAATCAGAAGCAGAGCTGAGACTTGAACCTAGGCACTTTGATAAAGCATGCAGGTGTCCCAAGTGGCACCTAAACAGCTGCGTTAAACACCAGCCTTTAAAAAAAAAAAAAAAAAAAATATATATATATTTGTATTTCCCCAGATAAAGGCATATTTCTCTTAAAAATTTTTGTAGAACAGATACATCTTGACCTAATTCTAATAAAAGAACAAGGTTAAAAAAACAAATATATGGGGCCAGCGCTGTGGCTCACTTGGTTAATCCTCCACCTGTGGTGCCAGCATCCCCTATGGGTGCCGGGTTCTAGTCCTGGCTGCTCCTCTTCCCATCCAGCTCTCTGCTATGGCCTGGGAAAGCAGTAGAAGATGGCCCAAGTCCTTGGGCCCCTGCATCCACGTGGGAGACCCAGGAGAAGCTCCTGGCTCCTGGCTTTGGATCAGCACAGCTCTGGTCGTTGTGGCCATCTGGGGAGTGAACCAGCGGATGGAAGACCTCTCTCTCTGTCTCTACCTCTCTCTGTAACTCTTTCAAATAAATAAAATAAATCTTAAAAATACAGCACTTTTCATGCAGTTTTGGCCTTCTTCCTGGAGGACAAGACTGTAAAGCCACTGACATGAAGTGGGACCCTTCATTTCCTTCATTAGCATATCGACATTTATCAGATCTGTGCTTTTCCCGTACTGAGTCTACTGATCCAGCTTTTACAACCAGCTAAGCAGGAGCTGAAGGCAGGGGTAGATTTCCCTGCTACCGTGGCACGAAGACCTCCTTAAGGAGACTGCATTTGCATCTGTGCACTATACTTCAACTGAAGACAGCTAAAACAGGAATGAGGCTGAGGAAACACAGGAAATGTACCTGACTGTACAGGAGAGGTGGAAAGTACCGGAAAGACCATGCTGTTTCTTGCAGGGGAAATGCTTTTCAGGCTGGGGCAAGTCACAGAGGCATTCCACCCCCCAAATATTTACAGGGTAAAACAGATGTTAACTAAGCCCTGGAACCAGCATTGTGGCCGATCAGGTTAGGCCATTGCAAACTGGCATCCTACATGAGCAATGGTTCAGGTCCTCACTGCTCTTCTGATCCTGCTCTCTGCCAATGCACCTGGGAAAGCAGCAGAGGATGGTCCAAGTACTTGGGTCCCTGCCAGCCATGTGGGAGACCAGGCTGGAGTTCAGGTTCCCAGCTTTGATGTGGCCCAGCCCTGGCTGTTGTGGCCATTTGGGGAGCGAGCTAGCAGATGAAGATTCTTTCTCTGTAACTTTGCCTTTCAAACAATCTTTTAAGAAAGGACAAACATAGGGCAAGTATTGCAGGTGTCAGCTGGACTGCCTGCGTCTCACTCATATCTGAGTGCCAGTTCAAGTCCAGGTTGCTCCACTTCAAATCCAGCTCACTGCTGACAAGCACGGAAAGGCAGCAGGTGATGGCCCAAGTCCTTGGACTCCTGCCACCCACGTGGGAAACTCAAACAGAGCTCCAGGCTCCCGGCTTTGGTCCAGCCCAGCCCAAGCTGCTGCAGCCGTTGGAATTTAACCAGTGGTTGGAAACTGTCACTCTGATGTTCAAATAAATATATTTTTTGTTTTCAAGGGTAAGGAAAAATATGAGTCATGGTGAATTTAAGTAGAACATGCTCCAGGCTGCTTTCACAATTATCTTCAGCAGCTGGTGTTCTGTCTTAGTTCAATTAATTCTTGTAGCTCATCTCTGATTAGTACCATGCCTCATCACTTGAACCAGTGGGTTGTTTATTTTTTTAAATTAAGATTTAATTTATTTGAAAGGTAGAGTTAGAGGAAAGGGAGATACTGAGAGAGGGATCTTCCATCGGCTGGTTCACTCCTCAAATGATTGCAATAGCCAAGGCTAGGCCAGACTGGAGCCTGGGATTCTTCCGTGTCTCCCACGTGGGTGCAGGGGCCCAAGCACTAGGGCCATCTTTTGCTGTTTTCCCAGGTGCATTAGCAGGGAGCTGGATTGGAAGTGGAGTAGCCGTGACTTGAACCTGTGCCTATACGGGATGCTGGCATTGCAGCGGTGTGGCTTAACCTGCCATACCACTGTGCTAGCCCCAAACGTGAGTTTTCAAGAACGTAATTACAAGAACTTTTAGGACTGGTATTGTCACACAGCAGGTTGTCACTACTTGTGATGCCAGCGTCCGATATCTGAGCAATGGTTAGAGTCCCGGCTGCTCCGCTTCTGCTGTTTTTACAGAACACTGATATATGTTGACGAATATCAAACACTTATCTCTAAACCCATCTGAGAAGCATCAAGGATGCAAGGAGCTCAAAACTGCATTTCAGGCCGGCGCCGTGGCTCAATAGGCTAATCCTCCGCCTGTGGCACCGGCACACCGGGTTCTAGTCCTGGTCGGGGCACCGGATTCTGTCCCGGTCGCCCCTCTTCCAGGCCAGCTCTCTGCTGTGGCCCAGGAGTACAGTGGAGGATGGCCCAAGTGCTTGGGCCCTGCACCCCATGGGAGACCAGGAGAAGCACCTGGCTCCTGGCTTTGGATCAGCGCGGTGCGCTGGTCCGCAGCGCGCCGGCCACGGTGGCCACTGGAGGGTGAACCAACGGCAAAGGAAGACCTTTCTCTCTGTCTCTCTCTCTCTCTCTCACTGTCCACTCTGCCTGTCAAAAAAAAACCAAAAAACCAAAAAAACAAAAACAAACAAACAAAAAAACCTGCATTTCTGAAATCTCCCCGTAAATAACAATCACATTCATATTTGCTAAGGCCACAACCCTGGAGTCCACCTTGGCTCCTGCCTTCATTCCCCATGACACTGGCCTTATTCGGTACCGTTCTCACAACCAGTGCCTGTCTTCTCCATGGGTTCTTCCCGCTGCTCTTCACTGCTCTCCCCGCTTCTCTGTCTTCGATAGATTCTTCTCCACACAGCATCCAAAGCCACCCTCTGAAAACCTAAGTTGGGTGTTCTTTTTCCTTGGAGCAAAATTTGAAGATGGCCTCACACTTCGCTTACAATAAAAGCCAAAGCCCTTGAAATGGCCTGCGAGGCCCTAAAATGTCTGACATCGCCCACAGCTCTCTCGATTGCTCATTCTGCTCCAATCACTCTGGCCTCTGATCTTTGTACTCTCTCCCTGTGCCCCCCTCCCAGGGATCCACCTGGTTACTGCATCCCTTCTCTCAAGCTTTGCTCTCACGGCTCTGACTCAGTGAGGCTTAACCCAACCGCTTCACTTACCAGGTACAACCAGCACCCGTTCTCTATCTTCCTCCACTTCCTACTTCCCCATTACACCTAACATCACCTGCATACCTTTTCCAGCTTGCCAATTCATTCAACAAGCAGGGACTGGGCTCTTACCACGTGCCGGGAATTGTGCTAGTTCGCTGATAACGCAGCTTTAAAGAAAATGGACCAAAACTTCCTATTTTTTGAACTTGGGCTTACATCGGGAGTTGCAGACAGTAAGCGTGGCAAATCACACATCAGGGACAATGCCGCCGAGACAAAATAGCAGCGGGAGGACAGATTTTCCGCTCTCCCTTCTAGAACGTGAGCGCCTCCCAGAGGGAGAGTTCTGTATATTATCACACAGTATTTCTGTGACATTAGCGCCCAGTGCATTGGCATAAACTGATTTTTTTTTAAAAACACAAGACAGCTACTCAGTTCTTGGGCACGTCTCAGCTTTCTGAGAGCAACGACAGCAACCAGGAAAACGACTCCAGCTACGCCACCACCATTCAACGGAGAGGCGCGCTCGGCTTTGCAGCCGGCCTCCCAGCCCCTGCAGCTCCCAAGTATCTGACTCATCCTCGCAGCTACCGCGCTGCACTGGCTCTAAAACGGAGCTTCACCAGCGTCCACTGGCTGAGCGCCCTCCACTGCCAGCCAGGTAGGCCAAAGCTCGCTCACGGCGCATCGCAGCGGCGCCCGGAAACCTGCAAAGCCAGAGGGGGTGCCGGGAGCCGAGACCACCCCTGCCGCTGCGCGGGACCACACAGGCTGCGCGGGGCAGGCGGCGCACTAACCTCTCCGCCGCAAAGGAAGAAGGAAGCGCCTGGAGCGCAGAGCTCCGCGGATGGACTGCGCTGGAAGAGCGCCCACGCGGCGGCCACTCAGCTCCGGTCCCCACAGCCAACCCTCTCCCCGAAGGGAACACCCTCCCAGCGCGCGGCACCGCGCAGGCGCAGAGAACTCCAGGCCCGGGCCGCGCGAGCTGCCGGCGCCACGTGACTGCCCCACCACGTGACCCGCGCGGCGCGGCTTCTTCCGGTCCCTGGTTCCTGGTCCCTCCCGGTCCTTGCCTGCTTCCGCCTTCCGCCCGCTTCCTATTCCGCTCCTCACGTCTGCTCCCGTTGTCCCCGCCTTCGTCCCCGGAAGATTTCCCTGTCCCAGAGCCACCCGCTGCTTGTTTGTACGGTCACCAATAAAGTTTCTTCATTCAAAATCACTTTTTTTTTTTTTAAAGCCACATCGCTCTCCTTCTGGGTTCCTTCGCGGCGGCCGCGGCTCTGCTGCCCCTGCCGCCGGTGTCGTGGGGCGTGATGGCGGGACCGCCGGCGTCTCTCTCCGGCCAGGACGTGGGGTTCGTCTCGTTTTCGTTCGCCTCACTTCTGCGGGGCTAAGCCGGCCTCGAGGGGAGCCTGTGGGGGACCAGCGGTGGGCGCCCGCCGCCGGGCTCGGCTTTCGCCGGCGGCCACGGGGAGCCCGGCGCGGCTTGGACTTGGCTTTGCAGGCGCTTCCTCGGCGGCAGCTTCCGTCCGTTTTAGTGAACTCGCCTTGGCGGGGTGGGGGTGGGGGAATTAGGATTTTTCCAGGGAAAATTGGGACTCCCAGGTCTGTTGAGAAACGCGTGTTCTTCCTTTTGCTGATCAGGTCGGTTGATAGTCTCACAGCAATGTCTGTGCCCCCCGTAAATGTTCCGAGGCCCCCAGTGGGTGGCTGAAGCCTGGGAGAGTCTAGACCCTGTGGATGCTCTTACAGACCTGGGTGAAGCTTACCTTGCGAGGTAGGCTCAGGAAGAGGCAATAATCAACGAGACAGTGGAGCCTAGCGTGCTGTGGCAAAGCTGTTGAATGAAGACCTGCGTGTACCGCTTATGTTTGGAGTTTTCCGATTAACACTTTTTAGACCGCAGTCGATCGCTTCTAGGAAAGCGGAGGGGGAGGGGCTGCTGCGGTTTCCGACTTTTTCGGGCGCGTCGCCTGATCGATTCTAGATAGCACTGCGGACGGAGGCACACGAGTGCAAGGTCTGTGTGCATCGATGCAACGGCCCGGTCGATGTTGGAAACAGGTCCCTCAGAGTGTTGCGGGCGCCGCACCTGCCTGGGCGCCTGTCCGGGGTGAGGCCCGGGAGGGGAGGCATCTAGGGCGGCACCCCCAGCGTCCTGCGGACTCGGTGGTGAGTGCCTTCCTGGCTGCCTCGGGCCGCCCCCTGGCGCTGGCCTGGGTCTGGGGAAGGGGCTGATTCTTCACCACTGAAGCGAGATCTCAAGGGTGGGTGTCTGTCTTTGTCCCTGCCCTCTTGGGTTATTCCAGTGTCACTTGGCTTAAGGAAGTGTTGCTTCTCTCTCTCTAGAGTATTAGTGATTTTAAAAAACAAGTTCTGATCAGAGTAACTACTCTGCATGCTAAAACCCGATTACCAATGTAGGATACTCAGAGCAGCACGGAATGAGAATATGCCTGTTTTGGCAAGTTTTTTCTTCAAGTTTTATAGTTGTCCTTTCAGGAATCCTTTTGAGGAAAGCACAAGCAATAATTTTAAAATTGAAATAACAATCATGAGTTTTCAGAAGTGTGATGATCTCAGATTGAAATTGTAAATAGTTGATTTGGGTAAAGACTTTTTTTTTTTTTTTAGATTTATTTACTTATTTGCAAGTCAGAGTTACACAGAGGGAGGAGAGGCTGAGAGAGGTCTTCTATCTGCTGGTTCATTCCCCAACTGGCCGCAATGGGCCAGAGCTGTGCCGATCTGCAGCTAGGAGCCAGGAGCTTCTTCTGGGTCTTCCCACGCAGGTGCAGAGGTCCATGGACTTGGGCCATGTTCTACTGCTTTCCCAGACCATAGCAGAGAGCTGGATTGGAAGTGGAGCAGCCGGGACTTGATCCCATATGGCATTCTGGCACCGCAGGTGGCGGCTTTACCCACTACTTCACAGTGCTGGCCCTGACTTCTTGGTTTTTTTTTAAAGAGTATCTTGTGAACGTTTTTATTGTTACTTCGTCTCTGATGACCTGAAGTTACAAATCCTAGGTCTCCCAGCTGGGTGGCAGGATCCCAAGCACTTGGACCAGCTTCCTCTGCCTTTCCCATGCCGCTATCAGGGAGCTGGGTCAGAAGTGAAACAGCCAGAACTCAAAACCGGCTCTCATGTGGAATGCCAGCTTTGCAGGTGGTAGCTTTACCAACTAAGCCACAATGCTGGCCTCTTTTGATTTTTTTTTTTTTAAAGATTTTATTTTTAGGCCGGCGCCGCGGCTCACTGGGCTAATCCTCCGCCTAGCGGCGCCGGCACACCGGGTTCTAGTCCCGGTCGGGGCGCCGGATTCTGTCCCGGTTGCCCCTCTTCCAGGCCAGCTCTCTGCTGTGGCCCGGGAGTGCAGTGGAGGATGGCCCAGGTGCTTGGGCCCTGCACCCCATGGGAGACCAGGAGAAGCACCTGGCTCCTGCCATCGGATCAGCGCGGTGCGCCGGCCGCAGCGCGCCAGCCGCGGCGGCCATTGGAGGGTGAACCAACGGCAAAGGAAGACCTTTCTCTCTGTCTCTCTCTCTCACTGTCCACTCTGCCTGTCAAAAAAAAAAAAAAAAAAGATTTTATTTTTATTTATTTGAAAGAGTTACAGAGAGAGGTAGAGACAGAGAGGTCTTCCATCCGCTGGTACACTCCCCAGATGACCGCAGCAGCCGGAGTTGCACTGATCTGAAGCCAGGAGCCAGGAGCTTCTTCCGGGTCTCCCACCTGGGTGCAGGGGCCCAAGGATTTGGGTCACAGCAGAGAGCTAGATGGGAAGAGGAGCAGCTGGGACTAGAACCGGTGCCCACATGGTATGCCAGCGGTTCAGGCCAGGGTTTTAACCCACTGTGCCACATCACTGGCTCCTCCCTTTTGATTTTTTAATGCAAGTATTTTTTTTACCTCCAACTTCATTTTTTACACTTAGAGAAAATCTCTTAATTTTTTGCCTGGGAGAACAAGACAGTAGGGAGCCTTAATTGTTTTAGGAGCAGATCTGCATAGAAGAGTCTACTGTGCAGCAAGGGAGACCTTTGAAAAGGATTAGAATAGACTAAAAATATAGACAGACAAAGAGAGAGAAGTGGGTTCTTACATATCTTTAGTTCTCTGTGTTCTTCAAGCATATTTAAGGGTTTTAAGGCAAAGATAATTTTATATCAGTTACCTCATTCATCTTTCTAACCGTGTGAAGAATTGGGAGAGGAGCCTTACTGATTTCTAGAGCCATCTTTTCCTGTCCTGTCACAGTTTTAAAAGTAAGTTTATTTTTAAGTTTTAGAATTTGAATTTCAGGGGCTGGCATTGTGACAGCAAGTGAAGCCACTGCCTGTGCTGCCAGTGCATGTCCAGCTGCTCCAGTTCTGATGCAGCTCTCTGTTAATGGCCTGGGAAAAGAGGTGGGAGATAGCGCAAGTGCTCGGGGCACTGCCACACACCTGGGAGACCTGATGAAGCTCCTGGCTTTGGCCTGACCCACCCTGGCCATTGTAGCCACCTGGGGCATGAACCAGTGGATGGAAGGTCTCTCCCTCTGTGTCTCTCCCTCTCTCTCTGTAGCTCTGACTTTCAAATAAATCAATAAATGTTTAACAAATTAACAAATTTTAGCAGTTTGCTACATTTACTTATATGTAGACTTTTATATATGTATATACACACGTATCCAATTTTTTTTCTTGGAAACACAGATATTTCACACTATTAAACTAGTTTCTGATTCAGGAAAATGAGAAGAATAGACAGACTCCAGAGAGAACCCAGCACTTAAAGCACAAACTACCTAGCTTCCATGTCACAGCAGTAACTTTTCCCAAAAACATTCCTGTATCAATATAATAGGCAGTACTAGCTTACCTCCCCCCACCCCTTTGGTATATTATTCATTTATTCACATTAGTGTAGTATAAATTCAGTTGATTGGAATTTTGGTAACTATGGATTTATCCAAGAAAAAAGGCCATTACAGTTTTGGACCTGCCATGATACACAAGAAATTAGCATTGTAATAGCTTGTTGAGCTGACACTTTTATCATAATGAAATATTCTTCTGAAGTCTTATTTCTCACCTTAAACTCCACTTTAATTGGTATAATATTTGCATAATATACAATTCTTAGAAGTCATTTTTTGCAGCACTTTAGAAAGATCATTTCTTTACCTTTATAATTAATTTATTTTTAACTAACTTTTAGTAGATACAATTTTTTTTTTTTTGACAGGCAGAGTGGACAGTGAGAGAGAGAGACAGAGAGAAAGGTCTTCCTTTGCCGTTGGTTCACCCTCCAGTGGCCGCCGCGGCCAGTGCACTGCAGTCAGCGCACCGTGCTGATCCAAAGGCAGGAGCCAGGAGCTTCTCCTGGTCTCCCATGGGGTGCAGGGCCCAAGCACTTGGGCCATCCTCCACTGCACTCTCTGGCCACAGCAGAGAGCTGGCCTGGAAGAGGGGCAACCGGGACAGAATCCGGCACCCCGACTGGGACTAGAACCCAGTGTGCCGGCGCCGCAAGGCGGAGGATTAGCCTAGTGAGCCACGGCACTGGCCCTGTAGATACAATTCTAAGAATATAATGACTCTCTCTGGTTTACCTTCTAATACTTGTGTGAAAAGGAATTTTAATTTCTTTTTTAAAGATTTATTTAAGAGGAAGAGAAAGAGGTCTTCCATCAGCTGGTTCACTCCCCAAATGGCCACAATGGCCAGAGCTGGGCTGCTCCGAAGGCAGAAACCAGGAGCTTCTTCCGGGTGTCCCACAAGGGTGCAGGGGCCAAGCATTTGGGCCGTCTTCCACTGCTTTCCCAGGCATATTGGCAGGGGACTGGATCAGAAGTGGAGCTGCTGGGACTCCAACCGATGCCTATATGGGATGCCAGGGCTGCAGGCGGAAACTTTACCTGCTATGCCACAGCATGGGCCCTGGAAGTTTAATTTAAAGGAAGTGTTACAGAAACTAAAAGATGGCCAACCTAGTGTCGGTGCTACTGAGTAATATTTTGTATGTGACTCTCTTCTAGATCATTTGCATACCTTACAATTAAGGATAGAATACCACAGATCTTAACAAAGGTCATTGATACATTGCATCGACATAAAAGTGAATTTTTTGAGAAACATGGGGAGGTAAGAATTGTTTTAACTTTAATTTCTAGTTAACAGAAACACACTAACAGGTATTGAAAGTTTCAGTTTTCATGTAAAATGTAAAGGTGTATCTGGTTTTCATGTAACATGTGAAATAGAATCATGTGTTAATCAAGGCCAGAACTTTAAGAAGAAAAAGGGAGGACAGGTAAGGCATAATTATGTTGGTGTGACATCTATGTGTAGTCTTTGATTTTTCAGCTTAAAAGCATTCTAAATTTAAATGTTTAAAATGTAGTTTATGAAAGACAAAATGTAGTTTGGAAATTTGGTATTTTTACTTTCCTTAAGTTTAGATCCATAGAAATGTGTTACTCTAGAGTGAATTACACACACACAGAAATACATTAAATTTCTTTTTTTTCCCCCACAGGAAGGCATGGAAGCTGAGAAGAAAGCTATTTCTCTTCTTTCTAAGTTACGGAATGAATTGCAAACAGATAAACCAATTGTCCCCTTTGTTGAGAAATTTGCTGATACCGACATATGGAATCAGTACCTAGAATATCAGCAGAGTCTTCTAAATGAAAGTAATGGAAAACCAAGCTGGTTCCAATCCCCGTGGTTGTTTGTAGAATGCTACATGTACCGTAGAATTCATGAGGCAATTATCCAGAGGTAAGTGCATAACCATCAAAGAGCAAATGTTTAGATACTTTGTGCTTCTCTTGAAATTGTAAGAGGGCAAGCTTGGAAATAAACACCTGTGGGAGCTTGCATTCAGCTGAGCTCAGCAAATGTTAATGGTACTTACTGGTGGATGTTTCCACAAGTGATACTGATTAAATAGATTCTTGGCTATTGGAACCCACTTGGCTACAGTTAGGATAGAAAATGTGAAATATGAACTAATTAAATATTATCAGGAAGACTTCTATGCTTATTGAGCAAAATATGTTAATTTGAAATCATATGTATGTATGACAGATCAAGATGGGACAAAGTAAGCATGTATTTTCTTCAAGAAAATAGTATGTCAGAATTTTTGTGGTGTAAGGTGCCATCAGAATGTTAAGTCACTATTGTTTTACACACTTGGAAACACGTTTCAAAGAAACTTTTGTAGGCTTATTTATACTTTTTCATTCCCCTTGGGAAAATTCTGATGCAGAATTGTTTTATAGTGCAAAAGAAGTAGCACAGATTGCCCCTTTTAGCTTACAAGTTCCAAAAATAGAGGTTTGCTGAGTAAGAGGACTCTTAGTTTCTGTTCCTAAATCGTAGGAAGATTTAAAGCAGCTGACCAACCAGCACAAACTGTAAAATAAAATTATTTTGGGAAACATACTGCTTAGTATTCGTTTTTCTGTCCTTTATAAATGATGTTACAAAATCACAGTTTATTATTTGTGCTGAATAGGTATGTTTAAAGCCGCTCTGAAAGCAAAATGCAAGATTAAAATTCTGCCACATTGCCTAGCGAACACAAGGTCCCCCAATAGGAGACGGACGGTGCTGTCACATGTTGAACCCTAGCTATGTGCCGGGCACTGTGCAACCCAGTGAAGTGCAGCTGTTATGATTTCCATTTTACAGGTGTGGAAGCTGAGGCTCAGCGGTTTAACTTCCTCCTGATTACTTGGTTAGTGAGGGGAAGGGCCAGAGTTGGAGCCCAGTGGGCATAAACTAGATGAGCCGCCTCATCAGACTGTCTTTTCCAGGTAGTAGGTTTGATTGCCTGTTGAGGACTAAGGTTAGTGCAAAATTCCGGATGATGGTTTTCTAATTTGGAAAATATCTGTGCTGTGAGCCAAAGGGGACAGTGTTGAAAGACTGGATGGTGTGTGAGCAGGGTTAGTGGAGTTGGAAGCAAAAGGAATGCCGTTTCTGTGTGTGATTTAGCAGGGGGTCAGGGTCGGAGAACGAACGTCTAGGGCAGGCGTTGCCAGATCTGGCTGCACACGTACAACTCAGTTGGGGAAAAGAAAGGTCGTTTCAAAAAGCAGATTTTTAAGCCATTAACACTGATGGTTTAATTTTTGTGAGATGGAGCCCGGGTGTCTGTTTTTTTGGGGCCTGTCAGGGAGATGGGGTTTCTGGCAACCAGTCCAGTAGACAGCCTGTAAAAAGGATGTAGAGAGGATTTTGCTTTAAATTCAAGAAACTGGAATATTAGCCTTGGGTATGGAGCTCCCTCAAAGTGGCTTCTAGGGCAGGCATTTGAAGGCCTGGGGATCCATGTTATTTTGTGCAAGAACTCAATGTTGAGACAGTGTGACAAAGAGCTGTCCACCTCTGAAGGGGTTTCTAAATGTCCAGTCTGTGAGGTTCTTGTAGGGGGACTGCTGTCTGGGTCAGTGGCAACTCCAAGGTGATTTTTGCAGGATCCTAAAGCACACAGTCGTTTCACAGTGTGTTTATGTTGTTTTCTTTGCCAAAATGTTTGATTTAAAAAAATTTTTTTAAAGATTTTATTTATTTGAGAGGGAGAGTAACAGAGAGAGGGAGAGACAGAGAGAGCGAGAGCGAGCTTCTATCTGCTGGTTCACTCTCCACATGGCTGCAGTGGCCATAGCTGGGCTGACCTGAAGCCAGGAGCCAGGAGCTTCCTCTGGGTCTGCCATGTGGGTGCAGGGGCCCAAGGTCTTGGACCATCTTTCACTGTTTTCCGAAGCCATAGCAGAGAGCTGGATCAGAAGAGGAGCAACCAGGAAATGAACAGGTGCCCATATGGGATTCTGACGCCACAGGAGAGGCTTAGCCTACTGTACCAGAGTGCTGGCCCCCAAAATGTTTGATTTTTATCAAATAGCCTGCAAGTCTGAATTAAGATTCAATTTTTTAAAAAAATATTTATTTATTTGAAAGGCAGAGTTAGAGCAGAAGCAGAGACAGATCTTCCATCCACTGGTTCACTCCCCAAATAGCTGCAATGGCTGGAGCTGGGCTGACCTGAAGCCAGGAGCCAGGAGCTTCTTCCTGGTCTCCCACGTGGGTGCAGGGGCCCAAGTACTTGGGCCATCTTCCTCTGCTTTCCCAGGCCATAGCAGAGAGCTGGATTGGAAGGGAACAGCCAGGTCTTGAACTGGTGCCCATATGGGATACCAGCACTGTAGGCCATGGGTTTACCCACTATGCCTCAGCGCCAGCCCCAAGATTCATTGTTTTGGCCATATGTGAAATGTAAGAATATTAAGCAAATGTACATCAGATATAGAAACATGAAAGTACAGAGAAAATCGGCATTTTAACACTTTTTATTAAGGTATAATGTACATATAGAGAAATGTACATGCGTTAAATATTCTGGAACATGTCCATGCACCTAGTGCACACATTAAGAGGCAGACAGACCCTTGCTAGTCCCTCAGGAGCTGGTCACTGCCAGCATCACCTGTAGTGGATAACCATTTTCCTGGCCTGTGTTAATTTTGCCTGTTTACTCATTATTTTCATCTTCTTGAAAGGCAATGCAACAGAGAGAAAGAGAGGGAGACAGAGAAAGAGAAAGATCTTCCATCTTCTTGTTCACTCCCCCAAATGTCTGCAACAGCCAGGGTTGGGCAAGGCCAAACACAGGAGCCAGGAACTCCACCCAGGGCTCCCATGTGGCCAGGACCCAAGCTGTTGAGCTGTCATCTGCTCCCTCTCAGATACATTAACAAGAGGCTGGATTAGAAGCAAAGTCGCGGGCCGGTATCGCGGCTCACTAGGCTAATCCTCCGCCTTGCGGCGCCATACACCGGGTTCTGTCCCGGTTGCCCCTCTTCCAGGCCAGTTCTCTGCTGTGGCCTGGGAGTGCAGTGGAGGATGGCCAAGTGCTTGGGCCCTGCACCCCATGGGAGACCAGGAGAACTACCTGGCTCCTGGCTTCAGATCAGCGCGGTGCGCCAGTTGCAGCGCGCTGGCCACAGCGGCCATTGGAGGGTGAACCAACAGCAAAGGAAGACCTTTGTCTCTCTCACTGTCCACTCTGCCTGTCATAAAAATAAAAAACAAAAAGAAGCAAAGTAGCTGGGACTAAGACAAGCACTCAGAATGCGGTGACAACCTGCTGTGCTACAATGCCTGCCCCAATTTAGCCTGTTTATAAACTTGAGTTTGAAGAAATTATGTTGTATGTGGTTTTGTGCCTGGCTCCTTTCACTCATGATGATGTAGGTGGGATTCATCCATAGTGTTGTGCATTCTCATTTCTGTATAGGAATGCATTATATGAGCACTATATGAGTGTGTTATAATCTATTATTGTATTGTGTAGTGTTGCTCCCCCTCTTCATGGAGGAACGACACTAAACCCTGCCTAGGCTTCATATCCGAGTCACGGCACCATTATGTCGCTCCCCCTCTTCGTGGAGGAACGACACTAAACCCTGCGCTGTTCTTTTGTCTGCTCGGCCCTTCCCGGGTTTGCTGCTGGTTCTTCCCGGGTTGGCTACCGTCCCTCCACCTCCGTGGAGGGGCGGGCCCCCCTGCCACCTTCCCCACTTCCGCGGGGGAGCGGCACACCGCCGGCCGGCTCTCTCGGGGGCTGCACAGGTGTTCCTCCAGATAGATGTTCCTGGTGCATGTTGTCTCTCTCCTCCTTTATAGTCCTCTTCCACCAATCCCAACTCTGCTACCCACACGCTGAGTACGCTGCTCTCCTCCAATCAGGAGCAGGTCCTACAGTTTATTGGTTGAACTGGAGGCAGCTGTGTAGAAGCTGTTTTCTCCTCTCCCAGCGCCATATTGTGGGAGAGCAGATGCATAGAATAAGTCTTAATTCCAGTAACTTAGTCTAGTCCGAGTTGCTCCCCACAGTGTAGTAGTTTGAGTAGTTTCCAGTTTGGCATTATTATGAAGAATGGTGCTGTAAACATTATGACAATTTTTTTTTTTCTTTTTAAGATTTATTTATTTGAGAGGCAGAGTTTCAGACACAGAGAGAGAGGTCTTCTATCTGCTGGTTCACTCCCCAGATGGCCACAACGGCCAGAACTGGGCCAGTGTGAATCCAGTTGCCAGGAGCTTCTTCCAGGTCTCCCAGAGGCCCAAACACTTGGTTCTTTCTTCTTCTTCTTCTTCCTCCTCTTCTTCCTCCTCCTCCTCCTCTTCTCCTTCTTCCTCCTCCTCTTCTCCTTCCTCCTCCTCCTCTTCTCCTTCCTCCTCCTCCTCTTCTCCTTCTTCCTCCTCCTCTTCTCCTTCTTCCTCCTCCTCCTCTTCTTCTTCCCCTTCCTCTTCTTCTCCTTCTTCCTCCTCCTCTTCTCCTCATCCTCCTCTTCTCCTCCTTCCTCCTCCTCCTCTTCTTCCCTCTTTTTTTTTGTTTTTAGGATATATAAAGAAGTGTTGTATTGAGCTTAGCAGCAAGCAGATTTCTTAATCTCTGAGGGTGTCTCAAGGGAGCAGAAGTGGAGGGACTGTATAATCAACAGTCTGTAGAGCCAGAGAAAGCATTTGTCCACTGACTTCCATAGTCCAAGGCCCTGAGAGTCTTAACTGTAACATGAGTGCCAGGTGAACTTGGGCCATCTTCTACTGCTTTCCCAGGCCATTAGCAGGGAGCTGGATTGGAAGTGGAGCAGCCCGGACTTGAACAGGCACCCACATAGGATGCTGGCACTGCAGATGAAGGCTTAACCTTCTACACCACGGCACCAGCCACTGTTATGTTCTTGATGAACATATGTGTGATTTTCTGTTGGTTATATATCTAGGATTTTATTACCAGCTTGTAGTATATGCACATGTACAGCTTTAGTAGTCTTATTAAAATAGCAAAAATTTTAAAACCAATTATGTATATGTGAGTTTATACTCTTAAATATAAGACATAGGGCTCCTTCTTAACATGAGGTGTGACTTGAAGCTAATGAATTATTTGTCAGTAAAACATTGGAACATAGGTGGGCAAATTTTTCATATGAAGGGCCAAATAGTATTTTGGCTTTGTGGATCTATATTCTCTGTTGCAGCTGTTCAGCTCTGCCATAGACAAGGAGTAAGTGAACAAGGTTGGCTGGTGTGCCAGTAAAACTTTTACTTGTCACCTTGAAGTTTGAATTTCATGTGTCACATTCAGAAATATGAAAACCATCCTTAGCTGGTGTCCTACGGAACAGGTAGTAGGGCAGATTGGGTCTGTGAGCTTTGGTGTAAGGACCCCTGCATTTCAAACTAAGCATCTATTAAATAGTTTTTATCCCTGCAAGGCCCCTACAGAGACTGATCCCAGCAATGCTGCCATTGCTACAAACATCTTTGAATTCTGTGAAAGCTCTTCACTGCCAGTTTAAAAGCCTCGAAAAGAAAACTTTGTCTCATTACTTTTTAGTCACTCCTCTTTTCTAACCAAAAATGTTTGTATTCAGTTTGATTCTGAACCTCATTCTCCTGAAATGGCTCTGAGTGACTTTTGGCTGTTTCCAAAAACGAATGGAGTACAAAAGACAAAGCTGTGTGGTCAATGACAAGATATTTAAAAATTGATACAGAAAATCCTCAAAAAGGAATTCCAAAAGCGCTTTGAGCAGTGGCAGCATCCTTGGCATAGGTTACCGCTGGCCAGGAGGAGCCAGCCAGCATTTGGTGTATGAAGCCTGGTATGTTGTTTTAAGAAATCAATCCCCTTATGTCAGTCTTAATTTGTTTCTACTGGCTCACAAGAAAAGTAGCTAATTTAGATCAGATAATATGAATGTCTTTTCTATTCAATTCTATAAAAACTATTATAGGTTGAGGATCTTTAATCGGAACATCTGAAATGCTCCAAAGTAGAAACTTTTAAAAAAAAAAAATCACATCTTTTAAAACATTTATTTATTTATTTTTCTTCACTTTACTTGAAAGGCAGAGAGCGAGAGGGAGAGAGATCTTCCATTCACTGGCTTATTCCCCAGATACCTTCAACAGCTGGAGCTGTTGGTGAAGCCGAAACCAGGAGCCTGGAACTCCATCTGGGTCTCCCATGCAGTAGGCTCCTAGTACTTGAACCTTCACTTGTTACCTCCCAGGGTGCACTTTATCAGGAAGCTTGATCAGAGCAGAGCTGGTATTCAAGCCAAGCGCTGTGGTATGGGATGCGTGGATCCCAAGCTGCATCATAACCTATGTAACAAACAAAAACACTAGCATCATATTGATGCTCAAAAGTTGTAGATTTTGGAGCATTTTGGATTTCAGATTTTCAGGCTAAGGGTACTTAATCAAAAAGTCCATGCAAATATCCCAAACTATGAAAACACTGACATCTGAAATATTTCTGTTCCCAAGCGTTTCAGATAAAGGATATTCAACCTGTACAGGTCGTGTCTTAGTTAGGTTTCTTTCATTGGATGGCATGAAGAAACAGCCGTGGCACATACATCACCTTTGGTAGAAATCAACCTGGGCATAAAAGTTGATCAGTAAATATCTATTTATAAGTGATTTGTTCTAGTGAGATTTACAGTGGTATGAAGTCTGATTTGTCTCATGTTTACGTTGTGTGTCACATTATTCTGTGTTTGACTCTATGTGATAACTACATTTGTATTCACATGCTGTTTGTAACTTACTTGGATCCTTCTATGTTGGGTATTCAAAAAAGTTTTGTTGAAATAAAGCAATTATCTTGATATTTTATTTTTCTTCTTCTTTTACCTTGGAATTCCTGCTAGTATATTATAATTATTTAATAATACTTCTGCTAAGAAAGTTGATCTGGAAACTTTTAATAGTTACTTAAAATGAGTGTGGAGTATCTACTTTTGTGTAACTTTGTTGTCTACAGGGTGTATAGTATCTGTTACTACTCATTATTGAGACTCAATGGTGCTGTTCTCTTTGTTTTAAAGTTAACAAAAATATTTTTTCTAAAAAATATAAACTTATATAAATGGATCTCTTATGTTTTCCTCCTTTAGTCCACCAATTGATGACTTTGATGTATTTAAAGAATCCAAAGACCAGAATTTTTTTGAGTCACAGGAATCTGTCATTGCTTTATGTACTCACCTGCAACAGTTGACGAGAACTATTGATGACCTAGAAGAAAATCAGCTGAAAAATGAGTTCTTTAAACTTCTGCAGGTAATATGAGTATCTTTTGTATTCAGTTCTGTGAAGCCTATTACCAGTTTCTTAAACCTAGATTTGTTTTTGTTTTTTTCTCTGAATTATGCTTTAGGCTTAGCTTGGAACTGAAAAGGAAAAAAACCTAGCATGCCAGCTCTTGATTCCTGGGTAGCCCATACATTCAGGGATTAATCTGCTTTGAATATTTTTTAAATAGATTTGATGCTGCCGTGTTTCTTTTTTTTTTTTTTTTTTTTTTAATAAAAATTTATGTAGGGGCCAGCTCTGTGGTACAGTAGGTTAATCCTCCGCCTGCGGTGTCGCCATCCCATATGGGCACTGGTTCTAGTCCCGGCTGCCCCTCTTCCAATCCAGCTCTCCACTATGGCCTGGGAAAGCAGTAGAAGATGGCCCAAGGCCTTGAGCCCCTGCACCTACATGGGAGACTGGGAAGAAGCACCTGGCTCCTGGCTTTGGATAGGCACAGCTCTGGCCGTTGTGGCCATTCTTGGGGAGTAAACCAATGGAAGGAAGACCTTTTTCTCTGCCTGTCCCTCTCACTGTCTGTAACTCTACCTCTCAAATAAATAAATAAAATCCTTTAAAAAAAGATTTATGTATTTTGAAAGAGTTAGACGGGGGAGACAGAGGGAGATCTTCCATCTGCTAGTTCACTTCCCAGATGATAGTGTTAGGCCAGGCAGAAGCCAGGAGCCAGGAGCTTCATCTGGGTCTCCTATGTGGGTGTCAGGGCCCCAGGCACCCAGCCATATTCTGCTGCTTTCTCAGGTGCATTAGCAGAGAGAGAGCTGGATTGGAAGTAAAGCAGCTGGGACACGAACTGGTGCTTGTATGGGCTGCCAGTGTCACAGCAGGTGGCTTTACCCACTGCATCACAGTGCTGGCCCTCTAGAATGTATTCTTTATCCCTTTAGTATAATAAGTCGTGAAGAACAATGACTGCTTATCTATTTTCTGCCATGCAGTTTGGCCTCTTGGTCCACACTGCCTGCGCTCCCAAGTAAAGGCAAAAGTTGCCTTTCTTTCGTGGCCATAGCGAGTCTCACGGTAACATCCCAAGAGAAGCCTGAAGACATTTAGTATGCAGGGAGCAATGATCGTTCCCAGAGCTCATAGCACCTACAGCTGTGCACCGGAGTATTTCCGGGCCTGTTGGGTCTAACGTTGTTCTAGGCCTTGGGCAGGTGGCGGTGGAAGAAGCAAGCAGATTACACTTGGGTTAATGACAACAGCTGAGGTACTGAAGACTGGTCAGAACTCTACAAGGACAACACAAAAGAAGCCTATGAGTTGTTAGATAATCCGGGAAAAGTTCTCCTGCAGTCCAAGGACCACATTACAGCAGGAAATGTGGCCAGAACCAATCCTCTATCTGGAAGGAAAAGCTTCGGTCTCAATAAAATTACCAGTTGTATGTTTCAGTTATTACAAGAGGAGGTATCGGAACTGCTTTCACCAGAAAATATGGGGAGACGGCTTTCATCGCAGCCCAGCGTGAAATCATGCCCACTGAGTGGGTTTGCAGAGGGACAGCAACTGGCTGTTTTCTCAGAAGAAATCTGTGTCCAGGAAGGATCAGGTTTTACCCTCCTAAAGTGGAGATGTTTTTAAGGATGATGCCAATCATGATCCACAGTGGTCTGAGGAACAGTACATCACTGCCAGATTTTGCTTTGCCGGCCTTACAGGTCAGACTGAGCGGACATGATGAGTCACACCACGCAGGCTGTTTTCCAAATACTGGAGAAGTCCCAGTCCACCCAGACCTTACACTGAATTTGGTGTTGATGTAACCACCAAAGGATTTGTTCTTGTCGATGTTACTGATAATGATTCCTGGAGATTCTGGCCATCAGGAGAGAGAAGCCATCAGAAAAACAGTCTTAACAGCGACCTCAAAGAAGTGACTCCCGAAGGGCTCCAGATGATAAAGAAAAACTTTGAGTGGGTTGCAGAGAGCGTGGAGTTGCTTCTGAAATCAGAAAGTGGATGCAGGGTTGTAGTGTTGATGGGCTCGACTTCCGATCTCATTCACTGTGCACAAATCAAGAAGGCTTGTGAAGCTTTTGGAATCCCATGTGAACTCCGTGTAACATCTGCCCATAAAGGACCGGACGAAACCCCGAGGATTAAAGCTCAGTAGGAAGTAGGGCTGGCATTCCTGCTGTGCTCGTGGCAGTGGCGGGCAGAACAATGGTTTGGGCCCAGTAGTGTCTGGTAAGACCGTGTTTCCAGTTCTCGGCCGTGTCCGGGATGAGTGGTCTTCTCTTCTATTACCCAGTGCTGTCATCTGTTCAAACATTCTTTGTCCGGAAGGATCAGCTCAGTTTGCAGCTCAGAATTTGGATTAAATAACCATTTGATATGGGCCCAAACGCAAGCAAGCATATTCAACCCGTGCATTTCCTTGAGGCAGGCTGACAAGAAAATCAGAGAATTTATTCATAAGAAAGGACACCACTGCATTTTTTAGGGGAAAAACTATAAATTTCTAGTTTAGCTGCAAAAAAAAGCCACAAAATTTACTAGTGAATAAATGTTTCTTTAGATTCATGGATTAGGAAAAAAAAAAACAAACCCAGCAGATTCTTTGCTGTCTTAGAATTTGTAATCTTGAGACAGTTCAGTATTCGCTCAGATAACTATGTGGTTATGAACTGGGAGGTGGTGTGAAGGAAAAGTGCAGGCCAGCAGACAACCTTAGTTTAGCTAGTGGGTGCCATGGTATGTGTTTCCCCAACAAGTCATACAGAAGTGCAGCCCTAGTTAGACACTTCAGTTATTATTTAATCCTTATGCATTTTAAAAATGTGTTCTTTTCTTTCTTTTTAAAAATAATATTCTTGGTTAGAACATGAATTTTTCTCACCCTAAATCACAAATGAGTTGACTCTGTATTGCCCAATATTTACTGAATACTTATATGTCCAGGATATTTGGTTTATTTGCATGTATTATGTCAGTTAATTCTCTGGGGTAAGTAGCGTCTCATTTTTCAGTTGCAGAATCTGAGCCTTAGAGATCTTAGTTGACCATGCTAGGATTTTAACCCAGGTGTGTCTCTGAAGTCTGCAGTCCTGAACATGTAATTTTATAGATTAAAGAAAACAGGGCTACATACTATTTGAGTATTACTTTGATATAAGCCAAATAATAGATCATTGATTACAGTAGGTCCTTAACTGGCTTCACCTTATCTGAAGCATTGGGTCTTTGGACATCATCTTGTCCCATTTGTTTATTTTACAGATGAGAGCACTAAATCTCAGAGAGGCGGCCTAAGGTTTTATTCCTACAATTACAATTAGAAGAAGAAACCAGGCAGTTTTAGTGGGGGTTTGAGAAGGAAGAAAGAACAGTTTTGATTCTCTGTTTCACTGAGCCTCCCTCTGCATAGTGTCTGATGATGTCCTGATATCTCCAAGGTGCATACATTTTCATTCTGAATAAACAGTGTGGATTTTTTTTTTAATCTATTTATTTATTTATTTGAAAGAGTAACACAGAGAGAGGAGAGGCAGAGAGAGAGAGAGGTCTTCCCATCTACTGGTTCACTCTCCAAATGGCTGCAACAGCTGGAGCTGCACCGATCTGAAGCCAGGAGCCAGGAGCTTCTTCCAGGTCTCCCACGTGGATGCAGGGGCCCAAGAACTTGGGCCATCTTGTACTGCTTTCCCAGGCCATAGCCAAGAGCTGGATTGGAAATGGAGCAGCTGGGTCTCAAACCGGCACCCATATGGGATGCTGGCACCTCAGGCCAGGGTGTTAACCTGCTGCGCCACAGTGCTGGCGCCAACAGTGTGGATTCTTAAGTCATTCAAACCAGTTTTTAAAAAATGTTTTATGTATGTACTACTTTAAAATGTCATTGTTTTATTTCATATAGCATCATGTAAACACAATCTTTGCATTATTAGAGAAAATACCTACTTGATGGACTATTTATTTATTTTTAAAGATTTTATTTATTTATTTGAGAGGTAGAGTTATAGACAGTGAGAGGGAGAGACCTAGAAAAAGGTCTTCCATCCACTGATTCACACTACAAATGGCCGGAGCTGGGCTGATCCAAAGCCAGGAGCCAAGATCTTCCGGGCCTCCCACATGGGTGCAGGGGCCCAGGTGCTTAGGCTATCTTCTACTGCTTTCCCAGGCCATAGTATAGAGCTGGATTGGAAGAGGAGCAGCCAGGACTAGAACCGGCACCCATATGGGATGCCAGCACCACAGGTGGAGGATTAACCTACTGTGCCACAGCGCCACCCCATGGACATTTTTAAGAGTTCTGCAGGGCCGGCGCCACAGCTCAATAGGTTAATCCTCCGCCTGCGGTGCCGGCACACTGGGTTCTAGTCCCAGTTGGGTCGCCGGATTCTGTCCCGGTTGCTCCTCTTCCAGGCCAGCTCTCTGCTGTGGCCAGGGAGTGCAGTGGAGGATGGCCCAAGTCCTTGGGCCCTGCACTCTCATGGG
Organism: Oryctolagus cuniculus; assembly: GCF_964237555.1. Lineage (NCBI taxonomy): Eukaryota > Metazoa > Chordata > Mammalia > Lagomorpha > Leporidae > Oryctolagus > Oryctolagus cuniculus. The sequence goes on along the minus strand of NC_091436.1, from coordinate 16,520,395 downwards.
AGACCAGGAGAAGCACCTGGCTCCTGGCTTCAGATCAGTGCGGTGCGCCGGCCACAGCGCGCTGGCCACAGCCGCCATTGCGGGGTAAACCAACGGAAAAAGGAGGACCTTTCTGTCTGTCTGTCTCTCTCACTGCCCACTCTGCCTGTCAAAAAAAAAAAATGCTGCAGAAATAAATTTTATGAATATGCTTAGTGACCCTCCCTCACATCTTACATAACTGAGTTTTGGTTGGTTCTTTCAAATGAATGCTTTGTGCTTTTCTTTTGCAGATTTCGCTGTGGGGAAATAAGTGTGATCTCTCTATATCGGGTGGGGAAAGTAGTTCTCAGAAGACTGACGTGTTAAATTCTTTGGAAGACCTGAAACCTTTCATTTTAGTGAATGACTTGGAACAGCTTTGGTCACTGCTTAGCAAATACAAGAAAGCAGGAGGAAGCACCCCTCTCGTTAGAGTGGACATTGTTCTGGACAATTCTGGGTTTGAACTCGTCACTGATTTAGTACTAGCCGACTTCTTCTTGTCCTCTAAACTGGCCACTGAGATTCATTTTCATGGAAAAACTATTCCATGGTTTGTTTCTGACACGACCATACGTGATTTCAATTGGTTGATTGAGCAGGTTAAGTCTTGTAACCATAAGTGGATGTCCAAGTGTGGGGCTGACTGGGGAAAGTACCTTAAAATGGGTAGATGGATTTACCACGATCATATATTTTGGACTCTGCCCCACGAATACTGTGCAATGCCTCAGGTCGCTCCTGACTTATATGCCGAACTACAAAAGGCACATTTGATTTTATTCAAGGGTGATTTGAATTACAGGAAGCTGACAGGCGACAGAAAATGGGAGTTCACTGTTCCGTTTCATCAGGCTCTGAATGGCTTCCATCCTGCACCTCTGTGCAGCATCCGAACATTAAAAGCTGAGATCCAGGTCGGTCTGCAGCCTGGGCAAGGGGAGCAGCTCACAGCTGCTGAGCCCAGCTGGCTGACCGGTGGGAAGTACGGCGTGTTTCAGTTCGATGGTCCACTTTGACGCGGTCAAGGAACCCTCAGCTGTGTAGAAGATGTGGCAAGCCCTTTTTCACCCCCAGAAAAGCAGTGAACGTAATCACCTGGCCGCTCTGCAGTAGCCCTGGGGAGCTTAGCTTCTGGGTGCGCCTTCCATGCTCTCTCGGTAGTGTTTCTTGGGGATGTCTTGGCCCGCCACACTGGTCTGGGGCTGGATGATTTAGGCTCACTACCGATTTTACATATATGTTGGAATTGTAGTGGCATTTCAAGTTAAATGCAGAATTTCAAGTAGCTTTAATGAGCTTTATTGGGTAGAAAGCAAAACAGAAATGTATTCTGCTTTTTAAGTTGTTTTTTCTTAAATGATATACTGCATTGTGTTTAACATTCTAAAAAGCATGGGATTTTATTTGACTTGATTCTTTGTAAAGGAAGGCTTTTCTTACATTGTCATGTTTGAACACATAAAAGCAAAACTTACCTCATAAATTAATTCTAACTTTGTTCCTGTGGGATTCTATTTCTTTTCAATAACCCATTTTATTTGCATGTATATGAATGTTTATTGACCTGTGGAACAAGTGTTAGGAAACCACAAAATTGGACAATGAAACAGATGGTATTTGAAGAAATATAATATATTTTACATTCTATTTATGATATCTGTAAGCAATTGAAATTATTTTACCCCATAAGTGTTGTAAGTGAGCAGATTTTTTTAGTTTGCTACTTTAGAAGATTATTATGCATTTGGAGTATTAACAACAATGAATCAGTTCCTGTTTTATATCCTTAAACATTTTATTATTAGTTATCATTGCAGATATTAAAGACTAAAAATCTTCAATTTGTTTTGAAACTGAAATTGGAAAATAACCTGGAAATGTTTTCTTGCACTGGAATAATAAAGTGAATTGTACTAAGAATCTCATTGTTTTTTATTTTCCAATGGGAAAAAGATCAAGAAAATACTAAAAATGAGATCTATATACTAAAGAAACCTTTAATGTGTGCCATAGATGTTGCCAATAACAGTTCCTAAATAATGTGTCTAGCAAATGAGGTGATAGCTAAATGCTTAAATTTTTTTATTTATATAGGTACACATTTTTAATTTACTCTGTTTCCTTATCTGCAAGTGTTCATGTTTTAAACATTGTTACTAAAAACATCTATCCCATTAGAATTACCTGTAGTTACGACGTAATTTAGAACACAGTTGAATAATGGTTGACTTCCATAGTCACAGCATGAGCTATTGTGTAATATATTACATTTTCCAGAGTGCCATTTTTTCCCCCTATGTTTATTAAGAACATGACATTTTAGTGTGTGAGTATATTAGGAGGTCATTCACCACCACCTCCCAAGAAAGAGGAAGGAAGATGGCAGTGCCACTCAAGATGGGAGTTTTAGGGGCTGGTGTCATGGTGTAGCGAGCTAAGTTACTACTTGTGACACTGGCATGAATATGGGCACTGGTTCAAGTTATGGCTGCTCCCCTTTCAGCTCCCTGCTAATGGCCTGGGAAAAGCAGCAGAGGATTGCCCAAGTGCTTGGGCCCCTGCATCCACATAGGAGACCTGGAAGAAGTTGCTGGCTTCAGCCTGGCCCAGCTCCAGCCATTGTGGCCATTTGGGAAATGAACCTGCAGATGGAAGGTCTGTCTCTAACTCTGCATTTAAAATAAATAAGTGAATCTTTAGAAAGGGGGGGGGGGAGGATTTTTAAAAAAATATTAGGAGGAACAGGGTCTCTGAATATATATATACACACACACATAAAAATACACACACACACACACACACACACATATATATATATATATAAAATTTGTTTTTGGTTGGGAGACAGAGCTTCCATTTGCTGGTTCATTCCCCAAATGCCTGCAATGGCCAGGACTGAGCTGGGCCATAGCCAGAAGCTGAGAAGTCAATTCAGGTCTCCCATTTCAGTGCAGGGATCCAATTACTCGAGCCATCACCTGTTGCCTCCCAGGGTCTGCATGAGCAGGAAGCTGGAGTCAGGACTTGGAGCAAGGTATTGAACTCTGATGTGGGATGCCGCCATCTTAACTCCTAGGCTAAATGTCCACCCCATGAGTTGAGTTTTTAGAACAACTTTATTGATATAATTCACATACAGATAATCCATTGAATGACAATATTTTTATATTCACAAGGCTGTGCAACCGTTACCACAAGCCAGTTTGAGAACGTTTTTCTCACCCCTAAAAGAAGCCTCATACCCCTTAGCAGTCATTGCCTGTTCTTCATTTCCTTAGCACTCGGTAGACACTAATCTGCCTTCTGTCTCTCTGGATTTTTTTATTGTAGCTGTGCTGCTGGATAGAAAGTGTTGCCTTGTGGTTTTTATTTGCATTTCCCTAGTGAATAGTGATGTCAAGCATAATTTCATGTACTTATTGCCATTTGTATATTTTTGGGGGGAAATGTCTTCTCTACCCATTTAAAATTAAAATATCTTTATTGTAAGATCTTTAAAGCATGTCCATAAACCTCTTACCACATAGGTAATTTCAAGTATTTTCTCTCATTCACCGCACTGTTTTCATTTTTTTTAATTGAATCACTTTTATTTTTCACTTTATTTGAAAAGTAGAGAGACAGGGGAAGACCAGAGATCTTCCATCTGCTGGTTCACTCCCCAAATGTCCACAACAACCAAGGTTGGGCCAGGCCAAAGTCACAACCCTGGAAACTCCATCTGGGTCTGCCATGTGGGTGGCAGGGACCCAAGTACTTGGGCCATCAGCTGATGTCTCCCAGGGTGTGCCTTCGCAGGAAGTGAGATCAGAAGCAGAGCACTGGGGGCTGGGATGTGGGAGCTGAAACCCAGTCACTGGGATATGAGGTATGGGCATGTCAAGTGATGTTTACAAGTCTTCTTTATTTTTTCTTTTGTTATAAAACTGGTGTTTGAAATGCTTTCTAAAAATCTCTAAAAGGGCCGCTGAAGGGAGGGGCCAAGAAACCCAATGGCCAGGCTCTGCCTACAGCTCCCCGCTGGTCTTTCCATGTGAGCAAATGTGGCCTACGAACTAGCTTGTTTGGCGCAGGTGCAGAGTAGCATGGGTGGCAGGCTGGGAGCTGGAGCTCTGGAATCAGACGTGGGCAGGTTTTCCTCTGAGGAGCTGAGAGATCTTGAGAAACTTTCCCAAAATAGCATATTAACTTGTTTCAGTTACTGATAATGCCACACACACGGTTAGGTATGAAGTAAATGCAGCTTGTAAATCTCATGCAACAGCTTTTTATCAAGGCAGAGATTCAGTTTCCCAGGTTCCTTAGGATGGAAACATGGGTGAAGGGCAGGCAAACAGGCAGAGGATGGTGGATTTTACTCAACAGCAAGATAAGATTTATGGGCGTGATCCAGCTTTTCTCTCTGATTTGAGGTAATGCTTGGCATTTGGCAAAATGCAATGATGTTTTTGAATCTTTCTAAAGCCACAGTTGGCCATTGTTCAATCTCAAGGTTTGTTTTTATAAAAGAAATTCACACAAGACACAACATCAACATAGTTCACATTTTACTTGCATTTTTAAGAAAACCCCAGGGTGGACTGAAAATACAATTTAGAGTGATACTTGAAAAAAATTATTTTTTAATATTTACTTCAGATACAGAGATCATCCATCCACTGATTCACTGTCCAAATGCCACCCAACAGCTAGGGCTGTACCAAATGGAAGCCAGGAGACCAGAACTCAATCTGGTCTCCCAAATGGATTTCAGGAATTGAGCCATCACCTGCTGCCTTCCAGGGTATGTATGCCTCAGCAGGAAGCTAGAATCAAAAATGGAGGCAGGACTAGAACCCAGGCACTCTGATTAGGGGATGCAAGCATCCCAAGCACAACTAAACTGCTATGCAAAAAGCCTATCCCCAAAGTAGTACTGCTTAACATTCCCTCTCCCACACATTTGATTTTTCTAATACAGTTCTCTTTGTACAAACTTTTGTTTGTTTTGTTCCAGGATATTCCCTGCCACGACACTTTTCTTCTCCCCCTCTTCCTCTTCACTCCCCGTTACCCCTCCCCCTTCTCCTTCTAGATTAGGGGTGGGGAAGACTTTGAACACTTCTAAACATGCCTGTCATAACCTAGATAAAGTGCTAATGTAAGGCCTGACACTTTGGGTAAGCAATAAATGATATTTTGAATTTGTAGAAAATGGATAAACCAGAAGGAAAAAAAAAACGGAAAAACAACAAGAACATAACATCACCACTTCCATATATACCATCAAGACTTTGATGTGTATATATATATATATATATATATGTTTTTATATGTATATATATGTTTTTCTGTATGTATAGGCTTATCTTTTTTTTTTTTTTTAAGATTTATTCATTGAAAGGCAGAGTTACACAGGGAGGGAGAGAGAAATCTTCCATCTGTTGGTTCACTCCCCAAATGGCCAAGCAGAAGCCAGGAGCCAGGAGCTTATTCCAGGTCTCCCACATCAGTGCAGGGGCCCAAGGAGCCACCTTCTGCAGCTTTCCCATGCACATTAACAGGGAGCTAGATTGGAAGTGGAGCAGCTGGGACTCAAACTGGTGTCCATGTGGGATGCTGCATCACTGGCAGAAGTCTAACATGCTACACCACAACACTGCCCCCCAGTCTTCTATTTTACATGTCCAGGTTTTAAAATATGGGATCCTAAGTTTTAGCCCGAGCCATTAGGTAAGACAAAGAAATCAAAGAGATACAAACTGGGAAGGAGGAAGTCAAACTATCCCTATTTGCAGATGACATGATTCATACATAGGGGATCAAAAAGACTCCACTGAGAGACTATTGGAACTCATAAAAGAGTTTGGTAAAGTGGCAGGATATAAAAACACACAAAAATCAATAGCCTTTGTATATACAGACAATGCCATAGCTGAGAAAGAACTTCTAGGATCAATCCCATTCACAATAGCTACAAAAAAATTAAATTCCTTGGAATAAATTTAACTAAGGATGTCAAAGATCTTTAAAGAAAGAAATAGAAGAAGACATAAAAAAAATGGGAAAATCTTCTATTATCTCCTATAATCAGTATCATCAAAATGTCCACACTACCAAAAATGATTTATAAATTCAATGTGATCTGAATCAAAATACTAACAACATTCTTCTCAGATCTAGAAAAATGCTAAAATTCACATGGAAACACAAGAGACCCTGAATAGCTACAGCAGTCTTATACAACAAAAACAAAGCTGCGGGTATCACAATACCAGATTTTAAGACACACTACAGGGCAGTTATAATCAAGACCGCCTAGTACTGTTTTGTACAAAACAGATGTGTAGACCAATGGAATAGAATAGAAACTCCAGAAATCAATTTACACATCTATAGCCAACTTATTTTTTGACAAAGGAGCAAAAATAAATCCCTAGAGTAAAGACAGTCTCTTCAACAAATTGTGCTGAGAAAACTGGATCTTCATATGCCTAAGTATGAAACAAGACCCCTACCTTACACCTTACACAAAAATCCACTCAGAATGATCAAAGACCTAAATCTATGACCTGATACCATCAAATTACTAGAGAACACTGGGGAAACCCTACAAGACATTGGCATAGGAAAAGATTTCTTTGAAAAGACCCCAAAAGCAGACAATCAAAACCAAAATTGACAAATGGGATCACATCAAACGGAGAAGCTTCTACACTGCAAAAGAAACAGCAAAGTGAAGAGGCAACCGACAGTGGGAGAAAAAATTTGTAAACTAGGCAACTGATAAAGGATTAATATTGAGAATCTATAAAGAGCTCAAGAAACTAAGCAACAACAAAACAATCCTGTTAAGAAATGGGCAAAGGAGCTGAACAGACATTTTTTTAAAGATTTTATTTATTCATTTGAGAGGTAGAGTTACAGACAGTGAGAGGGAGAGACAAAGAGAAAGGTCTTCCTTTCACTGGTTCACTCCACAAATGGTCGCAATAGCCGGAACTGTGCAGATCCAGAGCCAGGAGCCAGGTGCTTCTTCCTGGTCTCCCATGCGGGTGCAGGGGCCCAAGGACTTGGGCCATCTTCTACTGCTTTCCCAGGCCACAGCAGAGAGCTGGAATGGAAGAGGAGCAGTCAGGACTAGAACCCGACACCCATATGGGATGCTGGTGCCACAGGCGGAGGATTAACCTACTAAGCCACAGCACCGGCCCATGAACAGGAATGAGAGGGCAAGAGAGGGGATTCAAATGGCCAACAGGTGCATGAAAAATGCTCAAGATCGCTAGCTGTCAGGGAAATGCAAATCAAAACCATAGTGAGGTTTCACCTCACCCCAGTTAGAATGGCTTTCATCCAGAAGTCAACAAACAACAAATGCTGGCAAGGATGTGGGGAAAAGGGTACCCTAACCCACTGTTGGTGGGGATGTAAACTAGTGAAGCCACTATGGAAGACAGTATAGAGATATCTCAGAAATCTGAATATAGACCTACCATATGACCCAGCCATCCCACTCCTGGGAATTTACCTAAAGGAAATGAAATCAGCATATGCAAGAGTTATCTGTACCCCCCTGTTCATTGCAGCTCAATTCACGATAGTTAAGATATGGAATCAACCCAGATGTCCATCAACTGAAGACTGGGTAGACAAATTATGGTATATATACACTGTGGAATACTACATAGCAGTAAAAAATGAAATCCTGTCATTTGCAACAAAACAGGTATAACTATAAACCATTTAAATATAATTTAAGTGAAATAAGTCAGTCCCCAAAATAAAAAGACTGTATGTTCTTTCTGATCTGTGGTAACTAGTAGAATACCTAAAAGGTAATCTACAGAAGTGAAATTGACATTCTTTGATGTGATGATTTTGAATAGCCCTTTGTTGAGGAACAATTTTTTTTTCATTTTTCTTAATACTATTTGTTGAACTCTCTCTTTATGAGAAGTTTTTTTTTAAAGAAGTTTTTATTTATTTATTTGATAGATTTACAGACAGTGAGAGGGAGAGACAGAGAGAATGGTCTTCCATCCACTGGTTCACTCTCCAAATTGCTGCAATGGCCAGAGCCGAACCAATCTGAAGCCAGGAGCCTGGAGCTTCTTCTGAGTCTCCTGCATGGGTGTAGGGGCCCAAGTGCTTGGGCCATCTTCTACTGCTTTCCCAGGCCATAGCAGAGAGCTGCATTGGAAGTGGAGCAGCCAGGACTTGAACTGACGCCCATATGGGATGCCGGCGCTGCAGGTGGAGGATTAACCCACTGTGCCACAGTGCCGGCCCCTTAGTATAGATTTAATCTTATGATTATAAAGTTAACTGAAAATACATCTTTATAAAATAAAAGAATGGGAATGGGAGAGGGAGGAGGAACAAGGGTGGGAATATGGGCGGGTGGAAGGGTGGGAAGAATCACTATGTTCCTAAATCTGTAAATATGAAATGCATAAGGTTTGTATTTCTTAAATAAATTTTAAAAAATATAGGATCCTAATGTCAAATTTTAAAAAATCTGAATATTTTCCAATTCTTGATTTTAGTTGGTTGATTGATTTTATTATTGTTGTCATTTATTTTTATAATTTTTTTGTAGTCTACTAATTAGTTCCTGCTGGAGGAATAGACGTTTGGTCTAGATAGGATTATGACCAGGCACTTAGTACTGGCTTGGGACTCCTGAGTTCTAGATCTGTAATTTCCAGTTCTCTTAGTCTATTTGTGCTGCTATAACAAAATGCTGTTCACTGAGTAGTCTTTTTTTTTTTTTTTTTTTTGACAGATAGAGTTAGACAGTGAGAGAGAAAGACAGAGAGAAAGGTCTTCCTTCCGTTGGTTCACCCCCCAAATCACCACTATGGCCGGAGCTACGCTGATCCGAAGCCAGGAGCCAGGTGGTTTCTTCCAGTCTTCCATTCAGGTGCAGGGGCCCAAGCACTTGGGCCTTCCTGCACTGCCTTCCGGGGCCACAGCAGAGAGCTGGACTGGAAGAGGAGCAACCGGGACTAGAATCTGACGCCCATATGGGATGCCAGTGCCACAGGTGGAGGATTAACCAAGTGAGCCACGACGTTGGCCCCCTCACTGAGTAATTTTAAAGCAACAGAAATACATTTCTCACAGTTCTGAAGGCTGAGGACTTGGGATAAAGACACAGGTGGTTTCCTGGTCTGGTGAGGGCCAGTTAGCATCCCAGGTGCTGGGGAGGAGGAGCCCTGTGTCCTCAGGTGAGGACATGCAGGAGGGAAACAAGCTGAGCTATCTGAAACCCCCTTTACAGGGCCCTTGAACCTATTCTCAAGAGGTGAGGGTTCCCTGGGGACCTGATCCCCTCTTAAAGACATCACTTTGGCCACTAAGTTTTAACCCAGGGCCATAGCACCAGCCTCCTATTAACTGTGCCCCTAAGTTCCATTCTCACTATCATACCGCACAGAAAATGATTTTCGCTCACTGACCCCAGGAAAATGGAAAGATGTTGCCATTCTGGCATCCCCTGGTGGCCACCTGAATATTCCTAGAATCTGGCCTGGCCCCTACCTTTGTGAACTGCACAGGGAACCTGGTGGAGCTGCAGTCAGCTTGCTCTAAGCCATTACCGTGCAGGTTGTCTGCTTCCTTCCTGCTCTCCTTAGGTGTGCCCCATTTCCCCCCTTCAGCTTATTTAATGTTTCTTCTCCCCATTTTCAGAAGTTTTAGAACATAAAGGGGAAAATCAGTTTATATGGAAGACACTTCTAGCATGTTGATTCTGACTCCCACTGGTACATTTCTAGGGCAGCCACAACCTTCTATTCTGTGTGCCTGTGCTGCACACCACGAACACAGAGTGGGTGCTCAATGAGGAATTCCACCATTTGAAATAATTCTTTGCATTTTCTAATTTATTTTCATTTTATTTGGAAAGCAGAAAGACAGAGACAGACACAGAGAAATCTTTCATCTGCTAGTTCACTCCTCAAATGTCCATGTCCGCAACAACCAGGGCTGGGCAGGCCAAAACTCAGAGCCCAGAACTCCATCTGGGTCTCCCACATGGGAGGCAGCATTCACACCATCATCTGCGGCCTCCCAGGGTGCACATTTGCAGGAAATCGAGTAGCTAGGACTCAAACAGGCACTCCGGACAGGGAATGGTGCACCAAATGCCCACCTCTGAAAATACTTTCAACCTCTGCGATGATGCTATTTAAACTGGGATCTGAAAAGTGAAAGTGAAATGCATCTACTAGAAAATGTGACACGCATTAGGAAATCAGTTAGTACTTTTTGAATGACTAAAGGAACATATGGTACACAATTTCTTAATTTGGGGTATGTATGTATGTATGTATGTATGTATTTATTTTGACAGGCAGGGTGGACAGTGAGAGAGAGAGACAGACAGAAAGGTCTTCCTTTTGCCGTTGGTTCACCCTCCAATGGCCGCCACGGCCAGCCCGCTGCGGCTGGCGCACCGCGCTGATCCGATGGCAGGAGCCAGGTACTTATCCTGGTCTCCCATGGGGTGCAGGGCCCAAGTACTTGGGCCATCCTCTACTGCACTCCCTGGCCACAGCAGAGAGCTGGCCTAGAAGAGGGGCAACCGGGACAGAATCTGGCGCCCTGACCAGGACTAGAACCCAGTGTGCCGGTGCCGCAAGGCGGAGGATTAGCCTAGTGAGCCGCGGCGCCGGCCAGGGTATCCTTTTCTTTAAGATTTATTTATTTGGGGGCCAGCACCATGGCATAGTGGGCTAAGCCTTTGCCTATGGCTCTGGCATCCCATATGGGCACCAGTTCTAGTCCCAGCTGCTCCTCTTCTGATCCAGCTTTTTCCTATAACCTGGGAAAGCAGCAGAGGATGGCCCCATGCTTTGGCCCCGGCACCCACGAGGGAAACTTGAAAGAAGCTCCTGGCTCCTGGCTTCAGATTGGCTCAGCTCTAGGTGCTGCGGTTATTTGGGGGTGAACCAGCAGATGGAAGACCTTTCTCTCTGTCTCTCTCCTGTCCGTAACTCTACCTCTAAACAAAAATCTAAAAACAAATATTTATTTATATGAAAGGCAGAGTTACAGAGAGAAGGAGAGACACAAGAGATCTTCCATCTGCTGGTTCACTCCCCAAATGGAGTTAATGGCTGGGGCTAGACTCCAACAAAGCCAGGAGCCAGGAGCTTTATCTGGGTCTCCCACACACATGGCAGGGGCCCAAGCACTTAGGCCATCTTCTGCTGCTTTTCCAGGTACATAAGTAGGGAGCTGGATCAGAAGTGGAACAGCTGGGACTTAAACCAGCATCCATGTGGGATGCCAAGTTGCTACAGTGGCTTAACCCACTGTGCCACAGCACTGGCCCAGGGTTTTCAACAAATGCATCTTCAAATACTGCTTTCTTCCTTCAATATTGTCAGCTTTCCATGTGTTAAAAATCTTGAAAATGGGACTTTTCATGGCCACAAACATTTACTTCATCATATGGCTTGATCATTTTTATTTTGCTAAATAGATCATTTGTTTTTTTTTTTCTATTATTTTAAAGGGATGGAATGAACATCTTCAAACAACCAATACTCATTAAGACAGAGTTCTTCAGGCACTGCTTATTAGTTGGAGTCACCCAGTTGTTCTAGTCCTCCTGGAATAGTGTTTGCATTGGATTTGTAAGCCTCAACTCTCAGTCACTTATCAAGGACTGCAAACTTGCTTCCCCTCTCTGTCTTAATCTCTGTTATATGTCATGCTGATGACTCTCAAATTCTGCCTGAGTTTAATACAAAGCTTAGGCACAAGGGGGAGATCCTTTAGCACGATAAAGTGGCTGATTTTTTTTTCTTCTGTGCTACTTAGTACAGAGGTTTCGGCAAGAAAAGCTGTTGTTGACTGGCACATTCTTGCGGTTTCCATTGTAAAATCATTACCCAGGAGCTAAGATTCTGGCACAGTCAGGTCAAACAACAAAGTTGGATATGTCCTCATTTATTTGTTGCCTTAGTTTTAATGTATACAAATTCTTGCAACAAAATATTACAGTGATTTATCATAACATGTCATAAAATAGGTGAAGGAACCAGAAACAGAATTCTGTTTAATAATATAAAAAAGTCACACTAGAAAAAACTTTGTAAGACAACAAAAATAATTGCTTTCTTTTTACTTTGCTTGGATATTTCATATGAGAAATTCAAGAAAAGGAGAAATACTGTATTTTTTCTCCTTAAGTTGTTAATTATAGTACAATGAATTAATTTTTACCATGATTGAGAAGATTTAAAGGCATTAATATTTTAATCCCATTCTACATTTAAGAGGATACAATTTGGGTTGGGTGTGTCTCTAATGTAGGGATTAAGGCTTTTACAGCCTGGGCTGGATAAGGTGAAAGCCAGGAGCCAGGAACTCCATCTGGGTCTCCCATGTGGGTGTAGGGGCCCCAGTACTTGGCCCATCTTCTGCTGCTTTCCCAGATGCATTAGCGGGGAGTTGGATGGGAAGTGGAGCAGCTGGGATTCTAAACGTGGGTGGGTCAATATGGGATGCTTGTGTTTCAAGCAGTGGCTTTAACCTGCTGATCCACGCCAGCTCCAAATATAGAAATTCTAAAACTGGTGCCCAAGTGGTTCATTCATTTGATAGGATTCAGGTGACCTATGAACTTGGCTGGGAAAAAAATTCATCTTTATTTTCTTTACTCTCAATATTTTCTTCAATTTCCAATAAAAAGAAACCTCAGCAGTTATAGCAGTACCATGCCACCTGTAGAAATCATGGGTTTTTCATACTAAATTGGTTGTTTCAGCAGTTTTAAAACATTGTTTCATCATTATGTCAAAATCAGAACAATGAAGCTCATTGTTAGATCTTATTTTATTTTTTTTAAAGATTTTATTTATTTATTTGCAAGTCAGAGTTGCACAGAGAGAGGAGAGGCAGAAAGAGAGAGAGAGAGAGGTCCTCCATCTGATGGTCCACTCCCCAGTTGGCTGCAATGGCCAGAGCTGCTCCGATCCAAAGCCAAGAGCCATGGAGCTTCTTCTGGGTCTCCCATGTGGGTGCAGCGGCCCAAGAACTTGGGCCAGCTTCTACTGCTTTTCCAGGCCAAAGCAGAGAGCTGGATCGGAAGTGGAGCAGCTGGGACTTGAACCGACTCCCATATGGGATGCTGACGATTCAGGCTAGGGTGCTAACCCACTGCGCCAAAGCTCTGGCCCCGTTAGATCTTATTTCATACAGTAATAATCACGTGTATTTTATTTACTTTATTACAAATTTGTCTTTTTTAAACTGTTTTAGTTAGTATTTCAATGCACCTTTTTCCTTTGTGTTTTTTTTCAAAGTTTTATTTATTTATTTGAAAGGCAGAGTTACAGAGAAGCAGAAAGAGAGAGAGAGGTCGAGAGAGAGAGAGAGAGAGAGAGAGAGAGATCTTCCATCCGCTGGTTCACTCCCCAGATAGCCACAGTGGTCAGAGCTCTGCCGATCCGAAGCCAGGAACCAGGTGCTTCTTCTGGGTCTCCCATGTGGGTACAGGGGCCCAAGGTCTTGGGCCAACTTCCACTGCTTTCCCAGGCCATAGCAGAGAGCTGGATCAGAAGTGGAGCAGCCGGGACTCGAACCGGTGCCCACATGGGATGCTGGTACTGCAGGCGGCGGCTTTACCTGATATGCCACTGCGCTGGCCCTTAGATTTCTTAAAGTATTTTAAAGTTCCTAAAAATGAGAACCCTGAAAGGGCTGTTTAAAATATGAGGCAAGAGGCAAAGGTCACGACAGTGTCTTTCATGTGTATTCTCAACTTTTGGATAGTCTTTGGTAACCAGTGACATCAAGCACAGAGCCATATTATGAGTCTCAAAGTGCCATTTATGAAGCACCATCATTGTATTAAGTGCTTAGTCATACTGTGGCATGATATCCTCATAGAAATCATGGAGACAATGCTTTTATTCCATTATGTACACAAGGTTATCAAGTCTTGGATTTTAAGTAACTGGCACAAGGCCTCCAGGTGAGTTGATAGAGCCAGATTTGAACTCTTATCTGCTGCACTCCAAAACTCAAGTTATAGTTATTTGAAGTAGTAGTATTTGAAGTTACCATTCTTTTAGCATACTTGGTAGCCATCTAATTAAATTATTTTGATTTTTAAATATTTATTTATTTGAAAGGTGAAGGGAGGGAGAAAGAGAGAGAGAGAGAAAGAGAGAGAGAGAGAGAGAGAATCACTTCCCAAATGGCCACAACAGCTAAGGTTGCAGCAGGCTGAAGCCAGGAGCTAGGAACTTCTTCTGGGTCTCTCGTGTGGGTGGCAAGGCCCCTTGCACTCAGCTTTCTTCCACTGCTTCCCCGGGTACAATAGCAGGGAGCTGGATCTGAGACAGAGCAGCAAAGTCCCGAACTTGCACTCTGATATGGGATGCTGGCATTGAAAGCTGCTTAACCTGCTGTGTCACAATTCTGGTGCCTAAATTCTTTTGAAAAATGAATGAATATAAGATCAATGGAAATTTGGGCCATGATGATGTGGACGATAAGCCATATTATGGATTACTGATGTGTTGAAGTCTCAGTAGAAGAAAACTCTCATGTGTTTATAAGGGAAACTCAGGGTGTTTGGGGTGACCTGTATCTGATTTTGTGATTGTAGTAGTAGAAGCTGTGACTTTCAAGCTGTGCTCCCAAGAGGCGCTGTGAGGGCTGGTGCTGTGGCGCAGTAGGCTAAACCTCTGCCTGCAGCACCAACATCCCATGTGGGTACTGGTTTGTGTCCCAGCTGCTCCTCCTCTGATCCAGCTCTCTGCTTACAGCCTGAGAAGACAGTAGATGGCCCAAGTGGGCCCTTGTATCCATGTGGGAGACCAGAAGACGCTCCTGGCTCCTGGCTTTGGATTGGCCCAGCTCCAGTTATTGTGGCCATTTGGGGAGTGAACCAGTAGATGGAAGACCTTTCTGTCTCTCCCTCTTTCTGTCTATAATTCTACCTCTTACATTAATAAACAAATCTTTAAAAAGAAGCAGCCTTGTGATTATGTGAAGGTGTTTCAAGGGATGCCAGGAACAGTTCAGGGCTGGAGTCACATTCTCAGCTTCCACTCAGTTGGGCAGTGCCAAGATGATGCTTGCTTCCCTGTAGAACTTCAGTAGAGGGGCTGGTGCTGTGGTGTAGTGGGTAAGGCTGCCGCGTGCAGTGCCAGCATCCCATAAGGGCACCCGTTCAAGTCCTGGCTGCTCCACTTCCGATCCAGCTCTCTGATATGGCCTGAGAGATCAGTAGAAGATGGCTCAAGTCCTTGGGCCCCTGCACCTGCACGGGAGACCTGGAAGAAGCTCCATGGCTCCTGGCTTTGGATCAGTGCAGCTCCAGCCGTTGCGGCCAATTGGAGACTGAACCAGCGGATGGAAGACCTCTCTCTCTCTCTCTCTTTCTCTCTCTCTCTCTGCCTCTCCTCTCTCTGTGTAACTCTGACTCGCAAATAAATAAATAAATCTTAAAAAAAAAAAAGAACTTCAGTAGAGTGATGCATTGTCTCATCAAAGGGGAGGGTCCCCTGAGGGAAACCACACAGTTGAAAACTTCTTGTTTAACAAAGGAAGGACAAGAACTCGGGCTCTCTGGCCTCCAACACATACTAAGGGAGGGCACAGCTTGTGAATGTTACAGGTCTGATCCAATAAAAAAAAGAACTATCCTTCTAAATAATTTTATTACCCCACTCTTTCTCATACTCACTTTGATTGTGAGTTACACTCACTATTCCAGTATTTTTATGGTTGGAAATGAAATAGGGATACACATTCGACCTAGTGGTGAAGACACCATTTGG
This sequence comes from Oryctolagus cuniculus, assembly GCF_964237555.1. Classification (NCBI taxonomy): domain Eukaryota; kingdom Metazoa; phylum Chordata; class Mammalia; order Lagomorpha; family Leporidae; genus Oryctolagus; species Oryctolagus cuniculus. The sequence goes on along the minus strand of NC_091436.1, from coordinate 16,504,583 downwards.
GACGTCCACATCTCGTGGCAGAATGCCTGGGTTTGAGTCTGAGCTCTTCTCCGATTCCTGCTTCCTGCCAGTGTTCACACCGGGATGCAGCAGGTGATGGCTCAAAGTGTTCGGGTTCTTGTCACTCTTTTGGGAGACCCAGATTGAGTTCCCGGCTACTGGTCTTAGGCTGGCCTAGCTCCAGCTGTTACAGGCATTTGGGTAGTGAACTAGTGAGTGAGAGACTGCCTTTCAAATAAAATTAATAAAAAATTTTTAAAAAGATTTATCTTATTTACTTGGAAAGACAGAGTTACATAGAGAGAGGGAGAGACAGAGAGAGAGAGACAGGTAGAGAAAGAAGTCTTCCATCTGCTGGTTCACTCCCCTAAATGGTTGCAACAGCCAGGGCTGGGCCAAGCTGAAGCCAGAATCTAGAAGCTTCTAGGTCTCCTACATGGGTGCCGAGGCCCAAGCACTCAGGTACCTCAGAAAGTTCTTTGAAAAATGGAATTACAAGAAACATTTATTTTGGTGCAAAGAAAATTAGAATTCATGCATACTTTTTCATAATATGTGTTTTCCATGGCATTTTTGGAGACCTTGCATATACTGTAATGAGTTACGTGAATGTGGTCTCTATTGCTCTTGAGAAGTTGAGACAAATATTAATATTTTTAGATTGAGGAGGCCAGTGCGGTGGCGCACTAGGTTAATCATCTGCCTGTGACGCTGGCATCCCATATGGGTGCCGGATTCTAGTCTCAACTGCTCCTCTTCCAGTCCAACTCTCTGCTGTGGCCTGGAAAGGCAGTGGAGGATGGCCCAAGTGCTTGGGCCCCTGCACCTGCATGGGTGACCAGGAAGAAGCACCTGGCTCCTGGCTCCTGGTTTCGGATCGGCGTAGCTCCGGCCGTGGTGGCCATTTTGGGAGTGAACCATAGGAAGGAAGACCTTTCTCTCTGTCTCTCTCTCTCACTGTCTGTAACTCTACCTGTCGAATAAATAAATAAAAATCTTAAAAAAAATATTTTTAGATTGAGATTGATGGTGGACAAAGGAAAGTGGATGAAGAGAAACTAGAGTATGCATTGCATTTGCTTTCCTCTTGTTTTAAAAATGATAAATTGCATAATAAAGGTGATGTTAGCTGTTCAAACAAATAAACAGCCAAAGCTCAGTGGCTAAACAGAATGGAATGTTCCCTTATGAAGCCTAATTGGCTAGGATGTGTGAGTGGTAAGTGGTGGGGTTACAGCCCTATGCAGAGGTTCAGGGATGATGGAGGCTGTGCTACCTTCAATATATGGCTTTGGAGTTCACCCTGGAATCAACATCTGGCCAGGCAGCAGGTGTCATGGCGCAGCTGGTTGGGCCACTGCTTGGGATGCCAGCATCCCATACTGGAGCACCTGGAGTCCCACCTCTGCTTCTGATCCAGCTTACTACTGGTGTGCATGCTGGGAGGCAGCAGAAGACGGCTGGGTTGCCTGGGTCCCTGCCGCCCAAATGGGAGACTTGGATGTAGTTCCTGGCTCCTGCTTGGGCCTGGCTTGCCCCGGCTTTTGCAGGCATTTTGAGAAGTGAACCAGCAGATGGGAGCTCTTGCTCATTCATTCTCTCTTGCTCTGTTTTTCAAATAAATGCAAACAAACATTTTTAAAAAAGCTCCCACTATTAAAAACAGAACAAAAAGAGGCAACCTTAAGGACGGGGAGGAGAGAGCACACAGAATCACACAGGAGGTGTTTTTGGAACAAACCTGGAAACGATGCACTTTGCTTCTGCACACATAGCAAAGATCAGAAGAATTTAAGGTCACACCTCATCAGGTTTAGAAAACGGCAAGCCAGTCTCTCCCACCTACATGACTGCAGTGAAGAGACTGGAAAACATAAACTTGGGTCTTGGAGTAGAGTGTTTGCCTGGGACAAATCGGGCTGCATGTAAGTTTAGATTCTTTTTTTTAAGATTTGTTTATGTATTTGAAAGTCAGAGTTACACAGAGAGAGGAGAGGCAGAGAGAGAGAGAGAGAGAGAGAGAAAGAGAGAGGTCTTCCATCCACTGGTTCACTACCCAACTGGCTGCAATGGCCAAAGCCGAGCTGATCCAAAACCAGGAGCCAGGAGCTTCTTCCGGGTCTCCCACGCGGGTGCAGGGGCCCAAGGACTTGGGCCATCTTCCACTGTTTTCCCAGGCCATAGCAGAGAGCTGAATTGGAAGTGGAGCAGCTGGGTCTTGAACCGGTGCCCATATGGGATGCTGGCGCTCAGGTATCAGAGATGACTCAGAGTTTTGGTGCACTAGCTGTAGGGAAAATACTTACTTTCCCTCCTTCTAGCGCTCAGAGCTCCACGGAGACCCACCTCTCTAGTGACGTCTTCTCTCTCCTGTCTTCAATACTTCTCCAACTTCAGCTGTTACTTAGCCCCTGTACAGGGTTGTTCTGTGGTGGATTTTTTTCTTGGCATGTTTTATGTTTTTTTTTTTTCTCTTTTACAAGTCTCATCATTCCTCATTTATCTGTAAGTCCATGGCTGCAGAGTTAAATATAAGCCCTTCTTACTCTCTTTTTGACTCAGCCTACATTTCTCATCAGTGCTCATATGGAGCAGGCTGATTTATCAAAAGAGAAAAGGCGGTTGATGTTCTTAAGTCAGTATTTTGTACCCAGGGACAGAGCTTTCTGGAATGATCTCAAGATGTCTCTGTCCTTGGGAAGTCTGAGACAGTCATTTCTTTAAAAAAAAAAAAAAAAAAAAAAAAAAAAAAAAGGATGAGGGGCCGGCGCTGTGACACAGTGGGTTAACACCCTGGCCTGAGCGCCAGCATCCCACATGGGTGCCGGTTCGAGACCCGGCTGCTCCACTTCCGATCCAGCTCTCTGCTATGGCCTGGGAAAGCAGTAGAGGATGGCTCCTGGCTTTAGGTCGGCACAGTTCTGACCATTGTAGCCAACTGGGGAATGAACCATCAGATGGAAGACCTTTCTCTCTCTCTCTCTCTCTCTCTCTCTCTCTCTCCTCTCTCTGTGTAACTCTTTCAAGTGAATAAATAAATCTTTTTTTTTTTTTTTTTTAAAGGATGAGCTGGTTGCTTGGCTCCCTCCATCTTGCTTCCTTCTCTTTCTGTTTTGCAAGAGGAGATTTTATAGACTGAGCAAATTTAGGATCAGTAAAGCAGGCATATACATAAGATATTTAATTGAGGTCAAATCTGTGAATCAGTAGAAGATAAAATCTCTTTCTAAAAATCAGACTGATTTATTATGAGGCTGTTTCTAGGAGGGGTACCTGAGAACCACTAAATAGAGTGTATATGCTACACTTCAATTGTCAGTAAAATCGAGGCTGATCTGAATCAGAAGAGCCACCACAATGCTCTTGAAGGCTTTGGTGGAAACCTCAGCAGGAAGTTCGAGGCAACGCAGTGAGGCCAGAGCGCTAAGCGCAGATGAGGGACAGTCTTTGCTCTCAACTTCTAAAAGCAGGGATTTATTTGTTGCCTTTTGAAAGAAAGTTGGCACAATTTTTAAAGAAATTCAAGACATGTCTAAAAAGGGGTCAGGAAGATCCCACACTCTCTCTATCCAAAGCCTCAAGATTTTCCAAAATAATAAGGGCATTTTAAAGCTCCAGAAGAAGCTGCGTTGTTTTCTTAATTTAGAAATCACATTTGCTTTTGAAAGTTGATTTTAACAAAATGTTTGATAAGTTATCTTGTTTTGAGGAATTTTAAACATTGGTCTTCCAAGAACTACACAGATAGAATCCTAAGCACCGCCTTCATTTTTCATTGCTGGCAATGACTAACCCACACCTAGGTGGTCTCTGCTGCAGGGTTAACCTGCTGCTCTCTTGACCACTCTGGGTGCATCCTGAGAATGGACACAGACCTTGAAGGAAGACGAGGTCCTTAAAGGGCTCTGTGGCCACAAGTTTGCAGGCGAGGGGGGTGGAATCTTGAAATCTGAAAGCTTATTTATGAACTTACATGAGACAGAAAGCTATCAAACGGACAAGACAGTAGCGTTTGAGGTCCACTGCCTTCTTCATCTTCCCCTACCCCCAGCTCCCATTGTGGAATACCCTCTCTTGGGATTACCATATTATTTATTGGTAGATGTCAATATATTTAAATAAATGAAAGTTTTGTCTTGGCTTGGGAGATAGTGTCCTTACACAGTGTTTGGCAAATCTCTGCTGTACTTTAACCATATGAGGACAATGGATTTCTAAGTACTTGGAGACGAGGTGTCATTATGTGGTTTTCAATCCCTTTCTGAAATTCTTGTTTTCCAAAAGTAAATGATTTAAGAATTTATTCTTTTGTGCATGGCTGTCTTCCTCTGTCATCATCTTTGGTGATATCAGCATCCAAATGTGTGACTCATCCAATATCTTGGCCACTTGGTTTTTGATTAGCTGCCTTCGAATTAATGATTTGTGTTTTGTATTTCACTGAGCCCCCCTGTTTCCATGATTATAGCCTAGACCAGGAACTGTACCATCTCTGGTTTCAAGCATCTCACTCAGACCATCTCCTACTGTCCTCTCAGTTCACTCACTATAATAGACCCATTTCAACAGTGTTTCGATTCATCAAGACCTCTCATTCATGGATCCTTTTTTCAATCTTGCAAATTCCTTCATTTTCCTACTATCTTCACTTATTTTTTTTTTCTTTAATATTTATTTGAAAGTCAGAGTTACATAGAGAGGAGAGGTAAAGAGAGAGAGAGGTCTTCCTTCTGATGGCTAACTCCCCAATTGGCTGCAATGGCTGGAGCTGCACCGATCTGAAGCCAGGAGCAAGGAGTTTCCTCTGGGTCTCCAATGCGGGTGCAGGGGCCCAAAGACTTAGGCCATCTTGTACTGCTTTCCCAGGCCATAGCAGAGAGCTGGATCAGAAGTGGAGCAGCCAGGTCTTGAACTGGCACCCATATGGGAGGCTGGTGCTTCAGGCCAGGGTGTTAACCCACTGTGCCACAGCACCAGCCCTTATCTTCATTTTCTTTATTCTCCAGCTTAAATTCTGTGCTCTATCATTATAAACATTTCCTTGCAAATACAATTATCTGGTTCCTCTCTTTATCTCACTTGCTTGGCATGACCTTGACATGGTTGAAGGTAACTCTGTTCCACTTTCTCAAACAACTGAGACATAGTGGAGAAAATCATCCCATGCAGTTGACTGATTTCATTTGAACATCATGACCGTAAATCTTTTTTTTTTTTAATCTTTTATTTAATGAATATAAATTTCCAAAGTACGACTCATGTGTTACAATGGCTTCCCCCCCCATACCGTCCCTCCCACCCACAACCCTCCCCTTTCCCACTCCCTCTCCCCTTCCATTCACATCAAGATTCATTTTCGATTATCTTAATATACAGAAGATCAGCTTAGTATACCTTAAGTAAGGATTTCAACAGTTTGCTCCCACACAGAAACATAAAGTGAAAAATAATAGATGATTTTTTTTAAATGATGATGAAATCAGATCTGACCTATTGTCATGTTTAATCCCAGGGAGAGTCAAGTTGGGAATTGATAATTTCTTTCTTTTTTTTTTTTTTTTTTACAGAAGATCAGTTTAGTATACATTAAGTAAAGATTTCAGTCGTTTGCACCCCCATAGAAACACAAAGTGAAATATACTGTTTGAGTACTCGTTATAGCATTAAGCCTCAGTGTACAGCACGTTAAGGACAGAGATCCTACATGAGGAGTAAGTGCACAGTGACTCCTGTTGTTGACTTTACCAATTGACACTCCTGTCTATGGCATCAGTAATCTCCCTATGCACCAGTTATGAGTTTCCAAGGCTATGGAAGCCCCTTGAGTTCTCCGACTCTTATCTTGTTTAGACACGGTCATAGTCAAAGTGGAGGTTCTCTCCTCCCTTCAGAGAAAGGCACCTCCCTCTTTGAAGACCTGTTCTTTCCACTGGGATCTCACTCACAGAGATCTTTTTGCCAGAGTGTCTTGGCTTTCCATGCCTGAAATACTCTCATGGGCTTTTCAGCCAGATCCGAGTGCCTTTAGGGCTGATTCTGAGGCCAGAGTGCTATTTAGGACATCCGCCATTCTATGAGTCTGCTGAGTATCTCACTTCCCATGTTGGATCACTCTCCCCTTTATTTATTCTGTCGGTTGGTGTTAGCAGATACTAGACTTGTTTATGTGCTCCCTTTGACTCTTAGTCATGACCGTAAATCTTAAGGTCTCACTCAATATGACCAGGAAGTTCCACTTGTTTCCCTGTATAGTATTTCCCCAACTCTAGTCATTTCTCTATCTCCTATAGGGGGTTTGGTGTGTCTGAATATTGCTTGTTCAATGATTTACTAAATAATTTACCTGGAATTGATTCAAATAGAAAATGTATACTATGGGCTACAGGTCTAATCCAACATGCTCCCTGTTTTTATATGGTCCTTGCATTAAGGAGGAATTTTTGTATTTTTAATTGATTGGAATTAAAAGAATAATAATATTTTTGACATAGGAAATTTTGTGGCTCTCAAATTTCAGGGTCCATAAGTAAAGTTTTATAGGAAAACAGCCACATTGATTTATATTTGCCTGTGATTGCTTTCATTCTACAACAGCAGATTTGAAGATTATAAAATAGACAACACATGGTGCAACTATCATTGTGTCCTACTGATCCATGAGCTCCGAGTTGCAGGGGTGAAGCTAAAACTCCCCAGTGTGTGTGGAGAGCCATGTGCATTGACCTTATGTGACAATTATGTGCTGACCTTTCATATCAAAATAATAAGAAGAAAATGGATTTGGGATGTTTTGCTTTTAAGACACAGTAAAGAACACATTTTTTCAGAGTTAGATGTAAAAGTATTATGTTTATTACACAATAACCTATAGATTGTTAAAAGAAAACAATACACATTGATATACACAGACTAAGCACTTTTCACATTTCCAACTCACAGGAAAGTAAGTTACAGTTAGAAAAATTTGATAAGTTAAATGGAATCTTATCATGGAAGAATTTCCCTAAAAACTAAAAAATGATAGAAGCTGCAGCCAAAGTAACTTTTTGAGTGGCTCATTTGTCCCATTGACTAACAGTGAGTTTATTAAATCAGGCTTGTGTGCCGCCACTAAAGAAATGTGCCTAGAGAAAACAATCTTGCTCTTTTTTTAAACCATCCCTGTAGAAGTCCAGATATTGGACTTACAAGGCAATGTCTTTTTTAAAATTATTTTTAAAGATTTATTTTATTTATTTGAAAGGCAAGAGTGACAGTGAGAGGGAAACAGATCTTCTGTCTGTTGGTGTACTCCCCAAATGGCCATGAAGGTCAGGGCTTGGCCAGGCCAAAGGCAGGAGCTGGGAACTCCATCTTGGTCTCCCACATGGGTGTCAGGGGCCCAAGTACTTGGGACATCCTCCATTGCTTTCTTGGGCACAGTATCAGGGAGCTGGATCAGAAGTGGAGCAGCCAGGACTTGAACTGATGCTCATATGGGACGATGCTAGCATGCAAGCAGTGGTTTAGGATTTATTTTATTTATTTGAAAGGAGGAGTTGAGGCTGGTGCCATGGCTCACTAAGCTAATCCTCCACCTGTGGTACCCGCACCCCAGATTCTAGTCCCGGTTGGGGCGCTGGTTCTGTCGCGGTTGCCCCTCTTCCAGTCCAGCTCTCTGCTGTGGTGCGGGAAGGCAGTGGAGGATGGCCCAAGTGCTTGGGCTCTGCACCCACATGGGAGACCAGGAGGAAGCACCTGGCTCCTGGCTTTGGACTGGCGCAGCGTGCTGGCTGTAGCAGCCATTTGGAGGGGGTGAACCAATGGAAGGAAGACCTTTATCTCTGTCTCTCTCTCTCACTGTCTAACTCTGCCTGTCCAAAAAAAAAAAAAAAAAAAAAAAAAAAAAAAAAAAAAAAGACTCTCCCTTTGTCCCTATAAACGCCATACTTTCCTTGACATTTTTAGAATGTGGGATAATCTAATGAGATTCAGATTTAGGAAAATAATGTTTGTATTAGTTTGAAAATGGGTTAGAAGCAGGGTGGAGGAAAAGCGTAGATTTAAGAAAGAAATCCCAGAAAGCTATTCTCAGCAACACCAAGAACAGAGGAAGGAGAAGCAGACTGAAGAGTTACCCCAGGTTGAACCGTGTCATTGAAGGTGACGATGGCGTTCTGACACCTGTATCCTTCGCAGGCTGCTATGTTCACTGCAAAGGCTGCCCCTTTCTCCAGGGAACTGCTCTCTTGCCAGTGAGGCCCAGACGCACCGGCTGGGGGCAGGGAATGAGGAGCCTGCCCCTGCCTCAGTGTGGGCAGCTGGCTTCCGGGTTTGGGGTTTGGCCACTGGCTCGCTGGCAGTCTCTGTCCTGCTTCCCTCTGTGTCCTGAGAGCACTCTTCAGTAAACCCCTTCCTAAGAATCCCCAGCTGTAGCTCTCCAGGGGAACCCCAAGGGGAAAGGGGTACAGGAATAATTAGCTGTGAGGGGACTCAGAGGACAGCTAAGTCAGAGAAGGCTCTGGGGCTCCTGCTTCACCACACTCCCCAGCTCTCTCCTGACTGGCTGACACTTGTTCCTAGACTCCTGGGGAGGCCATTCTTCCTCCAGTTTGCCAGGAAGTCTCTCTCTCCTTAGAATGGAAAAATATGAACACTTCCTGCCCAATTTACCCCTCCAAGTTTTTCCTAAAATATTAAACTATTTAGAACTTGCAATTTTGCAATATTTCAGTAAGGCCATGAGTGATGGTAGTGTATGTGACAAATACTTTGAAGAGCTGAGGAAATATCAATTAAAATGGCTTAAATGTATTGAATTTATGGCCAAATAAAATCTGGAAAATATACACGTATCATAGATGTTTTCCAAACTTTGTATTTACCAAGCTAAAATATCTTTCAATGTATCTTACTTTTCTGATAAGAAAGATTTTGCTTCTTTAGAGATAAATTATAATCTATCTCCACAATGCAACAGGTCTTTGAGTGGATTATTTTCCATTAAGTGAGCTCTCAGGGGTCCCATAACCTTGGCCTACAGTTTTAAGATCATATCTATTTTAGGCTGTAAATTATATATGGCCATATATATGAGTGAAAGAAAGAAAATGGACATTAACAATACATAAAATGAAAACTTCTGAAGACCTTTGGAAGTGACACTGATAAATTGTTTAAAACCAGCTGTAGGGGCCAGCTCTGTGGCTTAGCAGGTAAAGCTCCTGCCTGCAGTGCCGGCATCCCATGTGGGCGCTAGTTCGAATCCTGACTGCTCCACTTCCAATCCAGCTCTCTGCTATGGCCTGGGAAACTGGTGGAGGATGGCCCTGTCCTTGGGCCCCTGTATCTGTGTGGGAGACCTGGAAGAAGCTCCTGGCTTCAGATTGGCGCAGCTTCAGGCATTGCGGACATCTGGGGGAGTGAACCAGGGATGGAAGACCTCTCTCCCTCTTTCTCTGCCTCTCTGTAACTCTGCCTTTCTTTTTAATCTTTATTTATTTTTTAAATGTTGGGCAATTTTTTTAAAGATTTATTTATTTTACTTGAAAGTCAGAGTTACACAGAGAGAGGAGAGGCAGAGACAGAGAGAGAGGTCGGTCGGTCTTCCATCCGACGGTTCACTCCCCAATTGGCCACAACTGTCGGAGCTGCGCTCCAATCCAAAGCCAGGAGCCAGGAGCTTCTTCCGGGTCTCCCACGTGGGTGCAGGGACCCAAGGACTTGGGCCATCCTCCACTGCTATCCCAGGCCATAGCAGAGCTGGATGGGAAGTGGAGCAGCTGGGACTTGAACTGCTGCCCATATGGGATGCCGGTGCTTCAGGCCAGGGCGTTAACCTGCTGTGCCACAGGACCAGCCCCTGTAACTCTGCCTTTCAAATAAACAAATCAATCAATCTTAAAAAAAAAAAAAAACAAAAAAAAACAAAAAAAAAAACAAAAAAAAAACAGCTGTAGATCACGATAGAATAAATGATGGACAAACTAATAAAAACTTACAACTATTGCTGAAGAAGGGCTCATTCATTAGAGATCAAACAGGGATCAGCAAAAATAAATAAACAAACAAACAAAAAACAAAACTGAAATACTCTAGGAAAGGCCTGGGAATGGATTCAAAGCCCTTTAAAAGCTATCACTTAGGACAGCAGCAGCAGATGTCATTGGTTTGTATTTCACCAGGTCATCTTCCATCTGATGAGTAAAACAGTGGCTGGCAGCCTTGGCAACATTTTTGTTCGGTTATGTCTTCATTCAGAACGCTCTAACAAAACACATTAGGCCGGGTGATTTATGAAAACAGAAATCTATTTCTCATAGTTCTGGGGCCTGGAATTCCAAGGTCAAGGCGCCAGCAGAGCCGGTGTTGGCTGAGAGCCCCACCTGTTCCAACGGATGGATGGCACATCCCGCTGCCCCCTCACATGGCAGAAGAGGCAGGGGGGCTTGCTTCAGCCACTTGTGTAGGAACACTAACCTCCTTCCCAGCAACATCCAGGTGACAGCAAGTTGTTTAGGGAAATATGTAAATCAAGCATGCTCTTCTAAACCAACAACTAAAATGTGACAGGAGTGGTTTCAGTGACAAGCTTTTAAATGCAAACCAAAAGCTCTACAAGTTATCATACGACAGATTTTCCTGAGAAACATACATGCATAAAGAAACATGCAAATCAACAAAAGGAGGAAGCCAGAGAAATAAAATTAGGACACCAAAGAGAATCCTCCAAAACGGGAGCCCCCATGTTAGAAGAAAGACAGCTCGTGTTTCCTCCAGGACTACTTTCCAGACGCTTGTACCCTGTCTCAGATGCCCTGTGGATTTAGCATATCTCAGCAAGCCAGGCTCCTTCCTGTATTTCAGGGTAAGATCTAACATGATGGCTGAATGAGCTGCATATTCTGGTTTGAGCTGGACGTGTCTGGGACTGCCTGCAAGCTCTGTGTGTCTTCTCCTATCAGCACCTCAGACGATTTGTCCCCAGCTGAACTTTCTCCTCTCTCAGCTTTGTCTCCCTGCTGCCTGGCCAGACCGCCTCACATTCCAGCCTGCCAGGAAAGCTCACACTCCAGTCATTCTCCGGAAATCATCTTCTTCTTCCTCCTCCTCCTCCTCCTCACCATTCCCATTTCTCTAGTCCCAGCTCTCACCTGGCCTGCAACAGCCCCTCCTTCACCTCCTGCGTTGCAGCTGATCAGGTCTCTCCTCTGGGGATGGCATTCGCAGCATTGCTCGCTCCAAACTTTCCAGCTTGAGTTCGTGTTACCACTTGGTCCACACTCGGCCTGTCATCCGACTAGGAGCATCCTTCATCTATCAAGAGGCCATTATGTGAAGGACACAAGGTCACACCATGGTAGCTTCCTGTCTGCTGCCATCCTGAGGGAGAACAGAAGTCTCTGCTGGGGGATGTTGGGTCATATGCACTGCCCACACAGAATTTTACCAGTCTGGACTGAAGCATGCCTTGTGTATTCTTTTAAGTTTTTAAAATCTGAGACACAGAGAGGTCTCTCATCTGCTGGTGCGCTCACCAAATGCCTGCAATGGCCTGGCAGCTGAAGTCAGGAGCCATGCATCCAATGCAGGTTTCCCAGGTGGGCGGCAGGGATCCAACCACCTGAGCCATCACGACCGCCTCCCAGAGTCTGCATTAGCAGGAAGCAGAAATGGGAGCTGAGCCAGGACTCGAATCCAGGCACTCTGATACGGGATGTGGGTGTCTCAAGCTGTGTCTAAGCCACAAGGCCAAATGCCCTCCCCACTTCTTGCCTTTTTATCTCTCCCTTTTGCTTGAATTGTCCTTACAGCTAGAGTGCCCTCGATCCCAGCCTGCAATGTTCTGCCACCACAGACCCAGCTGATGCAGATGGTTGTCTTCTCCAGGGCCCAGCTCGCAGAGACCTCCCACTCAACAGATGCCGTCCTCAAGAGTCACTTGGTTCACATCTTCATTTTCCAGAGAGTTCCAAGGCATCTGCGCAGGAGCCAGGGCAAGTATCATTTCTGCCCAATTCACAACCAAAGTGCCTGGCTTTCACAGAGCAAACCATCTCTTTAATAGCAATTTTTTTTATTTGACAGTCAGAGTTAGACAGTGAGAGAGAGAGACAGAGACAAAGGTCTTCCTTCTGTTGGTTCACCCCCCAAAATGGCCGCTAAGGCCAGCGCTGTGCTGATCTGAAGCCAGGAGCCAGGTGCTTTCTCCTGGTCTTCCATGCGGGTGCAGGGGCCAAGCACTCGAGCCATCCTCCACTGCCTTCCTGGGCCACAGCAGAGAGCTGGACTGGAAGAGGAGCAACTGGGATTAGAACCAGCGCCCATATGGGATGCCGGTGCAGCAGGCGGAGGATTAACCAAGTAAGCCACGGCACCAGTCCAATTTTTATTTTTTTTTTAAGATTTTATTTATTTATTTGAAAGAGTTACACAGAGAGGAGAGGCAGGGTGAGGGAGAGTGAGAGGGAGAGCGAGAGGTTTTCCATCTGCTGGTTCACTCCTCAATTGGCCACAATTGTCGGCACTGTGCCAATCCGAAGCCAAGAGCCAGGAGCTTCTTGCAGGTTTCCCACATGGGTGCAGGGTCCAAGGACTTGGGCCAGCTTCTACTGCGTTCCCAGGCCATAGCAGAGAGCTGGATTGGAAGTGGAGCAGCCGGGTCTTGAACCAGCACGCATATGGGATGCCGGCACTTCAGGCCAGGGCGTTAACCCGCTGCGCCACAGCACTGGTCCCATTAACAGCAATTTTTAAAGACGGTGAAGATGCATATCTTCTTTTCTCGTGGAGGAGAGACACAGGTTGACCAAAGGGATTTTGGTCAGATTTTACGAAAAGGGATTCTGAAACTGTGAGCCCTGAGCCTGGATCAAGGTGTAACTATTTTTTAATTAGGCCTCCATCTTGTAACTTGGGCCTGACCAGGCCCTGAACCTTAAGCCAGAAGCTCCTAAAAGTAAATAAATGAACTCCCCTTGCGATAAACTTTCCTAGCAACAGCCGATTAACAGATAACAGAGAAATACCTAGAGTTCCTGGTGTCTTCTCAGGGCAGATGAGGTGACTGATAGCTACCTGAGACCCTGCAGTTCGGCACGTACACCCCATCAGCTCAGACCCTATGCTTCAGCCAATCAATTGTAGGTCCATTCCTGCCACTGGATGCACTAATCAATTCTAGGAGCTGTCCTTTGAATTTCCCGCGGGATGAGATGATTTACTAAATGGTACCATGATGTATAGAATGTCTCTGAAAACCCTATAAAAACCCTGTTAACTGAAGGGTTGGTGTTGATTGAGAGACCAGGCCCGGACCTGCAATAAAACTCTCGTGTGCTTTACAGCGGTATCGGCTCCTTGGTGGTCTTTGGGGACCACTGAACTAGGCCTAACAAAACTAATGAATGGAGAGGTAGAGGAGGGACTCTCCCGGTTGGTTCTCTACCAGGCGCCTCCACTTTTCATCAGTTGTTGGCTCACCGTTCCTTTCCTCCCCTCTCCTCCCTCCCTCCCTTCTTTCTCTCTCTCTCCCCCTCCCCCCTCCCCCCTCTCTCTTTCTCTCTCCCTCCCCCCTCCCCCTCTCTTTCTCTCTCTCCTCTCTTTCTCTCTCTCTTTCTTTCTTTAGCTGATTCTGGCTGGGATAAGGCCAGAAGCCATCGTCAAGGCCCAGGAATCCTCAGGGGCAGTCAGGGATGCCTGCAGGATGATTGGCTGGAACCCAGCCGCTGCTGGCACCGGAGTCATCAGCAGCACCTGGGCCCACCGCGGGTCTTAACGCCACGTGAATGTGGGATCCATTTTCAGGGTCTCCCTTGAACTGCTTTAGGTTTGCGGTCTGGGGTCGCAGGGTCACTCTACCAGCTGCGTCCCCTTTGACAATTTATTGCATCACCGCTACCTAGATTTCCTGGCCGGGCTGCTGAGAAGGGTGAAGAATCACACAGCTGGCAGAGCTCCCCATAAAATAAAAGCCGCACGGCCCCCTGATCGGAAACTGCTAAGACTTTCAAGACTGGCACCGCTGAGCCGTAAGCCAAGTGCAGAGGCCGGGCCTGTGCAACCGCCGGGTCTGCGCGCCCACCAAAGAACGCAGTTTGCTTTACATACAGTGGGCGCTCAACAAATGCTCGGTTCACCTTTGCGACCACTCGCCGCGGCTTCTTCCTCAGCGCGCCCGGGGCCGTCTCCAAGGCGCACGCGGGGCGGCCCCGACGCCGCCGCCTCCCCGCAGTGTTTACGGGTTGCCGAGGAGATTCCCCGGGCCGCCTCCCGTCGCCGCCTCCGCCGCATCGCTTCGCTCCAGGCCGGCTCCGGGTCCGAACGTGCCCGCGGCGCCGGCAGACATGAGCCGCGGCGGCGCCTCCGCCTCCGCCTCCAGGCGCCCGGACGGGACCAGCGCCGCCGCGCCGCCCGCGCCTGAGGTACGTGCGCTGCCAGCCGCGGCCGCGCGCGGGGTGGGCCGGCCCGCGTGCCCGAGGCCTCCATGTCCGCGGCGCCAGAGCCCGGCACAGGCATCCCGCGGAGCGCTCGGCGCCTTTCCCTCCAAACGGCGGTGTCCCAGCGTAGGGCTGCACCGCGAGCTCGCCGCGGACCCCAGGGAACGCGGGTCCCCCTGGCAAGCGCCTCCCTCGGGCGTCCGGCGGGTCAGCGGCTTCTCCCCACCCACTCCGGCAGAAGCTGCCTCCCTACCTGTTGGCCCTTGGGCTGTCCGTGGTGATCCGGGCAACCAACTTCCTCACAGACTGAGGTGTGTGTGTGTGGGGTGAATGCTGGCCTCGGGGCGGCCGCTGCCCTGTGTCGCTCACCTGGGTGTCCAGAACCACTGATGATTCCGGTGTCTCTGGACCACGTAGTCGTTGACTCCCAGGTGTTCCTTAAGCCCTGGGGACACACACATGTATGCATTCACACGACACACATGCACACATAGACACATGCCTCAGTCACACAGCAAGCATGCATACAGTGCACACAGGTAGAGTTGCACAGATGGGTGCAGAGACATGCACACAGAGACATGTACACAGTAACACAACATGCATGCACACACATGCAAACACAGATGCACAGATTCGTTCACACAACCACGCGCAGACTCATAAATGCATACGCACATGGGCATGCACATAGACACACATGCACAGACACGGTCAAATAACAGGCATACACACATACAGAGACACACATACATGCATACGCACAGTCACAGACACACACACGCACACACAGCACACACATTCTGAAGTCCTGACCGTCTCAGTCTATTTGGCATCCGCTCAGGCGCTGCCATCAGCTCCCTGAGGTACCCTGTGTTGTTAGGAGCGATTCCCGGAGAGGACGACTTTGTGTTCCTTGAAATGCTGGCCTAAGAGGTGTCCTCAGTGTGGCCACACTGCCTGTATACATCCCTGGTGCGATGTCAGATGCAGACGTGGGTTGGATTCTTCATGCCTTTGGAATTCTTCTAGTCAGCAGTTTTTTGGTTGTTACCTTATATCCAACTCTTATTGAGGTTTCTCTGATTCCTGGCAAATCTGTGGACAATTGGTCTGGAGATACACAGGAAAAACTAATTTTTCTCCCATCTGGCACTTTCGTATTTGACATTGTTAATTTTGTTCCAACATGGTATCCTCTGTGAATCATGACAGCCTATTTGTAATTTACATATCTTTTATCCCGAGGTGCTCCATATTGCCTAGCAGTTAGGGCATTCTCTAACCACGATATAATGATCATATCAGGCTATTTAGCATTACTACAACCATATGCACACTGTCTACTAAAATTTTGCTCGTTATCCCAATTATTACAATTTTTTTCTTTTCTTTTTTCTTTTTTTGACAGGCAGAGTGGACAGTGAGAGAGACAGAGAGAAAGGTCTTCCTTTGCCGTTGGTTCACCCGCCAATGGCCGCCGTGGCCGGTGCGCTGCGGCCGTCACACTGCGCTGATCCGATGGCAGGAGCCAGGAGCCAGGTGCTTATCCTGGTCTCCCATGGGGTGCAGGGCCCAAGGACCTGGGCCATCCTCCACTGCACTCCCTGGCCACAGCAGAGAGCTGGCCTGGAAGAGGGGTAACCGGGACAGAATCCGGCGCCCTGACCGGGATTAGAACTCAGTGTACCGGTGCTGCAAGGCAGGGGATTAGCCTAGTGAGCCGTGGTGCCGGCCACAATTTTTTTCATTCCAGAATCACACGTTATATTTAGTTATCGTTTCTGTTTAAACCTGAAACTCTTCAGCTTTTTTAAAAATCTGATTTTTCATCATGATTAGATTTTGGGTGGGAATACTGTTTATGAGCTGTTGTGTCTCAGTTCATCTCCTCACCAGATGCATGATGTCAACTTGTTCCGTTATTGGTGATGTCTCCAACTGGTGGTATCAGATTTTTTTCTCTGTAAAGTTACCTTTTCTCTTTTAAGAATGAATAAATGATCATATTAATTGAATAATCTTATCAATTCAGATAAAGAATTTTAGGATAAGTCTCTACCCACAAAAAGGAAAATTTCCATCAACCCAAGACGTGAATTGGTTTGAAAGCTAAATTTTATTAAGATCAAAAGTAGAAGCAGAAAGGCCATCATTTATTACAATTAAAATTTCACTTTACAAAATACTTTGTCTGAAATAATCTTTGGTAGGCAAAGCAGATACTTCTCATCATGTAGATGAGGAAAAGGCTTATTCAGCAACTGATGAAGCAGAGAATTAAACATCTTTCCTTCGAAAGCTTTATACTTTTACCAGCACGCTGCATTGGAAACAGATTAAAGTACGAGGCAGGGAGGATGTTTGACACAGCAGTTAGATGCCACTTTGAGTGCCTGCATCCCATGCAGAGTTTGAGTTCTGCTTCCTGCCTTCCAATCCAGCTTCCTGCTAGTGTGCAGCCTGTGAAGGCAGCAGATGATGGCTCAAGTACTTGAGTCCCTGCCACCCATGTGGGAGACTTGGATTGTGTTCTGGGCTCATGGCTTTGGCCTGGCCCAGCCCTTGTTGTTGTGGGATTTGGGTGGTTAACTTACAGATGAAAGATCTCTCTGTCTCTCTGCCCTTCAAATAAAATGAACATAAAGATTTAAAAAAATATTTATTTATTTATTTGAAACGCCAAGTTATGGGTGTGTGTGTGTGTGTGTGAGAGAGAGAGAGAGAGAGAGAGATCTTCCATCTGCTGGTATACTCCCTAGATGGCCAGGGCTGGGCCAGGGCTGGGCCAGGGTGAAGCCAGGAACTTGGAACTCTATCCAGGCTTCCCACATGAGTGGCAGGGGCCCAAACACTTGGGCCATCTCCCACTGCTTTCCTAGGTGCATTTGCAGGGAGCTAATGGTAGAAGAGCAACTGGGACTCGAACTGGCACTCACATGGGATGCTGACATTGCAGGTGGTGACTGAACCCACTGTGCCACAACACTGAAAATAAATAAAGATTTAAAAAGTAAAAAATATATACAAAGCAAGAATCGTATGCTACTTTCTGAAGAAATACAATATTTTAGTAACTGAGGTTTACCTTTGGAATCAAAACATGTTCAAACATCCCTGATGATATATATTTATCTGTGACACCTTGGGCAAAAAAGTTACTTAAGGTCATAGAACTTTCTTTGTTCATCTGAAACATGGGGTGCAATACTCATCACATAGTGTGGTTTTGGGATTTTACAGTTAATTTATGGAAGGTCCCCAAGAGGATATTTGACAGAATAAGTACTTAATAATATTGGGTATGATTGTTCTTTTAACTTTTGGAATTTCCTTAATGTCAACACCATTATCATCACCTCCTGCCACCATCAACCAATACCTCAGTCAATGCCTCGGCCACCATCTCAACCAGCAGTTTATTGAGGAGCTATGGGAGGGACGGGGGATACAAAATGAATTTGACACAGTCCTTGCTCTCAAGGAAGGATCAATAGAAATAGAAACAGTCAAGGGAAACAGACCCAAAAAAAGATGACTGTTTCATTGGTTCTCAGGCACTAAATTTAGTGCTGAATTTTTCTCAAGTTAGATTTACTGACAATGGAATCATCAGCAGAGTTTCACTAGGTGAGAAAGCAGGACAAATACTGAGAGCAATGCTATGAGCGTTGAAGTGAACAGGTCAAAGGAGGACAGAGTCCTGTTCTGGGGAAATTTACAAACCTAACTTTTCAGCAGGATGGTATAACTTTGCCACATATTTGAAATACAGTTGCTCACTGAGAAATAGGACTGAATTATAAAGTAGTATCACCAGTCAGCCAAAAGCTACAGCAGTGTTGTCACATACCTAGAGGACCTGAATTTAAGTTATGGCCCAGAATATACAGTGGATAGAATACTGAGCAAATCTGTTTCTTCTCTGTAGAACAGAGCTTAACAGGAATGACTGGGTTGTTAGAAGCAAATGTTAACAGCAACAGTCAGCTGATCATGTACAATTATAAAGGAAGTCAAACTTGCTTTCCTTTTTCCTTCTGCCATTTCCACTTTAAAAATTGTATAAAATATGCACAAAAATGACCATCCTGCTGTTGGGTGGCATTAAGTGCATTCACATTGTTGCATCTCCGTTGCCACCATGCAGCTCCAGATCCTTGCTCATCTTGCAAAACTGAAACCCTGTACTCATTAAACAGTAACTTGGCATTCCTCCTCCACACCACCCCTGGTAGCCACCAATCTACTTTCTGTCTCTCTGATTTTCTGTTAAGTGGAATCGTATTGTGTGTGGCCTTTTAAAAATATTTAATTGAGAGGCATATATAGATAGACAGATAGCAAGCTCCCATCTGCTGGTTTACTCCCAAATGCCTGCAACAGCTGGGGCTGGCCCAGGGCCAAAGCTGAGAGTGGGGGAACACAATCAAAGTCTACCATGTGTAATAGGAATCCACTGTAATTTTCCCCCCGTTTGTTCAGGGGCATAAGTGTGTTCATACTGTGAGATGATAAAAGCTTAGAAAGTACCATTGATTGGTAGAAACTAAATTAGATGAGTAATTATGTTTTCTTCTTGTTTTAATAAAAGGGGGGCTTTCTACTGTTATAAATAAATAATTATTAAATCACAGGAGAACATTGGACAAGTCCCACTGTATGGGTCTGGTGCTGTGGTGTAGCGGGTGAAACCACCACCTGCAGTGCCGGCATCCCATATGGGCACCGGTTCGAGTCCTGGTTGCTCCACTTCCACTCCAGCTCTCTGTTATAGCTTGGGAAAGCAGTAGAAGATGGCTCAAGTGCTTGGGCCCTGCACCACGTGGGAGGCCTGGAACTATCTTATCTTGCCTTTTCCTTTGGTTTTGACTGTAATCAACACTTCATTTCTAGAATTAGCATAAATTTGAAATTTTTCTCTGAAGCTCTTTAAGTAAGTCTCAGCTTGATGAAATTGATAAAAGGTCTATAGTTTTGTTAATATATTGCCACAATGTTAATTTCCTGGTAATCTAAATGGTTAATATTAGCAGAAGTTGGGTAAAAGGAATACAGAATCTCTGTTCTGTTTCATAAACATTTTCTATGATTCTAAAATTATTTAAGAATAGAAATTTCAAAAGATAAATGGTGACTAGTTAACTCATTTACACATCTGACTTTTAAAATTTTCACTATAACATTTAGCTCCTCCTGGTAGTTTGCTCATTGACTGCCTGGCTTTAGAATGCTTTGTGAGATAAAGCCTTCCAAAGACAGGTAGCAGAGAAGGCATAAGCTTTTCTTTTCAGATTTTAAAGAGATTGTACATTCACTTGATGTTGGCAAATAGAATGTGCATATTTCAAACAATGCTGAATACTCCTTGGTCTGTACTTCAATTAGGTTGACTAATTATAAGGACTTGCCATTTTTCATGTTCAAGGATAAACTTAAATTTTTTTTAATTGAAAAAAGGAGTAGTGTTTGCTGCACCAGGAACTATTTATGCTATGTGCTTTTACCCAAGGTTTCTTTGTTTTGCTTCCAATTTTTTCCTTTTGAAACTGGTGATTTGCTGGCTTTGATCTAGCAGCAGAGAAGTTCAAAGTCATTGCTGAAGCAGACCAGACCACCTCACGTTCTCTGACTGATATCAGCAAGGCTATTGATTATAGCTTTAATAGCTACATGTTTAGATAGTACTTGAATGAAGTATTTAAAATATAAATAGCTGAGTTACTTTTTAGCATGGTGGAAGCATATCAATCTCATACAAAATAAATCTCTAAGTTGTATTTTTGAATTATTGAGATGATTTCATTGACTGAATTTACCCTTATATTTTGCCTCTACTCTTTCCAGTTAGCTTTGTGCAGAAGTGTATTTTTTAGCATATTAAGGTCACCATTGCCTAACCTCAATGTCACTGCAAAGTGAAACTATTTTAGGACTTAACTATAATGATCACATCCCCCCAAATCTCTTCTACTTTGGGTTAGAAGAAATGGAGAATGGAATATCAAAAAGAAAGTCTTGACATAGGAATCTTGTGAATATTCAGAGTAAGAAAAATGAGAACTTAGGGGCAAATGTGAGCCTCGAACTTTGTGCTTAATGGATCACAGATTGTAACACCTACCCATCTGCTAAACATTTGTTGTATCTGAGACACTCTGTTAGGCACTGACAATTCAGAAGTTGTTTCTTTCAGCAACTGTAAAATGAGTGCCTATTTTAAAGTAGGCACTGTTTTGAATAAAGTCACACTGTCATAAAGCCATATTCTTGTGGGGAAAATAGATTAAAAAGGTAAAAAGATTGTCAAGGTAATTCCAGAGTGGTACATACTTTGAGAAGAAAAAAAAGCAAGTTAACAGGATGGAGATTGAGTTGGATGAAGGATGGGGTCTAGGTTGGATAGGATGGGTGGGTAGGCTGATTTCCCAAGGCAATGTCTCTGCCGAGAATGGAATGTGCTAGGAGAGAGTATTAGGAATAGTGAGAGCAGCTGGAGGTGCTAGCTGGGACTGAGGTTGATGTGTTTGAAGAGAGTGTAGTTTGTAGAATGTTCTTCAATTTGGCTGTGTCAATGTTTATTATGATTAGATTCAGGTTAATAATTTGTGGCATTTTTTTTTTTGACAGGCAGAGTTAGACAGTGAGAGAGAGAGAGAGAGAGAGAGAGAGAAAGGTCTTCCTTTTTCCGTTGGTTCACTCCCCAAATGGCCGCTACAGCTGGTGCACTGCGCCGATCCGAAGCCAGGAGCCAGGTGCTTCCTCCTGGTTTCCCATGTGGGTGCAGGGCCCAAGGACCTGGGCCATCCTCCACTGTACTCCCAGGCCACAGCAGAGAGCTGGACCGGAAGAGAAGCAACCAGGACAGAATCCGGCGCCCCAACCGGGACCAGAACCTGGTGTGCCGGCACCGCAGGTGGAGGATTAGCCTAGTGAGCTGCGGCGCCGGCCAATTTGTGGCATTTTTGACAATTCTGTATGAGAGGTGTTGCATTCTCAGAGCATCAAGTAAGGAGCCTCAAACCCATTTATCTCATTATTGCTGTTATGAAAGACAAAGAAAGGCTGAAAGATTGTTCCAGATTAAACAGACTGTGGGTAGTTAGTGAACATGTGC
Source organism: Oryctolagus cuniculus (assembly GCF_964237555.1). Lineage (NCBI taxonomy): Eukaryota > Metazoa > Chordata > Mammalia > Lagomorpha > Leporidae > Oryctolagus > Oryctolagus cuniculus. Next base: position 16,483,049 of record NC_091436.1, on the reverse strand, counting down.
AATACATTTATATTTGTGCTGAGGAACATTATTGGGGTAACTACTGAATAACATGGTGTCTTTATTAAATTTCTTGAATCTGACTGTTGTTTGAGAAGGACATTCTTGCACTTAGGAGATGTTGCGGAAGCATTTAGCAATAAAGCACCAAGTGTCTGCGAATTGCTCAAATTGTGATCCAGCATCACAATCATGATGCACACATACAGAAAAGAACATATCAAAAGTAGTGCAATGGTATCACAGTTGGCAGATATAAACGAAGCATATACTTGAGTTCCTTGGGGTATTCTTGCAACTTTTCTGTAGGATTGAAATAAAAATTTTAAAATTATTTATGATTCAAGAAACAAAAGGGGTGCAAAACAGAAGATTCTTGCTAACAGTTGAGCTGACAGTTTTAGTTAAATACATAATAATTGGTAATAAAACCCCCCATTTTTAAATTTTATTTTATTTTATTTTTTTAACTTTTATTTAATGAATATAAATTTCCAAAGTACGGCTAATGGATTACAATGGCTTCCCCCCCATAACGTCCCTTCCCACCCGCAACCCTCCCCTTTCCCACTCCCTCTCCCTTTCCATTCACATCAAGATTCATTTTCGATTCTCTTTATATACAGAAGATCAGTTTAGCATACATTAAGTAAAGATTTCAACAGTTTGCTCCCACACAGAAACATAAAGTGAAAAATAATAGATGATTTTTTAAATGATGATGAAATTAGATCAGACCTATTGTCATGTTTAATCCCAGGGAGAGTCAAGTTGGGAATTGATAATTTCTTCTTCTTCTTTTTTTTTTTTTTTTTTTTTTTTTTTTACAGAAGATCAGTTTAGTATACATTAAGTAAAGATTTCAACAGTTTGCACCCCCATAGAAACACAAAGTGAAATATACTGTTTGAGTACTCGTTATAGCATTAAGTCTCAATGTACAGCACATTAAGGACAGAGATCCTACATGAGGAGTAAGTGCACAGTGACTCCTGTTGTTGACTTTACAAATTGACATTCCTGTTTATGGCATCAGTAATCTCCCTATGCACCAGTCATGAGTTTCCAAGGCTATGGAAGCCTTTTGAGTTCACCGACTTTTATCTTGTTTAGACAAGGTCATAGTCAAAGTGGAGGTTCTCTCTTCCCTTCAGAGAAAGGTACCTCCTTCTTTGAAGACCTGTTCTTTCCACTGGGATCTCACTCACAGAGATTTTTCATTTAGGTTTTTTTTTTGGCCAGGGTGTCTTGGCTTTCCATGCCTGAAATACTCTCATGGGCTTTTCAGCCAGATCGGAATGCCTTTAGGGCTGATTCTGAGGCCAGACTGCTGTTTAGGACATCTGCCATTCTATGAGTCTGCTGAGTATCTTGCTTCCCATGTTGGATCACTCTCCCCTTTATTTATTCTATCAGTTAGTATTAGCAGGTACTAGACTTGTTTATGTGCTCCCTTTGACTCTTAGTCCTTTCATTATGATCAATTGTGAACTGAAATGGATCACTTGGACTAGTGAGATGGCATTGATACATGCCACCTTGATCGGATTGAATTGGAGTCCCCTGGTATGTTTCTAACTCTACCATTTGGGGCAAGTCAGCTTGAGCATGTCCCAAATTGTACATCTCTTCCCTCTCTTATCCCCACTCTTATGTTTAACAGGGATCACATTTCAGTTAAATTTCAACACTTAAGAATAACTGTGTATTAATTACAGAATTAAACCAGTCATATTAAGTAGAACAGACAAAAAAAAAAAAACTACTAAGAGGGATAATGTATTAAGTTGTTCGTTAACAGTCAGGGCTATGCTGATCCAGTCACCGTTTCTCATAGTGTCCATTTCACTTCAACAGGTTTCCTTTTTGTTGTTCAGTCAGTTGTCATCGATCAGGGAGAACATATGGTATTTGTCCCTTTGGGACTGGCTTAGTTCACTCAGCATGATGTGTTCCAGATTCCTCCATTTTGTTGCAAATGACTGGATTTCGTTGTTTCTTACTGCGGTATAGTATTCTAAAGAGTACATATCCCATAATTTCTTTATCCAGTCTACCGTTGATGGGCATTTAGGTTGGTTCCAGGTCTTGGCTATTGTGAATTGTGCTGCAATAAACATTAGGGTGCAGACCGCTTTTTTGTTTGCCAATTTAAATTCCTTTGGGTAAATTCCAAGGAGTGGGATGGCTGGGTCGAATGGTATGGTTATCTTCAGGTTTCTGAGGAATCTCCAGACTGACTTCCATAGTGGCTTGACCAGTTTGCATTCCCACCAACAGTGGGTTAGTGTCCCTTTTTCCCTACATCCTCTCCAGCATCTGTTGTTGGTAGATTTCTGAATGTGAGCCATTCTAACCGGTAAACCCCCCATTTTTTTTAAAGATGGCAAGCATGGCTGGAGTAAATGTATTATTTCAGATTAGGGTCCAGAGGGAAAGATATATTACCTAGGGTGCTCTAGCAGACCAGAGAGGACTACGGAAGAGGAACCTTTGCTGACGTGATGCTCCTTTGGAGGTGCCACCAGGACATACAGGTGATATGCAGTAGACACATACGTATCTGTGAACCATCAGATAGTAGAAGGCGTTGAAATCACAGGAGGGCATGAAGAAAGCCAGTGAGGAATGAGGATGTTTTGAGTGATGACTGTCAAGGACAAAACCCAGCAAATATCACAAGGAGTAGTTCACGGAGGAAGATGAGCTGTGGGAGGTGTGAAGCACCGTGCCCTGGAACAAGTGAGGGCCTGTGTGGCTGGAGTGTAGCTGGGTGGAACCATGAGGCGACCAGAGAGGCAGGAAATGAGGTTGGTGAGGTGAGCATGAGTCACATCATGGAGGCCTTTCTAGGAGTTGGGATTTGATCTTCCAGGCATACAGATCATTCTTGAGAGCATGGATGAAGGATAGCCATGGAAGTAAGAGGCTTTTCAGGGAGAGGTTACGGAGGAATTTTTAGATTACGTTGAATTTTACCACGTGTTGTTTGGAGTCGAGTAGATAAGGGCAGATGAAGGATCTGAAGGGAACAGATTCTTTTGTGATAGGCATCTAGTAAGAACTCTGATCATTCATTCATTAATTTATTTAGTTAATATTTGTTGGCCTGAAAAGCATATTCACCTGGAGTTCCAGAGACCTGGGTATTTTGGATTCTGAAATGAGCTGACTTCGTTTTCTTGAGCGTACTGCTTACTTTCTGTAGGTCTGGTGTCTTTATCTCTTACGGTTCATGCCTATTTCAGAATTTCTAGTAAATATTAATTAAAACTAATAACCTCTATAATAGTAACTTGAAGAGGCTTATGAAGGAAACATTTGTAAAGAGAAAGGGAGGAGAGAAGGGGAGAGCGAGAGAGTGAGAGATTGAGATTAGAAGCCATTTAATAGATGAGAAGAGTTAGATACACTAGGAAAATGGCATGAAATTGCCAAACTAAGTTGAATGCTGAGCTGTCTGGCAGCTTATAGAAATAACAGTGGGATTTCAGGATAATCCTTACATACATTCATTTGGAGAAATAGTTTTCTTTTCTGGCTATAAATCCTGGAAGGAATTTATGAATGCATCTTTTACGACACCTTGAATGAAAGGCTTAGGCTACAAGTTAGAAGAGATTGTGCAAGTCCAGTCCCACCATTTGCTAAATGTTAGACCTTGGGAAGGTTACTTAAACCCTCTAGGTCTCTATGTCCTGTTTGTGAAAATGGGAGTATTAATCCCTGATCTGATGGTTGGCTTGAGACAGTGGCCTGAGTATGCGTGTTTATATCTTGTGCTTCTCTAAATCCCAAGAAAAAAGGGGGATGGGAATAGAAAACCCAACAAGACCACAAGTGTGCTGGGAATAAGACCCAGTATTTGTACCATTCTGAAAAGCGTGTAGGTAGTGGCATCATGATGAGGTGAGTACATGAGAGAAAGCCTCCTCTACATTTAGGGGAAGGTGGCAGTAGAGATAGAACTGTTCTTCCCAGGGGACCCCTGATAGACTCCAAGCTTGGAATTGGCAAACATTAGAAAGCAGGAGCCAGGAGTTTCCTCCAAGTCTCCCACATGGGTGCAGGAGCCCAAGCACTTGGGCCATCTTCTACTGCTTTCCCAGGCCATAGGAGGGAACTGGATTGGAAATGGAGCAGCTGGGACTAGAACTGGCGCTCATATGGGATGCTGGCACTTCAGGCCAGGGCTTTAACCTGCTGTGCCACAGCGCCGGCCCCTGTTTTTCACTATTTATTTATTTATTGACAGGCAGAGTGGACAGTGAGAGAGAGAGAGAGAGACAGAGAGAAAAGTCTTCCTTTTCCGTTGGTTCACCCCACAATGGCCGCTGTGGCCAGCGCGCTGCGGCCGTAGCACTGCACTGATCCGAAGCCAGGAGTCAGGTGCTTCTCCTGGTCTCCCATGTGAGTGCAGGGCCCATGGACTTGGGCCATCCTCCACTGCACTCCCGGGCCACAGCAGAGAGCTGGCCTGGAAGAGCGGCAACTGGGACAGAATCCGGCGCCCTGACTGGGACTAGAACCCGGTGTGCCAGTGCCGCAGGTGGAGGATTAGTCTAGTGAGCAGTGGTGCCGGCCTCACTCTTGATCTAAATAGTTGATTTCTGTGCTGTGAATCCTCAAAGCTTTGCTATTTATATGAAGTCATGCTTCTTTCTTTTTTTGACTTTAAAAACTTTTAAGTTATACAAGTTTCATGTATTTTATATATACAGATTTAGGAGCATAGTGGTACCTCCCACCCCACCCTCCCTCCCACCCATGCTCCAACCCTTCTTCCTCCTCCCTCTCCTATTCCCATTTTAAATTTTTATGAAGATCTATTTTCAGCTTATTTAATGATCATAAAGTTAACTCATAAAGTTAACCATACACTAAGTAAAGAGTTCAACAAATAATATGAAGAAAAAGCACTGTACCTCAACAGAAGAGACAAGGACCATAAACAGTTATTGAACCTCAAAATGTCCATTTCACTCCAAATATTACATTTTAGGTCCTCTATTAGTTACCCCAGATCAGGGAAAATATGTGGTGATGAACGTCTGGGTTGATTCCATATCTTAGCTGCTGTGAATTGAGCTGCAGTGAACGTGGAGGTACAGATGGCTCTTTTATATACTGCTTTCTTTGGGTTTGGGTAAATTCCCAGGAATGGGACGGCTGGGTCATATGGTAGGTATATATTCAGATTTCTGAGGTATCTCCATACTGTCTTCCACAGTGGCTGCACCGGTTTACATTCCCACCAACAGTGGATTAGGGTACCGTTTTCCTCACTTCCTCACCAGCATTTGTTGTTTGTTGATTTCTGAATGAGTCATTCTTACTGGGGTGAGGGGAAACCTCATTGTGGTTTTGCTTTGCATTTCCCTGATGGCTAGTGATCCTGAGCATTTTTTCATGAGTCTGTTGACCATCTGAATTTCTTTTCTAGAAAAAAGCCTGTTCAAGTCCTTTACTCATTTCTTAACTGGATTGTTTGTTTTGTTGTTGTTGAATTTCTTGAGCTCTTTATAGATTCTGGATATTAATCTTTTTTAAAGATGTATTTTATTTACTTGAAAGACAGAGTTACAGAGAGAGGTGGAGGCAGAGAGAAAGAGAGGTCCTCCATCTGCTGGCTCACTCTCCAAATAGCTGCAATGGCTGGAGCTAAGCTGATTTGAAGTCAGGATCCAGGAGCTTCTTCCAGGTCTCCCAAATGGGTGCAGCGGCCCAAGGACTTGGGCCATCTTCTGCTGCGCTCCCAGGTGCATCAGCAGGGAGCTGGATCAGAAGTGGAGCAGCTGGGACTTGAACCTGCATCCAAATGGGATGCTGGTTCTTCAGGCTAGGACTTTAACCCTGTGTGCCACAGTGCCAGCTCAAAGGATATTAATCTTTATCAGTTGCACAGTTTGCAAAATATTTTTTCCCATTCTTTTGGTTGCCTCTTCATTTTGCTGAGTATTTCTTTTGCAGTGCAGAAGCTTCTCAGTTTGATGTAATCCTTTTGAAATAAAAATAATTCTTATGTTTTAGAAAGCCCTGTTCTAGAAAATCAAGATCCCTATGCTGGTAGAAAGCTTCTGCTGATCTCCTAAAATGGGCCTGAGCTAAATCCTCGTGGCCTCCCAAGATCTCCCCACCAACTATATCTCTTAGTAATGCAATGGGTTGACTTATTGGATGATTTTTATTAAGAACTGACAATTAAAATTATAGGAAGTAGCTGCCAAAAATGATGATTATGGTTTTGACCATATTGACTGTTAAGGGTTTCTTTCTGGTAGTTATTAACTAAGAATTTAAAGCCATTTTTGGGATGAGAATTTGGCCTACAGGTAAGATTACTGTATCCTATATCAGAGTTCCTGGACTTGAATCTCAGATCTGGTCCCAATTCCAGCTTCCTACTGGAATGCAAATCTTGGGAATCAGCAAGTCGTAGCTCGTGTAGTTGTGTTCCAGTAACTCAAGTAGGAAATCCAGAATGAATTCACAGATCACAGCCCTGGTCCAGCCCTGGTCCAGCCCTGGTCGGCATGGGAATGTGGGGAATCGAACTATCAAATGGGAACTCTCTTTCTGTTGGTCTGTCTAAAAAAAAAAAGTTGCCTACCCAAAACATCTGTCTTTAAAAAAGAAACAAGTTATTTCCATGCCATTTTGGTAAAGATGAATGCCACACTCCTGTTCATGAAGGTAAAGAGGAGGCTGACATTGACTTAAAAACAAAATTACAATTAAAATTGAGATTTGTTTAAGTTTAAAAAACTAGATTTACCGAAAACACATGTTTCACATTGTTTTGACCTGGAGACAGTTTATTCCTTTTTTTGCTGGCAGTGATCTCTACATGATCACTGTTTTGTAACCTTATCTAAAAGTCCGATCTCAACTCTATGGTCCTGCTTCTTTGCAAATGCAGAATGTAGTGGCTAATGTTATGTATCATCTTGAAGGTTCTTTTTAAGATGAGATAAGCACTCAAATCAACAGACTCAGTGTAAAGCAGATGGCCCCCAGAAACAAGGGTGGTGTTCACCCAATCCTTGGACGTCTTTAGAGGAAAAATTGAGGTCCCTCAGGAAGGGGAAACTCTTCCTCCAGGCTGCCTTTGGACTCAGGCTGCAGCGTGCACTCTTCCCTGGATCCCCAGCCCACAGCCTGCCCTGTGGGCTTCAGACTTGCTGGTCTCCACAGTCACACAAGTCACTTCCTTAAAGTGAACCACTCTGTGCACGTCCTCATCCTGTTGCTTCTGTTTCTCTGGAGAGCCCTGACTGATACACAAGGACGCTTCATTTGAGTCCTCCAGGCTTGAAGAGTTGGTTGGACTGAATGAGTTTGGGGCCCACCAGAAAACACAGGCTATAGCTAGGCCCAGGGGCACTTTCCACACAGACCCAAGGGCATAGTCAATGGCAGAACCCTGGAAAGAGCCCTGCCTAATCTGAGAGAGACAGAGCTGATCTGCTCATTGGTGCTCACTGCATCCCATGATACTTTTTTTCTTTTAAGATTTTTTTTTTTTTAAATTTATTTGAAAGGCGAAGTTACAGAGAGGCGGAGGCAGAGAGAGAGAGAGATATTCCGTCCGCTGGTTCACTCCCCAATTGGCCACAACGGCCAGAACTGGGCCGATCCAAAGCCAGGAGCTTCTTCTGGGTCTCCCACGTGGGTGCAGGGGCCCAAGGACTTGGGCCATCCTCTGTTGCTTTCCCAGGCCATAGCAGAGAGCTGGATTGGAAGTGGAGCAACAGGGACATGAACTGTCACCTATATGGGATGCTGGCACTGCAGATGGTGGCCTTACTCACTATGCCACAGTGCTGGCTCCCAGCCCATGATACTTTTAGGGACCTATGAGAGTGTTTTAATTGTTTTTAATCAGAAGAGAAAAAAATTTAATGTGAAAAATCCATTTTAATACATGGTATTTTGATATATTCATCTGTACCAGTCATAAAACATAGTTTCATGCTATTATAAAATATATTCATCCATAAAATATAATTTTTAATATTTTTTTATGGAAGAAGGTGCCCAGAAGAGTTATAATGTAGCCCTATAGGGAGCTGAAATTCTGTAGAGAAATTCATCGAAGGCATCGAGAAGTAATAGGACAGTGAATACTAAGCAACACATCATGGAAAATTTTCTCTTAAAATTGCACCTTCTTCTATAGATTGTTATGAAACCAATGAGTGTTGAGATGGTGTCCCATTAGTGTGCACCCTCCCTACAACAATTTTGTGGTACTAGAGAATTGCACTTCTGGGAGATAGAATACTTCACGTACTCTCTATGGAAAATATTCCTGAGGAGCTAATATGAATAAATAGTTTACTAAAGTTTAAGGCACATTCTTCAACAGAGGAACTAAAATATTATATAATGACTAAAATTCTCCTTTAGAATAATTTAATCAAATGTAGAGTGGGAAAATCCCATTTGTAAAGAATTCTGGAATCTTTAGCACATGGAAAGATATCTATCAACCAGTTTCTCTCTCTCTGTATGATAAAGAGTAATAAAATTTCCCATCTAGTTGTCAACTTGGATTTTTGTTTCTCCCATTCCTCTTTCAGAAGCTATTCTATATGTGATAATGTTCCTAATTTTGTATTCATTATTAGTCTTGATGGCTACACTCAATACCTCCTAAGGAGAAGGATTTCTAAAATCTGAGTTGCCCAAAATAGGATCTGAAGTTAAAAAATTTGCCTATAACTTCCTTTGAGTCCATCCTAAGAAATTATCATATTAACTTAAATAATTTTTTACATAAGCTCCCAAATTGACTATAACTGACTTGTACATTTATGGACTTGTAGAAGGCAGCGTGCATCTTCCTAAAAGTTGTTGAAAAGAATTTCTGAATTAAAGTTTTTGAATTTAATCTTATTTGTGGAAATGCGAGTCATTATTCCAACAGCCAGACAAGTAGATAATGATACTGAGGGTAACAAAATAATTCCATTTATGAAAAATGATCATTTCATTTTAACAAGAATATGTAGAACAATAATATAGTGATTAATGTGGGGAGCAACTGGGAGCAACTCGGACTAGACTAAGTTACTGGAATTAAGACTTATTCTATGCATCTGCTCTCCCACAATATGGCGCTGGGAGAGGAGAAAACAGCTTCTACGCAGCTGCCTCTTGCCAACGTGAGTGATGACCTCCAGGAGCTGATCCTGCTCCTGATTGGAGGAGAGCAGCGTACTCGGCGTGTGGGCAGCCGAGTTGGGATTGGCGGAGGAGGACTATAAAAGAGGAGAGAGACAACATGCACGAGGAACATCTATCTGAAGGAACACCTGTGCAGCCACCAAGAGAGCCGGCCGGCGGTGTGCCACTCCCCCGCGGAAGTGGGGAAAGTGGCAGGGGGAACCGCCCTTCCACGGAGGTGGAAGGGACAGTAGCCAACCCGGGAAGAACCAGCAGCAAACCCGGGGAGGGCCGAGCAGACAAAAGAACAGCGCAGGGTCCTGTGTCATTCCTCCACGAAGACGGGGAGCGACAATTAAGAGCATACACTTTGGAATCACATGGTGTTGGTTTGAATTCTTCCTGTGCCATTTTGTTCATTTGCAGATATTTACTGATACCCGGTCACTGGGGATGCAGTAGACAAAGCAGACATTCTCTGCCTCTGGGGTATGAGATCCAGTTGGGAAAATAAATATTAAATAAAGAATCCTACAGGTAAAAAGTAGTTGCAATGGATGGTAACATGATGGTTAAGTATTGGGTATAATTAGAGGAAATAACAGAAAAGCCTAATTCAGATGGGGGTCAGAGAAAGCCAATTGAAGGGCTGACAGAAGGCCCCTGTGGACTGTCAGAGTGAGCCAGAGCAAGGGCAGTAAGAGCTGGAGAGGAGAGAATTCTGTAGCCCCTTTGAATATGTTTCCTTCTTATACAGTGTGGCTAGTGGCTGCTCTCAGAAATATGACCTTGTAGGGAATGGACATTCGGACTCGCGGTCAAGAGCCCACGCCCTGTACTTTAGTGACTGGGCTCAATTCCCAGCTCCAGTTCCAGACTCCAGCTTCCTGCTGATGTACACCAGGGAGGCAGCACTGATGGCTCCAGTAGCTGGGTTCCTGATTCACATGTGGGAGACCCAGATCGAATTTTTGGCTTCTGGCTTCTGCCAGTCCAAGTCATTGTGGGCACTTGGAGAAGAGTGATCCTTTGGTTGGGAGCGCTCTCTGTCTCTTGGCCTCTCAATCAATCAGTCAATAAAAAATGGCATTATGTTGTACTATGCGAATTAACAGTAAAACTCAAAAAGTACTCTGTACTTTGTGTGTCTATGTGGGTGCAGTCTGTTGAAATCTTTACTTAGTATATACTAAGTTCATCTTCTGTATATAAAGATAATTGAAAATAATCTCAATGAAGAATGGGATGGGAGAGGGAGTGGGAGATGGGATGGTTGTGGGTGGAAGGGAGGTTGGGGGGGAAATCTGCTATAAATCAAAAGTTGTACTTTGGAAATTTATATTTATTGAATCAAAGTTGAAAAAAACGACATTGTATTTGAATCATGCTTATACAGACCTAGCATACTAGATTTTTTTCTTTTTTAAAAGATTTTATTTATTTGAGATTGCCTACAGACAGAAAGGGGGGAGAGAGAGAGAGAGAGAGAGAGAGAATCTTCTATCCACTGGTTCACTCTCCAAATGGCCACAATGGCCAGATCTGAGCTGATCCAAAGCCAGGAGTCAGAGCTTCTTCTGGATCTCTCACATGGGTTCAGGGACCCAAGTACTTGGGCCATCTCCCACTGCTTTCCCAGTCACATTAGCAGGGAGCTGGATCAGAAGGGGAGCAGCAGGAACTCGAATTGGGGCCCATATGGAAAGCTGGCATTGCATATGGTGGTTTAACCCGGTGAGCCACAGTGCTGGCCCCACAGGCCATTTAATTTTTTTTTAAGATTTATTTATTTATTTGAAAGGCAGAGTTACAGAGGCAGAGAGAGAGAGAGAGAGAGAGAGAGAGAGAGAGAGAGGTCTTCATCTGCTGGCTCACTTCCCAGATGGCTTCAACAGCTGGAGCTGCGCCAATCCAAAACCAGGGCCAGGAGCTTCTTCTGGGTTTCCCATGTGGGCGCAGGGGCCCAAGGACTTGGGCCATCTTCTGCTTTCCCATAGTAGAGCTGGATTGGAAGTGGAGCAGCCGGGACTCGAACCGACACTCATATGGGATCCTGGCACTGCAGGCAGTGGCTTTACCTGCTACACCACAGTGCTGGCCTCCAGGTCTTTTAATATTTGCAATGCTAACCCTAGTGAGGACCAGAAGGAGGAAAGCTTTCCATTTTGTTTGTGTATCTCTTCGTGTACCTGTCTCCTCACCTATCCATCCACTCAGTTATTTAACAAACATTGTATGTATATTCATTCGATAGACATTATATGTTTGCTGCTAAGCATGCAAGTATAATTGATTTCTAAGTTCTTCCCTTGAATTCACAACCTCGTAGCTGAGTCATCTACTCATTTCTTAGGGCCCAACATGTGTTTCATGGGTGCATCTATGTGCCCAGCATAGTGGCAGACACAGTCCTGAGAGACAGACAGAAGGTCTACTCTTGTGCATCTTACATTCTAGTGGGTAGACAGAAAAAGTAGTGTGGAAGGTAAAGTTTATATTGGGAGGTCCTAGGAGCTAGGTGAGACTTAGTGAACCTCACAGGCTTTGGAGGAAGGGAGACATTGAATACTCAGTTACTCAGAAAGGATTTCTGATGCCTTGCTAGTGCTGAGAAGGAGAAGCACTGACTGATGTGAGAAGACAGCTGCAAAGCTGCAGTGTGGTCCATGGGAGTTTGATCATGTTCTGCAGAAAATTGAGCAGAGGCAACATGGCTCTTTTCCGTGATAAATATTAGAAGCGCGAGAGAATTACTATTGAAGTGCTACACTGATCATTTGTGCTGTGGTTTGAAAGGTATGTTGGAGTTAATCCCCAAAGCCATATGCTAATTGAGATGAAAAAAACAGAATATGTTACTGTGTTAAGAAGGTGATAAAGTTTTGGAGCAGAGGACTTTGGAAAGTGACTTCTGACCATGGTGTTTGGGGTAGGGTCTTTGGAAAGTGACTGGTTTGGATAACGTCATGTTTATAAGAAGAGAGATGGAGACCAGACAGACGCAGACACACGAGTTCTCACCACGATGTCATACAGCTAAAGGGGCCCCTGTGAGAACCTATACCAAGCTGTTTGGACTTGAAGTCCCCAAAGTGGCTAAATAAACCTCTTTATAAGTTAGCCTGTCTCGGGTATTTCTCTACAGTGATGAAAAGGCCGACTAGTACAATTAGTGGATTTTGTTTTTATGCCTCTGATTTGTTCCTTATTTTTTTAAAAATATTTTTCTTTTTGGACAGGCAGAGTTAGACAGTCGGAGAGAGGAGAAAGATGGAGAGAAAGGTCTTTCTTCCATTGGTTCACCCCCCAAATGGCTGCTACAGCCGGCGCACTGCGCCAATCCGAAGCCAGGAGCCAGGTGCTTCTCCTGGTCTCCCATGTAGGTGCAGGTCCCAAGCACTTGGGCCATCCTCCACTGCCTTCCCGGGCCACAGCAGAGAGCTGGACTGGAAGAGGAGCAACTGGGACAGAACCGGCGCCCCAACCGGGACTAGAAACTGGGGTGCTGGTGCCGCAGGCGGAGGATTAGCCTAGTGTGTTGCGGCGCCGGCCTGTTCCTTATTTTTTAAAGTTTGTTTATTTGAAAGGCAGTGTGTTAGAGAGAGAGAGGGAGAATGAGAATGAGAATCTTCCATCTGTTGATTTACTTCTTAAAAACCCATAACAGCTGGGACTAGGACCAGGCTGAAGCCATTGGCCAGAAACTCCATCCAGGTCTCCCAGTGGCAGGGCACCATGTTCCTGGGTCATCACCTGCTGCCTCCCAGGGTGCAAATTAGCTGGACTGGAAGTGGAGGCAGGACTGGAATCCAGGCACGTGATATGGGATGCAGACATCCTGATGTACCACTATGTCTGCTTCTGATCCTTCTTTGATTCTCCAGCTGCCCCTACTACCCTCTTTACTGGGTCCTATGATATGATATGAAGCTTGGCCAGGAGTGAGGGTGATCTCTGTTTATAAAGCAGACTATGGGCTTTATCTGTCTAAAGCGTCAGGTTCTTAGGGCAGGCATTTAATGAAGTGGTTAAGGTGCTGCTTGGGACACAAACATACCGTGTCAGAGTGCCTAGATCTGAGTCCTGGCTCTGCTTCTGATTCCATTTCCTGCTAATGTGCACCTTGGGAGGCAGAGGATGAGGACTCCAGTACTGGAGTGCTTGTCACCCATGTAGGAGACTCAGATTTCACTTCCTGCTCCTGGCTTTGGCCTGGTCCAGCCCCAGCTGCACCAGGCATTTGGAATGTGAACCAATGGATTGAAGACCTGTCTTTCTCTGTCTCTATCTCTGTCTTTCAAAAAAAACGTGGGTTCCTAAACAGACATCTACCCATGTCTGCCCTAGAGTGTGTTGATGACATTCTTGTCATCCTTATACTAAGTAATGAGTTGCTAAGCACAAGAATATGAGGGTTGAAACCTGCCTTTAACTTGAGTTATTCTGAGAAGAAAATAGAGAAACAATAATTCTAAATACTTAGTTGGGAATCTTTGTTTCTTTGCAAGAATTTTTATAGGAAGATAAAAATTATTTGATTTCTTTTTAAAAAGATTTATTTATTTGAAAGGCAGAGTTACAGAGAGAGGAGAGACAGAGACAGAGATATAGATATAGATGGATAGGTATTTTTCATCACTGGTTCACTTCCCAAAAGGCTGCAATGGCTGGAGCTGGGCCAGGCTGAAACCAGGAGCCTGGAACTCCATCTGGGTCTCCCACATGGATGCGAGAGGCCCAAGTACTTGGTCCATCTTCTGCCGCTTTTCCAGGTGCATTAACAGGGAGCTGGATTGGAAAGTCCAGCAGCTGAGACTTGAACTGACACCAGTATAGGAATCCAGCATCATAGGCAGCAGTTTAACCCACTGCTCCACATCAGCAGGCCCTTGGGTTCCTTCTAAAGTGAAACCTGGAGAGATGATCTTTTGCCAAGGTTTTGAACCTTCGTTTTGGTGGTAGCCTGCTGTGGGGGCTTTTTTGCTGTCAGGTGTTTGTGTGCTGAGAGACAGACCGTGGATTCCTTCTCACAGAAGACGTGCTGCTAGGAGCCCCATCGTTTTTGTTGAACTTTCTTTGGGCTGTACTAAAGGCTGCCTTGTAAGAGGAAGCAGGGATCTCACTGGTTTCTTTGTTAATTGAAGATCTCTTGACAGCAAGTAAAGGCATTAAAAGTCATTGAATTCTCATTGTAATCACTGAAGACTCTTTTATTGTGGCTGCGACATTGTTTATATTCCATTTCTGTTAGCAGTGACTTTCTTGTCTCATAAGTTGTCCTTGTACAGCAAATATATTCCCAAGGACTGCTGCAACTCGGTGATTCTCCTCTCTGTTTTATGTGCCAGGGTTCAAGTTCAGGGTTTTCCTTTTGCCTGTGCAGATAATAAGGAATTCACATAGTATTTCATTTCTTGAACATTAGGGCATGAAAATTGAGAACCTAGTAAGTCAGACTGTTTTTTAAAAAAAGATTTATTTATTTATTTGAAAGGCAAAGTTAAAGGGAGAGGAGGGGGGAAGAGAGAGAGGAGAAAAGAGAGACAGAGAGAGATCTTCTATTCACTGGTTCACTCTGCAAATGGTCACAATTGCCAGAGTTGGGCCGGTCTGAAGCCAGGAGCCAGGAGCTGATTCTGGTCTCTCACTGATGACTTGGGTCATCTGCTGCTTTCCCAGGCACAGGCACATTAGCAGGGAGCTGGATTGGAAGTGGAGCAGCTGGAACTAGAACTAGCGCCCATATGGAATTCCGGTGCCAATCTGCTATGCCACAGTGCAGTCCCTTAAATCAGACTCTTTAAAAATGCATTCTGTTGGGAGTCACTGTACATTTACTCCTCATGTAGGATCTCTGTCCTAAATGTGTTGTACATTGTAATTTAATGCTATAACTAGTACTCAAACAGAATTTTACACTTTGTGTTTCTGTGTGGGTGCAAACTGTTGAAAGCTTTACTTAATATATGCTAAATTGATCTTCTGTATATAAAGATAATTGAAAATTAATCTTGATGTAAATGGAAGGGAAGAGGGAGTGGGAGAGGGGAGGATTGTGGGTGGAGGGAAGTTATGGGGGGGGGAAGTTATTGTACTCCATAAGCTGTACTTTGGAAATTTATATTCATTAAATAAAAGTTAAAAAATAAAAAAATGAATTCTGTTGTTGGATATTTAATAAAGAAATTAATTTTTCAAATAATATTTATTTATTTGAAAGGCAGAGTGACAGAGAGAAAGAGAGAGAAAGATCTTCCATCTGTTGGTTCACTCCTCAAGTGGCCACAATGCCTTGGGCTGGGCCAGGCTAAAACGGGGAGCCAGGAGCCAGGAGCCAGGAGCCAGGAGCTTCTTCCAGGTCTTGCACATGGGTACAGGGGCCCAAACACTTGGGCTGTGTTCCTCATCTCTGTGTTCTGCTTTTCCCAGGTGCATTATAAGGGAGTGGGATTGGAAGTGGAGCAGCCAGTACAGCTGGCATCACAGGTGGTGGCTCAACCTGCTATGCCTGAATGCCAACCTCTCATGTCCAAGCATGATCCTCTTCCTCCATTCTCCAGGGGTAGTTATTATGTAAGTTTCCATAGGTATCTTTCAAAACACTAACATCCCCCCTCCCAAAAAAACCAATCACTTTTACAGTCATACTTGTACTTGCATAAGCATATTTCACTAGAGGGAGTAGCATGTCAGAGACTGGTTGTGTGTTTTTCAAATCTGCCTTCTTCTCTGTGAATTCCATTATTGTGAGTAGGTCAATGTAATGAACCCTGCTTTCATGTATGAGTATTAAATATTCAGCCTAATACTTAAAAATTATTGTTTAGCATGTATTTTTAAACATAAGTGCCGGTATACCATTAGTTTTGTTCTGTATTTAAAAAGAAGTATGTTTTGGCTGGTGCTGTGGCATAGTAGGCTAAACTTCTGCCTGCAGTGCCAGCATCCCATATGGCTGCTGGTTTGAGTCCTGGTTGCTCCACTTCCGATCCAGCTCCCTGCCATGACCTGAGAAAGCAATAGAAGATGGCCCAAGTGCTTGGTCCTCAGTTCCCATATGGGAGACCAGGATGAAGACCTTCCTCTCTGTCTCTCCTTTTCTCTGACTGTAACTCAACCTCTCAAATAAATAGATAAAATCTTTTTTAAAAAGTAGCATGTATATATATAGTATTTATTTATTTGAAAGGCAGAGTTACAAAGAGGCAGAGGGAGAGAGAGAGTCTTCCATCTACTCCCCAAATGTTCATAATTGCTGGAGCTGAGCAGATCTAAAGCCAGGATCCAGGCGCTTCTTCCAGATCTTCCATGTAGGTTTAGGGGCCCAAGGGCTTGGGCTGTCTTCTACTGCTTTCACAGGCCACAGCAGAGAGCCGGATAAGTAGAGCAGCCAGGACTCAAACCAGCAACCATATGGGATGCCGGCACTGCAGGTGGCAATTTATGTTTTTGAGGTCTATCCACATTGCTCTAAATAATTGTAGTTCAGTTCTTTTAACTGCTTTCTTGATTCTCATTTTATACTATAGTTTGCCAATTCCAGTAGTAATGGACACTACAAACCGTGAACATTCCTGTGGAACTGGAAGAACTGTGGGTCATGTAGTGGATGCCAAGTGCCCCCTGCAATGGCCAGAACAGGTTACATGTACATTCATTGAGCATATTTTACATTTGCTTTTAAACTTACACAGCACAGAAAAACAGTCATTGCTTCCAGATCTTCTACTGGTTGTTTTTCTTTATTTTGTAGTTTTATTTTTACTACTAGTTATTGTCCATCTGGCAATATAATTTCCTTTTTGGCTTAATTTCCTCCTTTTCAGCTGTGGGCCTAAAAGCAGACCCCATTCATCGAGTTGTAAAGAGTGAATGTGAAGAGTTTCTGCCTTAGTGAGTATAAGTTTACACACACGCATGCACATACACATGCAAGAATTATATCAGAAATAATCCTAAAAGCAAACCCCAAACGGTTGGTACTAAGTGTATCTATCCCCTAAATCCTTCCTACCCAAATGAAAAGAAGACTCAAAATCTTGTAGTAGCGAAATGTATTGAGAACATTTTAGAATATTATTTTCTTTTCAATAGGAAAGTTGAGTTAAAAGGGGTTTTAGGTGAATAGATGGGATACCTAAGAGAAAAAGGATGGGAAAATAGTGTAAAAATAATACAGATAATACAGTCAGCTTTTTCAATACTTAGTTTTATGCAGAAATATCTCTTCCAAAAAGCCTCCCACAGTTGCTAAGCTGTAGATGCTCACATTTATTTCCTGGACCCACAGCTATTACACTCTCCCTTGAAGCCCCTTGTGAACCCCAGCTCTGCACAGATAGAAGAAGCAGCAGCAAAGGCAGTGGTACAGGAAAGACCCAGGTAGGGGGAAGAATTGATGCGTAGTCAACCTTGGAGTGGAGAAATGATGAGGTTGGTGAAATGCAACTTGCAAGACCTTATGTATCCATTGTAAATGAGGAAAGGAACTCTACTTGGTGGGAAGAAGTTGGAGAATAGGGGGAATCGCAGAAGGAATTGGTACCTTGGAGTGGAGAGAGAGGGGGAGAGAGGCAGAGTGGCACAGGAAAACATTCCGTAATGGAAGAGCCTGCGGTAATACAATTGTACCCAGGAACAAAGACGAGGTGGTTATGGGACTGCAAGATGAGAATGGAATAGATTTAGGAGCTTTTGTGTGTCAGAGGGAGGCAGTGATTTTCTTCTTATTTTTTGGTCCATGGGATAATAAGACAACTAAATGCCATAGTAGTAGGACTGGCCCAAGACATTGTCCCCAGGTCAGATAATTGGGCACATTGTGTACTAAATTATGAATAAGCTTATCTCTGCTTTATGCCATTGAGCTTTGGAACCATCCTTTATTCTGAAAAGACTATGAGCCACCCTGTGAGGCAATTTCAATCATTATCATAATAATATCAGTAGCAGAATCAAATCATATGTAGCTGGCTCTCTAAAATTAATATAAAATTGCTTCACGGGTTAGCTGAGAGGTGCCTAATAACTTAAATTGTCCTCATGTGAGGATAAATGGATGGGTTCTTAATCTTGTCATTTTGAATAGGGCAAAAAAAATTTTTTAAAGCAAAGATTGTTTAATACTTACTAGAAAAGTTGAAGAATTTTCAAAAAATGTTATGAACTACAGGAGGGCTTAATCGGGAGAGCAACCCCACCTGAAATGTCAGCTTTCATACGTGTTCCAGTGGCTGCCCCTGTTTCATTGTCCTTATGTTCTTTATAAAGATGCCCAATAGCAGGGTTGGTTGTGTCCTTGTCCTCTCCCTCTTTTTAATTTAAGAGGAGATGTTTATCTGATTATGAAAGTAATACAGGATCATTGTAAAGATCTTTTGTTTACACAAAATAACAGACAACATTTTCTTTCCCATAATTTTTTCTTTAGTTATGTGTCATAAATGTACAAATAATGCATGAATGCATCCTTGAAAAGTTTAAACCATTGCCACCTTCTCCCAGCTCTGCTTCCAGTGTAATTCCCAGAGGTCAGTATTGTTAACAGGTGCTGTGCCCTCTGTCCGAGCTTCTCTTATTTATTTAATATTTATTTTATTTATTTGAAATGCAGAGCGACTGGGAGAGAGGCTGAGAGGGAGAGGTAATGTGGGAGGAGGAGTAGAGAGAGAATGAATGAATGAATGAATGAATGAATGAGAGAATCTTCTATCCCTGGTTCACTCTTGAAATGACCACAATGACCAGGGCTGGGCTAGGCTAAAGCCAGGATCCAGGAGCCAGGAACTCCATCCTGGTCTCTTACATGGGTGACAGGAACCCAGGCACTGAGGCCATCCTCTGCTGTTTTCCCAGGCACATTAGCAGGGAGCTGGATCAGAAGCAGAGTAGCCAGAACTCCAACTGGCCCTCTGATAAGGGATGCCAGCATTGCAAGTGGTGGCTTAACCTGCTGAAATAAAACACCAACCCCTTATTTATTTTTAAAAATTGTTTATTTATTTGAGATGAATGTGAATGGGGGGAGAGAGAAAGAGAGAGAAAGAGAAAGTGAGAAATAAAGAGCGGGCTCCTATCTGCTGATTCACTCCCTAAATGCTCCCAATGGCCAAGACTGGGTGCTGAGGTCAAAACCAAGAACTCAATCCAGGTTTCCCACATAGGTGGCAGGAACCTAATTACTTGAACCATCACCATTGCCTCTCAGGGTCTATATTAGCAGGAAGCTAGAGCTAGGAGCCAGAAGCAGGTATCAAACCCAGGTACTGTGATACAGGATGATATAGTTAACTAGCAACTTAACTGCTTGACCAACCGTCTGCTGCAGAGCCCCTCTTTTTTTTCTTCTTTTATCTCTAAATACATTTGTAGAAACATATAGACAGTACTTTTCCTCCCATGAATGTTTTATGCAAAGCAATATCAAACTATGAGTCTATATTTTCTTTCTTTTTTTCTCTGGTATGAAGGTACTTTAAAAATTTCATGGGAGAATAGAATTACAAGATAAGCTTAATTTGGTACAAAATTTTTGAAATCCATGCACTTTTTTTTTTCACAATATGTACTTTCCTTGAATTGTTTGAAGACCCTACACTTTACCTAGAGATAGCATTAAGCCAAAGCATACAGATATATCTCATACTACCTGTTGTGTGGAATTCTATGGTATGGAAATACCATATTTAGCCATTGCCCTGTCAATAGAAATTTACATGGTTTCACTGTCCACCCCTTTTGTTGCTATTACAGCTCATAGGAAAATGATTATTCTTTTAGAAACTTCTATGCACATGTGTAAATTATTTTTCAAGGAGAGATAATTGGGGAGTTGAACTACTGGGTCAGAAAGGGTTTACATAAATTTTACACTTGATCTTAGCCAAAAGGCTGAGAAGCGATTACATAAATTTTTAATAGATCCTGCCAAAGTGGTAGGGCATCCAAAGGGTTTAGCCAGTTTGTGTTTCTGACAGCTTCGTAGGAGAATAACATCTTCTGAGGTTGGTGTGGTGCAGAGGGTTAAACCCCTGCCTATGATGCCAGCATCCCGTATGGACACTGGATCAAGTCCCGGATGCTGCACTTCAGATCCAGCTCCTTGCTAATATGCCTGGGAAAGCAGCAGAAATAGCCCAAATGGGAGAGCTGGATGGAGTTTCAGACTCCTGGCTTCAGCCTGACCCAGCCAGGGCCACTGTGGCCATTTGGGGAGTAAACCAGTGGGTTGAAGATCTCTCTCGCTGCCTCTCCATCTCTCTGTAACTTTCACTTTCAGAAAAATCAGTAGCTCTGTGCCATTCCCTGCTTCTCCAACCTGGTCATGGTGCTCACATTGGCTGCTTTCTGCTACATGTTGCTGCTGCTGCCACTGCCACACTCATCTTTGCCATCTGGCACATTATAGCATTTGATGAGCTGAAGACTAATTACAGGAATCCCATAGATATGATACCCTGATCCTCTTGCACTTCCAGAATACCTCGTCCACACTTGCTTCTGCATCAGTGTTTCTCTGTGAGGCAGAATGGCTTATCCTGGGTCTTGATATACCCTTCTTGGCCTTCAATATTTGGAGGTATATGAGTAGACCAGTGATGAGTGGACCAGGACTCTATGACCCCACAACCATCATGAATGCAGATATTCTAACATTTTTTTTTTTACTACCTATTTGGCATGGTGTATGTTTTGATGAGCTCTTAGAACAACACACAAAAGAACTGGTCCAGCTCAGTGCAGTGCATGCAAAAGTCACCACGAGAATGGATTCCTTCCAGCAAGATCCTGTTTGTAGGAGTAGCCTGTCAAAGCTGATCAGTTATTTGAAAAGTGACTCCTTATTTTTTTAAATGTTTCCACATTGTTGGCTTGTAGAAAGGCTATTTTCATATGTTACACTCGGATAAAGAATTTAAATGGAATTGCATATAAGTTAATATAAAATGATTCCCTCTGGTGTTTACAAGTTTGAACTTGCACTGTTTAAGGACCAGCCATAATCCTCTGAATGACTGCATCAGCTACTGACAGTTCTTAGCCCATTGGAAGCTTTTCTATATGGGAACTTCTAGGGCTTGTTTTGGTTTTATTGAAATGCTGTCTAATTACAAATTAGCTGTAGATATCAGGTGCTTCTGATGAACTGAAAAATGTGTATCTGACTTGTGGGAAGCTTCATGGGTTTCCTCATCTATCATGTAGATGATTATGGATACACTTAGAAAAATAAGAATGGGATTTTTTTCCCCCTTCAACTTGAGTATTATCTCTGTATATTGCATGAATGAATGATTTCCAATAGTTCCATCAGAGAAATATACTTGCTTCAATTCTTAAGCCTAAATGAACATGATGTAAAAAATGCTGAATTATTTGTAAATAATGTATTTAAAGCTATTTTAAATTTATTTTTATTTGTAAAACATTAGTAAAAAATTGATTATGCTCACTGTTCTAATCTGGTGTTAAAGGTATTAAGAATTTGCAAGTATGTTAGGTGTTTAAAATGGAATGAGAGAGGAAACTATATAACTGTTCTGCTATTCTGTTAGTGCAATACAATAAAACTAAAATTAAAATAATCTTAAAGGAAGTAGCATCTTCCTTATACTTTCTAACACTTCATATTATTAAATCTCTTATTTTCCCAATCTAATGTAAAAAAATGGTGTAAACCTTGCTACTTTGGTTCTCAAAAAAATAGTGTATCTTCATTAATTTGCACCTCTGATTATTAGGGAGGTTGGGCATCTTTTAATTTTTTTTTTGGTCATTTGTATTTATCTTCATGGAAATCTCCTTTGTATATATGCACTCATTATTACTGGGTTGTTTATGATTTTCTTATTAATTGTAGCTATTTAAAAATTCTAGATTTAATACATATAAAACAATATTTTCCAGTCTTTCATTCAGTTGTTTATGTCTCTATAATTTTGTATACAACTGTGATGAAATTATATGTACAATATTGCATTTTGTATTTTTTTACTAAAAATTGTATTTTCCAAATCATTAAATATTCACCAAAACATACTTTTAAATGATTAAATATTATCTTATTTATTTATTTGTTCTTTTTTTAATTTAGTAAATATAAATTTCCAAAGTACAGTTTATGGATTACAATGGCTTCTCCCCCCCATAATTTCCCTCCCACTCGCACCCCTCCCATCTCCCACTCCCTCTCCCATTCCATTCACATCAAGATTCATTTTCAATTATCTTTATATACAGCATATCAATTTAGTGTATATTAAGTAAAGATTTCATCAGTTTGCACCCACACAGAAACACAAAGTGTAAAATACTGTTTCAGTACTAGTTATAGCATTACTTCACATTGGACAACACTTTAAGGACAGATCCCACATGAGGAGTAAGTACACAGTGACTCCTTTTGTTGACTTAACAATTTGGCACTCTTGTTTATGGCGTCAGTAATCTCCCTAGGCTCTAGTCATGAGTTGCCAAGGCTATGGAATCCTTTTGAGTTCGCCGACTTCAATCTTATTCCGACAGGGTCATAGTCAAAGTGGAAGTTCTCTCCTCCCTTCAGAGAAAGGTACCTCCTTCTTTGATGGCCCCATTCTTTCCACTGGGATCCCACTAGCAGAGATCTTTCATTTAGGTCTTCTTCTTCTTTTTTTTTTTTTTTTTTCCAGAGTGTCTTGGCTTTCCATGCCTAAAATACTCTCATGGGCTCTACAGCCATATCCGAATGCCTTAAGGGCTGATTCTGAGGCCAGAATCAGAATTCTAAGGACATCTGCCATTCTATGAGTCTGCTGTGTATCCCACTTCCCATGATGGATCGTTCTCTCCCTTTTTGATTCTATCAGTTAGTATTAGCAGACACTAGTCTTGTTTGTGTGATCCCTTTGACTCTTAGACCTATCAGTGTGATCAATTGTGAACTGAAATTGATCACTTGGACTAGTGAGATGGCATTGGTACATGCCACCTTGATGGGATTGTATGGGAATCCCCTGGCACGATTCTAACTCCACCATTTGGGGCAAGTCTGATTGAGCATGTCCCAAATTGTACATCTCCTCCCTCTCTTATTCCCACTGTTACATTTAACAGGGATCACTTTTCAGTTAAAATTTAAATACCTAAGAATAATTGTGTGTTAATTACAGAGTTCAACCAATAGTACTAGAACAAAATAAAGAAAAAATACTAAAATGGATAAAGTATCACATTGTACATCAACAGTCAGCACAAGAGCTGATCAAGTCACTGTTTCTCATAGTGTCCATTTCACTTCAACAGGTTTCCTTTTTGGTGCTCAGTTAGTTGTCGCTGATCAGGGAGAAGATATGATATTTGTCCCTTTGGGACTGGCTTAATTCACTCAGCATGATGTTTTCCAGATTCCTCCATCTTGTTACAAATGACAGGATTTCGTTGTTTTTGAGTGCTGTGTAGTATTCTATAGAGTACATGTCCCATAATTTCTTTATCCAGTGTACTGTTGATAGGCATTTGGGTTGGTTCCAGGTCTTAGCAATTGTGAATTGAGCTGCAATAAACATTAAGGTGCAGACAGCTTTTTTGTTTGCCAATTTCATTTCCTTTGGGTAAATTCCAAGGAGTGGGATGGCTGGGTTGTATGGTAGGGTGATATTCAGGTTTCTGAGGAATCTCCAAACTGACTTCCCTAGAGGCTTAACCAGTTTGCATTCCCACCAACAGTGGGTTAGTGCCCCTTTTTCCCCACATCCTCTCCAGCATCTATTGTTGGTAGATTTCTGAATGTGAGCCATTCTAACCGGGGTGAGGTGAAACCTCATTGTGGTTTTGATTTGCATTTCCCTGATGGCTAGTGATCTTGAACATTTTTTCATGTGTCTGTTGGCCATTTGGATTTCCTCTTTTGAAATTATTTATTTATTTTTTAAGAAAACCATTCCATTTTCTTTTTTTTGAAAAATTTTATTTAAGGTAAATTTGATTTTATTATGTGAATATATAATTTTTCTTCATGTTAACATTCTGTTTTGAAATCTAGTTGATTTGAATATTTTGCCACTGTAGATTTTTGGAAAATTTTACTAAAGATTGTCTTTTTGATCTTTTTGAATATCTATGTGTTTTATCTCTTCACATGTTTCCATTTGTCTTGATAATATAAGAAGAAAACTTACTGAGACAAATGATACTAGCTTTTCATGTTTTTAATGTATGTGGTCAAATTCCTTTTTAGAAATTTTGTGCCAGTCTATTTTTCTTCAAGGAAATGTGATAGCCTGTTTTCCTTATAGAGCTATATCTTAATACATTTATTTAATATATTTAATATTTTGCTGGTTTTAAAGACCATAAAGATTATCTCATTGATATAATTTGTATTTAATTGATGACCAGTACTCCTTAGGTGGCACGTGCCTCTTTTTCTGATAATTGTTAGTTCTATAGATTTTTCTTAGGTCATTGGTTTCCTTATTTGTTTTGGTAGGTTATTTGCACATTAAGGTTTTTTAGTCTAGTATTATTTCTGAAAATATTTTTCTAATTTGATCTTTCATTTTAAGGTCAGTATACATATTTTTGATGTATAGAAGTTTTTTTTTCTTTTTTCCATCCTTTTATTTAATGCATATAAATTTCCAAAGTACAGCTTATGGATTACAATGGCTTCCCCCCCATACCGTCCCTCCCACCCGCAACCCTCCCCTTTCCCACCCCCTCTCCCCTTCCATTCACATCAAGATTCATTTTCGATTCTCTTTATATACAGAAGATCAGTTTAGCATACATTAAGTAAAGATTTCAACAGTTTGCTCCCACACAGAAACATAAAGTGAAAAATACTGTTTGAGTACTAGTTATAGCATTAAATCACAATGTACAGCACACTAAGGACAGAGATCCTACATGAGGAGTAAGTGCACAGTGACTCCTGTTGTTGACTTAACAAATTGAAACTCTTTAAGTTTTAAAATTTTGTTGTCTTTGTGCTTTTTTCTTTGATATTATTTCATTGCTTTTATGCTTAGAAATTCTTGCTATGATCTTAGTGTTTGTGTTTCTGTTCAAAATTCATATGTTGAAAGCTAACCCCAAGGTGAAGGTTTTACAGGCTGGGGCCTTTGAGAGGTGATCAGCTAATGAAGGTGCAGCCTTGGTGAATGGTTTTAGTGCCCTGATGAAGGCAGCTGTCAAAGCTCCCTTGTCCCTTCCACTCTATGAGGAAATAGCAAGGTCTGTCCAGGAGGGACTGAGCCCTCGCCAGACACAGACCTGCTGGTACCTCGATCATGGACTTGTGGCCTCCTGAGCAGTGAGAAACAAATCCTGTTGCTTTTAAATTACAAAGACTATGGTATTTTGATATAGCAGCCAGAAACAGACTTAGGCAGAGTTATTCTCATGGTAAGATAAATATTGAAGTATTTTATTTATTTATTTTTAAAAAATTTATTTATTAATTTGAAAGAGTTACACAGAGAGAGAGAAGGAGAGGAAGAGAGAGAGAGAGAGAGAGAGAGAGAGGTCTTCCATCTACTGGTTCACTTCCCAAAAGGCTGCAATGGCTGGAGCTGCACCAATCTGAAGCCAAGAGCCCGGAGTTTCTTCTGGATCTCCCACACAGGTGCAGGGGCCTAAGGACTTGGACCATCTTCTACTGCTTTCCCAGGGCATAGCAGAGAGCTAGTTTGGAAGTGGAGCAGCTGGGATTCAAACCGGCGCGCGTATGGGATGCCGGCATTGCAGGCTGCAGCCTCACTCATTATGCCACAGTGCCTGCCCCTTATTTTTGTATATTCAGCGCTTTAAACTATGTTAAATTATTTGCATTTATAATGTGTAGCACAGGACCCAGTACCGTGGCTCACTTGGTTAATCCTCCGCCTGCGGCACCGGCATCCCATATGGGCTCCGGGTTCTAGTCCTGGTTGCTCCTCTTCCAGTCTAGCTCTCTGCTGTGGCCTGGGAGGACAGTGGAGGATGGCTTGAGTGCTTGGGCCCCTGCACCCACATGGGAGACCAGGAAGAAGCACCTGGCTCCTGGCATCAGATCGGTGTAGCACTGACTGTATCGGCCATTTGGGGAGTGAACCAATGGAAGGAAGACCTTTCTCTCTGTCTCTCTCTCTCTCTCTCACTGTCTAACTCTGTCAAAAATAAAAAAAATAAAAAAAGCATAATGTGTAGTACAGCACTCATCTTTTTTCCCATTAGTGATTAACTTCACTGTTTATTGACTAATATTTTCTTTCACCATTATTTGTGATGCCTCTCTCCCCCAACACTACTTTTTTCTGAGGGTTATAGACTAAAGACTGTCCTTGGGTTTCTGATAACCTCTCTGTTGGTTTCCTGCTTGAGTATAACCTGATTTAGATTGTTTTGAAATATAAGAATTTTAAAAAATTTTATTAAAATCTTTTTTAAAAAATTCTTCTAAACCACCAAAGGGCTATTTATTTTAAAAACCTATCTATGTAGTTCTAGTTTGAAAATGTTGGTATTCAGTTAGCATTTCTTTTTTCTGTTCCTGGAAATTAGCCACAAGAAACAAAGAAATTGAGAAACAAACTATTTTTGAGACAACAGTGAGATGGCTGAAATCCCAAAATGTGAGATAAGAGGAAGGCTTCCCAGAGAGGTTGAGCAGAAGCGCGTGTGGGAGGCACCAAATCTATAAGTGGCAGACAGGGCTTGGAGAGCTCCTTTTTCAGAGGTCAGTGACAAACAGAGCAGTCAAGTCCCAATCTCTTGCTTGCAACAGAAGAGGAAGTGTGTGGACTAGCAGTGTGGGCTTCTAGTTCCAACAAGCAGCAGAGGGAGTGCTCAGTGAAGCTCCCATTGGGACACAGTTGGGTAGGAAGCTCCAGAGTCTGTGTTGTGATGAACCCCTGGTTGCCTCTCTCCTTTGGCAGGAACATTGTATGGGGCACATGAAGTTACACACTATACCTCTGTGTCTTTGGGAAACTCCCGCTTGGGTGGAACCTGACCCTACTCTCCTAGCCCTGCACACACACAAATCTCTGCCACTCAGCTAGAGCAGTAAAATCTCACCCCTTAAGCAGCAATTAAGTATACAACAACAATAATAATAAATAGGGAAAGGAGTAGGATAAATATGACAGAGGAAGCAATATCTACCAGAAAACCTGCTATAGTGCACATAAAAACTGGGACCAAATATTTCAGTCAACATCTGCATGAAGCCAGCATTTGCATGGAGCGCTTCAGAAAACACAGCCACAGGACCTCAAGAAGAGGAGATGAAACATGATCCAGCAGAGCTGGGGAAAGGGACAGAACATCACAGAAATAAGAGCAAAGTTGGAAGGTACAGAGGGAGATAGGCAGGCACAGAGAAGAGATGAGATGATAAAGAATGAAAAAGAAATAGGAAAGAACAAGTGAAAGAGGATTCATGCAAAAGAGATTAAGTACATGTATAGTTGGAGTTCCCTGAAAACAGACCTAGGTAGCATAAGAGAGGGAGGAACGTGAGAAGGCAGTGAGGGGTAGTGTAAGCATTTTGATTTTGTCCTCTTTCATACCTTGCTGTTACAAAAGCATGGGAAGTACTTAACAACCATACAAACACCAAAAACTCAAAGTAGTAAGAAGGGCAGAAAGGGGTGAGGAGGAGGAGAAGAATCACATTGAATCCCTTTGATTTGTTTTTCTTTCCTAATGGCTCTGGCTAAACTTCCAGGACTATGTTGAATAGCAATGGTGAGAGTGGGCATCCTTGTCTGATTCCAGATCTTGGTGGAAATGCTTCCAATTTTTCCTCATTCAATAGGATGCTGGCCGTGGCTTTGCCATAAATTGCCTTGATTGTGTTGAGAAATGTTCTTTCTATACCCAATTTGCTTAGAGTTTTCATCATGAAAGGGTGTTGTATTTTATCAAATGCTTTCTCTGAATCTATTAATATAATCCTATGGTTTTTGTTCTTCAGTTTGTTAATGTGATGTATCACATTGATTGATTTGCAAATATTGAGTAATCCTTGCCTACCAAGGATAAATCCCACTTGGTCTGGGTGAATGATCTTTCTGAAATATTGTTGAGTTTGATTGGTCAGAATTTTTTAAGGATTTTTGCATCTATGTTCATCAGGGAAATTGTCCTGTAGTTCTCTTTCTCTGTTACATCTTTTCTGGGTCTAGGAATTAAGGTAATGCTGGCTTCATAGAAAGAATTTGGGAAGATTCTCTCCTTTTAAATTGTTTGGAATAACTTGAGAAGAAGTGGAGTTAGTTCTTTAAATGTCTGATAGAATTCAACAGTGAAGCCATCTGGTCCTGGGCTTTTCTTTGTTGGGAGGGTCTTTATCACTGATTCAGTTCCATCTTGGTAATGGGTTTGTTTAGGTTTCCCATGTCTTCATGGCTCAACTTAGGTGGGTTATTGTGTCCAGAAATCTATCCATGTATTCTAGGTTTCCCAGTTTTTGTTGGCATACAGCTCTTTGTAGTAATTTCTGACGATTCTTTTTATTACTGTGGTATCTGTTGTTACATTTCCATTTTCATTCCTAATTTTATTGATTTGGATCTTTTCCTTTTTTTTTGGTTAGTTGGGCCAATGGTGTGTCAATTTTGTTTATTTTCTCAAAAAACCAGCTCTTTGTTTTGCTGATCTTTTGTACTGTTTTGTTTGTTTCAATTTTGTTGCTTTCTTCTCTAATTTTAATTATTTCTTTCCTTGTACTAGTTTTGGGTTTGGTTTGCTGTTCTTTTTATATTCCTTGAGATGCATTGATAGCTCATTTGTTTGGTGCCTTTCCAATTTCTTTATGTAGGCACCAATTACTATAAACTTTGCTCTTAACACTGCTTTTGTTGTATCCTATAAGTTTTGATATGTTGTATTGTCGATTTCATTTGTTTCCAGAAATTTTTTTATTTCTTCTATGACCCACTGTTCATTCAGGAGCAAGTTGTTCAGTCTCCTTGTGTTTGCATATGTTCCAGATATTCTGGAGTTGCTGATTTCCAGCTTCATTGAACTGTGGTCTGAGAAGCTGCATGGTATGATTTTGATTTTTTTGAATTTTCTGAGACTTGCTTTATGGCCTAGTATGTGGTTAATCCTAGAGAAAGTTCCATACACTGATGAGAAAAATGTATATTCTGTAACTGTAGGACGAACAGTTCTGTAGATATCTGTTAGGTCCATTTGGTCTATAGTGTCAATTAACTCTGGTATTTCCCTACTGATTTTCTGTCTGGTTGATCTGTCCATTGCTGAAATTGGGGTATTGAAATCCCCCATTACTATTATATTTGAGTCTATGTCTCCCCTTAGATCCCTTAACATTTCTTTTAAATAGCCAGGTGCTATAATAGCCAGGTGCTGTAATTAGGTGCATATATGTTTATAATAGTTACATCCTCTTGTTGAATTGATCCCTTAATTATTACATAGTGTCCTTCTTTGTCTCTTTTAATAGATTTTGTGTTAAAGTCTGTTTTGTCTGATATTAGGATGGCTACACCATCCCTTTTAAGGTTTCTGTTAGCATGGAATATCTTTTTCCATCGTTTCACTTTCAGTCTGCATGCATCTTTGTTGGTAAAATGTGTTTCTTGTAGGCAGCAAAAGATGAGTTTTGTTTTTTAATCCATTCAGCCAGTCTCTGTCTTTTAACTGGAAAGTTGAAGCCATTTACATTCAAGGTGACTATTGATAAGTAACAACTTTGCCCTGCCATTTTGCCATAAATATTCCTATTTTTTACTTTAGATTTCCTTTGCACTTTTCCTGGGAGATTTCCTTCCTCTACCTTCTTCTCTAGTGATGACCATGTTTCTGTATGCAGCACATCCTTTTTTTATTAGAAAGCTTTTATTTATTTAATAAATACAAATTTCATTGGTACAGCTTTAGAAATATAGAAGTTCTTCCCCCAATATCTGTCCTCCCACCCCCATTCCTGTCCCACCTCCTCCCTCTCCCATACCATTCTTCATTAAGATTCATTTTAAATTAACTTTATATACAGAAGACCAACTCTATACTAAGTAAAGGTTTTAACAGTTTGCACCCACAAAGGCACAGAAAGTATAAAGTACTGTTTGAAGACAAGTTTTGCTGTTAATTCTCATAGTACAACTCATTAAGGACAGAGGTTCCTTTTTTTTTTTCTAAAGATTTATTTATTTATTTGGGGCTGGCTCCATGGAGCAGTGCGTTAATCCTCTGCCTGTGGTACCAGCATCCCATATGGGTGCCAGTTCTACTCCCAGCTCCCCTCTTCCAGTCCAGCTCTCTGCTATGGCCTAGGAAAGCAGTAGAAGATGGCCCAAGGCCTTGGGGCCCTGCACCCATGTGGGAGACCAGGAAGAAGTGCCTGGTCTTAAAAAAAGATTTATTTTATTTGGGAGTCAGAGTTACAGAGAGAAAGGAAAGGCAGAGAGGGAGAGGGAGATGGAGAGAGGGAGAGAGGGAGAGAGGGGGAGAGAGAGAGAGAGGTCTTCCATCCGATGGTTCACTCCCCAATTGCCTGCAATGGCTGGCGCTGTGCCAATTTGAAGCCAGGAGCCAGGAGCTTCTTCCAGGCCTCTCACACAGGTGCAGGGGCCCAAGGACTTGGGCCATCCTCCGCTGCTTTCCCAGGCCATAGCAGAGAGCTGGATTGGAAGTGGAGCAGCTGGGTCTCAAACCAGCTTTCATATGGGATGCCTGCGCTTCAGGCCAGGGTGTTAACCTGCTGCACCACAGTGCTGGCCCCGGACAGAGGTTCTACATGGAGTATAAGTGCACAGTGACTTCTGTTGTTGATTTAACAATTGACACTCTTATTTATGACGTCAGTAATCATGCGAGGCTCTTGTCATGAGCTGCCAAGGCTATGGAAGCCTCTTGAGTTCACAAACTCTGTCTGTACTTAGGGCCATAAGCAAAATGGAAGTTGTCTCCTCCCTTCAGAGAAAAGTACCTCCTTCTTTGATGGGCCCTTCTTTTCACTGGAATCTCACTCGCATAGATCCTTCATGTAGATCACTTTTTGCCACAATGTCTTGGCTTTTCATACCTGAAATTCTCTCATGGGCTTTTTAGCCAGATCTGAATGCTGTAAGGGCTGATTCTGAGGTCAGAGCAGCACATCCTTAAACATCTTCTGCTGGGATGCGTGGGTGGTGAAAATTCTTTCAGTTTCTGTTTGTCATCGAAGGTCTTTATATCACCTTTGTTCATAAATGAGAGCTTTGCAGGGTATAGTATTCTGGGTTGACAGTTTTTTCTCTTAAGACTGGAATATATCTCTCCATTTTCTCCTAGCCTGTATGGTTTCTTTTCTTTTCTTTCTTTTTTTTTTTTTTTTGACAGAGTGGACAGAGAGAGAGACAGAAAGGTCTTCCTTTACTGTTGGTTCACCCTCCAATGGCCGCTGCAGCCAGCGTGCTGTGGCCAGTGCACTGTGCTGATCCGAAGCCAGGAGCCAGGTCTCCCATGCGAGTGCAGGGCCCAAGGACTTGGGCCATCCCCCACTGCACTCCCGGGCCACAGCAGAGAGCTGGACTAGAAGAGGGGCATCCGGGACAGAATCTAGCGCCCCTGTGTGCTGGCGCCGCAGGCGGAGGATTAGCCTAGTGAGCTGCGGCGCTGGCCCTGTGTGGTTTCTGATGAGAAGTCTTCTCTGAGTCTAATTTGAGATCCTCTAAAAGTAATCTGCATGTCTCTTGTGTACATTTTAGAATCTTTTCTTTATGTTTTACTGTGGAGAGTTTGATTACAATGTGTTGCGGTGAAGATCTCTTGTGGTCATGTCTATTTGGGGTTCTATGTGCTTATTATACTTGGATGTCCCTTTCTCCAAATAGGGGACTTTTCTGTTAATATTTCACTAGAAAGGCCTTCTAATCCATTCTTTGTTTCCACGTCTTCTGGAACTCCTAGAACCTGTATGTTGGGTTGTTTGATAATGTCCTGTAGATTCCAAATGGTGTTTTTTTTTTTTTTTTTTTTTTTTTTTTGACAGGCAGAGTGGACAGTGAGAGAGAGAGACAGAGAGAAAGGTCTTCCTTTGCCGTTGGTTCACCCTCCAATGGCCGCCGCGGCCAGCGCAATGCGACCGGCGCACCGCGCTGATCTGATGGCAGGAGCCAGGAGCCAGGTGCTTTTCCTGGTCTCCCATGGGGTGCAGGGCCCAAGCACCTGGGCCATCCTCCACTGCTCTCCCGGGCCACAGCAGAGGGCTGGCCTGGAAGAGGGGCAACCGGGACAGAATCCGGCGCCCCGACCGGGACTAGAACCCGGTGTGCCGGCGCCGCTAGGCGGAGGATTAGCCTAGTGAGCCGCGGCGCCGGCTTCCAAATGGTGTTTTTTAGTTTTCTAATTTCTTCTTCTTGTGGTTGGTCTGACTGTATAATTTCCTATGCTTTGTCTTCTTAGTTGGATATTCTTCTGTGTCACTGATTCAGTTGTTAAGGTTTTCCACCATATTTTTTATTTGTCCTGTTGAATTCTTCATTTCCAAGATTTCATTTTGATTTCTCTTTAAGATCCCCTTTTCATGGGAGAAATTTTGTTTCATGTCATGTATGGATTTTATTAGTGCATGCATTTGCTTTGATTACTTCTAAGTAATCCTATGATCAATGTTTTGAATTCCATTTCTGGCATTTTTTCTGTCTCATCATCTTCACAATCTGGTATTGAAATGTTGTGTTCCTTTTGGGGGTGTCATGTTGTCTTCCTTATTCTTGTTTCTTGAATTGGTGCATTTGTAATTCAGCATTTATGGAGATACTTGTTGGCTTCTTCTTTGTTTTTTCTCGGTGGCAGGTTTTATCTTTGGACTATTAGTGGATTAGTGGAGTGTCTGCTTTCAGGGAATATGTAGAGGGGGGTGGTAGGTGTGGCCAGGTTGCTTTGTTAGTGCTCCAGGGCGAGGGGCATGTTTGAGGTGACACGCCGAGGTTTAGTGTGGTAAGGGGAGGTTTCTTCTTTTCTGTTGGCATAGACAAAGCTGAGCTCTTCTCCTTGACAGAGACCAGTGCCTGGGTACTGGTCCCAGTGAGTATATTATTTGTCTTCTTCCCACAAGGACCACAGAAAGGATTTGTGCAGTCCTCATGGCTCAGATTCCTCAGCAGTGTTCCTCACCAGGTAACCAGGCAGCGCCGATCATTAGGAGCCTCTCACAGTGACTGCCCGATGTCCCAGCCACACCCAGAGTCCTCTCACACAGCCTCAGTGTTTCACAGTCTCAGCACTCAAACCTCCCACAGTCAGGAGCACCCAGTCCCCTGTCTGTTCTCCCCACCAGACTCAGGAGTCTCCGCTTGGCTGGTTGCTGGGCATGGACACTAGCTGGTGCAGCTGTTAAGTCTGTCCAAAATGGCACCTGCTCACCTTTGCAGGGTGATCGGGAGAGAGAAAATGTGCCCCACTTTGTCTTTTCTCTTCTGGTTGGGCAGGTACACTGTCACCCACAGGGTTCCAAGCTGGGTTCGCTCCAGGCTTTTCCTGCAGCTTTTCTCCAGTGGCTTGGGCTGCTGCAGTCTGGTCCCACCTCAGTCTTCAGTGCTGGTGTGAAGGCTCTTGGCTGCTGGAGCCCTGAGTTGTGCACATCTTCGCCCTCCATGCAGGTCCACTGGGTTACCCCAACTTGTGTAGTTTCCTCTGCTGTTTTATCCCTAACTCTTTCCTCTCCAGGGTTATTAAGAAAAAATTAGGATTATAAAAATGAGAAATCAGGGGATGAAATTATTTATAGATGACTGGCATGTTTACAGTGCACAATCCAGGAGAATCAATTGAAAAATATCCCAAAGAATAAGAAATATCAAAAAGCTATCCAGGTGCATATTCAACATACTGGAATATATAGATTCCATTAATAGTACCAACAAAAATAATATCTTTAAAGATGAACCACAAAATATAATACTTCCAAGTTGCTACTAAGAGACCTATTTGGCTTCTTGAACTAATAGGACAAAATGATTTTAGTTGGAAGACTCAATATTTACAAGAAGTTAATTCTTCATAAGCTTATACAATTAACATCATCCCAATGACAACACTAACAGGCTGTTTTGGAATTTGACAAACTGATTCTGAATTTCAGGTGGTAAAATGAACAAGTAACAACAGCCAAGAACATTCTGGAAAGGAAACCCTACCAGATCCTAAAATCCATGAATCAGCTGGGCACAGTCTTTCAGGCTCTGCTGCTGCTATCTGTCACCTGATTTTGTCTCCTGACCTCACCATGTTCTCTCAGATCCTTGGCCATGTAGGTTGTAGTCCTGCTACAGGGCCCATGCACGGCCTTTTTGCTACCTGAATGACATATGCTGCTCCTGTCTTAATACCCCTTGCCTATTTAATTCCTGTTTAATCATCACTTCTTTAGAGAACCCTTTCTTTCCACCCCCCCCCCATCTTGAGTCAGTTTCCTCTGCCATCTGCTTTTCCTTTCTGTGCATTTATTTCAGTTTGTAGTTATGCATTCATGAGTGGTGTTGTCTGACAAGCACTCTTTCCCTTACTGCAGTGCAAGCTCAGTGTCTGGCCCAGGTAAGCCTCAGTACATGCTGGTTGGTGAATGGTCTCCGGTCTGCTGGACCGTGAAGAGTGGTTAAGACCTAGCAGCTGTCTTCTCAACTCAGGAACCAAGAGTCCTCCTGGCCCTGCTGCAGTGACAAGACCATCTGTGAGCATTTGAAGATGGCACTGTTCTGCATTAGACTATAATCTCTTAAAATGAAGGGTATTTCTTTTTTGAATTTTTAAATTCATTCACATTTTAAAAGATTTATTTATTTATTAGAAAGGCAGAATTACAGAGAGAGAGAGAGAGAGAGAGAGAGAGAGAGAGAGAGAACCATCCGTTGGTTCACTCCCCAAATGGCTGCAATGGTGGACTGGGCAGTCTGAAGCCAGGAGCCAGGAGCTTCTTCCTGGTCTCCCATGTGGGTGCAGAGGCCCAAGGATGTGAGCCATCCTCTGCTGCTTTCCCAGGCACATTATCAGGGAACGAGATTGGAAATGGAACAGCTGGGATTTGAACCAGTGCCCATACGGGATGTAGGCATTGCAGGTGGTGCTTTATCTGCTACGCCACAACACCAGCCCCAGTGAAGGGCATTTCTGAACTGTCTTGTCTATTTCTTAATATTATATTCAATAGAGAAAATAAATTTTTCATACAAAGGGGGTCCGAATGATGGTGTTGTTACTGCAGATGGCTGGAATTGTAAGAAGAATAATTTCAGATGTGACAGAGAGTAGCAGTAAGCAAGGTAGCAAGGTTTGCTGAGGCGGGGCATCTGTAGGAATGAATGGGCACCTGTTCAGCCGAATCTGAGGGAGAGGGTGCCCAGCCTACATTCAGACAGTGGTTTGTAGGGAAAGGGGTCTAGCCCTCCTGCCATGCCTTCACTCCACCCTTTTCTCCTGAACAAAGGACTTCCTCGGTGTGAAATTGGGGAAGTCCCTCCCAAGGTTTTGTTTCCCGGTGTCATCAGACTTGGTGGCCTGCTTAGCAGAGAGGATTCTCCGCGAGTTTTTTTCTTGGAATAAAGGCTGGGGCCACCTGTGAAATTACTGAAGTGCGGGCAGGACTCTGTAGTGTGGTGTAAAATTCTTGGTGCTTCCATGGCTGCTGCATTGCTTTCCACAGGGGCTTTGTTTTCCTTTGGCCCCTTTAGGGTAATTTCTATCTTCGTACCTCAACAGTATGACTATGTAACTTCCTTAAAAAAGATATCAGTCATTGAAAGAAAGAATCACAGCTGTGGAGGAGCTTGCTTCCCTAATGAACGTTGTGAAACGCTGCACCACACACCCTGCAGTTCAGTCCTGTGCTGAGTGACCTGTGTCTCCACATGGCCCCCCTTGGACACTGTAGCTGTGGCGGTTGGGGTGGCAAGGACCCTTGTGAATACTGAGTGGGGTTGAACAGGATGTGCAGCTCCAGTGAGGGAGTCCGTTAACCCTCTTGCACTTTCTCCCAGGAGTACTTATTTACCATCCCCTTGGATGTGCTGTGATCAGCAAACACTGGCAGTTACTAGGTGCCCTGAGGTTTTGTTAGGCAACTTGTGATTGCAACATACTATGACAAAGCTTGTTGTCCAGTTAAGGGCTCTAAGATGACTTTTGCATTCCTGAGTATCTCACACAGTAGCTGCTGGCAGTTGAATAACCTTTGACAGTTATAAGCCAGTTTTACTGACGTGTTGCCTGAGGCCACTGAGATATTCCAGGAAATCCACCTTTGTGTGACCTCTTGCCAGATCCTTCAAAACTGAGTGGCTTTCTTATCTGTTTTTCACAAAGACTCCATGCCTGGCTATTTTAGAAGTGAATGTGGGTATTTGTCCAAAGTAGGGAATAATTCTGGAAGGATGTAGGCATATGGCCTGCATAGCACAGAAACAGAAACAGAGGTTGCAGACTGTGACCCACAGCCCAGTCCTCCAAATCTGCTCTGCAGGTGTGTTTATTTGGATCAAATGGTGTTTTTAGAAAACACTTAAATTAGTTTTCAAGCTACAAAAACTGGGGATTTTTACTTCAATCTGGACATATGACTTGTCTTTAAAAAACTGGAATGATTTGGCCTGGCTGGGATCCTTATTCTACTGGGGGCACCATCTGTGGAGCTGTTCCCTTTTATATGGTGTAGGAGTTGGCCCTGCATCCCCACATAGCCTCCAATCTCATGCGTTCCTGTGAATCACCTTCATGGCCCAAGGAGGGGACATGAGATGGAGGAGAAAAGGCACCACGAATCGTCATGAAGGAGGCATCCTTTTCCATTAAATTTGTGTGAGCCCTTTGGTTAGCTAACAAGACATTGTACTCAACAGACGATAGGAGAGTTGATCATCTGTGTAGTCTGTAAACAGACAAACAATAAAAACTGTCTCCTGCTTACACAGGATATAGTTCCTTGTTGACTCTTCCTGTTCTGGGAAGAAGTTAAATAGTGTCTGAGTTGGGTGAAAGAAGACTTAAATGTGAAATCCCACCACCATCCTGAAAGAGCATGTGGTTTGTTCCTGGGCTGCCTCTGAGTTTTGAGAATGAAAACGAAATGATCTGAAAACAACACATTTATGGGTAGCATTTTTGACTCATTTGGTTTACACAGACTGTTTTTGTCTTTGCACAGCTGCACAGCAAAGACAATGTTTAACATTCTTCTTTATATTTTGTCTTTTGGGGAACTCTACCAGGAAACTTACGATCATCTTTTGGAAATCCCGGTCTCTCGGGAGCAATTAAACCATTATCGGAATGTGGCTGGAAATGCTCGAAGTGAACTTGCAGCGACTTTGGTCAAATTCGAGTGCGCTCAGAGTGAGGTAAGGTTACGCATGCTCACCACCTGGAATCGGCCTTTCTAGATTCTTGTAAAATGAAGCAGAGCAGAGGGGATTAGGAACAGGACTGTAACACAAAGATTCATGCCTATTCTCTTACTGTGTGCCCATCCGCTGTAATTCTTAAGGGGTTCCAGAGATCGGGAACATCCGCACACAGGCTGTATAAAGCCTGCAAAATCATCTGGTCTGACCCGGTGGGACTTGAAATTCAATAAATCTATAGCAAGTTAACTTTTAAGTTGAGTATTTTGTATGGGCTGCAGATGATGTTGTAAATATCCAAATAGCCCTCGGTAGGGAAAAAATAGGTTCCCTAGTGTGTGGTTGCAGGGTGACTTGGGCTGGTGCCTAGATCACAGAGGGGCTCTACGGCCTTGAGAGATGTGAGTTGCACTTGAGGGTCTTGGGTTGAAGCTCGTGGGTCTTGGAGAATTTTAAGAGCACCCCCTTTTTTTTTTTTTTACAGGCAGAGTGGTCAGTGAGAGAGAGAGAGAGAGAGACAGAGACAGAGAGAAAGGTCTTCCTTTGCCGTTGGTTCACCCTCCAATGGCCGCCGCGGCCAGCGTGCTGCGCTGATCTGAAGCCAGGAGCCAGGTGCTTCTCCTGGTCTCCCATGTGGGTGCAGGGCCCAAACACTTGGGCCATCCTCCACTGCACTCCCTGGCCACAGCAGAGAGCTGGCCTGGAAGAGGGACAACCGGGACAGAATCCGGCGCCCTGACCGGGACTAGAACCCGGTGTGCTGCGCCACAGGTGGAGGATTAGCCTAGTGAGCCGCGGCGCCGGCAGAACACCCTTTTAATGTTGATTGCCTACAGCCTGGCGTTCTTAGGAGGAATTCTGAATTTCCTTCCTGTGGTAGTGCTGACCAGTTGGGGAGCTTCTGGGAAGATGACTGGGGTCCACCTATGCTCTGGACTCCAGCAGGCCTATTGTGGAGCTTTGGAGAGATTCTTCATAGCCTTGTTATGCTCATGGCCTGGTGGTCCTGAGGAGAACTAGGTTGGCCTGTGAGGTTATATCAATCTCACTACAGCTGATATGTGTGAGTTTATGAACAAATGTGTGCATGCACACTCACTGTCCCAAAGCACTACATGCATTAAGAAACTTTCTGAAGGTCATTTGCATGTGTAGATTTAAATTTTTTTGTACTGAAATGAAACTATCCTTTAAAATTATTCATTGATTGATTGATTCATTCATGAGCCAGGGGACCGAGAGAGAGGGAGAGAGAGAGGTGAATGAACATGCTCCCCATCCACTGGTTTCACTTCCCCAAACGTCTGCAATAGCTGGGGTTGGCCCAGGCAGGTTGAGCAAGAGCTGGGAACTCAATCCAGGTCTGACATGTGGGTGGCAAGGACCCAAGCACTTGAGCCATCACATACTGCCTTCCAGAGTGCACACTAGCAGGGAGCTGGACTTGAGAGTGGAGCCAGAACCTAACCCCAGACAATCCAATATGGGATGTGGGCATCTCGACTGGTCTTTTAACTGCAGGGCAAATGTCTGCCCCTAACACTTACCTTTTGATCCATTTTCCCACTAACTTTTTGAAGGACGTTTTATATTGCTCAGCATTTTGATACTACAGAATTTATAAAAGTTAAAATGTTTCTTTTGTACAAGTGCTATAAGGATTTTTCCTTTTTCCAATGTCTTTCTCAGAAGTGTAAATATGTATTTTTTTATCACTCACAATTATAGTTCAGAAGGCAAATGGGAGAAACTTTTTGATACACTAAATAGCCTGTGTTTACTTGGGAAATAGTTGTGGAAATCACAGGAAATCACAAATAGTGTGTCTTGTAGGATCCATGTTTCATTGTTTATCAGTAGCAAAACAGATTTAGGAAATAGGTGAGCATTGCAACATATTTCGTTGCTTTTTGTAATATGCACAACAAATGTCTCCTGAATGAGACTGAGTCAACCAAACATTGTGCAGTTGGTTTTGAACAAGACTGAATATGAAATCTGGGATACACGTTGTTGTGCAAACAGTTAAACTGCACTTGGGTTGCCTGAATCCCATATCAAAAGGCTCCTCTACTAATGCATCCTGAGAGTCAACAGATGACAGATCAAGTACTTGGGTCCCTGTCACCCACCGGAGATACCCGTCCAGAGTTCCTGGCTCCTGGCTTTGGCCTGGGCCAGCCCCGGCTGTTGGAGGCATTTGGGAATTGATCCAATGGATAGAAGATATGTCTGTTTTTCTCTCTGTACTGTTCTTCCTTTCAAGTAGATGAAAGTAGAATAAAAATGGCATTAAAAATATGAACTATATTATTTAGTTACAAATATGAAAAAAAGAAAATACAGTTGGATTAAGTCTTGAATAAAAAAATTGAAAATTTAAATTGGGGTTTTGTGTTTCTTAAAGGTACGTGAAGCATATACTGTCACATTCCTTTGCTCTTTTTTTTTCTTTTTACTTTTCATGTTAGCTCCGAGACCTCCGATCCAAGATGCTTTCTAAAGAAGTTTCTTTTAAAGAGTTGAAAGCTGAAATGGAGAGCTATAAAGAAAACAATGCCAGAAAGTCATCCCTCCTCACCTCTTTGCGAGACAGAGTGCAGGAGCTAGAGGAGGAATCAGCAGCACTTGCCACGTCTAAAATCAGAACAGAAATCACAGCTCAGACTACAACAAAAGAGAACCAGGAACTAAAGAAGAAAGTTGTGGAACTCAGTGAGAAATTACAGTAAGGATACAGGTTCATTACTGTAAGGATACTAGCTTCTGATAGCAGGATATATATGCCTCTTATGGGCATTTTGCGTAATTTGACCCTGAAACTGAATTTCTAAAAAAAATTATTGATTTCCATATCTTTGAGTCCAGTGTTTTCCCCAAATTCGTTTCTAAATGACATCAAGAGTCTCCAAACACAGTGCGATCATAAACAGGTGTATGTCCTGTGGCTTAGGGATACAAATTTTTTTTTTAAAGATCTATTTATTTATTTGAAAGACAGAGTTACAGAGCGGGGGAGGGGTGTCTTCCATCCACTGGTTTACTCCCCAGATGGCCACAATGGCCAGAGCCATGCAGATCTAAAGCCGAATGCCAGGAGCTTCTTCCAGGTCTCCTATGTGGGTTTAGGGGCCCAAGCACTGGGGCCATCTTCTTCTGCTTTCCCAGGCCATAGAAGAGAGCTAGATGGGAAGTGGAGCAGCCAGGACTTGAACAGGTGCCCATATGGGACGCCTGCACTGCAGGCGGCAGATTTACCTACTACGCACAGCACCGGCTCCAATACAAATTGTTTTATATACAGTTGGGAAGATTTACTCTAAGTGAAAATTTAACCCAAGGTGGCTGGTAGTACACAGAGGGAGATGCTTATTCAGAAGTTGTTTATTCCAAAGTATTTCTTTTTTTTTGTAGCTGTCGTGAATGTGATAGATCTTAGGAGTTCTTTCTCAGCTGTGGCATTGTCTATATATAAAAGCCTATTGATTTTTGCTTGTTAGTTTTATATCCTGCCACTTTAATAAACTCTCTTGTAGAGTTCCAATAGTCTCTTAGTGGAGTCTTTTGGATCCTCTATATATGAAATCATATCATATGCAAATAGGGATAGTTTGACTTCCTCCTTCCCAATTTGTATCCCTTTGATTTGTTTTTCTTGCCTAATGGCTCTGGCTAAAACTTCCAGGACTATGTTGAATAGCAATGGTGAGAGTGGGCATCCTGGTCTGGTCCTGGATCTTAGTGGGAATGATTCCAGCTTTTCCCCATTCATTAGGATGCTGGTTGGTTCCAGAGCTCCTTGAGTACTTCTTGTGGGGTTTTGTTTCCAGTTTATGCAGAGGACTCACCAAACCTGTTTCCTGCACTTAGTTCTGTTGTTTACTTAACATGTAGTGATTGTACATGTACGTGGGGTGCAGTTTGACGTTTCAATGCCTGGAGACAATGTGTAATGATCACACCATTGTTATGTCCATCACCCCCGACATTCAACCCTCGCTTCTTGCCATGTTCACAATCTCCCTCCTCCTTCTTTTCTTATTCTTTCTTTTAATTTTTTCAGTGCTCTACTTTCAGTTTAGCTTGTGCTCATAAGATTAACACTACACTGGGTCTGGCACTGTGGCACAGAGGGTAAAGGCCCTGACCTTGAGCGCCAGCATCCCATATGGGTGCTGGTTCAAGTCCTGGCTGCTCCACTTCCTATCAAGCTCTGTGCTGTGGCCTGGTAAAGTGGTGGAGGATGGCCCAAGTGCTTGGGCTCTGCACTCGCGTGGAAGACCTGGAAGAAGCTCCTGGCTCCTGGCTTCGGATTGATGCAGCTCAGTCAGATGGGGAGTGAATCATCGGATGGAAAACCTCTCTCTCTCTCTCTCTCACTCTCTCTTTCTCTGCCTCTCCTTTCTCTGTGTAACTCTGACTTTCAAATAAATAAATAAATCTTAGAAAAAAAAAGATTAACACTACACTAAGTAAATAATTCAACAAACAGTAAGAAGAAATAAACACTGTTTCTCAACAGTACAGACAAGGGCTATAAACAATCGTCAAATCTCGAAATGTCAATTGTGCTCATATACATTACTTTTTTTGTACTCTTAGTTACCACAGATCAGGGAAAACATATAGTACTTGTCTTTTTGAGACTGACTTATTTCACTGAGTATAATGGTTTCCCATTCCATCCATTTTATTGCAAAAGACAGGATTTCATTCTTTTTTAAGGCTGAGTAGTATTCCATAAAGTATATTTACCACAATTTCTTTATCCAGTCTTCAGCTAATAGAAATCTTATGATTGATTCCATATGTTAGCTATTGTGAATTCAGCTGCAATAAGCATGAGAGAACAGATAGTTCTTTCATATGTTGATTTCATTTCTTTTCGTTAAATTCCCAGGAGTGGGATTGCTGGGTCATATGGTAGATCTATTTTCAGATTTCTGAGATATCTACATACTGTCTTCATCAATGGCCATACTGGTTTACATTCCTAATGACAGTACCTTTTCCCCCATATCCTTGCCAGTACTTATTGTTTGTTGATTTCTATATGTTTGCCATTCTAAGTGGAGTGAGATGAATACTCATTGTGGTTTTGATTTGCATTTCCCTGATGGCTGGTGATCCTGAGCATTTTTTTTTTGACAGGCAGAGTTAGACAGTGAGAGAGAGAGAGACAGAGAGAAAGGTTTTCTTTCCATTGGTCACCCCCAAAATGGTCGCTACAGCTGGCGCACTGCGCCAATCCGAAGCCAGGAGCCAGGTGCTTCCTCCTGGTCTCCCATGCTGGTGCAAGGCCCAAGCACTTGGGCCATCCTACACTGCCTTCCTGGGCCACAGCAGAGAGCTGGACTGGAAGAGGAGCAACTGGGACAGAACTGGTGTCCAAACAGGGACTAGAACCTGGGGTGCTGGTGCTGCAGGTGGAGGATTAGCCTAGTGAGCCACGGTGCCGGCCGATGATCCCGAGCATTTTTTCATGTGTCTGTTGGCCATTTGCATTTCCTCTTTTGAAAAATGACCATTTAAGTCCTTTGTTCATTTCCCAACTGGATTGCTTTTTTTTTTTAGTTTCTTTGAGTTCTTTATGGATTCTGGATATCAATCCTTTATCAGTCTCATAGTTTGCCAATATTTTCTCCCATTCTATAGGTTGCCTCATGACTTTGTTAAGTATTTCCTTTCCAATGAAGAAGCTTCTTAGCTTGATGTAATCCCATCTGTCAATTTTGGCTTTGATTGTCTGCACATCTGGGAGTTTTTACAAGAAATTTTTGCCTATAACAATGTTTTGCAGAGTTTCTCCAATGTTCTCTAATTATTTGATGGTATCAGGTCATTGATTTAGATCCTTGATCCATCTTGAATTGATTTTTAAAAAATTTTATTTATTTGAGTGGTAGAGTTACAGACAGTGAGTTACACACCCAGAGGAAGAGAGAGAGATAGAGATAGAGATAGAGATAGAGATAGAGATAGAGATAGAGATAGAGAGAGAGAGTAAAAAAGAAAAAGAGGTCTTCCGTCTGCTAGTTCACTCCCCAACTGTCCACAATGGCTGGAAAACCTCGGGGTCTCTCATGTGGGTGCAGGGGCCCAAACACTTGGGCCATCTTTCACTGCTTTCCCAGGCCATAGCAGAGAGCTGGATAGGAAGTGGAGTAGCCGGAACTAGAACCAGTGCCCATATGGGATGTCAGTGCTGCAGATAGAGGATTAACTTAGTGCGTCACTGTGCTGGCCCCTTGAATTGATTTTTGCATGAGGTGTGTAGGGGTTTTGTTTCATGCTTCTGCATGTAGAGATCCAATTTTCCCAGCACCATTTGTTGAAAAGAGTTTCCTTTCTCCAGAGATTGATTTTACCTCCTTTGTCAAAGATTAGTTCATTGTAGGTGTATGGGTTGAGTTTTGGAGATTTTATTCTGTTCTGTTGGTCTACATGTCTATTTTTGTGCCAGTAGCTGGCTGTTTTGATTATAACTGCACTGTAGCATCTTGAAATCTGGTAGTGTGATGCCTCTGCATTTGTTTTGGTTTTTAAGATTTTTTTTTAGATATTTGGGTTCTCTTATGTTCCCATATGAATTTCACCACTGCTTTTTCTAGATTTGAGAAGAATGCTGTTGGTATTTTGATTGGGATTGCATTGAATCTGTAATTTGCTTTTGTTATTATGTACGTTTTGATGATAATTATTCTTCCAACCACGAACATGGAAGATTTTTCCTTTTTTGTGTCTTCTATTTATTTCTTTAAAGTTTTGTAATTTTCATTGTAGAGATCTTTCACCTCCTTTGTTAAATGGATTCCAGGTTATTTAAAATTTTTTTGAAGCTGTTGTGAATGCACTGAATTTACAAGTTCTTTCTTAGCCAAGGCAATATCTGTATATACAAAGGCTGTTAGTTTTTGTGCATTCATTTTATATCCTGTCACTTTACCAAACTCTTATGAGTTTCCATAGTTTCTCAGTGGAGTCTTTTTGATCCCTTATCTATAGAATCATGTCATCTGCAAACAGGGACAGTTTGACTTCCTCCTTTCCAGTTTGTGTCCCTTTGATTTGCTTTTCTTTCCTAATGGCTCTGGCCAAAACTTCCAGGATTATACTGAATAGCAATGGTGAGAGTGGGCATCCTTGTCTGGTTCCAGATTTAGATGCAATGTTTCCAATTTTTTCCCATTCAATATAATGCTGGCTGTGGGTTGTCATGCATTGCTTTGGTTTTGTTAAAGAATATTCTTTTTATACCCAATTTGCTTAAGATTTTTGTCCTGAAAGGATATTGTATTTTATCAAATGCTTTCTTTGAGTATTGAGATAATCATATGGTTTTTAATTTTGAATTTTTTGGTGAAGTATGATAGTTATCGATTGGTGAATGTTGAAGCATCCTTGCATACCAGGGATGAATCCCACTTGGTCTGGTGAATGATCTTTC
This sequence comes from Oryctolagus cuniculus, assembly GCF_964237555.1. Classification (NCBI taxonomy): domain Eukaryota; kingdom Metazoa; phylum Chordata; class Mammalia; order Lagomorpha; family Leporidae; genus Oryctolagus; species Oryctolagus cuniculus. Next base: position 16,438,124 of record NC_091436.1, on the reverse strand, counting down.
TGATGTGCTGTTGGATTCTATTGGCTAGCATTTTGTGAAGGATTTTTGAATTTATGTTCATCAGGGATATTGGTCTATTGTTCTCTTTCTTTGTTGTATCTTTTTCTATTTTTGGAATTAAGGTGATGCTGACTGGCCTCCTAGAAGTAATTTGGGAGGATTCCTTCCCTTTCAATTGTTTTGAATAGCTTGAAAATGATTGAAATTAGTTCTTTAAAAGCATGGTACACTCTTAAAGTCTTCATCAATGAAGCTATCTGGTCCTGGGCTTTTCTTTATTCAGAGGATCTTTTGTATTTATTCAATTTCTGTTTTGGTTATTGATCTCTTTAGATTTTCAATGTCTTCATGCCTCAATTTTGTTAGATTGTGTGTTTAGAAGTCTATTCATTTTTTCTAGATTTAAAAAAAATTGTTGGCATATAGTTCTGTATAGTAATTCCTGATGATTACTTTTATTTATGTGGTAATGATTGTTATGTCGTCTTTTTTATCTCTGATTTTATTGATTTGGGTCTTCTCCCTCTTTTTTTGGGTATTTGGGCTAATGATGTATTGATTTTGTTTATCTTTTCAAAAAACCAGCTCTTCATTTCACTGATCTTTGTGTTTATTTTTGGTTTCATTTTTAAATTTTTCTCTAATTTTAATTATTTCCTGCTACTCAGTTTGGTTTGTTGTTATTTTCCTAGACCCTTGTGATGCACCAATAGCTCTTTTATTTGGTACCTTTCAAATTTGTTGATGTATTCACTAATTGCTATAAACTTCCACCTTTACACTGCTTTTGCTGTATCTTATAAGTTTTGGTATCTTATAACAACATACCAAAACTTTCCATCATTTCATTTTTAGTCTGTGTGTATCTTGGTTGGTTAGGTGTGTTTCTTGTTGGCAGAAAATTGGTGGGTCTTGTTTTTTATTCCGTTTGGCCAGTCTGTAGCTTTTAATTGGGGGAATTTAGGTCATTTACATTCAAGTTTATTATTGTTAAGTCATGACTTGGCCCTGCTGTTTCCCTGTAAATATTCCTATTGTTTGTTTTGGATTTCCATTGTGCTTTTACTAGGAGATTTTCTGCTTTCACACTCTTTCCTAATGGTGACTCTGTGTTTCTCTGTGTAGCACGTCCTTAAACATTGCTTGTAAGGCTGGATGAGTGGTGACTTTTTTCAATTTTTGTTTGTTGTGGAAGATATTTATTTCACTTTCATTCATAAATGAGAGATTTCCAGGGCACAATATTCTGGATTGACAGTTTTTTTTTCCCTTAAGACTTGGGATGTGTCTCTCCTTTCTCTCCTAGTCTGTAGAGTTTCTGCTGATAAGTGAGCTGTGAGTCTAATAGAAATCTTCTAGAAGTCATCTGGCATCTCTCTTGTGCATATTTTAGAATCTTTTCTGTATGTTTTAATGTTGAAAGTTTCCCTGTAATGTGTCATGGTGAAGATTTTTTCTGGTCATGTGTATTAGGAGTTCTATGTGCTTCTTACACTTGGATGTCCCTTTCTTTCTACAAATTAGGGATATTTTCTGTTACTATTTCATGTAAGAGGCCTTCTAATCCATTCTCTTTTTCCACACCTTCAGAAACTCCTAAGACCCTTATGTTGGGTTGTTTGATGGTACCCCATGAATCTCAAACTCTGTTTTTAATTTTGTTTCTTCTTCTTTTTTTGGTGTGAGAAATTTCCAAAGATTTGCCTTCTAGCTTGGATATTCTTTCTTCTGCCTCACTAAGTCTGTTGTTAAAGCTTTCCACTGTATTTTTTATTTGACATATTGAATTCTTAATTTCTTATTTTTATTTTTAAAAGATTTTATTTATTTATTTGAGAGGTAGAGTTACAGAGAGAAAGGGAGAGACAGAGAGAAAGGTCTTCCATCTTCTGGTTTACTACCCAAGTGGCTACAATGGCTGGCGCTGGGCCAATCTGAAGCCAGGAGCCAGGAGCTTCTTCTGGGTCTCCCACATGGGTGCAGGGGCCCAAGCACTTGGGCCAGAGCTGGATAAGAAGAGGGGCAGCTGGGACTCGAACCAGCAGCCATATGCGATGCTCGCACCACAGGCAGAAGCTTAGTTGACTACACCACAGTGTCAGCCCCTAAATTCTTCATTTCTAATATTTCAGCTTGATTTCTCTTCAAAATCTCTATCTCATGGGAAACTTTTCCATCCATGTCATGTATGGATTTCTTTAACTCATGAATTTGCCTCTCATTGCTCTTAGTAACCCTATAATCATTCTTTTGAATTCCTTTTCAGGCATTTCATCTCTTCATCCCTACATTCTTTTTTTCTTAATATTCATTTATTTATTTGAAAGTCAGAGTTATACACAGAGAAAAGGAGATGGAGGGAAGGTGGGAGGGAGGGAAGGAGAGAGAGAGAGAGAAAGAGAGAGAGAAAGGTCCTCCATCCTCTGGTTCACTCCTCAGATGTCTGCATTGGACAGAGCTGTGCCAATCTGAATCCAGGAGCCAGGAGCTTCTTCCAGGTCTCCCACATGGGTGCAGGGGCCCAAGGACTTGGGCCATGTTCTATTACTTTCTCAGGCCATAAGAGAGAGCTGGATTGGAAGTGGAATAGCTGGGACTTGAACCAGTGCGTATATGGGATGCTGGCACTGCAGGTGGTGGCTTTACCCACTATGCCATAGTGCTGACCCCCAGCTCTACATTCTAATATTGAAGTGTTGTTGTGCTCCTTTGGGGGAGTCATGTTATCTCCCTTGTTCTTGTTCCTTGAATTTCTGCATTTGTTTTTAGGCATTTGTGGAAACACTTGTCAGTTAGTTTCTCTACTGATTGTTTTTAGTTTTTTGGACAGGCAGAGTGGACAGTGAGAGAGAGAGAGAGAGAGACAGAGAGAAAGGTCTTCCTTTGCTGTTGGTTCACCCTCCAATGGCTGCCGCGGCCAGCACATTGCAGCCGGAACACCGTGCTGATCCAAAGCCAGGAGCCAGGTGCTTTTCCTGGTCTCCCATGGGGTGCAGGGCCCAAGCACTTAGGCCATCCTCCACTGCACTCCCGGGCCACGGCAGTCCCCAATCGGGACTAAAACCTGGTGTGCCGGCGCCACAGGCGGAGGATTAGCCTATTGAGCCGCGGCGCCGGCCGATTGTTTTTAGTTTTGAAATTTGCTTTTGTGGCTTAATGTAGTATCTGCTCCTTCAGTGAATACCCAGAGGCGAGTGGTGGATGGGGTCAGGGAGCTCTGGTCCGTGCTCAAGTGTGAGGTGAGAATCCAGGGTTACACCCAAATTGTATGTGATAGCTTTCCTCTATCGCCAGCAGGGTGGTGGGTATGATCATGCCTGTTGGTATAGTCACAATCTCATCTCCTGTCCTCCAAGGTGGTCAATGCCTGGAGTTAGTCCACAGTGGCTACAGTCCTCACCCACGCTGGCACATAAACTGCACAGAGGATCTGTGCGGACCTCAGTGTGAGCATGGAATCTCTGAAATGACCCACCTAACTCATTGGGGATCTCTGAGCCTATGACTCCAGACACAGTGATTGCCCAGAGACCCAGCTACACCCCATGCCCTGTTGTGCAGTTATAGAATTCCCACAGTCACAGTGTGCAAGGCTCCCACGCTTATGGGGTATAGATGATGCTCTTTCTGCCCCCAAAGCCTGCACCATCCACAGAGAGAGCAGAGTCGTAGCCAGAGCCAGCTTCTTGCAGGTGCTCTGTCTTCACACTTTGAGCCCTGGAGTCTGTGGTAGGTTGAGAACATGGGGGTACCTCATAGTCTTAGGTGGATGCTCAGCTGCCAGTCAACCCTCCTAGCCATACTCAAAGTCAGTGAGAAATACGCTTTGTTCCCTCTCTGATAAAATCCTCTGGCCATGCTCATGAGAGCTGCTGCAGCCTCTTCTGGGGTCAAGATGGTGCCTTCTCCCTGCTGGTTGCCTGGCACCCTTGTGCAGGGACGGGGAGAAAGAAATGTGCTTTCCCATCACTGCGTTAGGAGGGTGTACTGCTTCCCTGCTAGGTTCCAGGCAGGACTCAAAGTCAGTGTGGCCTGCAAGGTCCTCTCCCTTGTAGTATCACCAGTGGCAAGGCTGCCACAGGCTGCGCTCACCTAGCTCTCAGAAGCTGGAGTCTCCTTAGCCCTCCGGCTGCAGCAGTCATGTGTGGTGTCCCCGCTTGCTGCTGCATGTCTGCTCTTTCCATACTGATCCACAGTGTCCTGTTCTTTCTGTGGAACTTCCGCGGCAAACGTCTCTCCAGCTCTCCCCAGGAGTGCACTTCCTCTGCTTCTCTTCTGCTGTCTTCCCCGCAGCAAAATCAGCATGTTCTTTTCTTATGATTAGACATAATCACATAATTGTGGAAGTATGAGCACACGTGGCACACGTGGCATGGCTATTCATCACAGCTTGCGATATAGAAATTTTTAAAAAAAGATTTACTGTGGGGGCAGGCACTGTGGTGCAGCAGGTTAATGCCTGAAGTGCCAGTATCCCATATGGGCACTGGTTCAAGACCCGGCTGCTCAACTTACAATCCAGCTCTCTGCTATGGCCTGGGAAAACAGTAGAGGATGGCTCAAGTCCTTGGGCCCCTGCACCCGTGTGGGAAACCTGGAAGAAGCTCCTGGCTCCTGGCTTATGATTGGGGCAGCTCTGGCCATTGTGGCCATTGGATGGAAGACCTCTCTCTCTCTCTCTGCCTCTCATCTCTCTGTGTAACTCTGACTTTCAAATAAACAAAAATAAATCTTAAAAAAAAAGATTTACTGTGGATTCCAAGATGGCCGAATAGATTCCTGGTACTCTGTTGGATCAAGTGAAATGCACATAGGTGTGGATGTGGCTTAGGAGCCTTTGGAGTGGAGAAGATTGAAATCGTGGGGTTAGTGTATGGGATCATACGTGTAAACCAACTAGAGTCATAGCATCAACTGCCTTTCAGGAGCACAGAAGACCCAATAAATATTACCTTCCATATGTTGAAAATGAGAACTCAGAGACATTGATGTCAGTCTTTTATTGTTACATCTTTTTTTTTCTAAATGGAAATATGATATGTTTTTGAGTATATGCAATTACATGTTTTGTTAATCTTTGAATAGAGAGAAAAATTTGCAATATACATTCAACATGGTAAAGCAGTAAGGCAATAATCATGTTTATTATCTAGTATATTGAAAAAATGATACTAAATTACTGAAACGATTCTAATTGTCCTTTGAAGTGAGTCTATTTTTAAGATCTCTTAGGTTTTTATTTTACCTTTAAAGCATTCAAAAAAGACCACATTATGTTAAAAAGCTTTCTGAGATTTGAAATATAGTATTCACAACAGGCCATAGATCTCCTGATTTTCCTTGACTATCCCATTTCACTATTCTTTCGATACTTTTGAAAGATTCTGGCTGTGTGAAGGCTACTAATGATTGAACACCACTGTTTTCAGAAGTGGGAACCCCCTGCTCCTGATATACTCTTTAGTTATGGTAGTGTGCTTGGCCATGACCGAAGACCGTTAGGGCTCATGTGCAGTGTTTGAAAACAAAGCAAATCAAGGTCCTTTAGAACCAGTGGAGCAGCACTGTCCTACCCTGGAGACTCCAGTGGAGACCCTCGGCTGTGTGCACTGTGAGGAGACCCAGGGACAGGGTCTATAAGTTCTATAAGCCTCCACTCCACAGAGCCTAAAGGGTCCATGGCAGGAGGCAGAGAGTCCATCTCCTTTCCTGTGACTAGGAAAGGGGTACCAGGGGATTTCCCCGCATTTCTGCAAAGTGTAGCTGCCCTGAAATTTCTTCTATGCCTCTCCTTTCCTGATAGGGCTTGGCTGTGGCCTGGGAGACTATGCTGTGGTTGAAAACGGCGTGAATTCATGATTTCCCTTAGAGAGCCTAAGTTCTTCAGGCTGACGAATGTACCTTCCGTGGTATTAAGCCCTTCGTTATCTGTTATTTGCCTGATAGAAAGCATTTGAAGGAAAATGAAGAGCAGAAGGACCAAATCTCTGAGCATGGCAGGAAACATCAGGAATTCCTAACCCAGCTTCGTGACTGCCTGGATCCGGACAAGAAGAATGAACAGGCGTCGGACGAAGACGTCATTTTGAAGGTGTTTGTGCGCAGGTTAACCAGGCTGTCAGTGCAGTGGTCATTCAGACACATGACAGGAAGTGTTGTGTCTGAGTCTGGGCGTGGCAGGGCTACAGGGCAGCATGCCTGTGTAGCATTAACTGTGTGACACAGGACAAACCACATCACCTATCTGGGCCTCCCTTCCTACAAGATTCTTTCTAGCATTTGTTGGGATTAATTTTTCTCCAAGAGGGATTAATTATTTTGTCTAAAATATATTTAAGTTGTCAAATTTAACAAATATTTATTTCTGTGATGTGTTTTAGGGAGTTTGTTGGTTACGGACAAACACAGGCACAGAAAAAAAATCAGTTGTGTGTTGTTTTGGGGTGTACTTATTGAGTGTAAGGTTAAGATTAGTTTTAAAATGCTTTTTAAATTCTATATGAAAACCAAATAATAAAAATCCTTCCTTAATGGTAGATGGCCATTAAATGGAAAGCAATGATGCCAACTGAAGAATTCACATCAGTGATTCTTTGGAGCACCTGGAAGGATTTGTGTTCTCAGAATATCTGCTCATTTCCAGACATTTCCCATCCTGGCTTCCTGACAGATTTCAATGCAGCCATTCTTAAAAGCTGCCTCTCAGTTGTATACTTTTAAGTTTCCAGGGCAATTCCTGCAACTTCAGAAAGTACGTCACTTCACGGGTATGGTTGGCTTGGTGCCCTGGTGGGTGCTGGGTGCGTGCCTCCCTCCCTCTAAGCACAGCTGACACGTGACCCACACTGTAAAAGTCCACTTCAGAGTGGTTCGAGGGGTTGTCTTTCAAGGCAAGCAGCAGGGTAAAGAAAAGTGGATTTAATTCAGAAGCTCCTTCTTTCACAACACCCCTTCCTCTGTCAAGGATGCCTGCTAGGTGCTACACTGGGCGTTTGTCCTGTATCAGCCTTGGCCTTTGATTTTCTGTGTTTCTTGACATCTGGGGCTTGGCTGACCCAGGAGAGGCTTCAGCAATTCTTAGAGATGGCAAATGAGTCTCCTGGGAGCGAACTTCACCAACCCTCAGCCCTCTCTCTGGATCTTCACAGTTGAGCCACCATCCCCTGCCCTACTCACCCCACGGCCAAATTCCAGATAGCTCTGGACAGCCCAAACTCCCCAGAGCCACTGAAATGACTCAAATGAGCCAGTCGAAGCCTGCTGACCTGCCTTGACCTTCCATGCTTCCTTCCCATGGAAATCACAGTAAAAGCTCTTTTTTTCTTTTTATATGAAAGGCAAAGTTTACAGAGAGAGACAGGGAGGGAGGGGGAGGGGAGGAGGATGGGAGAGGGGGAGGGAGAAGGAGATTGAAAATGAGAATGATCTTCAGTCTGCTGGTTCACTCTTCAAATGGCTCCAATGACTGGACCTGGGCTGATTCAAAGCCAGGGCCTGAGAGCTTCTTTCAGGCCTCCCAGGTGGATCTGGGGCCCAAGTACTTGATCCATCTTCCATTGCTTTCCCAGGCACATTAGCAGGGAGCTGGTTTGGAAGAGGAGTGGCTGGGACACGAACCAGCACCCATACGGGATGCCAGCAGCACAGATGGCAGCTTTACCCACTATGCCACAGTGCCAGCCCCACAGTAAAGGCTCTTGCTCACGTTTGCCCCACACTCTCAGCCTCCTGCATGGCCCTGGTGCCTCCCTGGCGTGCCCCCTCTACTCAGGAGCTGTACCAGACTGTCTTCTCTGCGGCAGGTGTCTCCTGATCTCTTGGCCTCACCATCTCTGAATGGTGATAGAACTTGTATGTCACAACACACAGCTGGACTCTGGAGTTCCAGCCCCAGCCAGCTGAGCAGGTGCCTGTTGGTAAAAAGGCCAGAAAGCCTGTTGCCTTGATGAAGACTGCAGCCTCGCCGGTGTTTGCCCAAGAAGTAGAACAAAATAACTCCATTTTCAACGCCACTCCTTCACTTCACACAGGTGCACCCACACCCTCCAAGAACCTCGGTGGAACAGGAGGCATTACTCATCATTTATTTGATATTCATTCATCCATTTCACAAATTACACAGTGCGTGCTTACTATATGCTAGGTGCTGTTCTGGGTGCTGGGGACACAGCAGTAGACAGTGTGTGCCCTTGTAGAGTTTTCTTCATCATAGAGTAAAGATGGTGAAGAAATAAACAAATAAGCATCTAATGTATCATAGTGAAGGCTGCAATGGAGACACATGAGTCAGCATTCAGATGTAGACAGTGGGGTGCTGGCTTAAGTGAACCCTGGGTGGGGACCTTGAAGGAGGGTGGGGAAGAGAGCATGCAACTGTGAGGAAGAGTGTCCTCGAGAGGGGACAGTGCTGAGTTGGGAAGAGCGTGCAGTGGTGGTAAAGTCCTGAGGCTAAGGGGGTAACACAAGCGCTGGCCCTGTCATGTGGGGCTGGCCAGTTGCCTGAGGCCAAGGAGCCTGCTTGCTTTTAATCTCTCCTTGTAGAGCTTATGAAAGCTCCCAGTAACTTCCAGAGCACAACATAGAAGGCAAAGAGGCCTGTCATCCCAGCCCCTCCCCCTGCCACTGTGTAAAACACTGTTGGAGCTTGTTATTCTGAATTTTTCTATGCTTATATCAATACAAGAGAGAGCTTGAAAATAGTCCTGGGGCTGGTGTTGTGGTGCAGCGGGTTAAGCCACTTGTAACACTGGCAGCCCATGTTGGAGTACCAGTTTGAGTTCTAGCTACCAGGCTTCTGATCCAGCTCCCTGCTAATGTGTCTGGAAAGGCACCCGTTGATGGCCCAAGTGCTTGAGCCTCTGCTACCCTTGTGAGACTGAGATGGAGTTCCTGACTTCTAGCTTCAGCTTGGCCCAAGCTCTGGCTCTTGTGGGCACTTGGGGAGTGAACCTACAGATGGAAGACTTCCCACCCCACCCCTGTTTCTGTCTCTCTCTCACCCTGCCTTTCAAATAAATAATTCTCTTAAAAAAGCCATTATCTTATTCTCTGTAGTTCCACCAGTGCCACATGGCACCTTGCATACAGCAGGCCTGAGTGGTTGTGTGCTGGGCACCCCTCTTGCTGAGCTGTCTGTTGTGAGGTCTGTGGGATAGCACCTCCTGAGTGGTCGGCAGCCAGAGGCTCGCTGATGCCAGCTCCTCTGGGAAGCTTTTGGTGAATCTCCTAAAACCTCTGCCTTGTGGCCACCTTTAAATCACTGGAATTTGGCCTCTGAGTTTGTGCCTGACAGCAGTTTCCAGGTTGCCATTGAAAATGTGATCTTTGAGTCCCTATAGGCATGGTAGGTTTTACTCTTTCCCTATGATAATGCAGTCGCTGGGGAACAGATGGTGAGTTGCCTAGAGAAAGTGACACTGTTAATTGCTACATTAAGCAGTAATTGCTTTCCCTGCAGCTCAGGGAACTGTGCAAGGAAAACGCTTTGGTGAAAGGACAAATCGTTACTCTTGAAGAGGCTATAAACGTCCATGAGATGGAGGCAAAAGCTAACAGAGAGACGATCGTGAGGCTGGCTTCAGAAGTCCACAGGGAGCAGAGAAAAGCTGCCTCCCTCGCTGAGGAGAAAGGCCGGCTGGAGCAGGTACAGTCTGCAAAGGGTGTGTGCACCTGTGGTCCTGCGTATGAGGCAGAAGTGGGGTACAGACCGTGTGTGTGTGTGTGTGTGTGTGTGTGTGGTGAGCACAAAGAGTTGGGACCCCAATTTCAAAAGGCTGCTCTCAGCAGGAGGGTCAGGGGCCAGGTAGAACTGAGTGACTGGAACAGGCCATTCAATAAACATATTTTTCCTAATTGGAAACAAAAGAGAATTTAAAGCAGAGAGGGCTTACTGGGCTTACTAGAATTTAGTGATAAGGAGTTTTTAAATTTGAATTTTATTTTTAAGTGAATAATACATTCACAAAATACAAAGCTTTAAAAATTTTAAATTTCATTTTCTTTGAAAGGGTGAGGAGACACACCACACACACACACACACACACACACACACACACAGAGGAAAGAGAGAGAGAAAGAGGAGAGAGGTTTCATCTGATGGTTTATTCCTCAAATGCTATCAACAGCCAGGGCTGGGCCACACTGATGCTGGGAGCCCAAAACTCCATCCAGGTCTTCCAGTGAGTGTCAGGGACCCAGTGCCTGAGCCACCACCTACTGCCCCCCAGGGTGTACATTAGCAGGGAGCTGGATTGGAGGCAGAGTAGCCAGGACTCAAACCAGGTACTCTGATTTGGGATGTGAACAACCCAGTGGTGACTTTTTTTTTAAACTTTTAATAAATATAAATTTCCAAAGTACAACTTTTGGATTATAGTGGCTTCCCCCCCCCCCCATAACCTCCCTCCCACCCACAACCATCCCATCTCCTACTCCTTCTCCCATCCCATTCACATCAAGATTCATTTTCAATTATCTTTATACACAGAAGACCAACTTAGTGTATACGAAGTAAAGATTTCAACAGTTTGCACCCACACAGAGACACAAAGTATAAAGTACTGTTTGAGTACTAGTTATACCGTTAATTCACATAGTACAACACATTAAGGACAGAGATCCTCCATGGGGAGTAAGTGCACAGTGACTCCTGTTGTTGATTTAACAATTGAGACTTTTATTTATGACATCAGTAGTCACCCGAGGCTCTTGTCATGAGCTGCCATGGCTATGGAAGCCTCCTGAGTTCACCAACTCTGATCTTATTTAGACAAGGTCATAGTCAAAGTGGAAGTTCTTTCCTCCCTTCAGAGAAAGGTATCTCCTTCTTTTTTTTTTTTTTTTAAACAGGCAGAGTGGACAGTGAGAGAGAGAGACAGAGAGAAAGGTCTTCCTTTTGCCGTTGGTTCACCCTCCAATGGCCGCCGCGGCTGGCGTGCTGCCCCCGGCGCACCGCGCTGATCCAAAGCCAGGAGCCAGGAGCCAGGTGCTTTTCCTGGTCTCCCATGGGGTGCAGGGCCCAAGCACCTGGACCATCCTCCACTGCACTCCCTGGCCACAGCAGAGAGCTGGCCTGGAAGAGGGGCAACTGGGACAGAATCTGGCGCCCCAACCGGGACTAGAACCCGGTGTGCCAGTGCCGCTAGGCGGAGGATTAGCCTAGTGAGCCGTGGCGCCGGCCGGTATCTCCTTCTTTGATGGCCTGTTCTTTCTGCTTGGATCTCACTCACAGAGGTCTTCCATTTTGGTCGGTTTTTTTTTTTTTTTTTTTTTTTTTGCCAGAGTGTCTTGGCTTTCCATGCCTGAAGTACTCTCATGGGCTTTTTAGCTGGATCCGAATGCCTTAAGGGCTTATTCTGAGGCCAGAGTGCTGTTTAGGACATCTGCCATTCTATGAGTCTGCTGTGTATCCTGCTTCCCATGTTAGATTGTTCTCTCCTTTTTTTTTTTTTTTTTTTTTTGACAGGCAAAGTTAGACAGTGAGAGAGAGAGAGAGACATAGTGAAAGGTTTTCCTTCCGTTGGCTCACCCCCCAAATGACTGCTATGGCCGGCGCGCTGTGTTGATCCAAAGCCAGGAGCTAGGTGCTTCCTCCTGGTCTCCCATGCGGGTGCAGGGCCCAAGCACTTGGGCCATCCTCCACTGCCTTCCCAGGCCACAGCAGAGAGCTGGACTGGAAGAGGAGCAACCAGGACAGAACTGGCTTAATTTTATCAGTTAGTATTAGCAGACACTGGTCTTGTTTATGTGATCCCTTTGACTCTTAATCCTATCATTATGATCAATTATGAACTGAAACTGATCACTTTGACTAGTGACATGGCATTGGTACATGCCATCTGATGGGATTGAATTGGAATCCCCTGGCATGTTTCTAACTCTATCATTAGGGGTAAGTCTGGTTGAGCATGTGCTGAACTGTACATCTTCTCCTTCTCTTATTCCCACTCTTATATTTAATGGGGATCCCAGTGGTGACTTAACCACTGTACTGAATTATCACCCCTACTTACAAAATTCTACATGTACAAAAAAGATTTAATGTACAAAGCAAATATAAGATATTCTTATATTCAATCTCTCCCTTAGCTACCCAACCCAATTGTCTCCCTGGAAGTAACTCTTGTTACAATTTCTCATGTAACCTTCTGGAAGTATTCCATTGATATATATGTATATACACATAAAGCAATATATATATATATATATATTATATGTAATACATACTATGTGCATTAACACAAGAGGCAACACATTCTGCATACTGTATTTTTCTCTTTTTATTTATCCTAACACAAATAGCAGTGTACTGCACACTCTTATCTATAAGGCTGCTAATAATCCTATATCAGTTCTCGTGTGTCATGTGTCATAGAAGACAAAATCCTAGAAGCAGGCTTGTTGATCAAAGGATATGAATATTGTAACTTCGAGAAATACTGCCAAAGGGAAGTGACTCAAGCCTGAATTTTTATTTATACAATGAATTGCTTGATCTTTTAAAATTTGCCAGAACTTGTCTACGCATGGGAATTAATGCTGCATGTTTAAACCTACATAATCCTATAATTATTTAAGTTTCATGGCAGATTCATTATGGGATTAGTAACAAGGGTCCATTTCTAAAAGCAGAAATAAGCTAGTGTAACTGGTTAATAAAACTGTGTGGAAGAAAAATAAATGCCCTGGCATAGGAAATGGAGGCAAACACCCGGAAATTCCACCAGGCTGAGGCAGGGGGAGGGCAGAGCTACAGGCACCCAGAAGGGGTTGTCTTTCTGAGATCCCCTGTCCACAGTGTCATCGCCAGTGAGCTCGGTGATAGTCACTGACCCGCAGTAATGATGACGATTTCTATTCCCTGCATAAAAAATGCCTCTTACCACTCATTTTCTTCCCTTGACACACCAGCTTTGTGGAAAGAGCTGAGTCTACCATCATCACCTGCTCTGAATGCCCTAACAGGCTTGATTGGCTTAGACAACAAAGGTTTACTTCTCACAGTTTTGGAGGTTGCCAGTTCAAGATCAGAGTGCGAGGGCCCTCTTCCTAGCTGTATCTTCACTTGATGGTGGGAGGGGGGTGGTAAACAGGAGAGGGAAATGAAGAGAGAGAGAAGTACTAAACCAGTTGGTTCTCTAAGGAGCTTTGGGTCCCTTACCAGGGATTGCTGCTTAGACACCACACTTTATGCTGCACATAGGCTCATTTATTGAACACTTACCATTATCACAGTCATTGTGCTAAGTGATCAGAGAGGTTAGGCACTTCGCTCAAGTGCACACAGCTATTAAATGGCAAAGCTGGGATTTGAACCCAAGTCATGACACTACTATGCCTGTATCAGTGATCTATTTCTTTCTCTCTTTCTCTCTCTCTCTTAAAGATTTATTTACTGATTTGAACGTCAGAGTTACAGAGGGAGAGGGGAAGGGAGAGGGGGAGAGGGAGAGACAGAGGTAGAGGGAGAGGGAGAGGGTCAGGGAGAGGGTGAGGGTGAGGGAGAGGCAAAGCTGGGAACTGGAACTCCATCTATGTCTCCCATGAGGGAGGCAAGGGCCCAAACACTTGGGCCATCTTTGCTGCTTTTCCCAGCCCATTATCAGGGAGCTGGGTTGGAAGTGGAGCAGTTGGAACTTGAATCTGCAGCCATGTGGGATGCGGGCATTGCAGGCAGCAGCTTGACCAGCTGGCCCAATAACCTTTGTACTATATATTCACAGTTGTATCCTTACATACAAGTCTGATGCCAGAAATTATTTATTAGTCAGTGGAACAAAAATAAAAATAGCTATGCATTTTTCCTAAATAAATAACTTAATTCAATTAAAATAGTTATGGGAGTGAGCATTGTGGTGCAGCGGGAAAGCTGTCACTCGGGTTTCCCTCATCCCATAGTGGAGTGCTGGTTCTAGACCTAGCTACTCCACCTTCCATCTAGTTTCCTGATGACGCACCTGGGAAGGCAGTGGATGTTGGCCCAAGTATTTGGTTTCCTGCAACCCCTATGGGAGACCCCGCTGGAGTTCCAGGGTCCTGGCTTTGGCATGGTCCATCCCTCGGCTGTTAGGGAGCATTAGGGAGTGAACCAGCAGGTGGAAGTTTTCTCTATGTTTCTGTCTCTCCCTCCCTCTGTTTCTTTCTGCCTTTCAAATAAATAAATCAATATTTAAAAAACGGTTATGAAATTATCAAAACTTGGAAGTTAGGGTGAATTTATTATTTATCTATGAAAGTGCATCTCTGGAGATTATAGTAGGAAATGAGTAAGAAAATATGTTGTAATAATACATTAAAAAACCAGAATTCATTCCTTTTCTTATGTAACCATCTTTACTTGCAAATGACTAATGCAGTGTTTTTCAGACTTTGGAAATACATTCATTTTGGCTTGAGGTTCCTGCCAAGATAATAAAAATTGTAAAAAAATGAGCAATAAAATACTTGAGGTCTTTAATAAAGTGCTCATTCATAGGATTATGACTCCAAAGATTTACTGCTGAAAAACACTGTCAAGAGGTTTTACTGACACAGTAACGGCCTCAGGAAGTCTTCACAATGCTTTGAAAGTGCTGTTTTGATGTAGGAAACTTACCCTTTAAGAGAAGTCAAGAAGGACTGCATAAGTAGAGGGAAACACAGATTTGGGTGCTGTTTTTAACCACACTCAGCTTTTCTGATTGGTGCAAAGAGTCTGCTTATTTTACTTCCTGAGAACTTTGCAAATAAAAACCTAGGAAGTTTATCATATATCATAAATATGCTTTTTGGAAACCCTTCATAGTTATTTTTTTTTTTTTTTTGACAGGCAGAGTGGACAGTGAGAGAGACAGAGAGAAAGGTCTTCCTTTGCCGTTGGTTCACCCTCCAATGGCCGCCGCCCAGCGCACTGCGCTGATCCGATGGCAGGAGCCAGGAGCCAGGTGCTTTTCCTGGTCTCCCATGGGGTGCAGGGCCCAAGCACCTGGGCCATCCTCCACTGCACTCCCTGGCCACAGCAGAGAGCTGGCCTGGAAGAGGGGCAACCGGGACAGAATCCGGCGCCCCAACCGGGACTAGAACCCGGTGTGCCGGCGCCACTAGGCGGAGGATTAGCCTAGTGAGCCGCGGCGCCGGCCATAGTTATTATTGAAGTACATTTTAAAAACTATCAAAGATTGGTACCTTTTCCTTTTTTTTTTTTTTTTACAGGCAGAGTGGACAGTGAGAGAGACAGAGAGAAAGGTCTTCCTTTTGCCGTTGGTTCACCCTCCAATGGCCGCCGCGGCTGGCGCGCTGCGGCCAGCGCATCGCTGGCAGGAGCCAGGTGCTTCTCCTGGCCTCCCATGGGGTGCAGGGCCCAAGCACCTGGACCATCCTCCACTGCACTCCCTGGCCACAGCAGAGAGCTGGCCTGGAAGAGGAGCAACCGGGACAGAATCCAGCGCCCCGACCAGGACTAGAACCCGGTGTGCTGGCGCTGCAGGCGGAGGATTAGCCTAGTGAACCGCAGCGCCGGCCTTCCTTGGTTATTTTGAAAAAAACTCTAAAGTTGAGAAAAGCAGTCACCTTGTCTACAGAAGCCGTGCACTAATTTCCTACAACTTTCCTGTCAAGCTGTTCATATCTTCTGTGATTCTGGTAACTATACTTAAAGCTAGGAAATAATACTGGTTTTGGATTTAGGCCACTTGGGTTTGGAATGATGTTTCATCTGTTTTTTGGTGTGTGTCCTGCAGTAGAGTATTTATAAGGAAAGAGGCTGAGAGAGACAGGGAGTAGAGAAGCTCTAGAATCAGGCTTTTTGGGTCTGTCTTTACCCAGCCTCCAGAATTGCTTGGCTATGTGGTCTCAGGTGTGTGACTTTCCCTCTGTGAATCTTGGTTTTCTTAATCTGTTAAATGTGGAAATAATGTAAGCCCTAGTCTCTTAAAAATATTGTTAGGACTGGGGACAGTGTTGTGGCATAGTGGGTGAAGCTGCTGCTTATGATGCCAACATCTCATATGGGCACCAGTTTGTATCCTGGTTGCTCCAGTTCTCACCCAGCTTCTTGCTAACGGCCTGGGAAAAGCAGCAAAAGATGGCCAAGTGTTTGAGCCCCTACCACCAGGGTGGGAGACCTGGATGAACCTCCTGGCTTCAGCCTGGCCCAGCTCTGGCTATTGCAGCCATCTGGGGAGTGAACCAGTGGATAGAAGATCTGTCTCTCTGTCTCTCCTTCTCTGTAACTCTAACTTTCTAAATAAATAAATAAATCTTATAAAATATTGTTAGGATTAAATGATATTCAGTCCTCACTTGGTATACATAAAGCATTTGTCCCAGAACCCCCATGGTTATCAAAATCCACAGTTGCTCAGGTCCCTTATATAAAACAGTGTAGTTTTTTCTTGGAACCTACACAATGCTCCCATATACTGACAGAGCATTTACAGTGTTAGGTATATCAGTAATCTCGTGCTCCGTCAGTAGTGGCTATACTGTGTTCTTAGGGAATAATGACAAGAAAAAAGTCTGTTCATGTTCAGTACAGATACATTTTTTTTGAAACCACAGATATAGAACCCTGACAGGCATGTACACATAGTACTCACTATATGTCTGGTACATAGTCGATGTCAGTATTCTTGTTTTTCCATTCCTAGTTATTTACTTTTATAGGGATTGAAGTAAACATGAAATTATTTTAAGAATACAGACATATGGGAATAATCCTTGGAAATGAGCAAAAACTGGACAAAGTAAATTACTACAGAAATTAAAATTGTGTTTACAATTCTAGAATCATAATGTTGGAAGTGACCTTTAAGGTAATTTAGGTAATAAGAATCACTTTCAATCATTATGCTAAGTGACATAAGCCAAATTCAGAAAGACAAATAGCATGTGTTTTCTCTCATTTGTGGAGATTAATATATAGAGATAGTATATATAGAGATAATATATATAGAGAGAGTATAAAAATGGTGTGATTTCATATCATTTGGTATGTAGTTATAAATATTGCTTCACTGAATCAGCATGTAAGTAACAGGATGCCCTTTTTTCCCCATTAGAAAAAAATAAATGGGGAGAAATAATGATGACTCTTGGGGTGCTAGTCATGTTTTGTTCTTAGTTTGAGTGTTGGCTATAAATGTGCTCAGAGACCAGATTTCTAATTTATCTGTACACTTATGTATATTACTTGGTATGTATACTGTATTTCAATGAAAGGCTTTAAAAAGGATGAAAATATCCCTGGCCAGGTGGTGCCCAGCCTTTCCTTGAATTCCTCTAGAGGCGGAGAACTCTTTGTGTTCATTGCGGTCCACCTCCTTGTTGTGCAGTTCTGATTTACAGCCGGTCATTGTGGCAATTGAGGATCAGAGTCCCCATGGTCTCCATCCTCACCTTGTTAATGTCTTAGAATAAATGGAAATCCTCTTTTTTGTATTATTGAGAGTTATTTATTGAATACAACTATGTTTGAAATATTGTGGTAGACACTTTTCAGTTATAGTTTAAAATACATATAGTTTGAGAAATATATAATTATCTCCAGTTTATGAGTGAAGAAACTGTAAGCTGGATTGTTGAACAGGCTGAAGATTATACAGTGTAGTGGCCAAGACATGGACTTGGATTCTGATAGCCTCGTAGATCATGGTTCTGTGATCAATTTATTGGGTGGACAAAAATCCTTTTTGTCCATGAGCATTAGGTTTCTCCTTAAAAATTTTTATTATGTTACACAAGTTTCATGTATTTTATATATACAGATTATGAATGCTGTGACTCTTCCCACCCTACCTCCCTCCTGTCCATGCTTCCACCATTCTTCCTCCTCCCTCTCATTCTCACTTTGAATTTTTACAAAGATCTATTTTCAGTTTACTTAATGATCATAAAGTTAGCCCTACGGGGCCGGTGCCGTGGCTCACCTGGTTAATCATCTGCCTGCAATGCCGGCATCCCATATGGGTGCTGGGTTCTAGTCCCGGTTGCTTCTCTTCCAGTCCAGCTTTCTGCTGTGGCCCAGGAAGGCAGTGGAGGATGGCTCAAGTTCTTGGGCTTCTGCACCTACATGGGAGACCAGGAAGAAGCACCTGGCTCCTGGCTTCGGATCGGTGCAGTGCTGGCCGCAGCAGCCATTTGGAGGGTAAACAAATGGAAGGAAGACCTTTCTCTTTGTCTCTCTCTCTTACTGTCTAACTCTATCTGTCAAATAAAAAAAAAGCCCTACATTAAGTAAAAGAGTTCAACAAGTAGTTTGAAGGAAAAAACACTGTTCTCCATGGAAGAGATATGGGCTGTAAATAGTGATTGAATTACAAAATGTCCATTTCACTCTAATACATTACATTTTAGGTACTCTATTTGTTACTTCAGATCAGGGAAAATGTATGATATCTGTCTTTTTGGGACTGATTTATTTCACTAAGTATTTTCCAGTGGCTTCTTTTTTTTTTTTTCAAAATACAGGATTTCATTTTTTTTTTACAGCTGAGTAGCACTCTGTAGTGAATATATACCATAATTTCTTTATCCATTCAGCAGGTGATGAACATCTGGGTTGATTCCATATCTTAACTATTGTTAATTTGGCTGCAGTGAACATGGGGGTACAGATAACTCTTTCATATGCTGACTTCTTGTGGTTAGGATAAATTCCCAGGAATGGGATGGATGGATCATATGTCAAGTCTATATTCAGATTTCCAAGTATCACCATACTATATTTCACAGTGGCTGCACCAGTTTACATTCCTACCAGCAATGGATTAGGGTACCTTCCCCCCACATCCTTGCCAGCATTTGTTGTTTGTTGATTTCTGTATGAGAGACATTCTAATTTAAATGAGGTGAAACCTCATTGCAGTTTTGATTTGTATTTCCATGATGGCTAGTGATCCTGAGCATTTTTTGAAGTGTCTGTTGACCATTTGAATTTCCTCTCTTGAAAATTGCCTGTTTAAGTCCTTTGCCCATTTCTTAACTGGATTGTTTGTTTTGTTGTTGAATTTCATGAGCTCTTTATAGATACTGGATGTTAACTATTTATCAGTTGTGTAGTTTGCAAATACTTTCTCCCACTCTTTGTCAATTGATTCTTCATTTTACTGAGTTTTTCTTTTGCAGTGCAGAAGCTTCTCAGCTTGATGTAATCCCATTTTTAAATTTTAGCTTTGATTGCCTGTCCTTTGGAGTCTTTTCCAAGTCTTTGCCTGTGCCAGAGTCTTTCAGAGTTTCCCCAGTGTTCTCTAGTAATTTGATGGTATTGGGTCATAGATTTAGGTTTTTGAGTGGATTTTTGTGTAAGGTGTAAGATAGGGGTCTAGTTTCATACTTCTGCACTCAGATCCAGTTTCCCCAGCACCATTTATTGAAGAGGCTGCTCTTGCTCCAGGGATTGATTTTAGATCCTTTGTCAAAGATAAGTTGTTTATAGATGCGGGGATTGATTTCTGGAGTTTCTGTTCAGTTCCATTGGTCTACATATCTATTTTTGTGCCAGTACCTGGATACTTTGACTATTACTGCCCAATAGCATAATCTGGTATTGTGATACCTCTGGTTTTGTTTTTGTTGTATAAGATTGCTTTAGCTATTTAGGGTCTCTTGTGTTTCCATATGAATTTTAACATCATTTTTTTTCTAGATCTGAGAAGAATGTCATTGATATTTTGATTGGGATTGTGTTGAATCTATCTGTAAATTGCTTTTGGTAATATTGACATTTTGATGATATTTATTCTTCAAAAATCCATGAATATGGAAGATTTTTCCATTTTTAAATGTCTTCTATTTCTTTAATGTTTTATAATTTTCATCTAGAGTTTTTTTTTCAAGGAAACCTTTTATTTAAGAAAACAAACTTCATGCATCTCATAAATACAACTTTAGGAAGACAGTGATTCTTCCCACCATATTCGCCCTCCCACCCATACTCCCACCCCTATTTCTCCTCTCTCTCCTATTCCCAGTCTCTAATAATTTGAGTAGACTTAGGTCTTTAATCCATTATGAGTGGATTTTGTGTGAGGTGTAAGTAGAGGTCTTGTTCATACTTCTGCATGTGGAGATCCAGTTTTCCCAGCACCATTTGTTGAATAGACTGTCCTTGCTCCAGGAATTGGTTTTAGCTCCTTTAGCTTCTCCTGGTTGGAGAAGCGCAGATTGATTTCTGGTGTTTCTATTCTGTTCCATTGGTCTGTCCATCTATTTTTGTGCCAATACCAGGCTGTTTTGATTGTAACTACTTTGTAGTATGTATTGAAATCTGATATTGTGATGCCTCCAGCTTTGTTTTGTTGTATAAGATTGCTTTAATTATTTGGGGTCCCCTGTGTTTCTATAAATTTCAGAGTCATTTTTTTTCTAAATCTGAGAGGAATGTCCCTGGTATCACTTTGAATCTGTAAATTGCTTTGGGTAGTATGACATTTTGATGACCTCAATTATTCCAATCCATGAACTGAGGGATCTAAAGTGAATTTACTACTTTCGATAACTTAAGAACTATTTGTTGTATAAGAATGTAAGTTACTAAAAACTGCATGGATGGAGAGTGACCCAATCAGGAGGTGATCAATTCTGAGAACAAATACATTATATAACCCTTGCCTCTAAATAAGATTTTTCCATTTTTTGATATCTTCTATTTCTTTATTTAATGTTTTGTAATTATCATTGTAGAGATCTTTGACATCTCTGGTTAAATTTATTCCAAGGTATTTGATTATTTTGTAGCTATTGTGAATAGGATTGATTTTAGAAGTTCTTTTTCAGCCATGGCATTGTTTGTGTACATGAAGACTATTAATTTTGGTGTGTTGATTTTATATCCCACTACTTTACCAAACTCTTTTATGAGTCCTAGTAGCCTCTCAATGGAGTTTTTTGGATCCCCAATATATAGAATCATGTCATTTGCAAATAGGGATTATTTTACTTTCTCCTTCCCAATTGTATCCCTTTGATTAATTTTCTTGCCTAACAGCCCCAGCTAAAACATCCTGGACTATATTGAATCACAATGGTGAGAGTGGGCATCCTTGTCTGGTCTGGATCTCAGTAGGAATGCTTCCAGCTTTTCCCCCATTCAATAGTATTCTTCCCTTGGGTTTGTCATAAATTTCCTTGATTGTGTTGAGGAGTGTAGCTTCTATACCCAATTTGCTTAGAGTTTTCGTCATGAAAACTCTGTTCTATTTTATCAAATGCTTTCTGTGCATCTATTGAGATAATCATATGATTTTGGTGTTCAGCTTGTTAATGTATCACATTGATTGATTTGTGAGTGTTGAAAAATCCCTGATATCAGGCATAAAACCCTCTTTTATTGGTGAATGATCTTTTGATGTGTTGTTGGATTTGAAGGCTAGTATTTTGTTGAGGATTGTTATGTCTTGTTCATCAGGGAAATTGGTCTGTAGTCTCCTTTCTCTGTTGTTTCTTTTTCAGGTTTAGGAATGAAGGTGATGGTGGATTCATAGAAAGATTTTGGGAGGATTCCCTCCCTTTCAATTTATTTTGAATAGCTTGAGAAGAATTGGAGTTAGTTCTTCTTTAACTGTATGGTAGAATTTAGCAGTGAAGCCGTCTGGTCTTGGGCTTTTCTTTGTTGGGCGGGTCTTTATTACGGATTCAGTCTCTATCTTTGCTATTGGTCTGTTAGATTTTCTATGTCTTCATGGCTCAATATATGTATGTGCCCAGGAATCTATCCATTTCTTCTAGTTTCCTGGTTTGTTGGCATATAGCTCTTTGTAGTAATTTCTGATGATTTGTTTCATTTCTGTGGTGTCTGTTGTTACATTTCCTTTTTCATCTCTGATTATATTAATTTGGATCTTCTCTCTCCTTTTTTCACTAGTTGGGACAATGATATATCAATTTTGTTTATTTTTTTCAAAAAGCTAACTCTTCATTTTGCTGATATTTTGTATTTTTTGTTTTGATTTTTTTAATTTCTTCTCTAATTTTAATTATTTCTTTCATCATATTAGTTTTGGGTTTGGTTTGCTGTTGTTTTTCTAGGTCTTTGAGATATACTGATAGCTCATTTATTTGGTGCCTTTCCAATTTCTTGATTCTATAAACTTCCTTCTTAACACTGCTTTTGCTGTATTCCATAAGTTTTGATATATTTAATTGTCATCTTTATTTGTTTCCACAAACTTTTTGATTTTTGTTTTGATTTCTTCAATGACCCACTATTCATTCAGGAACATGTTGTTCAGTCTCCATGTGTTTGCATATGATCTAGAGATTCCTGAGTTATTAATTTCCAACTTCATTCCATTGTAGTCAAAATGGTGCATGGTACAATTATAATTTTTTTTTGAATTTGCTGAGACTTGCTTTATGGCCTACCATGTAGTCAATCCTAGAGAAAGTTCCATACACTGGTGAGAAGAATGTGTATTCTAGA